>NC_091978.1:129104967-129704967 GCF_044704955.1 Pristiophorus japonicus | reverse complement strand
GCCATATTAGTTTAACTCCTCACCAACAGCACTAGCAAACATTCCCCCTCGGACATTGGTTCCCTTCCTGCCCAAATGCAGACCGTCCGGTTTGTACTGGTCCCACCTCCCCCAGAACCTGTTCCAATGCCCCCCGAATTTGAATCCCTCCCTGCTGCACCACTGCTCAAGCCACGTATTCATCTGTGCTATCCTGCGATTCCTACTCTGGCTAGCATGTGGCACTGGTAGCAATCCCGAGATTACTACTTTTGAGGTCCTACTTTTTAATTTAACTCCTAGCTCCTTAAATTCGTCTCGTAGGACCTTATCCCTTTTTTTACCTATGTCGTTGGTACCAATGTGCACCACGACAACTGGCTGTTCTCCCTCCTTTTTCAGAATGTCCTGCACTCGCTCGGAGACATCCTTGACCCTTGCACCAGGGAGGCAACATACCATCCTGGAGTCTCGATTACGGCCGCAAAAACGCCTATCTATTCCCCTTATGATTGAATCCCCTATCACTATCACTCTCCCACTCTTTTTTATGCCCTCCTGTACAACAGAGCCAGCTACGGTGCCATGAACTTGGCTGCTGTTGCTCTCCCCTCATGAGTCATCTCCCTCAACAGCACTCAAAACATCCCCAAAGTTCAGGAATGGTAGAACGGATGAATCGAACCCTTAAGATAATGATCGCAAAGGCAATCCGAGAAACTGCGACTACATTGGTTGATGTGTTACCCATCATTCTGATGAAACTAAGGGCGGTCCCTAATCGAGCAATGGGCTTATCCCTTTAGGAGTTAATGATGGGAAGGGTGATGCAACTCCCAGAAGGAATTTTTATGGGAGGAGCGGATGGAGGACCCCTAAGAGATAGAATTCGGAGATATATATATTGGAGATGAGTAATAGTCTCCAGGAAATGTGAAAGCAAACCAGAGAAAGGCAGGCTCAATGCGATAAAAAAAAACTGGAGTTCACCGCCTTCCCGGACATACCTCAAGCCGGAACGCGCGTGATGGTGAAGGTTCTCCCAGGAAAACCCGGGTTCGCCCCGAAGTGGATAGGGCCGTACAAGATTATGATTAGTGGAGATACATGCGCCTGTATTGATATTAGGGGAAAAGGACAATGGCAACATAGAACCCAGCTTAAGGTTTTCGAGCCTGCCGCTCAATACATATATTATCTGTCATTATTTTTCTGTTTACAGGTCAGGAGCAACTCTTCAAGCAAGCCAAACGGCCATTTTGCCTTTGAGTAATTATTAACATAGAGTAATAAGATGAAACTATACGTCGCGATCTGTGTAATGGCCTCGGTCTGTATTGTATGTGCCCCATTGGTAAGACAAAAATGGGAGCTTCATGTAAACACCTTTTTATATATGTCCTATGCCTATGCGAGGAATGGGAACTTCTCTAGGTTCTGGATGTGCTCTCATATCCCCACACATTCGAGAGGAGGGATCCCTTTGCGTCCCATTCCCCTAAATCTGACCGAGGTTGCCGCATGGGTCCTTCATTAGAACTCCTCCGGTCCCATACGGGAGAGATCCAAGGCCAAAGGAACATCTGCCTCATACAAGGTGGACGGAAGCGGGGACGAGGAAGATTGGGAAAGCGCTGGGTATCATACCAGAGGCGTGCTTCGTGGATGGTATCAACCATCCTACAATCGGCATGCATTACCTCCATCCTTGGCCCTGACTAACACATCGAGGATAGGGAGACCCCGGGGAACAATATGCCTCACCCGAAATGTAACTGGCACAAAAGGACACAACATGGGATATAGTAATTGCACCTACCGCCTTAATGTAACCGAAGGGACGGAGCCAAGTTTCCTCCGACACCTCCCGAACATGAAGCGGGGGGGCAAAATTGGACATGGTCATTCTGTCCTGAGACACTGAGCGCCCCAGCAGCATACAATGGCACGTATTTTGTGTGCGGGCATAGGGCATATCCCTGGTTACCCAGACGATGGACAGGGTCCTGTTATTTGGGATATGTGGTCCCCTTTGTCAGACAGGTACGTACCCTGGCAGAGGTGCGTACACCAGGTCGACGAAGACGGGCGATTACCCTGGTAGAAAGACTCTTTGGAGTTGTGATGTTCCCATACGGGATAGGGCGCACCATGGATGAACTAAGAAACGTAGAGAGGGTTCTGGAACAAATAGCTAACGACACTGCCGAGGCGATGGAGAGCAGAACAGCTGAAATGGTAGCCATACGTACTGCTGTACTTCAGAACCGAATGGCCCTCGATTACTTATTGGCCCAGAACGGAGGCACTTGCGCATTGATTGGGGTCGAGTGTTGCACTTATATACCCGATAATTTGGAGAATATAACCAACCTAGCCGACCTTATAAGGAGAGAAGTGAGGAAACTAACCACCCCAGATGGTGAAGTTGGCTGGCTGGGGGGATGGATGTCTAAGTCGGGACAAAGCATTGTACAGGGGCTGATTTTGATCGTGGGCATATGCCTGGCATTGTACCTTGCGGTGATGATGATTAAGATATGTATGTCCAAGTTATGTACCACGATACCCATAGCTGCCGGGACTTACATCAACGATACAACAACCCGACTTCCACCCACAACATATCAGAAGCTGCGCCTCCATTTACAGCAGTACCACCAGCTCCAGGCTCGCCCAAGGACCCTGGCACAAGACGATGAGACAGTTCGGATGCAAGATTGGATTGTTCTTATCCACATGAGATGGGAAAAGATCAACAGGAGGGACTGTTGTGGAAGCATTATCTCTTAGTTTATAATACTCTTGTTTTTGGTACTGTACCATGTAAACGTTCAAGCAACAAATTGCCTGCTTAAAACAAAAGACATATTTAGACCCCAATGTTCGTTGACCCTGAGTCATGGAGATAGGGGAAGTAAGACAACGGGCGGTTGAAAAGGCAAACAGATGTATATCGCTTGTACTAATAACAGGAAGATAGTTCCTTGTTTTTCTGCTGATGCGAGGAAAATAACCCCACTTGTGTGTGCGTATGCTAGTTAACCTTTGACTTGCCACAATGTAAAGATAGATTGTCATAGCTTTACCATATAGGGTAAGATGTTACAAAAATGTTAGATAATTGGACAATGGTGTAAGGGGGCGGGACCGCCCCCAAAGGTATAATTGTAACTTGGAAACTTCGCTCGGAGAGAAGGTGTGGCGAAGCTGCGGAGTTTCCCCACTTCTCCCAGAGCGCTCTGTACGAATAAACTGTGACGTTTCCCTTCACCGTACTTGGACTTGGTGTGGAATTTATTTCCCTTACACCCCTATACATCTACAAAAAATAAGCTAATTCCTAGAAATTTGATTGGGCACAGGAACTGGTGGCACCACGGGCAAGATTTGCTCAAGCTCATAAAACAATATTGCAGGCAGCATGTTATTTTGGTACTGCCTGCTGATTTGAATGAATTCAGCACACATGTTACTTTAGGCTGTGCACTCAGCAGGCGGCTCAATGTCACATCCCTGGAGCGAGGCTGCCTTTTCTTAAAGCAAGACTGTCATTTTAGAAAGCAGTCCTGAGCCCTTAAAGGTAAACTGCCTTCTGAAAAAAAAACATTAAGAATCATTACAAAATAGGCAGTCTTCAGCTCTTAAAACTGAACTGCCTTCAGCATGTAAAAAATGGTAAAAGTTCTTCAGCATTATCTCAAATGGCTCAACAAGCCAGGGTCTCAGACGCAGCACTCCAGCTTTGTGCAGGGGGCCACAGGCAGCCAGGAGACCCTCCAGAAAGAAGGATGTGGGAGCAGATTGCCGAAGCCACCACTGCCAGCAGTGTCACCCTATCACCTGGCCCTAGTGCCCAAAGAAGCTCCATGGCCTCAGATCCGTGGTCAAGGTCAGTGAATGCATCTTCAAAAGCCGTCTCCTAACAATTCATCATCATCATCATAGGCAGTCCCTCGGAATCGAGGAAGACTTGCTTCCACTCTTAAAATGAGTCCTTAGGTGGCTGAACAGTCCAATATGAGAGCCACGGTCCTTGTCACAGGTGGGACAGATAGTCGTTGAGGGTAAGGGAGGGGGGGGACAGGTTTGTCGCAAGCTCGTTCCACTGCCTGCGCTTGATTTCTGCATGCTCTTGGCGATGAGACTCGAGGTGCTCAGTGCCCTCCCGAATGCACTTTCTCCACTTAGGGTGGTCTTTGGCCAAGGACTCCTAGGTGTCAGTGAGGATGTTGCACCTTATCAGGGAGGCTTTGAGGGTGTCCTTGTAACGTTTCCCCTGCCCACCTTTGGCTCGTTTGCCATAAAGGAGTTCAGAGTAGAGCGCTTGCTTTGGGAGTCTCGTGTCTGGCATGCGAACAATGTGGCCTGCCCAGCGGAGCTGATCAAGTGTGGTCAGTGCTTCACTACTGGAGATGTTGGCCTGGTCGAGGACGCTAATATTGGTGCATCTGTCCTCCCAGAGGATTTGTAGGATCTTGCGGAGACATCGTTGGTGGTATTTCTCCAACGATTTGCGTGTCTACTGTATATGGTACATGTCTCTGAGCCATACAGGAGGGCGGATATTACTACAGCCCTGTAGACCATGAGCTTGGAGGCAGATTTGAGGGCCTGGTCTTCGAACACTCTTTTCCTCAGGTGGCCGAAGGGTGCCCTGGCGCACTGGAGGCAGTGTTGAATCTCGTTGTCAATGTCTGCTCTTGTTGATAAGAGGCTCCCGAGGTATGAGAAATGGTCCACGTTGTCCAGGGCCGCGCCGTGGATCTTGATGACTGCGGGGTAGTGCTGTGCGGCGAAGACAGGCTGGTGGAGGACCTTTGTCTTACGGATGTTTAGCATAAGGCTCATGCTTTCGTACGCCTCAGTAAATACGTCGACTATGTCCTAGAGTTCAGCCTCTGTATGTGTGCAGATGCAGGCATCGTCCGCGTATTGTAGCTCGACGACAGAGGTTGGGGTGGTCTTGGACCTGGCCTGGAGACGACGAAGGTTGAACAGGTTCCCACTGGTTCTGTAGTTTAGTTCCACTCCAGTTGGGAGCTTGTTGACTGTGAGGTGGAGCATGGCAGCGAGGAAGATTGAGAAGAGGGTTGGGGCGATGACGCAGCCCTGCTTGACCTCGGTCCGGACTTACAAAAGGGGACAAGTCCGACTACGGCAACTACAGAGAAATCTCCCTGTTATCAACCACTGGGAAAGTTATCGCTAGAGTCCTCCTCAACCGTCTTCTCACTGTGGCCGAGGAGCTCCTCCCGGAGTCATAGTACAGATTTCGTCTCCTACGGGGCACAACGGACATGATTTTTGCAGCACGACAGTTGCAGGAAAAATGCACGGAACAGCCCTAGCCCTTATAAATGGCCTTTTTCAACATTACAAAGGCCTTTGACATTGTCAACCGCGAGGGTCTATGGAACATCCTCCTGTGTTTCAGATGCCCCCAAAAGTTCGTCAACATCCTCCGCCTGCTCCACGACGACATGCAGGCCTTGATCCTTACCAATGGATCCATTACACACCCAATCCTAACAACTGCACCACTGGCCTCACACACTGCTCAATGCATGACAACCCCACCGTCCCATCCCACCGCCCCCCCTCCCCCCCACCCTCACCCCACAATTACTCACCTACCAACAATCTGTACTAATCACAAGGCACACCTCCCATTCCCAGCCTCACCTCGCCCCTTTGGAGGAGACGGTGCTGGCCATTCTTGGCAGAGGTATGGCTGAGGCCTTGGTCAGTAGTAGGGTTGAAAGAATACAAGATCCTCACACATTATTGTAAGGGGAATAGATAGACATTTCGGCAGCCGCAACCGAGACTCCAGAATGGTATGTTGCCTCCCTGGTGCCAGGGTCAAGGATGTCTCGGAGCGGGTGTAGGACATTTTGAAGAGTGAGGGTGAACAGCCAGTTGTCATGGTGCATATAGGTGCCAATGATATAGGTAAAAAATGGGATGAGGTACTACAAGATGAATTTAGGGAGCTAGGAGCTAAATTAAAAAGTAGGACCTCAAAAGTAGTAATCTCAGAATTGCTACCAGTGCCACGTGCTAGTCAGAGTAGGAATCGCAGGTTAGCTCAGATGAATATGTGGCTTGAGGAGTGGTGCAGAAGGGAGGGATTCAAATTCCTGGGACATTGGAACCGATTCTGGGGGAGGTGGGACCAGTACAAACTGGGCGGTCTGCACCTGGGCAGGACCGGAACCAATGTCCTAGGGGGAGTGTTTGCTAGTGCTGTTGGAGAGGAGTTAAACTAATATGGCAGGGGGATGGGAATCTATGCAGGGAGACAGAGGGAAGTAGAATGGGGTCAGAAGCAAGAGGTAGAAAGAAGAAAAGTAAAAGTGGAGGGCAGAGAAACCCAAGGCAAAAAGCAAAAAGGGCCACATTACAGCAAAATTCTAAAGGGGCAAAGTGTGTTAAAAAGACAAGCCTGAAGGCTCTGTGCCTCAATGTGAGGAGTATTCGGAATAAAGTGGACAAATTAACTGCGCAGATAGCAGTTAACGGATATGATGTAATTGGCATCACGGAGACATGGCTCCAGAGTGACCAAGGCTGGGAACTCAACATCGAGGGGTATTCAACATTTAGGAAGGATAGACAAAAAGGGACAGGAGGTGGGGTGGCATTGCTGATTAAAGAAGAAATTAATGCAATAGTAAGGAAGGACATTAGCTTGGATGATGTGGAATTGGTATGGGTGTAGCTACGGAATACCAAAGGGCAGAAAACGCTAGTGGGAGTTGTGTACAGACCACCAAACAGTAGTAGTGAGGTTGGGGACAGCATCAAACAAGAAATTAGGGATGCGTGCAATAAAGGTACAGCAGTCATCATGGGCGACTTTAATCTACATATTGATTGGGCTAACCAAACTGGTAGCAATGTGGTGGAAAAGGATTTCCTGGAGTGTATTAGGGATGGTTTTCTAGACCAATATGTCGAGGAACCAACTAAAGCGCTGGCTATCCTAGACTGGGTGTGTAATGAGAAAGGTCTAATTAGCAATCTTGTTGTGTGAGGCCCCTTGGGAAAGAATGACCATATTATGGTAGAATTCTTTATTAAGATGGAGAGTGACACAGTTAATTCAGAGACTAGGATCCTGAACTTAAGGAAAGGTAACTTTAATGGTATGAGATGTGAATTGGCTAGAATAGACTGGTGAGTGATACTTAAAGGGTTGACGGTGGATAGGCAATGGCAAACATTTAAAGATCACATGGATGAACTTCAACAATTGTACATCCCTGGTCTGGAGTAAAAATAAAACGGGGAAGGTGGCTCAACCGTAGCTAACAAGAGAAATTAAGGATAGTGTTAAATCCAAGGAAGTGGCATATAAATTGGCCAGAAAAAGCAGCAAACCTGAGGACTGGGAGAATTTTGTAATACAGCAGAGGAGGACAAAGCGTTTAAGTAGGAGGGGGAAAATAGAGTATGCGAGGAAGCTTGCCAGGAACATAAAAACTGACTGCAAAAGCTTCTATAGATATGTGAAAAGAAAAAGATTAATGAAAACAAACGTAGGTCCCTTGCAGTCAGATTCAGGTGAATTTATAATGGGGAATAATGAAATGGCGGACCAGTTAAACAAGTACTTTGGTTCTGTCTTCACAAAGGAAGACACAAATAGCCTAAATACTAGGGGACCGAGGGTCTAGTGAGAAGGAGGAACTGAAGGAAATCCTTATTAGTTGGGAAATGGTGTTAGGGAAATTGATGGGATTAAAGGCCGATAAATTCCTGGGGCCTGATAGTCTGCATCCCAGAGTACTTAAGAAAGTAGCCCTAGAAATAGTGGATGCATTGCTGATCATTTTCCAACAGTCTATCGACTCTGGATCGATTCCTATGGACTGGAGGGTAGCTAATGTAACACCACTTTTTAAGAAAGGAGGGAGAGAGAAAATGGGTAATTATAGATTGGTTAGCCTGACATCAGTAGTGGGGAAAATATTGGAATCAATTATTAAAGATGAAATAGCAGCACATTTGGAAAGTAGTAACGGGATCAGCCCAAGTCAGCATGGATTTATGAAAGGGAAATCCTGCTTGACAAATCTTCTAGAATTTTTTGAGGATGTAACTGATAGAGTGGACAAGGGAGAACCAGTGGATGTGGTGTATTTGGACATTCAAAAGACTTTTGACAAGGTCCCACACAAGAGATTGGTGTGCAAAATTAAAGCACATTGTATTGGGGGTAATATACTGACGTGGATAGAGAACTGGTTGGCAGACAGGAAGCAGAGTCGGGATCAACGGATCCTTTTCAGAATGGCAGGCAGTGACTAGTGGGGTACCGCAGGGCTCAGTGCTGGGACTCCAACTATTTACAATATACATTAATGATTTGGATGAAGGAATTGAGTGTAATATCTCCAAGTTTGCAGATGACACTAAGCTGGGTGGCGGTGTGAGCTGTGAGGAGGATGCTAAAAGGCTGCAGGGTGACCTGGACAGGTTAGGTGAGTGGGCAAACGTGTGGCAGATGCAGTATAATGTGGATAAATGTGAGGTTATCCACTTTGGAGGCAAAAACATGAAGGCAGAATATTATCTGAATGGCGGCAGATTAGGAAAAGGGGAGATGCAACGAGACCTGGATGTCATGGTACATCAAGTCATTGAAATTTGGCATGCAGGTACAGCAGGCAGTGAAAGAGGCAAATGGTATGTTGGCCTTCATAGCTGGGGGATTTGAGTATAGGAGCAGAGATGTCTTACTGCAGTTGTACAGGGCCTTGGTGAGGCCTCACCTGGAATATTGTGTTCAGTTTTAGTCTCCTAATCTGAGGAAAGACATTCTTGCTATTGAGAGAGCACAGCGAAGGTTCACCAGACTGATTCCCGAGGTGGCAGGACTGACATATGAGGAGAGACTGGATCGACTGGGCCTGTATTCACAGGAGTTTAGAAGGATGAGAGGGAATCTCATAGAAACATATAAAATTCTGATGGGACTGGACAGGTTAGATACAGGAAGAATGTTCCCAATGTTGGGGAAGTCCAGAACCAGGGGACATTAGCGAAGGATAAGGGGTAAGCCATTTAGGACTGAGATGAGGAGAAACTTCTTCACTCAGAGAGTTGTTAACCTGTGGAATTCCCTACCGCAGAGAGTTCTTGATGCCAGTTCATTGGATATATTCAAGGGGGAGTTAGATATGGCCCTTACTGCTAAAGGGATCAAGGGGTATGGAGAGAAAGCAGGAAAGGGGTACTGAGGTGAATGATCAGCCATGATCTTATTGAATGGTGGTGCAGGCTCAAAGGGATGAATGGCCTGCTCCTGCACCTTTTTTCTATGTTTCTATGTTTTTTATTGTTTCTATCCTCCTTCTCACACCCCACTTCGCCCTTTTCCTACAATTTCTTGTGATGTACAAGTTGCGTATGGTGTAAGCATGCAGCCTTTGCTTTCCCACCCTTGCCTGACCACAACCTTGTGCCTTCGTCATTTCAGACACCCAAGAAATCTAGCCTGCCCAGCCAATGGTTGATCAAGAAGAGAGAGAGCAGAGTGAAGAAGAAGAAGAAACACCATCACTCGAATCCACACTCCCTGCCACCAGCTCCTCGAAGTCCCCCACTGAAAGTCAGCAGACTTCCACCGGCCATGCTGCAGCCACTTGGGGAGCACTCTGTGACATCACTAGGATAGGCAAAGGCACATGCAAGAAAGTCACTATGGGAATGCACAAGGGCAATTAGTTGATATTTTGATATAATATTGGATGCATATATGGATAATATTGGATTGGAAATTTGCTTTGTGGTGGCTTTAATTTTTGCATCCTGGCCAGGAGGATGCTGTAATGGTCAATAACAGAGGGAAGATAAGGTTTGGGATAAATGGTGAAAGGTAAATTGAGGTTGTGGTCACTGGGACCGCAGGTGGATGCTTCCATCCCTGATATCCCGGCCACAAAGGGGCTGTCTGGGTTGTATTCTTCCTTCTGTTTCCTCCTCTTCTGCTTCTTCATCTTCCCTCTGTGAGCAGCTTGTCCCCTTTGCTGCCTTGGTTTCATCTCTCACTTTGTCCCCCCCACCCCCGCCCCCCAGAACTGTGAGCGAGTGGTCTTCTCAGAGACCTTCCTTTAACATCCAAACCCTTGCAACCATCATCAACACTCCCTACACTCACTGCACACTTTAACAACTTTTTTAATGTATTGCACCAAGCCACTACTTCAATAAAATATTACAAACCACACCAAAAGCTGAAATCGAAACTGAACCTGAAGGATATGCGAGTCCCTTTAAGAAGCGCTGACAGCACCTCTGCAGTACAGCTGCACATATGTTCTTCCAGCATGGTTAGGCGAGGGAGTTATGGCGTGCCGTGATATCCTAAATCGCTGTTGTGCGTCAAACCAGGTGGACACGCCGATTGATGTCACAATCTGCATATTTGCATTGGAAAGGCAAAATGGCAGCCACCGTGTTCCATGCCAGAACTGCTGTGGCTCAGTAATAGCACTCTCGCCATAGTCAGAAGGTTGTGGGTTTAAGTCCCCATTCCAGAGATTTGAGCCCACAATCTAGGCAGTGCTGAAAGAGTGCTGTACTGTCGGAAGTGCCGTTATTTAGATGAGATATTAAACCAAGTCTGCCCTGGGAGGACAGCTTCACCAACATTAGCGTCCTTGACCAGGCAAACATACCCAGCATTGAAGCACTGACCACACTTGATCAGCTCCACTGGGCAGGCCACATTGTTCGCATGCCAGACACGAGACTCCCAAAGCAAGCGCTTTACTCAGAACTCCAAACGAGCCAAAGGTGGGCAGAGGAAACCCTCAAAACCTCCCTGAAAAAGTGCAACATCCCCACTGACATCTGGGAGTCCCTGGCCCAAGACCGCCCTAAGTGGAGGAAGTGCATCCGGGAGGGTGCTGAGCACATCGCTGAGAGCATGCAGAAATCAAGCACAGGCAGCGGCAGGAGCGTGCGACAAACCTGTCCCACCCACCCTTTCCCTCAACGACTATCTGTCCCACCTGTGACAGAGACTGTGATTCTCGTTTTGGACTGTTCAGCCACCTAAGGACTCATTTTAAGAGTGGAAGCAAGTCTTCTCAATTCTGAGGGACTGCCTATGATGATGATACAACCCGTCAGATTTTCCTTTCCATTGAAGTCTATGGAAAGGGAAATTGAGCTGGGGCAATGACTGGAGTTCGATCCTCTACAGCTGGGTTCATGCACCCGCTGAAGTTGAATTTTACTCCCATAAAATTGATCTTTGAATAGAAAAATGAAAGTTATCTAAAAGAGCTACAAGATGGTAAATATACACCTACACATTATAGATGGCATGTATGAAAACCTATATGGATAGATAACCGAATGAAAGAAAGACGATAGGAAAGAAGAAAAAAAATACTTGCATTTATATAGCATCTTTCACGATCTCAGGATGTCCCAAAGTGCTTTTTGGCCAATGAAGTACTTTTTGAAGTGTAGTCACTCTTATAACATAGGAAATGCAGCAGCCACTTTACGCACAGCAAGCTCCCCCAAACAACGTGATAACAACCAGACAGTGAGTTTTAATTATGTTGATTGAGCGATAAATATTGGCTACATAACTCCCCTGCACTTCTTTGAAATAGTGCCATGGGATCTTTTCTGTCCACTTGAGAAAGCAGGCAGAGCCAGGATTTAATCTCATCCAAAAGACAGCACCTTTGACGGTGCAGCACTCCCTCAACACTGCATTGGAGTGTCAGCCTAGATTTTTGTGCTCAAGTCTCTGTAGTGGGACTTGAACCCACAACTTCTGACTTAGAGGTATGAGTGCTACCAATTGAGCCACAGCTGACACTAGGAAAATTAATATATAGAAAAGATAAATAAATGAGTGCTACAATGGCAGCACAGCAGATTGTGATCAATTGCTGAGGTACTCTAGACTGTGACTGCGGTGGTTATCATGTTTTAAAAACAGGAAATGAGATCAGGAAATGTAACACTACTAATTCTAGCTCAGTAATCCTACTCCCTACAAATAAATGCTTGACCTGTGTAGCTAGCTCCCTTTCTTCCTTATATCATTATCATAGGCAGTCCCTCGGAATCGAGGAAGACTTGCTTCCACTCTTAACATGAATTCTTAGGTGGCTGAACAGTCCAATACGAGACTCTGTCATAGGTGGGACAGTTAGTCGTTGAGGGACGGGGTGGGTGGGACTGGTTTGCCACACGCTCTTTCCACTGTCTGCACTTGATTTCTGCATGCTCTTGGCGACGAGACCGACAGCTAGTTTTGTGTGAGCATGAATGGCAGTCGATCACACACACAATATGGAAACATTTACTGATACTGCTGGAGAGATATCAGCTAATTTCAGTGTACAGAATAGTAAGGAAATAAATAAGTTGGAAAGATGCTCTTAGAAACTTAGAAAATAGGTGCAGGAGCAGGCCATTCGGCCCTTCGAGCCTGCACCACCATTCAATATGATCATGGCCGATCATGTAACTTCAGTACCACATTCCTGTTTTCTCTCCATTCCCCTTGATCCCTTTAGCTGTAAGGGTCACATCTAACTTCCTTTTGAATATATCTAACGAACTAGCCTCAACAACGTTCTGTGGTAGAGAATTCCACAGGTTCACAACTCTGAGTGAAGAAGTTTCTCCTCATCTCGGTACTAAATGGCTTACCCCTTGTCCTTCGACTGTGACCCCTGGTTCTGGACTTTCCCAACATCGGGAACATTCTTCCTGCATCTAACCTGTCCAATCCAGTCAGAATTTTAGATGTTTCTATGAGATTCCCTCTCATTCATCTAAATTTCAATCAATATATGTCTAGTCGATCCAGTCTTTCTTCATATGTCAGTCCTGCCATCCTGGGAATCTGTCTGATGCACCTTCGCTGCACTCCCTTGTAAGTTAAAAATGTCCTTCCTCAGATTAGGAGACCAAAACTGTATACACTTCAAGGTGTGGTCTCACCAAGGTCCTGTACAACTGCAGTAAGACCTCCCTGCTCCTGTACTCAAATCCTCTCGCTATGAAGACCAACATGCCATTTGCCGCCTTCACTGCCTGCGAGACCTGCATGCAACTTTCAATGACTGATGTACCATGACACCCAGGTCTCGTTGCACCTCCCCTTTTCCTAATCTGTCACCATTCAGATAATCTGCCTTCCTGTTTTTGCCAATTCTTGGAGTTGATGTGCTCAGCACAAAGTGAATGCCTCTAATATATTAAGTGCTGCAAATGTGAACAGCTGTCTTGACTTGCATGCAATATGATGCGGCTTTTTTTAATCTTTTGTATTCCATAGAAACATAGAAAATAGGTGCAGGAGTAGGCCATTCGGCCCTTCTAGACTGCACCGCTATTCAATGAGTTCATGGCTGAACATGCAACTTCAGTACCCCCTTCCTGCTTTCTCGCCATATGCCTTGATCCCCCTAGTAGTAAGGACTTCATCTAACTCCCTTTTGAATATATTTAGTGAATTGGCCTCAACAACTTTCTGTGGTAGAGGATTCCACAGGTTCACCACTCTCTGGGTGAAGAAGTTTCTCCTCATCTCGGTCCTAAATGGCTTACCCCTTATCCTTAGACTGTGACCCCTGGTTCTGGACTTCCCCAACATTGGGAACATTCTTCCTGCATCTAACCTGTCTAAACCCGTCAGAATTTTAAATGTTTCTATGAGGTCCCCTCTCATTCTTCTGAACTCCAGTGAATACAAGCCCAGTTGATCCAGTCTTTCTTGATAGGTCAGTCCCACCATCCCGGGAATCAGTCTGGTGAACCTTCGCTGCACTCCCTCAATAGCAAGAATGTCCTTCCTCAAGTTAGGAGACCAAAACTGTATACAATACTCCAGGTGTGGCCTCACCATGGCCCTGTACAACTGTAGCAACACCTCTCTGCCCCTGTACTCAAATCCCCTTGCTATGAAGGCCAACATGCCATTTGCTTTCTTAACCGCCTGCTGTACCTGCATGCCAACCTTCAATGACTGATGTACCATGACACCCAGGTCTCGTTGCACCTCCCCTTTTCCTGTCACCATTCAGATAATAGTCTGTCTCTCTGTTTTTACCACCAAAGTGGATAACCTCACATTTATCCACATTATATTTCATCTGCCATGCATTTGCCCACTCACCTAACCTATCCAAGTCACTCTGCAGCCTCATAGCATCCTCCTCGCAGCTCACACTGCCACCCAACATAGTGTCATCCACAAATTTGGAGATACTACATTTAATCCCCTCGTCTAAATCATTAATGTACAGTGTAAACAGCTGGGGCCCCAGCACAGAACCTTGCGGTACCCCACTAATCACTGCCTGCCATTCTGAAAAGTCCCCATTTACTCCTACTCTTTGCTTCCTGTCTGACAACCAGTTCTCAATCCACGTCAGCATACTACCCCCAATCCCATGTGCTTTAACTTTGCACATTAATCTCTTGTGTGGGACCTTGTCGAAAGCCTTCTGAAAGTCCAAATATAACACATCAACTGGTTCTCCCTTGTCCACTCTACTGGAAACATCCTCAAAAAATTCCAGAAGATTTGTCAAGCATGATTTCCCTTTCACAAATCCATGCTGACTTGGACCTATCATGTCACCTCTTTCCAAATGCACTGCTATGACATCCTTAATAATTGATTCCATCATTTTACCCACAACTGAGGTCCGGCTGACCGGTCTATAATTCCCTGTTATCTCTCTCCCTCCTTTTTTAAAAAGTGGGGTTACATTGGCTACCTTTCACTCGATAGGAACTGATCCAGAGTCAATGGAATGTTGGAAAATGACTGTCAATGCATCCGCTATTTCCAAGGCCATCTCCTTAAGTACTCTGGGATGCAGTCCATCAGGCCCTGGGGATTTATCGGCCTTCAATCCCATCAATTTCCCCAACACAATTTCCCGACTAATAAAGATTTCCCTCAGTTCCTCCTCCTTACTAGACCCTCTGACCCCTTTTATATCCGGAAGGTTGTTTGTGTCCTCCTCAGTGAATACCGAACCAAAGTACTTGTTCAATTGGTCCGCCATTTCTTTGTTCCCCATTATGACTTCCCCTGATTCTGACTGCAGTGGACCTACGTTTGTCTTTACTAACCTTTTTCTCTTTACATATCTATAGAAACTTTTGCAATCCGTCTTAATGTTCCCTGCAAGCTTCTTCTCGTACTCCATTTTCCCTGCCCATATCAAACCCTTTGTCCTCCTCTGCTGAGTTCTAAATTTCTCCCAGTCCCCGGGTTCACTGCTATTTCTGGCCAATTTGTATGCCACTTCCTTGGCTTTAATACTATCCCTGATTTCCCTTGATAGCCACGGTTGAGCCACCTTCCCTTTTTTATTTTTACGCCAGACAGGAATGTACAATTGTTGTAGTTCATCCATGCGGTCTCTAAATGTCTGCCATTGCCCATCCACAGTCAACCCCTTCAGTATCATTCGCCAATCTATCCTAGCCAATTCACGCCTCATACCTTCAAAGTTACCCTTCTTTAAGTTCTGGACCATGGTCTCTGAATTAATTGTTTCATTCTTCATCCTAATGCAGAATTCCACCATATTATGGTCACTCTTCCCCAAGGGGCCTCGCACAACGAGATTGCTAATTAATTCTCTCTCATTACACAACACCCAGTTTAAGATGGCCTCCCCCTGAGTTGGTTCCTCAACATATTGGTCTAGAAAACCATCCCTTGTGCACTCTAGGAAATCCTCCTCCACCGTATTGCTTCCAGTTTGGCTAGCCCAATCTATGTGGATATTAAAGTCACCCATTATAACTGCTGCACCTTTATTGCATGCACCCCTAATTTCCTGTTTGATGCCCTGCCCAACATCACTACTATGGTTTGGAGGTCTGTACAAAACTCCCACTAAGATTTTTTGCCCTTTGGTGTTCTGCAGCTCTACCCATATAGATTCCACATCATCCAAGCTAATATACTTCCTAACTATTGCATTAATCTCCTCCTTAACCAGCAATGCTACCCCACCGCCTTTTCCTTTTATTCTATCCTTCCTGAATGTTGAATACCCCTGGATGTTGAGTTCCCAGCTCTGATCATCCTGGAGCCACGTCTCCGTAATCCCAATCACATCATATTTGTTAACATCTATTTGCACAGTTAATTCATCCACCTTATTACGGATACTCCTTGCATTAAGACACAAAGCCTTCAGGCTTGTTTTTTTAACACCCTTTGTCCTTTTAAAATTTTGCTGTACAGTGGCCCTTTTTGTTCTTTGCCTTGGGTTTCTCTGCCCTCCACTTTTCCTCATCTCCTTTCTGTCTTTTTCCTTTGTCTCCTTTTTGTTTCCCTCTGTCTCCCTGCATTGGTTCCATTCCCCTGCCATATTAGTTTAACTCCTCCCCAACAGCACTAGCAAACACTCCCCCTAGAACATTGGTTCCGGTCCTGCCCAGGTGCAGACCGCCCAGTTTGTACTGGTCCCACCTCCCCCAGAACCAGTTCCAATGCCCCAGGAATTTGAATCCCTCCCTGCTGCACCACTGCTCAAGCCACATATTCATCTGCGCTATCCTGCGATTCCTACTCTGACTAGCACGTGGCACTGGTAGCAATCCCGAGATTACTACTTTTGAGGTCCTACTTTTTAATTTAGCTCCTAGCTCCTTAAATTCGTTTCATAGGACCTCATCCATTTTTTTACCTATGTCGTTGGTACCAATGTGCATCATGACAACTGGCTGTTCTCCCTCCCTTTTTAGAATGTCCTGCACCCGCTCCGAGACATCCTTGACCCTTGCACCAGGGAGGCAACATACCATCCTGGAGTCTCGGTTGCGGCCGCAGAAACGCCTATCTATTCACCTCACAATTGAATCCCCTATCACTATTGCTCTCCCACTCTTTTTCCTGCCCTCCTGTGCAACAGAGCCACCCACGGTGCCATGAACTTGGCTGCTGCTGCCCTCCCCTGATGAGTCATCCCCCTCAACAGCACTCAAAGCAGTGTATCTGTTTTGCAGGGGGATGACCACAGGGGACCCCTGCACTACCTTCCTTGCACTACTCTTCCTGCTGGTCTTCCATTCCCTAGCTGGCTGTGGATCCTTCTCCTGCGGTAAGACCAACTCGCTACACGTGCTACTCACGTCGTTCTCAGCATCATGGATGCTCCAGAGTGAATCCACCCTCAGCTCCAATTCCGCAACACGGTCAGTCAGGAGCTGGATGCGGATACACTTCCCGCACACGTAGTCGTCAGGGACACCGGAAGTGTCCCTGAGTTCCCACATGGTACAGGAGGAGCATATCACGTGACCGAGCTCCCCTGCCATGACTTAACCCTTAGATACACTTAAATTGGCAACAATATTAAAAGTTACTGACTGATATAAAAAAGAAAGAAAAAGAAAAGCTACTCACCAATCACGAGCCAATCACTTACCCCCTTGGCTGTGACATCACCTTTCTGTTTCTTTCTACTTCTTTTTTGCCCTCTCGCTGTAGCTGCACCAGCAGGCCTCTCGCTGACCCTGGACTCACGTCTCTCCATGCACCTCCCCGACGCCTCTCGCGGCCTTTTGTAGGCCTCTCGCTGACCCGGACTCACGTCTCTCCACGCACCTCCCGACGCTTCTCGCGGCCTTTTGTAGGCCTCTTCACGGACCCCGGACTCACGTCTCTCCATGCACCTCCCGCGCCTCTCGCGGCCTTTTGTAGGCCTCTATATATAGTAGATTGATATATCCTACAATGCATATTTTCATTTGTGTTTTCCTATGTACTTTGTTTACTTTGCATCTGGTTTCACAAAGGAAATGGGCAATGCAGATACTGCTATTGAGGAGGAATGTGATATTCTGGATGAAATAAATATAGTGAGAGAGGAAGTATTAAGAGGTTTAGCAGCTTTGAAAGTAGATAAGTCCCTAGGCCCGGATGAAATGCATCCCAGGCTGTTGAGCGAAGTAAAAGAGGAAATAGCAGAGACCTTGACCGTCATTTTCCAGTCCCCTTTGGATTTGGGCATGGTGCCGGAGGATTGGAGGACTGCTAATGTAATACCCTTGTTTACAAAAGGAGAAAGGGATAGGCTGAGTAATTACAGGCCTGTCAGCCTAACCTCAGTGATGGGAAAATTATTGGAAAAATCCTGAAAGTCAGGATAAATCTGGAAAGGCAAGGATTAATTAGGGACAGGATTTGTTAAGGGAAGATTGTGTTTGATTAACCCGATTGAATTTTTTGAGGAGGTAACCAAGAGGATTGATGAGGGTAGTGCATATGATATAGTGTATATGGACTTTAGCAAAGCTTTTGATAAAGTCCCACATGGTAGACTGGTCACGAAGGTTAAAGCCCATGTGATCCAGGGCAAAGTGGCAAGTTGGATCCAACTTGGCTTAGAGGTAGGAAGCAAAGGGTAATGGTTGATGGATGTTTTTGTGACTGGAATGATGTTTCCAGTGGGGTTCCGCAGGGCTCGATACTGGGTCCCTTGCTTTTTGTGGTATATATCAACGATATAGATTTGAATATAGGGAGTATGATTAAGAAGTTTGCAGATGACACTAAAATTGGCTGTGTTGATGATAATGAAGAGGAAAGTCATGGGCTGCAGGAGGATCTCAATCTACTGGTCAGGTGAGCAGAGCAGTGGCAAATGGAATTTAATTCAGAGAAGTGTGAGGTAATGCACTTTGGGAGGGCTAATAAGGATAGGGTATACACATTAAGCGGTGGGCTACTTAATAGTGTAGATGAACAATGAGACTTTGGAGTGCTTGTCCACAGATCCCTGAAAGTAGCAGACCAGGTGGATAAAGTGGTTAAGAAGACATATGGAATGCTTGCCTTTATTGGCTGAGGCATAGAATATAAAGCAGGGAGTTTATGCTTAAATTATATAATACTTTGGTTAGGCCACAGCTGGACTACTGCCTGCAGTTCTCGCCGCCGTATTATAGGAAGGACGTGATTGCACGAGAGAGGGTGCAGAGGAGATTTACTAGGATACTGCCTGGAATGGAGAGCCTTAGTTATGAGGACAGATTGGATAGTCTGGGTTTGTTCTCATTGGAACAGAGGAGGCTGAGAGGAAACCTCATTGAGGTGTACAAAATAGTGAGGGGCCCGGACATAGTGGATAGTAAAGGCCTATTTCCACTGGTGATGGGATCTATTATGAGGGGCATTGTTTTAAGGTGGTTGGTGGAAGGTTTAGAGGGAATTTGAGAGGGGCTTCTTTACGCAGAGGGTTGTGGGGATCTTGAACTCACTGCCTGGAAGGGTGGTGGATGCAGAAACCCTCACCATTTTTAAGAGATGGTTGGATGGGCACTTAAAATGCCGTAACCTGCAGGGTAATTGGGATTAGACTGGATAACCTCTTGTTGGCCGGCGCAGATATAATGGAGGGAATCGAATAAGGCCAGGGTGATCTCCTGGACTAGTTTCGATTGCCTGGATGGGTCAGAGAGGAATTTTCCCAGATTTTTGTCTCCTAAATTTGCCTGGGTTTTTATCTGGTTTTTGCCTCTCCCAGGAGATCACATGGCTCCGATTGGGATGGAGTGTAGAATGTTTCAGTGTACGCGGTGTCACAGTTGTGAGAGGAGAACTGGTTGGGCTGGGTGCTCTTTACCTTTCCGCCATTGGTCATTGTTCAGAGCTGCTGACCGAGGGCCGGCGTGGACACAATGGGCCGAAATGGCCTCCTCTGCACTATAAACTTCTATGTTTCTATGTTTTAACCAACATAAAGGAAGACTGCAGGGAATCAGAACACTTTCCCCCATCCCTGTCATCATCATCATCATAGGCAGTCCCTCGGGATCGAGGAAGACTTGCTTCCACTCCTGAAGTGAGTTCTTTGGTGGCTGAACAGTCCAATACGAGAGCCACAGACTCTGTCACGGGTAGGAAGAGCGTGTGGTAAACCAGTCCCACCCACCCCTCCCCTCGTTGAGGGGAGGGGTGGGTGGGACTGGTTTGCCGCACGCTCTTTCCGCTGCCTGCGCTTGATTTCTGCATGCTCTCGGCGTTGAGACTCGAGGTGCTCAGCGCCCTCTCGGATGCACTTAGGGCGGTCTTGGGCCAGGGACTCCCAGGTGTCAGTGGGGATGTCGCATTTTATCAGGGAGGCTTTGAGGGTGTCCTTGTAGCGTTTCCGCTGCCCACCTTTGGCTCGTTTGCCGTGAAGGAGCTCCGAGTAGAGCACTTGCTTTGGGAGTCTCGTGCCTGGCATGCGGACTATGTGGCCTGCCCAGCGGAGCTAATAGAGTGTGGTCAGTGCTTCACTGCTGGGGATGTTAGCCTGAATGAGGACGCTGACGTTGGTGCGCCTGTCCTCCCAGGGGATTTGTAGGATCTTGTGGATTTGTAGGATTTGTAGATCCCATCCCTGTAAACCTCTGATAATGGCATACGATATGGGATTGATCTGGTCTTTAGAACTGATGGTAATTCAAATTAATATGTAATATTACAATGGGGTAATGCAGTCAATCAGATAGAAGAAATCGGAGCAATTACATGCAGAACATAATGTGGGCAAGATATAGCATAAGAATGCTAAAAGACTGTTTAATGGGAAATGAAAGAATTCAGAGGAAAATACTGTACTGGCTTTCCCAGGACTAACTGTTCTTTTCTAATTGGTATTAACCCGTTATGAAATTCAGAGCACCTTGATTATGATAATAACTTCTGACATTAGTTTATGAATGTACTTTTTATGTAAGACATACAGTATTTGGGTGATAATATCAAAGCCCAATGGAATGTAAGAGCAGAATTGGAAGACAGGAGGATAATATCAATCAATCTGAATCAAGATGTGGAACATGGAGGAACAGGCATGCCCTGAGAAATTGATCACTTTTGCCCTGGTTTTCCATCCTGAAAAATGGCTCAATACTGACCAATTTCTATCTCATTGTGTTACTTACAGCGGGAGATCGGGAGAAACCACAGCGGAAATTCGGGGTCCATAGCATCTGACTTATCCTGAGCAATGCCACAGGAAATCCACTGATATTATCTATGAAAAACAAAAATATAACAGTTTGCATCACAGTGGGTGCAAGATCCTGCAAATCCACTGGGAGGATAGACGCACCAACATCAGTGTTCTCGCTCAGGCCAACATCCCCAGCATCGAAGCACTGACCACACTCAACCAGCAGCATTGAGCGGGCCACATCGTCCGCATGCCCGACACAAGCCTCCCAAAGCAAGCGCTCTACTCGAAACTCCTACATGGCAAGCGAGCCCCAGGTGGGCAGAGGAAACGTTTCAAGCACATCCTCAAAGCCTCCTTGATAAACTGCAACATCCCCACTGGCACCTCGGAATTCTTGGCCCAAGACGGCCCTAAGTGGAGGAAAAGCATCCAGGAGGGAGCTGAGCACCTCGCGTCTCGTCGCCGAGAGCATGCAGAAACCAAGCGCAGATAGCAGAAGGAGCGTGCGGCAAACCAGACTCCCCACCCATCCTTTCCCTCAACGACTGTCTGTCCCACCTGTGACAGAGACTGTAATTCCAGTATTGGGCTGTTTAGTCACCTGAGAACTCACTTTTAGAGTCATAGCAAGTCTTCCTTGATTTCGAAGGACTACCTATGATAATGATAGGGATGGTTCTATACCAGGAACATCAACAAACTGGTGTAAAATACACCATTTTTGCTGTATAAATTTGCTGTAACTTGACCAAATTTAAAAAGTGACCAAATTTAATGAACCAGCATGCCGGAGGCCAAGAGGCTGGTTCCTGTGAGAACGTTATAAAACGGTTGAACCAGCAAGCTGTTTTTGCAGATAAGGGAGAAACCGACCTTGGCCAGGAAGAAACTGTTGAGCTATCATGAGAAAAATAGGAACCTTTACAGACAATGACTAGCTTTGAGGCCACTGATGTAAAACATAAGATTTAAGTAACTATTGATAATTTGAAATGAAGAAAACAACTACTACCATTATTAATATAGTTTGGGACATGTACGCAGTGGGCAGATTACCAAGTTTTGGGGTATAAAAAATGCTACAAAAAGACACTCGCTGCTGCAATCAGGGGCAATCTGGTCTCGTCATCACTGAACGACCACTCGCTGGTGTTAGTACGTATGTAGTGCTTGCTTATAATTGCTTGATTTTAAAGTGAGGGAATAAACCTGTGTATGCTGAAGTATAATTGAGGAGATATTAGACGCAACAGTTTATGTGAACCTACTTGTAATTTCTTGCTGATCTTAAGTAAAAAGTTTTTCACAGATTCGTTGGTTTTTGAGTTGTTCTGTTCCACCAGTCGAAACTCTATAAATTGTTGGACTGGGCGAGGGGTGATTTCCGCACGTCTTAGACTGGGAAAGGAGTTCAGAAATACTGCAAAGTGGGAAAAACGAAACTGACTTGGAACAACCGGACTATTCCTTGCTTGAGGCTTCAGGTTACGTGTCTCGGCTTTGTGTGGAAGAACAGTCACAATCTCCGAGGTCAAATAAGCTCTTCGGTTTCCCACAAGTAACGGTGATTTCCAAGTGAATTTTGTTCACTTGCTGCACAAGCCCGTTCTCACACTTCGCTCCGTCCTCTTGGTTTTCCGGATCTCAGGCTGGCGGATGAGGTGACCAAATAACTCAATAGAGCGCGATTTCGGGCGCTCTTCAAGCAGCTGGAGATTTTTTTTTGTTTTCTAGCATCAATATTTAATATTTAGCATTAATTTTATTAATATTTAACTATTTGTTTTCACAGCTAAATTAAAATTAAACATACGAGTGCCCAGTGATGACCAATCTGGTCGTTTTGGGGCATTGTAGATTAACCATATCAATACTGAAGATCGTCCCTGCAACTATGGAAACGTATGGACTAGGTGATGATACAAATACATTTGGAATCTAACAGGTAAATTACAAAGTTTATGATAAATAGTTTCCAGAACTTTTCTGATTGAAAATAATAATTCAGCTAATCTTAAGAATCCTGAGATGATTTTCTACTAAAGAATAATTCAAAGTATTCAGATTGTTCTACCCGTGTTTACGGTTCTGTGTTGTGTAACAGCTTATTTGAATAAAATAATAAAAATATGTAATTAAATAACTCCCATGAGCGATACTGATAGCATGCACATAAATCTATTCAAGTACAAAGACTAACCTTTGAAGCATCCTGAATTCTACTCTATTAAACTAAAGTCAAACTGAGCTAAGATGAACTATCTTTAACACTGAGCTAAATGTAACTTTTAATTGTTTCAGCTGCAAAAATGATCTCCGAAAATTCCAAAAATTGCCATAATCTAAGCGAAGTGATGAATGAGATCTTGCAAACCAGGTGAGGAAGGTGAGATTCGTGATTTATTTAATACAAAAAATACAACAACGAACTCCAGTAGAGTGGAATAATTTAACTATATTCACCACTTGACTAATTTCATTTTAGAGGAAAAAAACTGTACGGAATAATTAAATGGCATGTTGCGTGCATCATTTGGACTAGTTCAATTGTGCTGTGAAGTTTGACTTACGGATCTCTAGGTGGCAGCAGATCTCCTTTGCGGGCGCTGTCCGTGCTCTTGAAAATACTGTGGTAAAAAGCTCTCTCTGCTCCGTGGGTCGAAAACTAGCCAATGGTGTAGTCACTCGCACCTACTTACATTTATTGCAAGAAGTCATCATTTTATCCTTTTTAAATTAAAATTACAATTTCTCTTTTCCTGGTACATAGAACTACATACATAGAGTTTAAAGTGATTTGATGGAGCTTACTGCACTCGGCAAAAATGGACGCAAATCACTGTAAACTGTTTATCCTTTAAACCGAACATACACCTACCCACGCAACTGTGCAATGGATTTATAGTTCCAATGACACTATATATCCCAATAATTGAATTCCGCTTCATCTTATTCAGAGGCTTTACACGATACAGAAAGAGTGAGGGACATTGTGTCAACCTACTTTTACAAAGCTCTCCGCCCTCGCTGCAATTTGAAGGAAATTAACTTAGTGAAAAAGTTATGGGAACTAAAGAGTTTAATGGGGATTGAGCTAAAAAAAAAGTATCTTTCAAGTGTCATTCCATTCTCAAATGTATATCGATCGCCAATGTGAAGATTTGTTTAGCTGCGATATTGTAACTGTAACCAATATTTCATTTTTCTAGAGAATATACTGCAAAAAGAAACGCCTGCACAGAGAGAAGGGTGAATGGACTCTCGGCGTCACCTCTGAAAACTAGTAATAGACAAATGTCCTCTTCACTGTCATCACGTTGGGCAAGATACGCACAGAAGACGGCCGAGCGACGTGAGATAATGGCCAGCTCCGCCTGCATTATTGATCCGCAATATTGATCCAAGAATCAGACCTGGACCAAGCATAGTGCGCGAAATCTACTTTGGTTGTCAGAAATTAAAAAACGTGTCGCTCAAGGTCGAAAAAAAGTAGAGAAGAATCAGGGCACAGTCCTGGTCCTAGCTGATCCTACCTTCACCAACATCAGCATCAGCATGGAAATGCACACTCCAGAGACCTATTAGCCATCTGACGTATCCTGGACGGCGGTATATATTAAGTCACTCAGTCACTATTCGTTGAGGAGAACGCCAATGATTTATAGAACTAAGAAAATGTGGCGACGTGTTCTATGTGTTTAGTACTTCATCTTCTCTTATAAATAATGTAACTTCGCCTGTAATTTGGAGCCCGAAGGATTGACACAACTTCTCCGCAGCTCCTTTGCTCTCTCGGAATGGAAATGTTCAACAACAGCACCTTTTCGGACTCTGCTTTTACCAAGGAGAATAATACCAACTTTTCCGGGGTGACGCTCACTTACCAGATTATAACTTCGTTGTTTATAGGGACTATGATCCTTTGTTCCATCATTGGAAATACTTGTGTGATCGCCGCTATAGCACTGGAGCGCTCTCTCCAAAATGTAGCCAACTATTTGATAGGATCACTGGCTGTCACAGACCTGATGGTCTCGGTGTTAGTGCTGCCTATGGCTGCTTTATACCACGTTCTGACCAAGTGGACCCTGGGACAGGTAACCTGTGACATTTTTATCTCTTTAGATGTGTTATGTTGTACATCCTCTATCCTGCACCTTTGCGCTATTGCTCTAGACAGGTACTGGGCTATTACAGATCCAATAGACTATGTCAACAAGAGGACTCCCAAACGAGCTGCTGTTCTAATAAGCCTGACATGGCTGGTCGGTTTTTTAATTTCAATCCCACCCATGTTGGGCTGGAGAACACCCGAAGACAGAGCTGATCCCGATGCTTGTAATATTAGCCAAGATCCCGGCTACACCATTTATTCCACTTTCGGCGCCTTTTATATCCCGCTGATATTGATGTTGGTCCTGTATGGGAGAATATTCAAAGCCGCTAGATTCCGCATTCGCAAGACTGTGAAGAAATCCGAGAAGCAAAAAGTAGCAGACACTTGCCTGACTCTTTCTCCGGCCGTCACACAAAAGAAAAGTAACGGTGAGAATAGCAAAAACTGGAAGAGGAGCGTGGAGCCCAAACCCGCCTTTATCAATGGGGCAATCCGACATGGGGAAGAGGGCTCCGCTTTAGAAGTCATCGAAGTGCACCACCACTCCAAAAGCCATCTTCATCTGCCCAGCAACAGCCAATCGATATCCTGCTTTGAAGCGAGGAATGATAAGAACATTGAAGCGAAGAGAAAGGTGGCCCTTGCCCGCGAGAGGAAAACTGTGAAAACTTTGGGCATCATTATGGGCACCTTCATCTTCTGCTGGTTGCCATTTTTCATTGTGGCCCTTGTATTGCCATTCTGTGGACAACAGTGTTATATGCCAAGCTGGCTCCAGGCTGTCATCAATTGGCAAGGCTACTCTAATTCACTCCTAAATCCCATCATATATGCTTATTTCAATAAGGATTTCCAAAGTGCTTTCAAGAAAATTATCAAATGCAAGTTCTGTAGGCAATGATTCAATCATTATATAGACGACTATAATTCATTATTGCGATATATTTGCTCAGTAAAAATCTTAGCATTTTAACATGCAACCACTTTTAATATTTATTTGAGAATGCATTTGTGACACAAATGCAACTGGATTCAATCTATAACACAGAGAGGCATTTCTGTAGGCAGGTGACAACATTTGTGCTGGCAGCTTTTAACAACATTTCAAATTAGGAGTGAAAGTCTGCTGAATATCGATGTTAGATTACTTAACTAATCGTTATGTCCCTGAATGTAATTGAAAAGTAAGCGCGTTGTTCTGCAATTTAAAAAAAAAACACAATTCTGGACATTATATATGAAACCAGCGCGTGTCAGATTAAATTGCATCATTTATCCAAGGGCGCGAATAGTTGGCTTCACTAGATGTGCATTGTTTCACAACCCATATAGCAGTTCTATGCTGTGTGTTGAGGTTTTCTGCTTGTCTTTACTTTCGTGATTTTCAAAGTTGCAGATTTGGGCCTGTGATCGTTTGCAAGCAGTATAGTTACTATCACTTTAGACAAAATAAAATGTCTGATAAGGAATACATAGCTGTGTGCATTTATTGAACTGGCCTACAGTTCAGGTATAGTTAGAGCAAGGCTTCAGACCGCTAACCTTGCATTCAAACACATTTTCAGATTTTCGTAAAGTGTGAGACTTTTTGTCTGAACGATAATTTGGTATGGAAATATCTGTACTCAGAAACCGGTTGTGTAAAGTCCTCAAATTTATTGAAAAGCGCAATGAGACTCAAAGCTGTTTTACAAACGTTCAAAAATAGAATATGTAATACATAGCAAATGGTATTTTGTGTGAAAGGGTACACATTTACGGTGAAAGGGTACACATGTACTGTTAAACAAAATATGTGTTTATTTGAAATAGCCTATTTAACTATGATTGTATGAACTAAAGTTCATTGGTTTATTAATGATAAACGAGGTTACAGTATTAGGCATAGGTTCAGCAACTCAACTGGTTATATACAAGACATGTCCTGCTGTGTAGAAACAATCACTGAAAACTCCAGGTAATTTGTAGCCGGGAATAAGGTTTGCACAAGCCTTTGTCAGTAAGTCACATGGACGCGGTGTATCCGCTTCCTCCCAGTCCCAGATCAATCCTCAGTTTGATCAGTTATATGAATGAATTAGTCTTGCTGGCTGCAGTGGACTCCATTAAGTAATACCTCCTAAAATAGTTTTCTTATCGATTTCAATTTACTGCACTTCAACACCGCGTTGTTCCTGATCATCGCATTTGCCTCCCGAGATCTGTTTAATTATTTGTAATGGGGAAGGTCGCTCCCTTCCTTGCGGCCATAGAGAGGGTGCCTAAGTTAGCGAACTGCTCAGTCCCTTGGACCGAACCCATAAGTGAGGCGGCTTCAGCTGTCCCTCTGAGCTTCCCTGGCGTCCGCTGGAGGCGGGGAACACTGGGCTTCTGGGCACTGAGCATAGTTTCAGCGGCAGTGCTGGGTCCGAGAAACCCACCTGAGCAGAGATCCAGGCTGGAGTCCCGTTGCTCCGTGACTTTACAAAGTTGCTCATACCCACCTTCCGCATGTGCGCTTGGCATCCTTCACGTTTGCAAGTTACTGTCTGTCATGCGAACCCAGGGTTGTCAGACAAATGTTGGAAACAAACGAGCTAGGGTCGTTAAAGTGTTGCTCTTTGCTTGAGGGCCGTGTTAAATAAATAGCACGTGAACTCTGCAAACTGAGTTCTGCCGATGGTCGTTCAGATTAAACGCAACATTTGGGTATTGCAGAGGCATTGGCCAACCAATGGGTAGATTGGCATTAGATAACTGCATGCGGGGAGGCACATAGTGAATTCTCTTCTAAAGAGAACTGTAGGGAAATCACCAAATCCTGGGGGGAAATGGACATTGGAGAGCCCACTGCATTCCGCTGCTGGCAAACTGCGCTAGACGGAGACATGGGACTTCCAGTGCTCTCTGGAACAAAATCTGTCACTCGTCGTCTGGATGGTGGGCATTATACAGACAGAATAACCCGACAGACAAGGCACAAGTCTCCGAAACTTCAGCACCCGATGCGTAAGGAGACAATGTTCGCTTTGTTAATTTTGGAAAACTTGGGAGTTAAAATAGTTTTGGAAACAGGTGGGGTTTTCCGAAAAGAATTGTTGCTTCCCGGAAAACATTGGCCCAAGTAATAAATGTAAATACGTCAGATAAATCCGGAACCTAAATAAACAGGCGACATCTAAACCGAACCTGTTTTCTGCCCGACAGCCCTTTCAACAAATCCGTTGGAAGGAGCCCAAAACCATTAGTGCTCATTTTAAAATGACTTCTCTGTAAACGAGGTTGGTAGTCTAGATAGGGTTCGAATGGAGGGATAATTTCCTCCCAAACAGATGAAGGAGGAGAGGAGCTGAAGAGGATGGAGTGGTCAACCATGTCAAAGGCTGCAGACAGATTAACATAGTAACATAGAAACATAGAAAATAGGTGCAGGAGTAGGCCATTCGGCCCTTCTAGCCTGCACCGCCATTCAATGAGTTCATGGCTGAACATTCAACTTCAGTACCCAATTCCTGCTAAAGGATGCAGAGGGATGGTTTACATAGGATGTAATTTGTGACTTTGATAAGGGCCGTTTCAATATCGTTTCAGAAAAATGGCCAAGGATTTGGGAGGCGACAACGTAGTCAAGCACTTTGGAGAGGAATACCTTCCTGGTTTTCCGTGACATACTGACGTGCTTTTCCGATTTAAATTGGTGTTTGAACTTGATGCTCTTGAAATCCAAAGTCTATAGAGACAGACGCAAATACTTGTGTAGAATAGTATGGTATTCATTATAGTAACAACAATAATATTTTATACTCTGTAACTTAGTATATATGCTGCTTAGAAATCATGGAATACCGAATAAGAACAGTTGTATGTCTGTGTAAGGGGGAGATGGGAAGGCTTCCTCTCCCACGAGCGGGCCCACTGATATAGAGGGTCGACGCTCGCCCCAGCCCACGTAGCAATTCTCGAGGTTAGCAGACAGAGATGGATGGCAAAGTATAACGATCTTTATTACGAACGTCCGGGAACACCTCTTAACACAGTCGCCTGTGAGTGGAGATGCTCCCCGAACAGCACAATCATACAACTTTTATACATTTCAAAACCCCTCTATTCCCGGACAAGACCTCCCTAGATTTCTAATTGGACTACCTTATCAGTGCTACTTCTCTAATTGGACTACCTTATTAGTGCTACTTTGGATTGACAGGCCAAGACCCTCGTGACCGCTTTAGGCCGTGACTAGAATGACTTCATTAGGTCGGAATTTGTTATACATTTCCTTGGTGCCTGTGAGTCGCCTCGAGCCTCTTCGCAAGGTCTTATCAATGTCTGTTTAGGTTCTCACATCGTATCCTGTCGGAATATTATTGAATTGATAACTTCTGGAGCCTTGGTTCAAGGCCGAAGAGAGGCCTTTTACCTCCTTATGGGCCATTGCAGGAACCAGCACTTTAACCCTTGTCCCGCTGGTACCCCTAATGCCAAATTTCTCTTACAATTCCCCCCTTTTTGGCCCTTGGCTATACGCCAAGCTGGCCATATTTCCCGATAACTATCTCCCTGTAGGTGAGTTCCAGATAGGTTCGTTCACCTGGGTGGCCATCTCCCAAGCTTCGGGACCTCCTGAAACCTTCCCACAGAGTTATATAAGGTAAGTCCTTCCTGTAGGACTGCTTAAATTTTCATCCCTTATGGCCTTAATCATAGTGCGTGCCCTGACGTATCGTTTGACCTGTTTAATTCGTGCACATGTTAATCCCATCATGACCATCAGAACCAGGCCCTGTATTACTATAAGTACATGTAATATTATTTGTATCCATGGGTGAATTTGATTATCAAGTCCAATATTCCACAGCTTTGAGTACCAGGGCTGATCAGCCAGCATTGCGTTAGTGTCTCTCTGTAAGTTGTCTATTTCTTCCATCAGCCGGATATACTGTCATCTTTGATTCTGGATTCCTTGCACCAGACGTAATTGTTCCTCATTTAATTCCGGTATTGTTCCGTGGATGATTTCCGTTGTCTCGGGATGTATATGGTTAAGTTGGCTGCCCCCGTGCTCACGCCCCACTCTCTGTTCCCTTGCGGGGCAGCGATGGTCTCCAGATCGTGTTCAAGAGGAGTAATACTCAGCATACATCCGTTTATCTGGTGGAATCCGCAATCATCATTCGTCATTCGTGGCGTACCTCGACATAAAACCACTTGGTTATTTTTATAACAGTCGGTTATGGCAATGCCTCTGGTACTATTGTTAACTTTAATCACCCGTCTGGCAGGCTGATGGTAACGCAACCGAGTTTGGTTTCTTATTTCACCGATATTATCGATCTGGTATAAGGGGTCTCCCTTTGTTACATCATATGGGCCACCTGTAACAGTTCCACTTCCGTGCCATCTCCCCACCGCGCATGTAGGGCTTGGTTATCTAAGTCCCTCCCCAGTAAACCCCTCAAGGCTACGCCATTAAGTTGTTAGCCCGGTCAGATATTGCATACAGGTCTATGGAATTCATCGTCGTAACCCCTGCCGCATCTCAGGGTAGTGGATTCTGGGCCTTCGAGGATCCGTTGTGCCAGGTTCTGGTATAGACTTTATAGTTTCATTCCCACAGAAGCTAGGAAGAATGATATCCATTAGATTTAGGTTAAGTAGTCGTTGACGCATCCTAATTATATCCTTTCTTTAGATTCTTTTATTACTAGCCCCCCTTTGGCTTCAGTCTTTATGGACGGACTTATGGGGGGACTTGCGTGGTTGTGCTGGGAAGATTTGTTGTCCCCAGGGTGGTTGTTGGGGCAGTGGTAGGGCTTCACACTCCATCTGCCCCCCTTTTTGCTCCGTTCTGTTCCCACCCTTCTGTTTTTGCGGATGGATTTAGCGGCTTGTTTGCAGCTTCGTCCGCCCAGGCATGAGCTTCTAGAACTGAAATTCCATCCAGTTGGATTTCTGCGCCCTTCCCCATACTGGCGCCCATAGCATCGGCAGCCTGCTGCATTACAACCTTACTTAATACACTATACATAGCCATGCGTTAAAATAAGTTCTGTCCTTGCTCCAGTCCTTGGCTGCTGGGTTGCATATTTCGGCAGTTAAATTAAACAAAGCTAGTTCATGTAGTTGTGTCTTTCCTGCGTGTGCTATATCTCTCGTAGTCCATCTGTATTATCCAGTGCTTGCGTGGGCCTCAAGGTCCCCAGTATCCTGAGTCTCCAGAGTCGAAGTAGCTGCTGCGGTCCCATCTCGGTGAGTGTTTTATCTGCAAATTTTAAACAGATAGCCTGGTCGTCACCAGGTGTTAGGTTCTGGTCTACTCATCTTTTATTTGTATCAGGCGAGTGTTATTACATAGGCTAGTTCTGTTTTTATTTTTATTCTGACTATCCCACCATTTCCTCTATCTGTCAGGTGAGCCTTTTTTATTCTATTTAGAAATCCAAATTCATAATTTTTTTTAAACTTCTAATTCAAGTACTTGCCAAAGATTTTTTTTTGATTTAAAACGAGACCACACATTTTTAATAGCTATTTTGTTTACTAAAATCCAATTTTCACAAAAGCTATATACATTCCAACATTTCGTTTTATTTTACGGTCCCGTTCACTGGGCAAATATTGTGTTTTATTTCTCTCTCTCTCAGCACAAAATCTAAACTTCCGTGCCAGTTCCATAAGAATTTAAAAATTCAGTAAGGTTCTCTAATTCCCAGTTTTCCTTTCTGTGCTGAGTTCACATAGCTTAGATCTTTTCTCCTCGTTATTTTCAAAACCCTCCTGCTTGTTTAGACTGTAAGGGACTTTTCTTGATAAACAACGTCCATCAATGGAGAGTGTCTTTTACCTCTTCAAATTCTTTTTATTTCCAATTAAACCAATATTCTTTTCACAGCCGATATCAACCAGTATGTCTTTTTCCATCGCAAACACCCCTTTTTTTTTGTCAGCACCTATTTAGTACGTTATGTCTTTTTTTTTCAGATCTCCTTTCTTCAAATTAGGTTTTGTATTTTACACGGAGGGCTGCTTTTCGTTATCTCAAATTCCAGTTTCAAGGTCGTTACAATGTTTCTTCTAAACTGCTAAAGCTTGCTGTTTTCTGCTCAACAAACATATCCTTTGTGCATTTCCCAGTTCCATAACTTACCGAATAAATCCACACCTGGCGTTTCTAACTTAAAATGTCTTAAAACTTCCCACATACAGGACAACACTACAAAGGGTTAAAAAACTTTCACTCTGTTTGGAAAACATGAAAGTTCATTCCGCAGTCAAAAGATCACACAGGGACTCTCACTCAACGACAGACATTCACAAAAGTCTCTCTTCATTCAACAAAGCTTATTAATTGGTTGGCCGGTTCTAATTTTGGATCCATATGTCACTTAAGATAGTCATTATCAGCTTTTTTATGGCCTTACGTAATTACGCAAGTTACAATTAATGATTGGTTTTATTTGCCTTTTTACTAGCCATGTTACCCATCTTCTTCGGGCCATGAGGGCCTTGGATACTCCCTTAAATTCGTGTCAGGTATGCAGGACGCTACTTATATGTCTTCCCTTGGCGCCGTGCACTCGTACCACTGCACGCTTTGGGTCAATATATCCCGTCACTTCTCAGGGACGTTGTCTCTATTCCCTCTCTCTCTCGTCTCAGCACCATGCGCTCATACTGCTTTGGGTCAATAGACCTCCCTCGCCCTCTATATCTTCCCTTGCGTCGTACCCTGATCGCACTGCCGTTCTCTCGTCCCAGCACCGTGCGCTCGAACCGCTTCGGGTCAATAGACCTCCCTCTCCCTCTATATCTTCCCTTGCATCATACCCTGATCGCACTGCCGTGCTACCTCCATGCGTGCATTTTAGGATGCACCTTTTTACCCCCTTTTACCCCTAGATCGTCCTTGTCCTCCATCTCCGTCCCTTCGGGACTCACTACAGATGGTTCTTTTGTACGGATGTCCTTCCCTTGCGGTTTACAATGCCACAGCTCTAACTTGAAGGTGGTAAATTAAAACATACTCACCCCAAAAGCTGGGTCATTGTTCCATTCGGGAAATCCGTACCCTGCTCGCAGCGCCAAATGTAAGGGGGAGATGGGAAGGCTTCCTCTCCCACGAGCGGGCCCACTGCTATAGAGGGTCGACGCTCGCCCCAGCCCACGTAGCAATTCTCGAAGTTAGCAGACAGAGACGGATGGCAAAATATAATGATCTTTATTACGAACGTCCGGGAACACCTCTTATCACAGTCGCCTGTGAGTGGAGATGCTCCCCGAACAGCACAATCATACAACTTTTATACATTTCAAAACCCCTCTGTTCCCGGACAAGACCTCCCTAGATTTCTAATTGAACTACCTTATCAGTGCTACTTCTCTAATTGGACTACCTTATTAGTGCTACTTTGGATTGACAGGCCAAGACCCTCGTGACCGCTTTAGGCCGTGACTAGAATGACTTCATTAGGTTGGAATTTGTTATATATTTCCTTGGTGCCTGTGAGTTGCCTCGAGCCTCTTCGCAAGGTCTTATCAATGTCTGTTTAGGTTCTCACATCGTATCCTGTCGGAATATTATTGAATTGATAACTTCTGAAGCCTTGGTACAAGGCCGAAAAGAGGCCTTTTACCTCCTTATGGGTCGGTGCAGGAACCAGCACTTTAACCCTTGTCCCGCTGGTACCCCTAATGCCAAATTTCTCTTACAATTTGCATGTTTAATAAAATCAGGAATCGAAGGATCTGGCCCCATTGCACGCGGCCACGTGATAATAAGCCGACAGACTGGATTTCAAATAAACAATTCAATGTTTGTATTTTAGTTCTGAACATTGGTTAACCTATTCACCTAGATTTTGGATTTATATACCTGTGAGCAGGTTGCATTTCTATGCGAGGGCGGGCAGTAATTTTTAAGTGGTGACTGAACTCATTAAAAGTGCTCACAGTAAAATACTGATACAGAAAATTGAAATAGTTGTCTTTTAAACCACAGTTGACACAAGCCCTGGGAATATATTTAATCAATAAAGGAGAAAGTGTAAGTTAAAACTATGATGAGAATTATATTTTGAGATCCATAGAACCGTGTACGTTTACAGCACAGATGGAGGCCATTTAGCCCATCATACCTGGAATAATGCAAAATGAACCCTACTACTCTGCTCTCTCCCCATAGTTCTGCATCTTCCTCTGCTTCATGTACTGTATTTTTCTCTTAAAATATGCAATGTTTTCTGCCTCAGTTATTTCCTATGGCAAAGCATTCCTCCCTCTAAAAACCTTCTAGTAAATACAATTCCTCTAACCCACCCTTGACCCCATTGTCCTTGAATACTACTGCCCTATCTCCAACTTCACTTTCCTCTCCAAAGTGCTTGACCATGTTGTCGTCTCCCAAATCCTTGGCCATTTTTCTGAAACGATACTGAAACGGCCCTTATCAAAGTCACAAATTACATCCTATGTAAACCATCCCTCCGCATCCTTCTTAACCTGTCTGCGGCCTTTGACATGGTTGACCACTCCATCCTCTTCCAGCTTCTCTCCTCCTTCATCTGCCTTGGTGGAAATTATTCTTCCATTCGTACCCGATCTAGACTAACCTTTTTCTAACTTCTGCCATTACCATCTCAAGTCGACCCATCATTCCTTTTGTCTCTCTAATCTCTCCTGTCTTCCACCCTATCACAGACCTTCCCTTTTGTTCTTTCCTCCCCTCCCCCTTTCAGTTCTCCTTAAGAATCTGTTCATTTCAAATATTCGCCAGTTCTGACGAAGGGTCATCGACCTGAAACGTTAACTCTGTTTTTCTCTTCACAGATGCTGCCTTACCCACTGAGATTTCCAGCATTTTCTGTTTATATTTCAGATTTCAGTTTCATCAGAAACAAATAAACAAAAAATAAGCAACCACTTAAATAGAATCAGAATAAAAGAGAAGACAATGGAAGGGGAAAACACAAGGAAGTATTGGTGGAAAGACTTGTAATCTGCTTAAAGGAGAAACAGGATATGGACAGGCAGTCAAGCTGATCTTTACAACAGATGATAGGAAGAAGTATAAAAGAAAGGAGAGAAATAAAGAACATGGGAATAGCTGAGGTAGTGAGAGGTCCATTAGGTTTGAAATGGAATGAGGAGAAGCTGGTGAAACATGGCAGGGTTCAATAGCCCAACAAGAAATGTAGGCTGACACTGAGGGTGCAGACTCCTACACCAGCACTGTTCACTGATCAAGGGCTTACAAATATGCAATCCTGATACAACACATTCTTGCTGTGCTGAATAGTCGAAGGCCAGAGGATTGGGAAATGTTTATAAACCAGTAAAGGACGACTAAAAAAATGATAAAGGGAGAGAAGATAGCTTATGAGAGTAAACTAGCAAGAAATATAAAAACAGACAGTAAGATCTTCTACTGATATATAAAAAGGAAGCGAGTAGCTAAAGTAAACATTGGTTCCTTAGAGGATGAAACTGGAGAATTAATAATGGGAAACAGGGAAATGGCAGACTTTGAACAAATATTTTGTATCGGTCTTCACAGTAGAAGACACTAAAAGCATCCCAATAATTGATAATCAAGGCAAACTAATGGGACTAAAGGCGGACAAGTCCCCTGGACCTGGTGGCCTCCTTCCTAGAATCTTAAAAGACGTGGCTGCAGAGATAGTGGATGCATTGGTTGTAATCTACCAAAATTCCCTGGATTCTGGAGAGGTCCCAGCGGACTGGAAAACCGCAAATGTAACACCGTTATTTAAGAAAGGAGGGAGACAGAAAACAGAAAATTATAGACCAGTTAGCCTAATGTCTGTCATTGGGAAAATGCTGGAGTCCATCATTAAGGAAGTGGTAGCAGGATATTTAGAAAATCATAATACAGTCAAGCAGATTCAGCATGGTTTTATGAAAGGGAAATCATGTTTGACAAATTTATTGGAGTTCTTTGAGGATGTAATGAGCAGGGTGGATAAGGGGGAACCAATAGATGTCGTGCATTTGGATTTCCAGAAAGCATTCGATAAGGTGCCACATAAGAGGTTACTGCATAAGATAAGAGCTCACGGTGTTGAGGGAATATATTAGCGTGGATAGAGGATTAGCTAACCAACAAAAAGCAGCGAGTCAAGATAAGTGGGTAATTTTCAGGTTGGCAAATTGTAATTAGTGGGGTGCAATAGGAATAAGTGCTGGGGCCTCAACTATTTACAATTTATATTAATAACTTGGATGAAGGGACAGAGTGTAATGTAACCAAATTTGGTGATGATACAAAGATGGATGGGAAAGCAAGTTGTGGGGAGGACGCAAAGAATCTACAAAGGAATATAGGTAGGCTAAGTGAATGGTCAAAAATTTGACAGATGGAGTGTAATGTGAGAAAATATGAGGTTATCCACTTTGGTAGGAAAAATAAAAAAGCAAATGGGGAGAGATTACAAAATGCTGAGGTACAGAGGGACCAGGGGGTCCTTGTACATGAAACACAAAAAGTTAGTTTGCAGGTACAGCAAGAAAATAGGAAGGCAAATGGAATGTTGGCCTTTATTGCAAGGGGGATGGAGTATAAAAGCAGGGAAGTCCTGCTACAAATGTACAGGGCATTGGTAAGAACACACCTGGAGTACGTTTGAAGACAAACGTAGCTCCCTTGCAGTCGGATTCAGGTGAACTTATAATGGGGAACAAAGAAACAGCAGACCAATTGAACAAATATTTTGGTTCTGTCTTCACGAAGGAAGACACAAATAACCTTCCGGAAGTACTAGGGGACCGAGGGTCGAGTGAGAAGGAGGAACTGAAGGATATCCATATTAGGCGGGACATTGTATTAGGGAAATTGAAGGTCGATAAATCCCTGGGGCCTGATAGTCTGCATCCCAACATACTTAAGGAAGTGGCCCTAGAAATAGTGGATGCATTGGTGATTATTTTCCAATAGTCTATCGACTCTGGATCAGTTCCTACGGACTGGAGGATAGCTAATGTAACACCACTTTTTAAAAAGGTAGGGGGAGAGAAAGCGGATTATTATAGATCGGTTAGCCTGACATCAGTTGTGGGGAAAATGTTGGGAATCAATTATTAAGGATGAAAAAGCAGCGCATTTGGAAAGCAGTGACAGGATCGGTCCAAGTCAGCATGGATTTATGAAGGGGAAATCATGCTTGACAAATCTTCTCGAATTTTTTGAGGATGTAACAAGGGAGAACCAGTGGATGTGGTGTATTTGGACTTTCAAAAGGCTTTTGACAAGGTCCCTCACAAGAGATTGGTGTGCAAAATCAAAGCACATGGTATTGGGGGTAATATACTGACGTGGATAGAGAACTGGTTGGCAGACAGGGAGCAGAGAGTCGGGATAAACGGGTCCTTTTCAGAATGGCAGGCCGTGACTAGTGGAGTGCCGCAGGGCTCAGTGCTGGGACCCCAGCTCTTTACAATATACATTAATGATTTGGGTGAAGGAATTGAGTGTAATATCTTCAAGTTTGCAGATGACATTAAACTGGATGGCAGTGTAAGCTGTGAGGGGGATGCTAAGAGGCTGCAGGGTGACTTAGACAGGTTAGGTGAGTGGGCAAATGCATGGCAGATGCAGTATAATGTGGATAAATGTGAGGTTATCCACTTTGGGGGCAAAAACGTGAAGACAGAATATTATCTGAATGGTGGCAGATTAGGAATAGGGGAGGTGCAACGAGACCTGGGTGTCATGGTTCATCAGTCATTGAAAGTTGGCATACTGGTACAGCAGGTGGTGAAGAAGGCAAATGGTATGTTGGCCTTCATAGCTAGGGGATTTGAGTATAGGAGCAGGGAGGTCTTACTGCAGTTGTACAGGGCCTTGGTGAGGCCTCACCTGGAATATTGTGTTCAGTTCTGATCTCTTAATCTGAGGAAGGACATTCTTGCTCTTGAGGGAGTGCAGCGAAGGTTCACCAGACTGATTCCCGGGATGGCTGGACTGACATATGAGGAGAGACTGGATCAACTGGGCCTTTATACATTGGAGTTTAGAAGGATGAGAGGGGATCTCATAGAAACATACAAGATTTTGACGGGACGGGACAAGTTAGATGCGGGTAGATTGTTCCTGATGTTGGGAGTCCAGAGCCAGGGGATACAGTCTTAGGATAAGGGGTAGGCCATTTAGGACTGAGAGGAGGAGAAACTTCTTCACGCAGAGAGTTGTTAACCTGTGGAATTCCCTGCCGCAGAGAGTTGTTGATGCCAGTTCATTGGATGTATTCAAGAGGGAGTTAGATATGGCCCTTACGGCTAAGGGGATCAAGGGGTATGGAGAAAAAGCAGGAAAGGGGTACTGAGGGAGTGATCAGCCATGATCTTATCGAATGGTGCTGCAGGCTCGAAGGGCCGAATAGCCTACTCCTGCACCTATTTTCTATATTTCTATGTTTCTATGTACTGCATACAGTTTTGGTCTCCTTATTTAAGGAAGATTTACTTGCACTAGAGGCAGTTCATAGAAGGTTCACGAGGTGGTCAATGCCTCGATGCTGGGGAGGTTGGCCTGAGAGGGAATGCGGACGTTGGTGCGCCTATCCTGCCAATGAATTTGCAGGATTTTGCAGAAGCAGCACTGGTGGTACTTCTCCAGTGCTTTGGGGTGCCTACTATACATAGTCCACGTCTCTGAAGCATATAGGAGGGCCGATATCAGTACTGCTCTGTAGACCATGTGCTTGGTGCCGGGTTTGAATCCTGGTCTTCGAGCACTCGTTTCCTCAGGCGGCCGAAGGCTGCACTGGCACACTGAAAGCGGTGTTGGACTTTGTCTTCGATTTCTGCCCTTGCTGATAGTAGGTTCCCAAGGTATGGGAAGTGGTCCACATTGTCCAAGGTCTCATCTTGGATCTTGATAACCGAGGAGCAGTACCGTGTGGTTGGGGCTGGTTGGTAGAGGATTTTGTCTTACTGATGTTTAATGTGAGATCCAGGCTCTCGTACACTTCAGTGAAGGAGTCAATGATGGTTTGGAGTTCGGACTCCGTGTGCACAGAAGCATGCGTTATCTTCATATTGTAATTCAATGGCTGATGTTATAGAAACCTTGGAACTGGACTGAAGGTGTCGGAGGTTGAACAATTTATCGCTTGCCCCGTAGAATAACTCCATTCCAGCAGGGTGCTTGTTAAGGATTTGATGATGCATTGCAGCGAGGAAGATTGAGAAGACTGTTGGTGCGATGATACAGCCTTGCTTGACCCCAGTCGGCACTTGTATTGGGTCTGTGGTGAATCCATCGATAAGAATCATGGCTTGCATGTCATCGTGAAGCAGGCGGAGGATGGTGACGAAATTTTGAGGACAGCCAAATTTGAGAAGGACACTCCATAATCCCTCGCGGTTTACAGAGTTGAAGCTTTTGTGAGGTCAAAGAAAGCCATGTACAGAGGTTGGTGCTCCCTACATTTTTCTTGGATTTGATGCACGGTGAGGATGTTAAAATATCCTTCTGGGACCTATACATATTTTTCCTCAAGTTTTGGCCAACATTGCCTAAAAATGAGATGAATGCTGTTTCTGACAGACGAATAGTTTTTGTGTGAATTATTGCACCAGAAGATTAAAAACATTTAACATAGCTTTTCTGGAAAACACCATAGTGTTTCTGAAGAAGACAATGTAATCTAATTGTGGCCGGATAGACAAACATGGGATCAGCAGACTTGGGTTATGCTGCAAGCTCTCACATGATATCTGACCAGGGACAGAGAGCTATACACATGTATGCTTGCAGAGATAAGCCAAGCTCCACTCACCAGCAATCAAATGCTAGTTTAAGTTTGCCATTCGAGCAAAGCTGGCAGTTTGTTCTCTGCTAACATTACATACAAAGTTTAAGTAGTGGTCAAGTAGTTAATTGAGCTACCTGTGAAGTTTAGTTGTACTGCAACCAGTGCCATGCATAAACTGCTCCTTTTCCCCAAATATGCTTCGGTTAACTAGACATGAGCTAGGTTATGTAGTTTTCACGAAGTTGAAGCCAAAACTGACATGTATTGATTGAACAGCATCGTATCATTGGCTTACTGAATATATATTAACAAATAAAATCCCCCAATATATTGCAGGATTTTATAATGTATTCTGTAATTCATTTAGTGAATGGATTGAATCTACCTGTGCATCATTTATTTCTCTATGCTCCTTAAATACAAGTGATTAAACAAATCGCTTTAGAGCATTCAAATAGATCACAGAAATTTCTTAAAGGTTCCTATTTCCATGATATTTTGTAATGCATTTTCAAACCATAAAGACTGAACTAACATCTTAGACTCATAGAATTAGATACCTGTGGCGTTGAATTATAAAAAGCATGAAAAATGGGGCATGTGTCTCTTCTTGGTTATAATTGAATTGTATGGTATTCAGCAACCCTGTATTTGTCACTGTCCCTATCTTAAGCTCTGAAAGCATAAATTAGCAATTATTTCTCAATAGTTCTGGTGCAGGGAACTGAGAAAGAAGAAAAAGATATGTGGGTATGTATCCAATTGTGTCAAGTGTCCAAGATAGTAACACAAGCCATGATCAAAGGATAGCCGTACAACTGTAGTTGAATTATCATAATTCGCGTCCTCTCAAAATGACAGGAAGCTACCAAGGGAGCAAAGCCAAGGAGGCATGTGTCTCTAATTTTCAATACCTTGTAAATAAAGAAGTGTGTTATGTTCATGAATATTCAATGTCATGACAGTTCTAGATACTGGGCAGTTTACTACAATAACATAAACCCCTCTTTTAGATATGCCTCCACTAGGTAGGGCTGATACCTAATTTCTATATTTCTATAATCTTGTTACAACTTTCATTATTAGAGCTCAGAGCTTCGCAGATTGACTCCTTTCTCATAACCACTATCAAAACCAGAAGCACATTCTTATATTCAGGCACATTTTCATTTGTTTCTTCTGTAGAAGGCCCCATAAACAACTGACAATCATACCATATTAAAGTTTAATACTGAAAGAAACCTTCAGTTAGTCTGTCAGGATATTTTATCAGTCTGTTTGTCACTTACCATCAAATATCACATTTCTTCTGATAGTTTCTTGAAGTGAAAGATGATAAGCTATTTAAAAATATTTCCACCGCAATAAGCGGTTTATGTCAGTGTGCTGCCTTGCTCTCTTATAATCTATGTGATAATGAAGAGCAATGCATGCATTTTTGAACCAGGGCTACTTGAATTGGCAGAGGGGAAGAGAGCCTTTTATTTGATCTAATGCAGTAATCAATCAGCTAGTGGAATCACAGGCTAATTATTCGCGACAACTGTCAACATGACACGGGATGATTACTTGCCGACATCGGAAAAGATTGATCTTCTGTTCAAGTCATGAGGTGAACTTTTATTTTGCACTTGGAAGGGAAAAAAAAACCCTTAGAATGACAGATTGGAGTAAACTTTTAGTAATGTGCTTCCTGAGCAATTTCTTGAACTTTAACATTTCTAGCATAAAGCAATGGATCATTTTCCTATTTAGGTTATCAGAACAAGGAGTTTCATCACTAATATAACCTTGCCAACTGGTTTTGTGGCCTTGGCTCCAGAGGCAAATGTAAGTGGTTGTGAGCAGCAGTGGCAGGCTGAGGGCTGCCTGAGCTCTCAGCCACCGGTACAGAATGACAATGCGACATTTCATGTCACTGACTGGTGTTAACATCAAGGAAAACCCAGAAACGTAAAGTTTTGAACCTGTCTGAAACAACTGCCTCTGCACAATGTTATGCATGCAGGTGCCTTACATTATAAACAGTGTGAATTCAGAGAACCATGTAGCTTGAAGGAGCTGCTCGTACATAAGTATCGAAGTCCCTGGATTTTGTGGTAGAAATAACAGGGGGGCTATCAGTGCTTGCCGTTAGTTATGTGGATATTGGACAGAAACCTCCAGCAACTACACATGCGCAGTTAAACACGGACATCAGGAAGCTGTACTTACCCGGTAGACACACACTAAATTCACCAGAAAACGTTAGAGCTTGTCCATTCTACTGTAAGTACTTTTTAAAGGCATGGTAAGTTACTGCCAAGGAATCTCTCTGGCACTGAAAATTTACTTTTACAAGTGTGGAGTCTCATTCCTTCAGTTTGTAATTGTTGGAGATTTAAAATTATAAACAAAATGGCGTTTTTACTTTTTCTGTCTCTTTTTCTCTCTCTCTCTTAATCCAGTCTTTCTTTTCCTCTCTTTATTTCACTTTATGTACCTGATTTGATATTGAATCCAGTAACTGACACATCCTGGTTCAGATCGTTGCTCATTAATGAATCTTCAAACTGATTGGTTAAGGAGATACATGTTATGTTTGTAAACTTTACCAGTGTGTAAGATTTGCCACCAGGGGGCTCACCCGTGGGAGACCAAGGGTCACCTGTACACCCCGGGCAAGCAGGTATAAAAGGCAGTCTACCATACTGCTTCCTCACTCTGGAGTTACATTAAGGAGACCAAGGTCACAACAGTTTGAGCTTACAGCACACAGTCTTGTGGAGTTATTCTGAACATAACAATTGGCGACGAGTAACAGATTACGAACTTTCACACGGTTATGGCTGCCATTGATATTCTTGAAAGATTTGTTGAGGGTGATGATTGGGAAGCCTTCATTAAGCGTCTTGACCAGTACTTCATGGCCAACAAGCATAATACGGAAGAGACCGCGGTCAAGTGCAGGGCGATTCTCCTCACCGTTTGTGGGTCCACGATATATGGCCTCATCAAAAATCTGCTAGCGCCGATGAAACCAATGGAGAAGACATATGCAAAATGGTGCATGCTGGTTCGGGAACACCTCAAGCCAAAGGAGAGCATTTTAATGGCCAGGTATCGCTTTTATACTGTGGAAGAAAGAATCTATGAACACCTGGCTTAATTTAGAGGGAAGGGTTAAATTCTGTTTTTTGCTATGCTTAAAGACTAGAAAAATAGCCATGCTTTTTAGCCTTGAAACTTAGAGATGCAATTAGGTGACCATCTGGTATTAAAAGGGAGTCTCCTTTTGCCTTTGCTTATCAGACTGTGAACAGAGAGAAACTATGCAAGGACAGATAGAGTGTGTACCTCCCGAGACGACCTTTGTACTCGCGGGACTAATGAATAAGATTCTTTTTCTATTTCTGTATTCAATTTCTGTATAAAGATAAGTGCAATTTGCTTGTACGAGAGAGTTTTGCCTTGGTACGGTCCAAGCAGGCTCTCCGAGATATATCTTGCTTTTTAAAATAAATTCTCTCGAAGTGCAGTTCTGAAAGTCTCCGCCTGAGTTAATTTAAGCTCAATATTTCCTCGACATATACGCACCATCGCTCTGAGGGCCAGAACGTGGCGAGCTATGTCGCTGACCTAAGACGCCTTGCGGGACTGTGCTTATTTGCTGGATTTTTGGGGGAAATGTTGCAGGACTTTTTCGTGCTTGGAATCGGCCACGAGGTCATTCTTCGCAAACTGCTGTCTGCCGAATCCCTAGATCTGAGCAAGGCCATCACGATAGTCCAGGCTTTTATGTCCATGACCGATAACACTGAACAGATATCTTTGCAGCATCAAAGCTCACTGGCAAATACTGTGCATAAAATAACGTCTTCAGCAGGCAGAACTGTACATGGCAGGGCCCACACTCCTGCAGAGGCCAGACCTAGGATGACTCAGAGTCTGCTGTGGGGCGTGAATGCGAATCCATTAACACCATGTTGGTGCTGCGGGGGCAATCATCGAGCCCATCAATGTTGATTCAAGCACTACGTGTGCAAGGGCTGTGGAACAATGGGGCACCTCCAGCGAATGTGCAGATGTACTGCGACTCACCACGTGGCAGAGTCGGCAGATGATGACTGATCCGGCGCGGATCATGCTGAACGAGTAAGAAAGGCAACTCAACCCGAGGCTGAAGAGGAAGTGTATGGGGTACCCACCTTCACCACCAAAAGCCCCCCGATAATGTTGAAAGTCAAATTAAATAGTATTCCAGTTTCCATGGAATTGGACACTGGGGCGAGTCAGTCAATTATGAGCCAGAAGGCTTTTGGGAAACTGTGGGGCAACAAAGCACAAAGGCCAAAACTAAGCCCGATTCACACCAAGCTGTGCACTTACACCAAAGAGCTCATACCAATCATTGGCAGTGCGGCAGTGAAAGTATCATACGATGGAACTGTACATGATTTATCACAATGGATTGTACCAGGCAATGGCCCAACGCTGTTCGGCAGAAGCTGACTAGGAAAGATCCGATGGAACTGGGACGACATCAAAGCACTGTCTTCGGTGGATGACGCCTCGTGCGCCCAAGTGATAAACAAATTCCCGTCGTTATTCGAGCCAGGCATCGGCAACTTCACAGGTGCCAAAGTGCAGATCCATCTAGTCCCTGATGCACAACCCATTCATCACAAGGCCCGAGCAGTTCCATACATGATATGAGAGAAAGTAGAGATCGAGCTAGACAGACTTCAACAAGAGGGGATAATATCGGCAGTCGAGTTCAACGAGTGGGTCAGTCCAATTGTTCCAGTGTTGAAGAGCGACGGGACGGTCAGAATCTGCGGGGCTACAAGGTAATGATCAAACAAGTCTCGTTACAGGACCAGTACCCACTACCCAAAGCGAATGACCTGTTTGCAACGCTAGCAGGTCGTTCACCAAGCTGGATCTAACCTCTGCTTACATGACACAGGAGCTGGCTGAACCTTTGAAAAAATTGACGTGCATCAACACGCACAACGGACTGTTCATATACCACAGATGCCTCTTTGGGATTCGCTCGGCTGCGGCCATCTTCCAGAGAAACATGGAGAGTCTGCTGAAATCGGTTCCGTGCACCGTGGTATTTCAGGACAACATCCTGATCACTGGTTGCAACACCACCGAAGACTTGCACAACCTGGAAGAGGTTCTAAAGCAACTAGACAGAGTGGGACTCAGGCTGAAATGCTCCAAGTGTGTTTTGCTGGCACCAGAGATCAAATTTCTGGTGAGAAAGATTGCGGCGGACGGCATCAGACCCACGGACTCCAAGACGGAGGCCATCAAGAATGCACCCAGACCACAGAATGTGATGGAGCTGCCTTTGTTCCTGGCACCCCTCAACTATTTTGGTAACTTTCTACCGGGGTTGAGCACTTTGCTGGAACCTTTGCATTTATTGCTACGCAAGGGTGATGACTGGGTTTGGGGTAAATCTCAAGAGACAACCTTTAATAAGGCCAGAAACCTGCTATGCTCTAACAAGTTAGTTGTACTGTATGACCCGTGTAAATGTTTAGTGCTAGCTTGTGATGCATCTTCGTACGGGGTCGGTTGTGTGTTACAGCAAGCCAATGTGTCAGGCAAACTGCAACCGGTTGCATATGCATCCACAAGTTTATCCAAGGCTGAAAGAGCCTACAGTATGGTTGAGAAAGAAGCATTAGCACCAAGAAAATGGACTCCGGTTTGAGCTCGAAACTAACCACAAACCGCTCATTTCGCTGTTCTCAGAAAGCAAAGGTATTAACACCAATGTTTCGACCCGCATCCAAAGATGGGCACTAACGTTATCTGCGTATGACTCCACATGACCGCCTCATCAGACTCCAATTCCAGTGAATGAAACCCCAGATCCCCGTTGCTCACCACATCCTCATCAATCACATTCCCATCATATCACCCCTCTGTCATGGAATATCACAGCATCCTCCTGGGCCAAAAAGCTGAAATGAGAGCCACCACAAAACAAAGATTTCAAACAAAATTAATAAATTTATCAATAATCCATTCACACATTCTATATCATTCTATCTCATTCCTTGTGCAATCCCTTAGTGCCGATTGTTCAGGTACCCTTTCCTGCTCAAGTGCTCAAGCGAAGTGCTGCCCCAGTGACTATAGCATGGCTGGTGGAAGGGTGCTGAGTTTCCCTGGGGATACTTCAGATGCATTTCCACAGATTCACAGTTCCCACAGCGAAGATTGGTTTATAGCACAAACACTTGAAGTACCAATTTTCATTCATGCTTCATTCATGTGACTGATTTTGATGCTCCATATGTGTTTCTTGGAAAATTTATCGATAGATAATCATTAATAACATAAAGAGATGATTGGCTGCTGCTCTTCCAGAGAGAAACTGATACTATCCTCAATGGAAAAATACAAAATCTGTCACAGTGATTGACAGTTTGTAAAATTCCTATTGTAAAAGACATGGGGGAATTAAAACAGAATATTTGAAAAAAGAGACCTGGGAATGTGCCACTGAAACAAGTAAATCGTTAATATTGCCAGCTTTCAGAGATCTGAGGATCTTAAAGTATAAATATTAGCTGTTCTACTGAGATTTATATTGTCATCAGTACAATTGTTAATATTGCAATTAGACCACTAGTGATTTGTATGCAAAGGTTATGGATACAATTTTATTTCAAGATGTACCTAGTTGGGGAAAAATAGACTAAACCCATCATAGTTGAACTAAGCTGACATAGAGAGTTGCAGCATTTCTCTCTAACCCAGCCCTTCGAATCTTGTTTCCATAGCAGCATGTTGCACAAAAACACATGCAAGAGCGTCACCACCATGTTTGTGTACCTGACCATGTGAGAGCACAGAAAGTGGCAGGATATGTGAGGGTGGTTATTCTAAATCTTTTATTTTGTACAAAAAACCTGTGGACAATGTAAGAGCAAAGCAAAATGATTACAGTTAAGTCTTATGTTTTTAACTGACAGAAAAAAATGCATATTTTAAATTTTACAGGATAACAATTTTTCTTCCTTATGGGCTTTTTATTTAAGAGTTTCACAAAATATACATAAATATAAATACAAGTAAAAGTAAGAAGAAATGTAAATACTGGATCAACTGTAAAATCAGTGACGAGAATTAATTACACTTGGGCATTGACATCAGTAAGTATGTCTAAGGATCTAAACCTCTCATATAACTTTTCAAAGCGATTTATTGAGTCAATGATATTATTGACTGGAATTAGTTTTACCTTTCTCTGGTAAATGACCTGATGTGGTTACTTCTTGAGTTATGGAGTGGAAAGGAGGAGAAAAATAAGAGTGGAGAAGAGGAAGGAGACCAATCATTTCTATCCCAAGGTCAAAATAATATCATGGACACTTATATACGACATTGATATTGAAAGATTGTTCCACTACATGTTAAATCTGTATTGGATATGTATTTTGTGAAATTATCTTTGTTTTAACTAACTATGTACCTGATGATTACTAACAGATTGTAAGCATTTGTTTTCACCTCACACCTGTATCTTGATTCATTGTAACACATGTATTTTTGATATGTAACTTTTACAGTCCTTTATGTGATCACCTTTTTGTATTAATCAAACAAGTATACATTAGTCATAAAACCTAGAAATTGTCAAGCTTTGCAAAACTATGAGAGAAAGAAGCAGCCTGCTTTCATGCAATTAACACAGCATGAGATTGTAAACACAAGCAGCAGTTAGAATCAACTAACTGGCCCTGGAAGTATGAGATAAGACCCTGGGGCCAAAATTGCCCCCTTTTTTAAGGCTTGTTGCTGCCTCTGATGGTAACGGGGTGGTAAGGCCTTTCCGCCCGAGGACAGGTGGCGAGTGCGGCTTGTCCGCAATTGTCCCCGGGCCGGGGGCGGCGGAAACAGGTTTCTGCCGCGTCCCGTCTTTCCCGTCCTGCCCAGCATGCCGACCCCTTACTGCCCGGTCCCGACTTCTTTTGCGCCCCACAGAGGGAATTGCCCCGTGGGTGCGCGGTCGGCGCCGGTCAGTGCCTCCGACAGCTTCGCAGGGCGCGATGCTGCCGGTGGCTGGACGCTGAAGCCGCCCTTAAAGGGGAGGGCCGACTACCACAACCGGCATTTTGTTTTAATTGTCTGCCGACTCCTGAGGCAGCCCGACAATGACGGCCGCTGATTCAGCCAGGCCCCCAACAGGCAGCCCAGCACCCCCTCTTGGGTACTGGGCCACTGGCCTGGCAAACCCCTCCCTGGTGGCCCAGTGAATGCCACGAAGGCCTCGCTAGGCCTGCAGCGGCCTCCCCTATAAGTGAAGGGGAGGGATGTTGTGATGAGACAGTGCAACGCGGCATGTCTCCGTCGCACTGGCGTCATCAGCGTGGCGCTGATGGACACTGCCCCACTCCCGCCCCGATCCCACCCCACTACCAAAAGCATTGGGAGGCATTTTTTGATTTAAAGAGCCCAATTTCCCACCTCTTCCCCCCCCACCCCACTCCCCCGCAAGATGGTAATAATTCAAATAATTTGAATCTGAAATGGGGGGGGAGGGCAATTTCCCCCCCCCCCCCCTCCCCAACTGTCTTCATGGACAATAGGGTCTCAGGGAGAGAAATAAATTATAGCCCAGGAATGAGTGGTAACTTTAGAAAAGTTTGAGATTTAGCACCAGGCCTCTCTGATGAATCATACTGCATGCAAAATTAAGTCTCATTGCCCAAATAAAGGATTGGAGCATTAAATCAAATGCTAATGGCCTAGCTCAATGGCATTACATTCAAAGCATGAAGCATCATCAGATGCCCACCTCCAACATTGCAAAGAGCTCTGCGCACACCATGCAGCCCATCATTTCCAGTCTGCAATAGGATGGTACGCTCCCAGAGTGACCCAGACCTGATGCCACGTGTGATGGGCGATCTGGCAGCTTCCATTGCAGCACAAGAGGAAGTAACGCAATATCTTAGTGCTGTAATAGAGTCTATGCTTGATGCCACGCAAGCTCTGACTGCTGACATCGTGGCTGGGTCTACCACCATCGACCGGGGCTTTCACGGTGTTGCAGCAGGCCAGCAATCTGTGCTCCAACAGATTGCTAGGGATGCTGATGTGCTGCCCCAGGGGAGTGAGAGTGGGTCAATGGAGCAGGAACCTGCTGTCCTCTTTCAGGATGACAGCATTCCTGCTCCCACCACTGCCTCTCCGCCATTGCCCTTGTCACTGCCTGTCATCCAGCCAGCCCAGACTGCTGCTGTCTATGCTGAGGTGGTGCAGTCTACAGCTGGACCTTCCAGGTCCAGAGCTGGTCGTGGGCATCCTGCAAGGCCATCTAAAGTCTCAGCAGTCTTCCACCAGCCCTGCTGCAGCCACTAAGCCAACACTTCATAGGAGCACTAGAGTAGGCAAAGGCATAGTAACGATAGGCACTAAGGGATTGCACAAGGGTGAATAGTTAATATTTTTGGTATAAATATGTGTTCACTGATTTTTGATAAATTTATTAATTCAGTTTGGATTCTTTTGTGTTGTGTCTCATTTCAGCATTGTGCTGTGATATGGCCTGCGACAGGGATGGAGTGATGGGGATGTGGTGAGCAACGGGGATCTGTGGTTTAATTCACAATGAGGTGATCACCGACCGCACTTCCGGAAGGCTGATTGAGCGGCTGCCTCCTCTTCCTCCTCCTCCTCATCATCCTCCTCATCATCCTCCTCATCCTTCTCATTTTCTTTCTCCTCTCCCTCTTTCTCCTCCTGAGGTGGTCCTGCAATCCCTGGTGGCAAAGGCTGGGTCCTCATGTTGGCCAAATTGTAGAGCTTGCAGCAGACCACCAAAAAATTGGACATCCACTCAGCCGAGTACTGGAGGGCTCCTCCCAAGCAGTCAAGGCAGTGGAACCGTTGCTTCAACAGGCCAATGGTCTGCTCAATGATGTTCCTGGTGGCAGCATGGCTCTCATTATATGAATGCTGGGCAGGAATGTTGGGGTTGCAGAGGAGAGTCATGAGCCAGGTGGAGAGCGGATAGTCCTTATCTCTGACCAGCCAGCCACGTGCTTGACGTGGTGGCTGGAAAAGTGCTGGCACACCGATCTGACATTGTATAAGAACATAAGAACATAAGAAATAGGAGCAGGAGTAGACCATACGACCCCTCGAGCCTGCTCCGCCATTCAGCACAATCATGGCTCATCCGATCTGGACTCAGGTCCACTTCCCCGCCTGCTCCCCATAACCCCTTATTCCCTTATCGTTTAAGAAACTGTCTATTTCTGTCTTAAATTTATTCAATGTCCCAGCTTCCACAGCTCTCTGAGGCAGCGAATTCTACAGATCCACAACCCTCTGAGAGAAGAAATTTCTCCTCATCTCAGTTTTAAATGGCCCCTTATTCTAAGATTATGCCCTCTAGTTCTATACTCCTCTATCAGCGGAAACATCCTCTCTGCATCCACCTTGTCAAGCCCCCTCATAATCTTATACATTTCGATAAGATCACCTCTCATTCTTCTGAATTCCAATGAGTAGAGGCCCAACCTACTCAACCTTTCCTCATAAGTCAACCCCCTCATCTTCGGAATCAACCTTGTGAACCTTCTCTGAACTGCCTCCAAAGCAAGTATATCCTTTCGTCAATATGGAAACCAAAACTGCATGCAGTATTCCAGTTGTGGCCTCACCAATATCCTGTACAACTGTAGCAAGGCTTCCCTGCTTTTATACTCCATCCCCTTTGCAATAAAGGCCAAGATTTCATTGGCCTTACTGATCACTTGCTGTACCTTTTGTGTTTCATGCACAAGTACCCCCAGGTCCCGCTGCACTGCAGCACTTTATAATCTTTCTCCATTTAAATAATAACTTGCTCTTTGATTTTTTCTGCCAAAGTGCATGACCTCACACTTTCCGATATTGTACTCCATCTGCCAAATGTTTGCCCATTCACTTAGCCTGTCTATTTCCTTTTGCAAGTTTTTTGTGTCCTCCTCACATATTGCTTTTCTTCACACCTTTGTATCATCAGCAAACTTGGCTACGTTATATTCGGTCCCTTCTTCCAAGTCGTTAATATAGATTGTAAATAATTGGGGTCCCAGCACTGATCCCTATGGCACCCCACTGGTTACTGATTGCCAACCCGAGAATGAACCATTTATCCCAACTCTCTGTTTTCTGTTCGTTCCATGCCAGTATATTACCCCCAACCCCGTGAACTTTTATCTTGTGTAGTAATTTTTTATGTGGCACCTTGTCAAATGCCTTCTGGAAGTCCAAATACATCATCATCATCATAGACAGTCCCTCGGAATCGAGGAAGACTTGCTTCCACTCTTTGCATGAGTTCTTCAGTGGTTGTACAGTCCAATACGAGAACCACAGTCTCTGTCACAGGTAGGACAGATAGTCATTGAGGGAAAGGATGGGCAGGGAGCCTGGTTTGCCGCACGCTCCTTCCGCTGCCTGCGCTTGATTTCTGCATGCTCTCGGCGACGATACTCGAGGAGCTCAGCGCCCTCCCGAATGCACTTCCTCCACTAAGGGCGGTCTATAACCAGGGACTCCCAGGTGTCAGTGGGGATGTCGCACTTTATCAGGGAGGCTTTGAGAGTGTCCTTGTAACGTTTCCTCTGCCCGCCTTTGGCTTGTTTGCCGTGGATGAGTTCTGAGTAGAGCACTTGCTTTGGGAGTCTCGTGTCTGGCATGCGAACTATGTGGCCTGCCCAGCGGAGCTGAACCAGTGGGAAGCCGTTCAACCTTTGTCATCTCCAGGCCAGGTCCAAGACCACTCCAACCTCTGTCGTTGAGCTACAGTACGCGGATTATGCCTGTGTCTGTGCACACACACAGGCTGAACTCCAGGACATAGTCAACGTGTTTACCAAGGCATATGAAAGCATGGGCCTTATGCTAAACATTAGTAAGACAAAAGTCCTGGCCGCACAGCACTGCCCCCCAGACATCAAGTCCAAATACATCACATCCACTGGTTCCCCTTTATCCACCCTGTTTGTTACATCCTCAAAGAATTCAAGCAAATTTGCCAAACATGACTTCCTCTTCATAAATCCATGCTGACTCTGCCTGAACGAATTTTGCTTTCCCAAATGTCCTGCTACTGCTTCCTTATTAATGGACTCCAACAGGCAACAGGTATGAAGGCATCATGACTTCTGCCAGGATAGCGGGTATCGACATTGAGGATTCATTGTGTGTGGACACACACCAACTCTACATCAAGTGAGTGGTAGCCTTTGCAGTTATGGAATACCTCAGGATTGTTATGCGGTGCCTGCAAAGCCACATGGGTGCAGTCAATGTGCCCTTGGAGAATCCCGCTATCCTGACAACGTCATGTGTATGCTCATTCTGCTTCTCACTGGTGATGGGGAAGGAAATGTAGTCTCTTCTCATGCAAAGAGCCTCTGTGACCTTCTGGGTGCAGTGATGGATGGCGAACTGCGAGATGTTAGCTATGTCTCCTGTTGCAGACTGGAAGGATCCACTGGTGAGGAAATTGAGGGCGACATTGACTGCCACTGAGAGAGCCGTGGTCGCCCTGATCTGAGGCTGGAGGTCCAGTTGCAGGAGAAAGCAGAGCTCCATGACCACCTTCTTGCTGAAGCGGTGCCTTCTCATAAACTGCTCCTTACTTAATTGGAGGTAGGAGAAGTGCTCTAAAATTACCCTTGGAGGGTAAGACCTCCAGTTGAGACCCCGTATGGCCATCCTCCTCCCTCTGGACACATGTTCCAGTCATTCTCGTTGCCTCCGCTCCCCCCGCCATAGATTCTGGAGTGCGGGGTAGACTGCCAGTACAGCCCCCATTAATGTTACCAATTGTAGCAATTTGATTATTTGAAGAATAAATGTAGCTATTATTTAGTTACCACAATATTCCTGATACAAAAAAACTTTGAAATTGCTGAATGAAACTGTTGGAGGATGTGAAACTGCCAAGTAACCATTGAAACTGCACTAACCTGGCAACTGCGTGTCATAACTGATGATCCCTTTAAATAACATCCCAGGAGCCGGCTTCTTGTTGCTTCATCCAGCTCTCCCTGTCACTGTTTACTCTAGGCACTAAAGTATATGGTTACAATCAATTTAGCAGATCGGGCGGTCGGTGACCATTGCACAATCAGTGACATTACGATTCCACCTGGCATTGACGTTCCCAGCGATAACTGTTACCGCCGTTATCTGTTCGGAACTCTGCGCGCTTTCGGGTTCGGGACGCATTTCGTCGCCCGGATCCGACTTTTGTACGCCGCCGCGGAGTGTCTGATTAAGGTTAACGGGTCCTTGACGGCGCCCCTTCGCTTCAGGAAAGGGGTGCGCCAGGGATGCCCCATGTCCGGCCAGTTATACGCCGTCTGCGTGGAGCCTTTCCTGCGCCTCCTGCGAACGAGGTTGACGGGACTGGCTCTGCAAGGGCCGGGCGTGGAGGTCGTCCTCTCGGCTTACGCCGATGACGTGCTCCTCACGGTAGAGGATCCCGTTGACCTGCGGAGGATGCGTGAGTGCCAGGAGATTTACTCGGCCGCATCCTCTTCCAGGATCAACTGGGAGAAATGTTCCGGACTCCTGGTGGATCAGTGGCGGGTGGACTCCCTGCCGGAGGAGCTCAGGCCTTTTGCCTGGAGCACGACCCATCTCCTCTATCTGGGAGTCTACCTTAGCCCCGACGAGGAAGCCTGGCTGGAGAACTGGCAGGAGCTGGAGGCCAAAGTCGCCGCTCGCCTAGGGCGCTGGACAGGACTGCTCCGAGTGCTGTCCTACAGGGGTCGAGCGCTAGTCATAAACCAGCTGGTGGCTGCTATGCTGTGGTACCGGCTGGTCTCTTTGACCCCTCCCCCTGCGTTTGTCGCCAAGATACAGAAGAAGCTGGTGGACTTCTTCTGGAACAACAGGAAGCACTGGGTCTCTGCCGCGGTCTTGAGTCTCCCGCTTAGGGGGGGCGGTCAGTCGTTGGTGTGCGTCAGCGCCCAGCTAGCGACTTTCCGTCTTCAGACCCTGCAGAGATACCTTTACGTTGAGCCCCCTCCTAGGTGGTGCGCTCTGGCGACGTATTTCTTCCGCCAGCAGCACGGCCTCAACTATGACACGCAGCTCCTGTTTGTGAGCTTGGGGGGTGTCAAGACCGCTGTCCAGGAGCTGCCTGTCTTTTACAAGGAACTCACCAGGGTCTGGAACAAAGTCTCCACCAAGCGCAGCTCTCCGCCGGCTGGAGTGGCAGCTGTCCTGCAGGAGCCGCTGCTCGGGAATCCGTACCTCCACAACCGAGGTTTTAGGTGGCAGTCGGACGAGAGAGCTGTGGCTGGCGAGGTGACCAGGGTCAGGGACCTGCTCGATGGCGGAGGAGCGGGATGGATGGCGCCAGACACGCTAGCGCGGCGCCAAAATTCGGCCGATGCCCGCCACACGGCCGATGCTATCGAGTCGCTAAAAACAGCTCTGGGCCCTGACTCCATTAGGTGTATCGAGGAGGCTCAAGCACGTGCGGAGATCCTGTCCGAACTGACCCCCGACCGGACGGAATTCCTCATCGGCGCCAAACCCCAGAACCTCCCTCGGGAGCCGGCGCCTCACAACTTGAGCCACCTCGGGGAAATCCCCTCCGTGCCTTTCAGTTCTGCGCAGAGGGGTTTCCTGTACGGGCTGCTCCTGCACACTCTCAACTTTGCCATCCTCGTCTGCCGTCCGGACACGCCATGGCATACCATCTTGCCGTCCGGAGGAGGTGGGGGTCCCCGATGGAGGGCACTCTACGCGGGAGTCCTCCCACTATTTATCAGGGACTTGGCCTGGAGGGTGGTGCATGGAGCAGTCCCGTGCAACAAATTTTTAAGCCGGTTCACGGGCTCCCAGGCCGCCTGCAATTTCTGGGTTCTGGAAGAGTCCGTGTTCCATGTCTTTATGGAGTGCACGAGGTTGCAGCCTCTGTTTCATTATTTAAAGGGGCTGCTCCTCAATTTCTGGCTGCACTTCAGTCCCACACTCCTGATCTTTGGGCACCTTGTGCGGAGGGGAGCGGGTAGGTCCGAGGGCCTCCTCGTAGGACTGGTCCTGGGCACGGCCAAGGGTGCCATCAGCCGGTCCAGGCAGCGGGCGGTCGAGGGGGTCGTTCAGCCTGACTGCCTGCCTCTCTTCCGCTCTTACATCCGGTCCAGGGTGTCCTTGGAGATGGAGCACGCGGTGTCCACCGGTACGCTTGCAGCCTTCCGCGAGAGGTGGGCACCGGAGGGACTGGAGTGCATCATTACCCCCGGCAACCAAATTTTAATTTGAATTTATATGTTTTAAAGTTTAATTTGTTTTAATTGCCGGGTTTTAGTGTCCCCCTCCCCTTTTATAGGGGGCACTTGTAAAATATACGATTTTAATGCCCCAAAAAAACTACAAAAATACAAAAAAAAAAAAAAAGGGCATTGGAAAATGATTGGAGTGGCCCCCCAGATTGGGGGTACTTGATTAAAGTAACTGTTACCGCCGGTGCTAAGGGAGGAGGGGGGCGGGATTTGACGTACAGTGCTGAATTTGCCTTGCCCAGCGATACTGCTCTAGCACCCCATTAGTGCCATCTTCTGGTGCTAGCAGAAGGTGCTAAGGGGTTGAATTTTTCTCCTAAATCTCCCACCTACATACTTCAAAAGAAAAACAGACCTATTAATGCCATCTCTTGGAACAACTACCTAACCCTGACTAATATTTCACTATGGAATTTTTATAATAATTACCAATAGTCTACACTTCCATTACCACTGTTTCATTTGCTGACATTTACTTTTGTGTGGGGGAAACCCAGAGGTTAACTGAGCAGGTCGCAATCTGCGATCTCAGCTCAATTGTACCAATTCATTTTGACTTCCGGGTTTCGTGTCTCCAAACTGCACAGCAGGCGTGCACCTGCATGACACTAATTCAGCTGTATTTAAAGGGACAGTCTACAAAGGGATATTGGAGGTGTCCAGGATGGATGGTAGACATAGAGCAAGGGCAGTACCCAGATTTAATGTCACCTCGCTGAGTGCAGTCAGGAGGAGGAGGGAAGGTGTGGTTGGAGGTAGCTAAGCATGTGAGCAGCAGCAGCTTTGTGCCCAGGTCATAGATGCAATGTAAGAAGTGGCATAATGACCTAATCAGGTCAGGAAAAGTATATAAATTTGCTGATTCAACTATATCCTGTGCTTTAAGCCCCTCTCCTTTCACTGTCCTGCTAAGAGTTCTCCAACAAATCACTCCTCAAACCCACTCAACTTTCAGCAGCAGCCAGTCTTCACTTTCTATGCAAACCATCACCTTCTCATTTATCAATCCATTGTTGACAGTCACCCCACTCCTTATGTAATGCGATGCATGTGTCTCATACTTACCCTCACTGAATGCACTGCATCCATCGAGTGAATATCTGACCTTCACTCACTCACAGGTCTGTTTTCTTGCCCCTTGTAGGAGAAGAGAGTGCAAAACACAAGGGAGAGGAAGGGGACTAGAGGTGGGCCATTACAAATAGTCCAGCTCAAAGTTACACAGGAGGATACTATGGAGCTAAGTGGCACATCTGTGTCCCTATCAATCGTAGATGGAGAGACAGGGAGCTCGTAGATAGCTGGTGACAGACTTACAAATATGCAGCAATAATACCGCCTACATTCAGTTAGGAAATCCCTGACATCAACGAGTAGGTTTTCAGCCAGCATCCAAACAAGCCTTCATTAAACCCGGAAATGGGCACGATGGAGCTGGGTTGCGCTCCTGTTCTAAAAATCAATAATTTTTTACCCCCAACCTGCTCCCAACCCACTCATACTCGGGTTAAAAAGCCACTTCTTTGGATACCGGTTACAAGTTTCTTTGTTGAATTGCATTTTAAGCATGTGCTTGAAGAGGATATGATTCCATTACTGAGTCCTCGGGGAACATCTGGCACTCATGCATATCCTCCAGCCTTCCTACTTCTTCGTTTAATTCAGCCCCAGACTATTTTAATTGTTCCATCTGCTTCCGTTTGGAACTATCGTCTCCTTATCACATCCTCTTCCATTTGTATAAGTCTAAGTGTGAACACCTTAAACTTCCCATACTTCAAGTTCTTTTTAATCTTGAATTATTTATTTTCCAGATGCAATCCTTCCTCAACATTAGAAATGTTGTCAATATTTTAGATGTTTAAAATCATGCTTGTTCAATTTTATGCCATTTAGCTTCCTTGAAATTCTTCATGAAGGAGTTTCTGGAATTCTGCAGTAATTGTTTCATTTCTTTCACAAGAACATAATAACATAAGAAATAAGGGCTGGAGAAGGCCATTTGCTCCTTCGAGCCTGCTCCACCATTCAATAAGATCACAGCTGATCTTCTACCTCCACTCCACCTTCCCGCACTATCCCTATATCCCTTAATTCCCTTAGTTCCCAAAAATCTATCGACCTCTGTCTTGAATATACTCAAAGACTGAGCATCCACAGCTCTCTGGGGTAGAGAATTCCAAAGATTCACAACCCTTCAAGTGAAGAAATTTCTCCTCTTCTCAGTCGGAAATGGCCGACCCCTGTTCTGAGACTGTGAACCCGGGTTCTAGATACCCCAGCCAGGGGAAACATTTTTGAAGCATTAACTCTATCAAGCCCTTTAAGAATTTTAGATGTTTCAATTAGATCATCAATTCTTCTAAACTCTAGAGAATATAGGCCTAATCTACTCAATCTCTCCTCATAGGGCAATCCCCTCATCCCAGGAATCAGTCTAGTGAACCTGGTGCTGCCTCTAAGGCAAGTATGTCTTTCCTTAGGTAAGGAGACCAGAACTGTACACAGTACTCCAGGTGTAGCCTCACCAATGCCCTGTATAATTGTAGTAAGACTTCTTTACTCTTATACTCTCTTCTCTTTGTAATAAACATACCATTTGTTTTCCTAATTTCCTTTCATCTTACAGCACATTTGCTTTAACACAGGCTAATGAAGGTAAGGATGTTGCTGCTGCATCCAGAGGGTACAAGTCCCATCAAAAATGATTTTTTTTATTCCAAGGGTGTCTCCGGAGACAGCACAGCCCTGCTAGCAATACAAGTAGAAACTGAATTACTATCGCAGGCAAGGTTCAGTGCCTCAGGCCAGCCATACAGAGGCTTTTCATTCACTGCGCTACTGATTCCAGTTCTGATGAAGTGTTGTGCCTGAAACATTAATTTGTCTTTTTTTTTCTACAGATGCTGTCTGGCCTGCTGAGTATTCCCTGCATTTCCTGTTTTTGTTTCAGATTTCCTGAATCCAAGTTTTTTATGTTGCTTTGTTTGTAAATGCAGCAGTTTCCACAGCACTGGACCTTCGAGAAATATTATAGACATACTCTTTGAAGCAGAAATCCTGATGTGCGACACTAGTGGTTCGAGATCAAGGTAGTCTCACTGCTGTTGGCAAACTGCTGATATATGTAAGATTGGAAGTGCTTACTACCATTACAATGAAATATATTGTAGCACACCAGCCAGAGGTGCACTAGAGTTGTAACATTAGAAAATGCAGTGGAACAGTTAACCAAGGAGAATAACCTAAATATTTCTGCGGCAGGAAGTGGATCACACATGAAGCTGGAGTACTTGGTAGATAGACTTCAGGTGCTGGTTGATAAGGATTAGGAAGATTCCAGAACAAAATAATTCATTTTTGAATTGATATGAGTGAAGTTCCTATGCGGTACATTTAGCAATCAAAAAATATCTTATAAAGTAATGAATGGTTTCAGAGCAGTTTCCCTTTAAAGGAGGAAAGGAGCCTTGGAACCATCATCATCATAGGCAGTCCCTCGAGTCGAGGATGACTTGCTTCCACACCAAAAAGTTCACAGGTGTTTCAATGAAGGACCTAATATTCCAGGTCCCGAACTAAATCTTGAAGGGTGGAATATGCCTGTGCGTGGATTTTTTTAATGTGTGGTGGCCGGTGTACACCAGACACGACACGGGCTTGACAGAGCTTGGTCTCGGTCCAGTGGCAAGGATTAACCAAGACGACTGGAGACTAGCTCTGCTGCACGAACCTAGTGCACACACATATCGCAGTGTGGACTGGCCCGTGCTGCCCCTGGGCCCTCGCCTCTTCTGGGCCCCGAACTCACGCCTCTCCTTGGCCCCGATCACGTCCCTCTACAATCTCTCGCTGCAGCTTTGCCCGACCTCGCCGCTCTTGCAGTACCTGCCCATGCTCCGATCACTGACCTGGATCTTGGTAATGTCCAAACCAGTCGCCCTCTTCGCTACCGTTGCTCTCCTGCTCCAGCACGTGCTGCTCCCTGGAGTGGTATGCCGCCACACTGTTCCTTCCGCTCCCCGGCCTGCGCTGATGGTGCTCGCAGGCCGGGATCATCACGGAGCAAGTGAATGGCCTCTCCCCAGTGTGAACTCGCTGGTGTGTCTGTAGGTGTTGTGACAGAATGAATCGCTTCCCACACACGGCAGCGCATAATGGCCCATTGTGCATCCCTGCACAACCACCGTCCCACTTGCGTCCTTCAGCGTTCCAGGAAGAAAGTGGAGCAGTTGATTTAGCGCTCCACTTCCTTCCTGAAGCACAAAGACCGATTTTTTTAAAAGCTGAAAAACATTAGCGTCTGGCATTAATTTTTTCAACTTCCAAAAGTTAGTGCCCCAAATGGGGCAGTCCTGAATTTCTCCCCCATGGTCTTTCCCCAATTTTATTCAAACTCTGTTTCACACACACAACAGTGAAGAAAGCTAAAATTTCATTAATATAACATAGCAAATACCAATTAACTTAAGATTGCTCTGAGGTGGAACTACACAGAGTGATCTTAAATGGAGTGCTTCTAAACTGAGTGTTAAACTTCAGAATATGGAAAGAGTGGGAGTCTCTGGTAAGTATGGGTGAGTCTGGGTGAGTATTAGCTATAAAAATGGAAACTTATTTTAACATTTTGTATTTAACTTAGAACTTTAAAAACTGTAGTTAACAGAAGCTGCCTGTCAGTGTCAGTCAGCTGTAGGTGTTTGTCTTCAATAAATGCTAATTACAGGGAGCTGAGACAGCACCTGTAACTTGGGTGTGGCTCTAAAGGTATAAAAGTAAACGCTATCTACCGACACACAGAGTGATCTTAAATGGAATGCTTCTAAACAGAGTATTAAACTTGGGAATTTGAAGAAAGTGGGAATTCCCTGCAGAGAGGGAAGGAGGTGCAGCTTTTGTCTCCAATACTTGGAGTGCTTTGTGTTACAGGTAAATATTTAATTTAATCTGTCTAGAACTTAAACTAGATCTTGTAATTATCTAAAAACTAAACTATAAGCTAAGTAATTAAATACATACATTTTAATTAACAAAATAAATAAAACAAAGTTACAAAGGGATGGCAGGGCAGGGCAGGTGGTGTGCTGCCACTGCAGCATGTGTGAGTTTGTGGAGAGCATTGCGATCCCGGACAGCAATGTCTACAGTAAATGACTGCAATTTGAGAAACTGCAGCTCAGAGTTGTTGAGCTGGAGTCCAAGGTGCAGACATTGCGGTGCATCAGGAAGGGGGAGAGTTATCTGGACACTTTGATCCAGGAAGCAGTCACACTCCTTTGGTTAGGTAGTGGTAGAGACAGGAGGGTGTGACTGTAACTCAGGCAGGTAACGGGATCCCAAGTGCAGTTGCTAGAGAAGCCTCAGCCTTTGCTCTTGTCCAACAGATATGAGGTTCTTGCTGCCTGTGTGGATGAGGGCAAATTCTGCAGGGTGGATGAGCAAACTAACCATGGCACCGTGATACAGGAGGCCATTCAAGTAGGGGGGCGTGAAAAGGAATGTTAGAGGTAGGGTACAGTATAGTCAGGGGGATAGATACTGTTCTCTGCAGCCATGGTTGGGATTTCCAAAGGCTGTGTTGCCTGCCCGGTTCCAGGGTTAAAGATGGCTGGAGAAAAATTTGGGATGGGGAGGATCCAATGACATAGGTAGAACTAGGAATGAGGTTCTGCTGAGAGTTTGAGGAAGTAGGGCTCAAATTTAAAAACAGAACCTCAAAGGTAATAATCTTTGGATTGTTGCTTCGGCTCCACACAAATTGACATAGGGACAAACAGATCCGATATTTAAATGTGTGACTCAGAGTGGTGTGGAAGGAAGGGGTTTCAATTTATGGGGCACTGGCACCAGTACTGGGGAAAGAGGAAGCTATTGCATTGTGATGGTCTCCACTTAAACCAGATTGGGACCAGTGTCCTGGCAAATCAAATAACTAGGGCTGGAGATGGGGCTTTAACTTAAAAAGTGAAGGGGCGAGGTTAGGTGAGGGAAAATTTAGAAATCTAAGGAGAAAATTCAAGGAGCAGTGTAGCAATTTGGGTAAAGATAAGTAGAGTGTGGCAGGAAGAGACAGAGTTTAATGGTAAAAGTGCATTGGCAAATAAGGTAAAAGTAGGGAATAATGGTAAAATGTTAAAATTAAAGGCTCTTTATCTGAAGGCATGAAGCATTCATAAATGAATTAGTGGCACAAATAGAGATAAGTGTGTTATGTCCTTAGATGCTCTAGTAATGACTCCACAGGGCAATGTGTTGTACTTGAACTGTAGTGACCTTAGTCCTTTATTAGGTAACTGCAGAGTGAGGATCACACCTGGTGGCCTGCCTTTTATACTAGGCCAGACACACCTGTACAGGTAACCTACGAGTCTCCCACTGCTGTGCCCTCTGGTGGCACACCTTGTGATAGTACCAACAGTAGCCATATAGGATACATGACATCACTCCCCCCACCCCACCCCCTAAGCCTTTAGTGCAAATCGCCTCTGCATTGACTGTGCTCTGGGCTTAGGTCTATGTGGGCTCTGTCTGGTTGACCCTTGGCGGGTTACTTCAATCTTGGGTGAGTGGTTGATGCAGTAGAGTGCTGTTTGTGTGTGTGTGTGTGTGTCCCTGACCACACCATTCACTGCCCCCACATTGATTATGGTGGAGGCTCCTAGCATTCATGTACATTCACTTTCAAGAAAGTGGGTTTTGCATTGTTTTTGTGGTTCCGTGGAGCGACAAGTACTTTAGATGCCTTATCGATGCAGTGTGTGAGGACAAGCTAGTTCTGGAACTGCTGGGTTGTGTCCTTGCAGTCTGGTGGTGGCTCACTGCCCAGTGCTGGCAGTGGGAACCTGGTTGGCTCGCGGGGCTGTTGCCGTGGTCCCTAGCGTTGGGTCGGTTCACAGATGTCTGTGACCTCCCTGTCCTTTCTTTGTGCCCTGGGTCACAGCTGCTCCCTGAGGAGCTGTCGTCTAGCAGTGCACAGGGAACTGCTAACTCGCTGGCCTGAGCGTCATTTGATTTGGGATCCTGGCTGGTGCCTGTTTCCTTAGGGGGATCTGTGGTGGGTGACCCTACATCTACAGGTATGGCCTTGGTGGCAATGGTGTCTTGGGACTGTGCCTTAGTGCAGTCTGCTCCTTCAGGCTCGTGGCAGTTGGTGCCATCGGGTGCCTGAGAGGTGGGACCCATCAGGAGCAGGGTATCAAAACCAGTGCCGTTGCCCTGCTGAGGTCACTTGCTCTGCAGCTCGTATGTGTCAGCTGCTTGTGGCCACACTCCATGGTGTATAACTCTGGTCCCCGGGACACAGGCTACAGCATTGGGTAGCTCGCTGGACCTGTGTTCTCCCGATGGATGTCTGCCCACTGCATTGGCTGAATGCAGTTGAAGCCCTGCATCACACAATTTTTCATTACCTATGCTGGACACACTGGGTCCGAACGCGATCACGCGACTTTTTCTCGCTGGTTGTATGTGCACAGTTCAGATCATCCATTACACATTTTACATAATCGCGTGATTTTTTCTTTGCTGGTTGCGTATATACAATTCAGATTATCATTTGCACATTTCACATGATCAATTACACTTTTTTTCCTCTGACTTACAATTACTGTTACATTGTTTAAGTATGTGGAACTGTCCCTTTCATTGTTACGGGTTGCAGGCCTCCTTTAAGAGAGTCTTGCTTGCTTTACCCCAATCCGCTTCTCCGTTTTGTGTCACGTGTTGCTCCATCAGCGCTGCACCTCGTGGTCTGGCCGCAGCCATCTTTGTCTTCAGCACCTCACCTCGTGGTTTGGATGCCATCTTTCTTCCATCCACGATGTCGACTGCGGTGATCCTCTTCTCCCCGGGTTCTGCCTCCGAAGCTGGGAAGTCGCCTTTGGATCCGATTTTCTTCCTCGAGTCCTGCCACTGGAGCCTGGGAGGTGTGTTCAGGTCGTCTCAGCTGGATCATCTCCACGCAGTCGTGCTGAGCGGTCTGTGTCTTGGGTGCCATAGTGGTCTGCTCTCCAGTGCCGGCTCCCCCCTCAGGTGAGGGCTTGCTTTGCCTCTGAGCACAGGGGGCTTCGATCGCTGGAGGGGTGAAGTCTTCCCATTTCCAATGGATCTTCTTCATCCACCTTCTGCCGAGCAGCATTGGTCCATCACTTGCAACAATCCAGAGGTAACTTGTGCACCCTGCCATCATGGAGTACCTTTACATTTACGCTGCCAACGACTGGGATGATTTCATCGGTGTAGGTGCGCAGGTTTGCCTGAACCGGGACCAACTCGGGTCGTTCAGCTTGATTGTCCCATAGCTTCTCAAAGGCTCCTTGATTCATCATGTCCACTTCCATGAAGACTGGAACGCCCTCTATCTCGACTTCCATCTTAAGCGGGGAACACTCGGTGGTGTAGGTAAACATGCTATGTACCTCCCCGTGGGACTGGGCTGCCTCTCTGCCTATCAATTCATAATCCGCGCTGGATTCCTGGCCATCTGCAGACTCTTCATCGACGCAGTGAGTCATATTTCTCTTACACATTTGCTGGAGGTTGTCCTTTGTGCTGCAGCCTTTACATACATCGGCCCCAAGTTTCCACATGATTTGCTCCTGATTTTTAGGAGCAACTGGTGTAGAACGGAGTATCTTAGAAATCAGAATTCTCCACATTTAGTTTCCTCCAGTTCTAGTCAGGTAGAACAGTTTCACTTTGGAACTGAATTTTTTTTCCAAAAGGGGGCGTGTCCGGCCACTGATGCCTGATTTCAAAGTTTCCACAGTGAAAACATACTCCAAACTAACTTAAAATGGAGTAAGTTAAGATTTTTGTATGCTTGAAAAAACCTTGTCTACACTTTTTTTTAAAAATCAGGCGCAGGTTACAAATTAGACATGGGGGAGGGGGGGCGGGAAGGGAAGTCATTAAATTCTACAATCAATCCTTAGTTATACTTATACAAATATTATACAAATAAATCCAACCTGAATAAAAATTTATAAGCAAAGAAAAGATTAAATAAACCATGTTCCTACCTGTGTGAAAGTGCTTCAGGCAGGCCTTTCAGGCAACGGTGTGGTGTCAGTGTCTCGACGGCAGCGGCAGCAAGCAGCCTTCGAGCTGAGCTGCGGTGCTTGAGGCAGGCCTTCATTCCCCGCGAAGATGCAGCACCCGGACGGATGTGAGGCCATTCGGCCATGGGATTGCAGTGGTGTCAGTGGCTGGCCAGGAGCCGAAGAAAGAACAGCAGCAGCCTTCGAGCTGTGAGGGGGACTGACTGAGGCCATTTGGACAGGGAGAGGCAGCCATATCGACATCTTTATATTTAAATTTGCAGAATGGGTGCTGCATTGTCAACACCACATATTATGCAATGGTTTGCTTCCTCATGCAAGAAATTCTTTGTTCTTGGTGGAAGTTGATCCATTGCAAAGTTGAATTGGCACTTTTATTTCTTCAAACACAGTCCTTAATTTGCAGGCACCGGTTCTGCAAGTTTAGCAGTGAAAAGCTGAACTCACTGATTTCAGCAGGTGATTTATTCAGCAGTGCTGCTAAAAGCACTCCCTCACACACAGAAATATCAAGAAAATTAAAATACAAGCCTTTGCAGGGGTTCAAGAAACAAATCTTCACTTTTTCTGCAGTACTTTTAAAAATGGCCGAGTGCCAATGTTTACTTCAGACTGCGCCAACGCGCACGCGCAGGGTTGCCGGCACCAAGAAGCCTCATTTCAATTGTACCCGCCTCCTCCTACTTACAAAATCGGCGCGAGTGGTAGGCTCCGCCCCCTGTGCGCCGTGCCAAGCAGACATTGAGCTCCAAGGAGCTCAAGAATACCGCACTTTTTTTCCGGCGCCGTTTTCGGCGTGAAAAACAGGCGCCCAGCTCTGAGGTGCGCCTTTTTTGCCATGTGTGGAAACTTGGGGCCATAGTCTTTAAAGCGGCACTGGTGAGCCCTGTGATTCCCTATGCAACGCCAGCATGATGCTACTTGATTAGCCCCCCTCGGTGGACTCTGAGTTAAGGGACATAGATGTCTGTTCTCGTTCTCTCTCTCTCTCTCTCTCTCTCTCTCTCTCTCTCTCTCTCTCTCTCTCTCTCTCTCTCCCCTGAGGGTTCGCGCTCTACAATCCAGCCTCTAAACAGCGCCACTCTATGCACAGCACCTGCCGGGTTTGAGACCTGTGGGTGAGTCATCTGCCTAGAACTGCAGGTCGAGGTCATGAGTGACTGGCTCACAGAGATGGCCTTCTGCAGTGTGACTGTGGTATCTGCCAATGGTAGCTTGTGAAGAAGGCCCTCATGACCAATTCCAATGATGAAAATGTACCGCAGCGCTTCGTTGAGGTGGTCGCCGAACTCGCACGGTGCCGCCAGCCTCTTGAGGTCTGCGGCGTACTTTGCGACTTCCTGGCCTTCAGGCCATCGGTGGGTGTCGAACCGGTGTCTGGCTGTGAGGATGTTCTCCTTGGGCTTGAGTTGCTCATGGATCAGGGTTACGAGCTCCTTGTACGACTTGGTCGTTGTCTTCGCTGGTGCCAGCAAGTCCCTGACGAGGCCATAGACGGTGGGCCCACAACTGGTTAGCAAGATAGCTCAGCGCTTATCAGCCAGTGTGGCCTGGTCATCTCCTGCCAGGTCATTTGCTGTGAAGAAATGTTCTAGCCTCTCCACAAAGGCATCCCAATCATTACCATCGGCGAACTGCTGCAACGTACCAAGGGTAGCCATTTCCACGTGAAAGTTCATAATCTCGTCGCCAATTGTTGTGTCCTTAGATGCTCTAGCAATGGCTCCATGAGGCAGTGCATTATACTTGAACTGTAGTGACCTTAGTCCTTTTATTAGTTAATTCCAAAGTGAGGATCACACCTGGTGGCCTGCCTTTTATGCTAGGCCAGGCACACCTGCATAAGTAACATACAAGTCTCCCACTGCTGTGCCCTCTGGTGGCACACCTTGTGATAGTACCAACAGTAGCCATGTAGAATACATGGCAAAATGGATTTGATCTAATAGCCATTATCGAGACAAGATTGCAAGGTAACCAAGGATGGGGGCTAAATATTACAGGCAGAATGGAAAAGGGGGTAGGATAGCCTTGATGATAAAGGATGACATAAGGACAATCATGAGAAAGGATCTTGACTTGGAAGATCAGGAAATAGTATCAGTATGGGTGGAGATAAGAAAAACAAGAGGCAGAAAACACTGGTGGGAGTAGTTTATAGGCCCCAGATAGTAGCTATACTGTTGGACAGAGTATTAAACAACAAATAACAGTATACTTTAACAAAGGTAATACAATAATCATGAAGGACTTTAACCTTCATATAGACTGGGCAAATAAAATTGGCAAAGATAGTCTGGGGATGTGTTCATGGAATGCATTCAAGACAATTTACTAGAACAATATGTCATAGAACCAACCAGGGAACAGGTTACTTTAGATCTTGTACTGTGTAATGAGACGGTCAATTATTATCATAGTAAAGGATCCTCTGTGGAAGAGTGATCAGAATATTGAAAATATCACGATGAATTTGAGAGTGAAATACTTCAGTCGGAAGTGAGAGTCTCCAACTTAAATAAAGCCAATTACATAGATATGAGGGGCGAGTTAGCTAAGGTAGATTGGAAATAAGATTAAAAGGTATGACGATAGATAAACAATAGCAAACATTTAAAGAAATATTCCAAAATTCGCATCGGGCACTAATGTTGCCCTGCTCTCAAAATAATTGGCTTTAGCATCCAGGAAGGAAGTGGAGCATTAAATCAAGTGCTCCACTTCCTTCTTGGAGCGTTCAAGGACACGGGCAGGGCAGAAACTTCAGTGCTGCATACTACTAGCCCATGTGTACAAAGGGCATTTCCCTCCCTTAAAGGGAAAGGCCATCGCTGCAGGCTCTGCAAATAAAAATGGACCTACCTGGACCACCAAGGGAGCGGTGAATCCGTGCGATCAGCCCAGCACTCAATTACGGGCAGGAACCTGTGAAGAAAACGGCATCCACAAAGGTAAGTTTTTTTTTTTTTCTTTTACTTACCTCGGCCACTTTATGTTTAATCATTGCCTCGATAGCGGCCGGCCGCCTGATCCACGCCTCCTGAAGCTGCTGGTGTTTTCACCCGGTGCTGCAGGGGCAAAATTGAATTTGGGGTCCAGGGCACTAACGAGGCAATGCGCACGACGATGACATTACTATCTCCAGGCACAGGAGATCAGGGTGCAGCGCCGTAGCCCCATCGCTAAACTCCCACCCAATATGGTGGGAGTCGATGTCAGCACCGCGCCCGGTCGCAAAGGCATTTTAGGCCCGAGGTTGCTAATGGGAGGTGCGAAGGCACCCAATTTTTAGCCCAGTATCTATCTTCACAGTAGAAGATACAAAAAGCACAATAAAAATAATGGGGGATCCAAGGGGTTAACAAGAGAGAAACTGAAAGTAATTAATATACCTCAAGAAAAAGTACTTGAGAAACTAATGGGACTAAAAGCCGACAAATCCTCTGGATCAGATGGCCTACATCCTCTGGTTCAAAAAGAGGTGGCTGCAGAGATAGTTGTGATCTTCCAAAATCTCCTAGATTCTAAAATGGTCCCAGCATATTGGAAGCTAGAAAATGTAACACCATTATTCAAGAAGGAAGGACGGGAGAAAACCGGGAACTGCAGGATAATTAGCCTGACATCAATCATCAGGAAAATGCTGGAATCCATTATTAAGGAAGTGGTAATGGGGCACTTAGATAATCATAATCTGATTAGGCAGAGTCAACATGGTTTTATGAAAGGAAAATCATGTTTAACAAATTTATTAGTGTCTTTTGAGGATGTAACTAGCAGGGTAGATGAAGAGGAACCAGTGGGTGTAGTATATTTGGATTTTCAAAAGACATTCAATAAAGTGCCACATAAAAGGTTTCTATGCAAGATAAGGGCTCTTGGGGTTGGGGATAATATATTAGCATGGACAGAGGATTGGTCAGCTGACAGAAAACAGAGGGTAGGGGTAAACGGGCCAATTTCTAGTTTGCAGGCTGTAACTAGTGGCGTGCCTCAAGGATGAGTGCTTCGGCCTCAGCTATTTACAATCTATATTAATAACTTACATGAAGGGATTGAGTGTAATGTATCCAAGTTTGCTGACCACACAAAGCTAGGTGGGAATGTAAGATGAGAGGAGGAAACAAATATCCTGCAAAGGGATATAGACAGATTAAGTGAATGGGCAATAAGGTGGCATATGGAGTATAATGTGAAGAAATGTAAGGTTATGTATTTTGGAAGGAAGAATAGAAAAACATAATTTTTTAAAGTGTGTGAAGCTATTAAATGTTGGTGTTCAGAGAGACTTCGGTGTCCTCGTACAGGAAACATAGAAAGTTAGCATGTAGGTACAGCAAGCAATTAGGAAGGCAAATGGCATGTTGGCCTTCATTGCAAGGGGGTTGGAGTACCAAAGTAAGGAATTCTTACTACAATTGTATAGGGCTTTGGTGAGGCCAAATCTGGAGTTATTGTGCACAGTTTTGGTTTCTTTACTTGACATACATGCCTCCGAGATGGTACAATAAAGAATTACTAGATTGATCCCTAGGATGAGATGGTTGTCCTAATGAGGAGAGATTGAGTAGATTAGGTCTATACTCTCTGTAGTTTAGAAGAATGAGAGGTGATCTCACTGAGGGGGATTGATAGGCAAGATGCTGAAAGGTTGATTTCCCTGGCTGGAGAGTCTAGAACTAGTGGTCAAAGTCTCAGAATAAGGGGTCAGCCATTTAGGACTGAGATAAGGAGAAATTTCTTTGCTCAAAGGTTTGTGAATCTTTGGAATTCTCTATCCCAAAGGGCTGTGGATAAGAACATAAAAAATAGGAGCAGGAGTAGGTCTTACGGCCCCTCGAGCCTGCTCTGCCATTCAATAAGATCGTGGCTGATCATCTACCGCAACTCCACTTTCCCGCCAGATCTCCATATCCCTTGATTCCCCCAGACTCCAAGTCTGTATCGCAGCCTTGAATATATTCAGACTCGGCATCCATAGCTCTCTGGGGCAGAGAATTCCAAAGATTCACAGTGCTCTAAGGCTGAGATCAATTGAGTTTTGTATATTAAGGGAATCGAGGGATATTAGGGTAGTGTGGAAAGGTGGAGTTGAGGTAGATGATCAGTCATGATCTTATTGAATGGTGGTGCAGGCTCAAAGGGCCGTACCTGGACTTTGTATGCTCTGCCAGCCCTCTTTCTCCCACCCCCCCCCCCCACCCCCGAACCCCCCACCCCTGCTTCTAGCAGGTCAAAAAATTAAAATTCCAGCCCATATCTGAGATGAAAATACATTTCCTTGTTCTTTGATTATGTGACAAAATAGACCATTAAATGTTCGGTATTCAAAGCCAAGTCTCTTTTCACAATCTAGCAAAAAATGAATTTCACCTTTTTACTTGACACCTTTAATGTTTGTGCTGTGTGAAAATCTAACTACTTTTATATCAAAGGATTAATGTCGTCTATATAAATGGGTATTAAACATTTATACTTGTTTGAAACTTATATATTATTATTTGCTAACGTTGTTTTTAAACCCACACTCCAGGGAATTTGGGAATGAGACTGAAAGGAAACTCTAATCTTATTTCATAGGAAATCAAAAGCTGATTTTATTATACTGGAAAAGCTGCTAGGAAGGTTTGAATTAGAATTAAGTATTTATCCCAGGGGAAATAAACACCATTTTGTGCTGTTAAATAAAATAGATTATGAGCACCATGACACCACAGATTGCTATCAGTGTACTGTGCCCTATAGCTCTTACTTATGACACCAACTACTACTATTATAAATATGTTGAGTTTGCTTATTTTGTTAATTAATGTTCAGAAGGTGACTTCTGATCAACAGATTAAGCGAGACTCTTTGTACCCAATCAGTCATTCATTGTTTAAATTGCAAAGTGGTTTGTTCTCTCAATTGATGAATGGAGGGGATTTAGCATTTGGGTTTGCAGTTCCACAGATGAGTTTGTGTACACTCTGTACAGTCTCCTGGAGTATTTTATATTTAAAAATGTATTTTTTTTTTAAGATCATCCCAAAAGCTGACTTCAAGCAGATTGAGTAGTTAAAAACAGAACTCTGAAACAGTACTTGAGTTCTTGTTAAATTTTGATGCCAGACTTGGGCAAGAGCTCACAATTTTCATCTGCCCTGAGGAAACAGAAGTTCCATTTGGTAATGTTAATCAAGCCTTCTGGGATCAATTCAACCAGCAAAGGTGCAGGCTTGAAGTTGTATCTTGTTTGCTTGAATCTATTCAACTCAGTGAACTCAAGGTTCAGGCTTCTCCTATAGGCTTCTCATAGGCATAGGTCTGCGGCCTCTGACTGAAAACACTATTAATTGTTTCAAATGCAGAAAATACTATATAATGTCATTGGGACCACAACAGCATTTTAACTTCCGGATTCAGGAGGCTTCCACAGGACCAACCCCAACAGCCGAACCATAGCAGAAATTGTGGAATAGCCAGATGAGGCCAAGGCAAGTTTAAAGTAATTACTTTTCTGTGGAGCCATTGTAGGCCAGCCTCCCCAGTACCAGCCTAGCCTCTCCCTCCCAATGTTGGTATCAGTTGCCAAAACCCCTACCCAGCACAAACTTTACACCGGGAACTATTCCCTTGGGTGCCTGGTGTCTTCAGGCTCCTGACCCCACTATGTACCCGTCCGCTGGCCCTGATGCTTTATGCAAGAGACTGTCTGTCTTGAATTATTTAAATGTGGCCCGGGAATTAAAATGAAGGAGCAGGGTTAATCCTGGGCCTCAATCTGAGCTCTTCATGGGGTTTTCTCACCAATTTTGCATTCCTACCCACCCCAATTGTGCCCGTTAAAATTAATTGCTGGTGGAAACACTTTTGAATTTTTCTTTGGAAAAAAATACCCAGTCAAAGCCCAGACTTTTAAAATTGGTTGAAGCCTTGAAGTAAAAAAATAAAAGATGATATTAAAGACAATTCAATGGGAGAACTTAATTATGTTATTGTAAAGTCTATATTTTTTAATTTTATGTTTGTTTCTTTTCTGGTTTATACATTATTTTAGTTCTCAGAAATTTCAGTTACTGATAAAAATGGCGGACTAAAAGGTTTTTTAAAAAAAAAATCATTGTGACTAATTTGATTAGTTCACTTTATTAAAAAAAAATTGGTAGGTTCTCCTGACTAGTTTCCCATTTCTACATTGCCCCTGATTTCTGCTATCAATGATGTCAGATGCCCATTAGTGAGAGCATGCAAATAAGGCTGGTGCAGTGCGACATCACATGACTTTCACCCTAATGCTAATCACATGCTTGAAATAGGCATTCTGTGTTCTAAAAGGGATCTGAGGAAAAGTAGAAACACTTGTGTTACTAACTGCAAAGTGCTACTGTCCAGATTCCTTTTTTGCTTTGCATTTTGTTTTCTGGGAGCCAAGAAGAAGGTACTGTAGACCAGCAACTTCGCTCCACCGCCTCCCTTCAACCGTTTTCCCCCCTCCATCCCCAACCCCCCCACCCCCACTGCATGGATCCAGTGCCAACTAGAAAGAAATGATAGAAAAACTAGCAGTGAGCTTACTGACAGTTCACTGCCTCAACAAGGTCAATTGATCGAGGAAGCGTAGTCAAAAATGCTGCTTAAGAGTTCCGCAAAGCAGTTTCTGACAGACTCTGGGGGACAGCAGTCTCCATTTGGTTATCTTTGCATGGCAGCAGTATGGGTTTGCACGCAGCATTTTGCTCTTGATCCATGAGTCTCTTGAATGGGGACATCCTCTTCAGGCCTATTCGGAGCAGCCACTCACTCCAGGGAAGCGTGCAGTGCAGGAAATCTCGTAACTTGCATAGCTGTCCAGAGCTTGATCCTGCTGTGAATTTTGCATTTGGGTTCTATCTAAACAGAACTATATTTCATTTTCTTGGCAGCCAAAGACTCCAGAAAATTCATTTTATGATTACCAGGAAACCCTCTGTACTTTGTTACATTTAAAGTATTAATATATATGTAAGGAAATTGATAAAACTGCAGATATGTTCAGAATTATTGCTGATGATGCTATTGAATTATTATAACTTTAATTTGTCAGGAAATTTAGAGCATAAGAGCATAAGAAATAGGAGCAGGAGAAGGCCATTTGGCCCATCGAGCCTGCTCCGCTATTCAATAAGATCGTGGCTGATCTGATCATGGATTCAGCTCCACTTCCCTACATGCACCCCATAATCCTTTACTCCCTTATTGCTCAAAAATCTGTATCTCCCCCTTAAATATATTCAATGACCCAGCTTCCACAGCTCTCTGGGACAGAGAATTCCATAGATTTACAACCTTCTGAGAAGAAATTCTTTCTGATCTCAGTTTTAAATGGGCAGCCTTTTATTCTAAGACTATGGACCCAAGTTTCCACATGATAAAAAACGGGCGCCCCTCCGAGCCGGGCGCCCGTTTTTCGTGCCACAAAGTGCGCCTAAAAAAACCCTCCATATTCTCCACCTCCCTGCAGGTCCTCTGGCCCTTGGCGCGGCGCAGTAAGAGCTGTAGGGGGCGGAGCTAGGTCCCTGCGCCGAAAACAGTGCCGGGAGCTCTGCACATGCGTGCTACAGTGGGCATGCAAGTGCAATAGCTCCAGGTGCCCGAAACTGTGTGGGAGGGGCCCGAAGCACGCAGCCCCAAGCCCTGGCCAAATGGCCTCACTGGGGCTGCGTGAGTAAGGCTGCTCCCACGGCCAGCTCCTGCCGACTCCCGCTCCTGCTGTTTCTGTACTCTGTACTGTTTCTTTTTAAGTTGCCACTTCATGGTGGGAGACACTTCAGTCACATAGACGTCGTCAAAATGGGGGCTGATGGTTTTAGTAACCTCTACGTCTCCAGCTCCGAGATCAAGCACCCTGCCCGTCCTCCAGTGCGTCCCCACCCTGAGCAGCTGAAGGAACTGCTCCTCAGAGAAGACGAGAAGAAAGATAGAATAAAAGGAAAAGGAGGTGGGGTAGCATTGCTGGTTAAGGAGGAAATTAAGGCAATAGTTCGGAAGGACATTAGCTTGGATGATGTGGAATCTATATGGGTAGAGCTGCAGAATACCAAAGGGCAAAAAACTTTAGTGGGAGTTGTGTACAGACCTCCAAACAGTAGTAGTGATGTTGGGGAGAGCATCAAACATGAAATTAGGGGTGCGTGCAATAGAGGTGCAGCAGTTATAATGGGTGACTTTAATATGCACATAGATTGGGTTAACCAAACTGGAAGCAATACGGTGGAGGATTTCCTGGAGTGCATAAGGGATGGTTTTTTAGACCAATATGTCGAGGAACCAACTGGGGGGGGGGCATCTTAGACTGGGTGTTGTGTAATGAAAGAGGATTAATTAGCAATCTCGTTGTGCGAGACCCCTTGGGGAAGAGTGACCATAATATGGTGGAATTCTGCATTAGGATGGAGAATGAAACAGTTAATTCAGAGACCATGGTCCAGAACTTAAAAGAAGGGTAACTTTGAAGGTATGAGGCATGAATTGGCTAAGATAGATTGGCGAATGATACTTAAGGGGTTGACTGTGGATGGGCAATGGCAGACATTTAGAGACCGCATGGATGAACTACAACAATTGTACATTCCTGTCTGGCGTAAAAATAAAAAAGGGAAGGTGGCTCAACCGTGGCTATCAAGGGAAATCAGGGATAGTATTAAAGCCAAGGAAGTGGCATACAAATTGGCCAGAAATAGCAGTGAACCCGGGGACTGGGAGAAATTTAGAACTCAGCAGAGGAGGACAAAGGGTTTGATTAGGGCAGGGAAAATGGAGTACGAGAAGAAGCTTGCAGGGAACATTAAGACAGATTGCAAAAGTTTCTATAGATATGTAAAGAGAAAAAGGTTAGTAAAGACAAACGTAGGTCCCCTGCAGTCAGAATCAGGGGAAGTCATAACAGGGAACAAAGAAATGGCGGACCAATTGAACAAGTACTTTGGTTCGGTATTCACTGAGGAGGACACCAACAACCTTCCGGATATAAAAGGGGTCGGAGGAACTGAGGGAAATCCTTATTAGTCGGGAAATTGTGTTGGGGAAATTAATGGGATTGAAGGTCGATAAGGGCCTGATGGACTGCATCCCAGAGTACTTAAGGAGGTGGCCTTGGAAATGGTGGATGCATTGACAGTCATTTTCCAACATTCCATTGACTCTGGATCAGTTCCTATGGAGTGGAGGGTAGCCAATGTAACCCCACTTTTTAAAAAAGGAGGGAGAGAGATAACAGGGAATTATAGACCGGTCAGCCTGACATCGGTAGTGGGTAAAATGATGGAATCAATTATTAAGGATATCATAGCAGCTCATTTGGAAAGAGGTGATATGATAGGTCCAAGTCAGCATGGATTTGTGAAAGGGAAATCATGCTTGACAAATCTTCTGGAATTATTTGAGGATGTTTCCAGTAGAGTGGACAAGGGAGAACCAGTTGATGTGGTATATTTGGACTTTCAGAAGGCTTTCGACAAGGTCCCACACAAGAGATTAATGTGCAAAGTTAAAGCACATGGGATTGGGGGTAGTGTGCTGACATGGATTGAGAACTGGTTGTCAGACAGGAAGCAAAGAGTAGGAGTAAATGGGGACTTTTCAGAATGGCGGGCAGTGACTAGTGGGGTACCGCAAGGTTCTGTGCTGGGGCCCCAGCTGTTTACACTGTACATTAATGATTTAGACGAGGGGATTAAATGTAGTATCTCCAAATTTGCGGATGACACTAAGTTGGGTGGCAGTGTGAGCTGTGAGGAGGATGCTATGAGGCTGCAGAGTGACTTGGATAGGTTAGGTGAGTGGGCAAATGCATGGCAGATGAAGTATAATGTGGATAAATGGGAGGTTATCCACTTTGGTGGTAACAACAGAGAGACAGACTATTATCTGAATGGTGACAGATTAGGAAAAGGGGAGGTGCAACGAGACCTGGGTGTCATGGTACATCAGTCATTGAAGGTTGGCATGCAGGTACAGCAGGCGGTTAAGAAAGCAAATGGCATGTTGGCCTTCATAGCGAGGGGATTTGAGTACAGGGGCAGGGAGGTGTTGCTACAGTTGTATAGGGCCTTGGTGAGGCCACACCTGGAGTATTGTGTACAGTTTTGGTCTCCTAACCTGAGGAAGGACATTCTTGCTATTGAGGGAGTGCAGCGAAGGTTCACCAGACTGATTCCCGGGATGGCGGGACTGACCTATCAAGAAAGACTGGATCAACTGGGCTTGTATTCACTGGAGTTCAGAAGAATGAGAGGGGACCTCATAGAAACGTTTAAAATTCTGACGGGTTTAGACAGGTTAGATGCAGGAAGAATGTTCCCAATGTTGGGGAAGTCCAGAACCAGGGGTCACAGTCTAAGGATAAGGGGTAAGCCATTTAGGACCGAGATGAGGAGGAATTTCTTCACCCAGAGAGTGGTGAACCTGTGGAATTCTCTACCACAGAAAGTTGTTGAGGCCAATTCACTAAATATATTCAAAAAGGAGTTAGATGAAGTCCTTACTACTAGGGGAATCAAGGGGTATGGTGAGAAAGCAGGAATGGGGTACTGAAGTTGCATGTTCAGCCATGAACTCATTGAATGGCGGTGCAGGCTAGAAGGGCCGAATGGCCTACTCCTGCACCTATTTTCTATGTTTCTATGAGCTGCCGCTCCTGCTTCCGCCCCCGACTCGACCCGACTCTCTCTCTCTCTCTGGCCCGTTCAGCCTTCGGTCCCGACGGCAAACCGCTTCCTAAAGGCCTGCCTGAAGAACTTTCACACAGGTAGGAACATGGTTTATTTAATCTTTTCTTTGCTTATAAATGTTTATTCAGGTTGGATTTATTTGTATAAGTATAACTAAGGATTTATTGTAGAATTTAATGACTTCCCTTCCCCACCTCCCCCCAACCCCCCCCCCCCCCCTCGTTCCCTGCGCTTTATTTTTTAATGTGTAGAGCAGGTTTTTTCAGTTCTACAAAAATCTTCACTTGCTCCATTCTAAGTTAGTTTGGAGTACGTTTTCACTGTGCTAACTTTGAAATCAGGTGTCAGTGGCCAGACACGCCCCCTTTTGAAGAAAAAATTCTGTTCCAAAGCAGAACTGTTCTACCTGACCGGAACTGCAGAAAAAAAAATGTGGAGAATTGCGATTTCTAAGATAGTCTGTTCTCCACCAGTTGCTCCTAAAAAATCGGGTGCAAATCATGTGGAAACTTGGGCCCTATGTCCCCTAGTTTTAGTTTCCCCTGAGTCGAAATATCCTCTCTGCATCCATCTTGTCGAGCACCCTCATTGTCTTATAAGTTTCAATAAAGATCACCTCTCATTCTTCTGAACTCCAATGTGTATAGGTCCAACCTACTTCGATGTGGCCCTTATGGCTAAAGGGATCAGGGGGTATGGAGAGAAAGCAGGAATGGGGTACTGAAGTTGCATGATCAGCCATGATCATATTGAATGGTGGTGCAGGCTCGAAGGGCCGAATGGCCTACTCCTGCACCTATTTGCTATGTTTCTATGTTTCAACCTATCTTCATAAGTCAACCTTCTCTGAACAGCCTCCAATGCAAGTATATTCTTCCTTAAATACGGAGACTAAAACTGTTGTAGCAGGACTTCTCTGCTTTTATACTCTATGCCCCTTGCAATAAAGGCCAATGTTCCATTTGCCTTCCTGATTACTTGCTGTACCTGCATACTAACTTTTTGTGTATCATGCACAAGGATCCTCTGTACTGCAGCACTTTGCAATTTTTCTCCATTTAAATTATAATTTGCTTTTCTATTATTTCTGCCAAAGTGGATAACCTCACATTTTCCCACATTATATTCCATCTGCCAAATTTTTGCCAACTCATTTAGCCTGCTATATCGCTTTGCAGATTTTGTGTGTCCTCCTCACAATTTGCTTTCCCACCCATCTTTGTATCGTCAACAAACTTGGCTACATTACACTCGGTCCCTTCATCCAAGTTATTAATATAGATTGTAAATAGTTGAGGACCCAGCAGCGATCCCTACGGCACCCCACTAGTCACTTTGCCAACTGGAAAATGACCCATTTATCCTGACTCTCTGTTTCCTGTTAGTTAACCAATCCGCTATCCATGATAATATATTACCCCTAACCCCATGAACTTTTATCTTGTGCAGTAACCTCTTATGTGGCACCTTATCGAATGCCTTCTGGAAATCCAAATACTCCACATCCACTGGCTCCCCCTTATCTACCCTGCTCGTTACATCCTCAAAGAACTCCAGCAAATTTGTCAAACATGATTTGTCTTTCATAAAACCATGCTGACTCTGCTTGATTGAATTATACTTTTCCAAATGTCCCGCTACTGCTTCCTTAATAATGGACTCTAGCATTTTCCCAATGACAGATGTTAGGCTAACTGGTCTATCGTTTCCTGCTTTTTGTCTGCCTCCTATTTTAAATAGGGGCATTACATTTGCGGTTTTCCAATCTGCCCCAGAATCCAGGGAATTTTGGTAGATTACAACCAAAGCATCCACTATCTCTGCAGCCATCTCTTTTGACCCTAGGATGTAAGCCATCAGGTCCAGGGGACTTGTCCGCCTTTAGTCCCATTAACTTACTGAGTACTATTTCATTAGTGATTGTATTAAGTTCTTCCCTCCCTATAGCCCCTTGGTTATCCACTATTGGGATGTTTTAAATGTCGTCTACCATGAAGACTGATACAAAATATTTGTTCAATGACTCTGCCATTTCCCTGTTCTCCATTATCAATTCCCCAGTCTCATCCTCTCGGGGACCAACATTTACTTTAGCCACTCTTTTTTCCTTTTAATGTACCTGTAGAAACTCTTACTATCTGTTTTTATATTTCGTACTACCATAGTTTACTTTCAGAATCTATCTTCCCTCTCTTAATCAATTTTTTTTAGTCATTCTCTGCTGACTTAAAAAAATTTCCCAATCCTCTGGTAGTTTTAATGATTTATTTTTCTGTATGTTATTTTTATATAATAACTATTCACTGTTGAATTTTCAATAACTGAGTTTTCTGTTGTTGACAGAATTGTTAATAAAATGATATGTAAAAATCTTACAGCATAGTGACCAATGTATATTTCAGTTTACTGCTTACAAGGAGCTGTGCTCAACTGTATTTGTACAGAGATGTACTGGGACTTAAATATGTTGGGATATTACAGTATACAGACACCAGACAAAGCAGCAGCACTAGCAGAATGTTAAACTGACAGGTCAGCAGTTAACTCTCTCTTCCCTCCCTTCTTCAATAATGGAGTGACATTTGCAAGTTACTAATCGAAAGGCACAATTCTCGAATCTAGATAGCTTTGGAAAATTATGACTAACGCAGTTACAATTTCCTCATCTATTTCTTTCAATACCCTGGATGGAAATCATCAGGTCCTGGAGATTTGTTAAGCAGACAATCTGAGCTCAAGACTCTGAGATTTAAGAACATATTAGGAACAGGAGTAGACCATACGCCTGCTCCTCTATTCAGTAAGATCATGGCTGATCTTTGACCTCAACTCCACTTTCCTGCCCAATCTCCACATCCCTTGATTCCCCTAAAGTCCAAAAATCTACCTATCTCAGCCTTTAATCTTTTCAAAGACTCACCATCCACAGCGCTCTGGGGTAGAGAATTCCAAAGATTCACCTCTGGGGGCGCTAACAGGTGGTGCAAAGGCATGCAATTTCTCCCCTTAGGCATTTTCTCAATGTGCACTGAGTTCAAGCTAAGTTAAATCAGAGAATTTTATGGCACAGAAGGAGGCCATTCAGCCCATCATATTTATGCTGACTCATTGAAAGAGCTAACCAATTAGTTCCACTCCCCCGCTCTTTCCCCATAGCCCTGCAAATCTTTCCCCTTCAAGTATTTATCCAATTCCTTTTTGAAAGTTATTATTGCATCTGCTTTTATCACCCTTACAGGTAGTGCATTCCAGATCATCATTACTCGATGCATTTATTAAAAAAAAAGTTCCCCTCAGCTCACTTCTGTTTCTTTTGCCAATTATCTTAAATCTGTTTCCTCTGGTCCTTCTGCCAGAATGTGCATATACCCAGGGCTAGACTTTCCACTTCACATTGCCCATCTATTGCCCAAAACTGGCCTCTATCACCCATTTTGAGCAAAAAGTGGAAACTAGGCCCAAAACATCGCCGGAAAAATAGGCCCACAAGTTTCCACTTTGATCGCCGAGATGATCGCCCATGCAAGGCCCATCCCAAGTGTCGGCACCTAGCATGCACTTCGCTGGGCCGACGCAAGGTCCAAAAAAGTGCTGAAAAATAGTTGCTTTTTCAGGGCCTTAGAGGGAAATGGGCACTACGGCTGCCATTTTTAACTTCGGAGGAAGGGTGGGGAATTAGTTGAGTCATTTGGAGAGTAAAATTGAAGGAAATTGTACTCAGAAATTTGGGACAGGGAATATAAATAGGTATTATCAACTTATTTATGCTAAATAGATCTCATATATATTGGAATTATTTAGTAAATAGCTTTTACATAGTGAAGTTATTTAATGATATTGTTGGGGCCTATCAAACTGACTGGTACAGAGCGGGCAGACTACAGTGATTAGAGACTATAGTGTACAGAGATTATCAAAATTAGTGAAAGTAATTATTGAGTGATATGGGGCCTATGCTTTCCCTGCCTTTAATTGCAACTGCTCACACACTGGTTACTGAAAGGATCAATGGAAGAGGTGGCACAGTAATGCGTAGTTGGAAACGCAGAAGAGGAGGAGACCGTATATCCAACGAAGGTACTTGGAGAAGCAATCCTACCTGAACTTGTCTGAAAATGCTTGTCTTAGGAGGTTGCGATTCTGGAAGGAGGTCATCGATGAGATATGTCAACTCATCAAGGATGATCTGCAGCCTTCCAGCACCATCAGAACCGCACTGTCCGTTGAGGTGAAGGTTACTGCTGCCCTAGCTTTTTACGCATCGGGATCTTTTCAGGCTTCAGCTGGTGACATCTGCCATATCTCAGCACGCTACACACTGCTGCATTCGACAGGTGACTGAAGCCCTTTACACTCGCAGGATGGACTTCATAAGCTTCCCAATGACCAGGGAGGCACAGACCGAGAGGGCTTTGGGTTTTTCGAGAATAGCCGACTTCCCCAAGGTGCAGGGAGCAATAGACTGCATGCACATTGCCCTGAAAGCACCCTTAAAGAACGCAGAGGTGTTTTGTAACAGATAGGGGTTCCACTCCCTAAATGTGCAGCTTGTGGTCGACCGCAATCAAACAATTATAACAGTAAATGCTACATTTCCTGGCAGCATCCATGATGCGCACATCTTACGTGAGTGGCAAACAGGTCAGAGATAGCAATCAGCCAGAAGGATGCTGGATATGGCCTTGCCAGTTGGCTCATGACCCCTCTGCGTAATCCTGTCATTGAAGCACAGAGATGGTACAATGAAAGTCACATAGTGACTCGCAACATCGTTGAAAAGACAATTGGAGTCCTAAAGCAGCGCTTCAGATGCTTGGATCATTCCGGAGGCAGCCTCCAGTTCCACCCTGATCAGATGGCAGAGTTTATTGTGGTGTGTTGCATGCTGCTTAACCTAGCTATAAAGAGAGGACAAATAATGCCAGATCATGCTGCAGGTCCACCTCCAGAAGGAGATGAGACAGAAGAGGCAGCCGGCGAAGATGAAGAGGAAGAACAGGTGGGAGAGGATGCGGACGAGGACATAGGGGAGCTTAATCAGTCTGGCAATCGAGCACCGGTACCACCACACCTTTCCCGAAGACCAGTAGCCAGTGCCAGTTACACGACCGCTAAGCCTTTGCGTCAGCAGCTCATTAATGAACGCTTTGCATGAACTATTATTGTTGATATTCAAACGTTCAATTACAGTTATGGTTAATCAAAAGTTTCACTTCCGTGGGCAAACAGAATAAACAAACAAATTTGCATGAAAAACTGTACATTGTAAAACTTATATGTAACTAAGAGAGCAGGTACAAAAGTTGTAGAAATTTTTTTTTTTATTGAGAAGCAACATATTTTTTTTAAGAACTAATGAACAACACCCTCCCTCCAAACACTGCCCCCCACACCAACCCACCCTTCCCTCAAAATCCCCAAAACGTTAGAAAATGAAGAAATTGAACATTTAAGTTTTTTAAAGAACAAGTGACCATTTCAGTCATGCTAACAAGTGACCATTTCAGAAAGAATGGAAAGTGAACAGTTAAGTATTGAATACAATTGGCCAATTTAGTAACAATAACTAATAAGAGAATAATAAAGTGAAAATAACAAGTGAACTATTGAGAAGCACTCCCCCCCCACCCCCCCACCTCCCCCCTTCCCTACCTGCGGCCACGTTTCCCTCCAGATCCTGTCTCATCCCGTGTTCACACCCCACCTGCCGGTTTTAGTCTACGCAGACCGACACCAAGACGTTGTGCAGAGTGGGACGGCAAGACTTCCTGCTGTGGTGAGGTAACGGAGCGGAAGCAGAAGCCTCAGGCTCTACTTCCGAGTCAGGAGGAACTGTGTCCTCCGTACTTGCTTGGGGTCTCGCTCTGCGAGCGGACACGACACCTTTGGGTGTAGCGCCATGTCCAGTCAGCAACACATGCCGTAGGGCATTTGTTGCGGCTGTCTGCTCCCTGATCGCCTCCAACATCTCCCGGGCAGTCTGTGACTGCTCCGAAGACCAGCTGGAGAAGTGCGAGCAGAACTCGCTCCAGGTTGTGGAGAACTGGCTCCAATTGGCTGAGAAACCCGCGAACCCCTGGATAAGGTCGTGACCGATCGCGACCGTCTCCCTGCACAGGGAAAGTAAGCTCTCCGTCTGGTCCTCCGTGGCAGACGAGTGCATATCATGCTGACCGGACCGCCGTGGGGTCAGCGTCTGCAATGTCACGCACCTTGGTGTCACCACCTGCACACCGCTTGGTCCCGGTGCCTCATCTGTCTCAAAAGAGATGGCCACAGGTTGTTCGCCCCCCCCGCCCACAAAAAAAATCTCCTCCTCTTCCTCCTGCTCACGAACACAGCCGCAGCAGGAGTCTGCACTGGCTCCTCCTCCTGGGAGTTTCTTGATTGGCCAGTGGACGTGTCTGTTGACTCCATCAATACTTGTTGATCTTTGAAAGACAAATGGAAGTTGTAAACAATGTTTAACAATGTAAATCAATTCATCTCAATTTTTCAAGAACTCAAAACATTACCATTAGCCCATATGCACAAGCGCTCACCAGACCTAACATCACCTCATTTGAAGATCAATAGTACATCTCAATAGTATAACTCAATTATATATCAAATTAAAGTATCATTGCATAGGATTACCCGCGTAACAAATATTTACTATTGATTCACACATTGCACAATGCACAGTTCTCATTACTCACGTGACTCTAGGGTGGGTTCGGCCACACCACGAGTTGTGACCGAATGGCTTTCTGGCCCCACCAAGGCCACTGCAAGCTCCTCGTAAGCGGTAAGAGATTGCAACATGGCACAGCCCCCGCCCGTCCTGCGTTGCTCTCGCTGGTTGATGGATATCTTCTTCTGTAATAGATAAGGTAACATTGCACGGCATAAACAGATGGATTTGGCAATAAACATTTAGGACTGACCGATTTATAAGTTCAATTTCAAGTTTGCACTACATTGCATAGGAATAAGATATTTCATACTGTAACATTCAAATTTATGTTCCAGTGCATAAATGTAATCATAATTTAATCCTAATTTAGTTACTTAGTCATGCTTAAAGATTATGAGATAACATTGCAGATTCTAATTAGATTTTCCATATAACATTAAATAATAAATATAGATGATTTCAAATTTAAATTTCAACTTACTCTTGCAGCCGCCAATAGACAGTTCCAACTTTTGCGGCATTGGTCTGGTGTCCGGGCTTCATTAGATGCTGACGTGACCACGTCGGCAATCTCTGCCCAATCCTCCAATATGCATAGGGTGGAGGTTTCCCATGTCAGATCCTCCTACCTCGCGCTGACACTGTTCACTAGGGCCTCATTGGCCTCCTCGCTGAAGGGCTTGGCCCTTCTCTTTCTTACAGCGCCCTCCATTCTTTAAATGTATCTGATTTTAGAGTTGCTCAAAATACCGTCTCTCTCTCTCTCTCTCTCTCTCTCGCTCTCTCTCCGACCCACACAGAGCTTCTGAGCATGTGTGAAGACCCTTGACCTCTCAAAACGTGGGAAGGAGCATCAACCTGCATATGCGCAGTCACGCGTTGCTAGGGAAGCTTTTTTTTTCATTCACTTCCGTTTTCTTTGGGCAATCACGAAATCGCCGAGAAAACACATCGCCCATTTGACATCGCTGGGCTAAGGCCGAGTGGAAAATCGCAAAAAAAAATGGGCCTTGAGCCGGCGATCAGCACGGGCGATACGTCCCACATCGCTGAAACAAGGCCCATTTTTTTCGGCTTTAGCCACCAAGTGGAAAGTCTAGCCCTCAGTTTCGAACTCTTTTCCAAATTCGGGATGGTGCAAATAATTTACAATAACCTGAGTTTCCAATGCCTCAGATGATAAATACATCACATGGTTTGGGCAGGATTGCCCTGGGCTCAATTAGTTGATCTCTGCCAGGGCAGGGCAGCAATGAGAGTTCTAGAATTGGTCTTGATGTTCCCAAAATAGGAAGGATGTGAAATCAGTCAAGATTCATATTCCTGACCGTTATCTAGGGAATCCTGACAGGTAGTGTGCGGCCGGAATCTTTACCTTGGAATTGGAGTGGGAGTGTGCGGTCCGCATAGTGGGTCGGCATTCCGAAGATTTGAACAGCGCTTCCTGCACTGTGCGTGTAACTCAATTGCATCAATTAAAAGCATCATGTGGTTTCACGACCCAATTAAATGGAGCAAGTCTGATGATATCACTGATGATTCATTCTCAGCGCGGATATTTAAAGCAACCTTGCACAAATCTTATTTGAAGGTTGTTGTAGGAGTGTTGAAGAGCTCAAAATTACTGCATTACATTGACAATTCTGTGGGTCATGGAGACACGAAGGCAGCCCCAAGATTCCCAGATGCCTCCCTGGAAATGCTGGTCCCGGGAATAGGAGCACGCAGGGAGGTCCTCTTCCCTGTGGATGGCCGCAAAACTCCAGCAAAAGACACAGAGGGCATGGCTAGAGATCGCAAAGGAGGTCAGCAGCAGGGATGTTGTCAGGAAGGCATGGGTCCAGTGCAGCAAGAGATTCAATGATCTCCTGAGGCCAGGAAAGGTGAGTGCAATGCCACATTCACCTACATCCTGATGTGTGTGTCACCCCAACCCATCACTCTGCCTTCCCAAAACTACTCCCGCACATCACTCATCACACCAACTTACCTTGAAGGTGCACCCATCCCTCTCTGTCCAAGCACCTACTCACACCCCCCTCTGACCACTGACACTGTCCCTCGTTCTAATGCAATCATAGGAAGTCACATCACAGAAAGAGGCCATTCGGCATTGGCACCCCACTCCCTCATAATCACCCTCTACAGATGTAGCCTGTCCATTCCTTAAACTTATTCCATTACTCTCTCTCAAATTGCTCTTCTTTCCCTCCTTGTAGGAGAAGAGAGACCACAACAGCAGAGAAAGGCAGAGAACCGGAGGTGGCCCTCCAGTCTTCACAAATCTCTGGAGTTGCAGAGCTGCTGGCGGTACAGTGATTTGATGTCAGCAGTCCGTGAAATATCATCATAATGGTAACATTAAACGTTCTTATCTTAACTGTTCTAATTCATCTCTTTACTCTCCCACAGGTCCATCAAGTGCACCCTCCCCCACTGTCCAGTCAGAGGAAGCTCCAGTCTCTGCGGGTGCACCGTCAGCAGACCCATATGCACCCAGCTCCAGCACAGATATGCACACCTGGGTGGGTCCTACTTGAGGTAGAGTAGTGTTGTCATCTGGTGTGTCTCACTTCACAAGCGAGCAAGAGCAGATGGAGTTGACAGGAACAGCAGTGGAGACTCCTCACTGGAGGGCACAGAACGCTCCAAGTTCTGCTGAGCTGCCTGCAGATGCTGAACCTTGGGGGCCCATTGAGAAAATAGGTGATCTTGGATAAGGCTCTAGCAGCTTTTGTAGCCATGATGTGTGCAAATGTACAGAGAATGAAATCCATCTCCAACAGGAGCACCACCATTTCATAAGCGATCGCAACGATGTGCTGTATGGAAACGATGGCCAGCTGCATGGAGCAGCAAATGTACCAGTCACACGAGAACATGCTTGCTGTGAGCAACTGACTTAAGACACTCATTGAACTCATCGCGAGGAGGAATATTAATCTAGACTTGGGCGTTCATTGCCAACTGATGTGCAGCAGGGGCCTCTCCAGGTGCTTGCTAACAGGGAAGTGTGGTTGGCCCATGAAAGGGATGATGGTGAGAGGGGATATGGAAGTGCTCTTCTCAAAGTGCTCCCACTTCTCCCCCATTACCTCCCCCCTCAGTCAGAGCTCCACATACTGTCTCGGATCCCGATGGCCAAGTCTGCCCCAGAACAGTTGTAGGAGGAGCAGACTTCGGTGGGGCCCTCACAGGCTCCAAAACCCTGAGAACGTCCACCAAAAAGTGTCTAAGCAGACGCAGCAGGATAGTGAGCAGCCTGCTGAAGCCACAAAGGTTATAGCTCATAGAAGCACGCATAAACGAAAAAGGTCACAATCCTAAATGTACAAGGGTATGCACATGGGTGCATGACAAAATGTCAATGTTAAGTTTCAGTTATATTTATCATGCACATAAATGTATTTCTTTGCACAATTTTCCTGTCTTGTCCATGTTTCCCTGCTACCTGTGAGGTGGCTTTGTCACTTGGAGTGAATGGTAGACATTACTTAATCTTGAGCAATGGGGGTTTGGCTTGGTCCATGGAGGACTGCTTTGTGGTTGGGGAGTGGGAGGTGGTGCGTGGGGGGCGTTAGGGCATCATTTGGGAGCCATATGGGTGCACTGGTGCAAATTAAGTAAAGCTGGCCATTATGACAGCATGACTGTCCTCCCGGGCAGCAATGTGTGCCGCTGCTGGTACAAACTCTACATCAGGTTCATCCTCCTCCTTGTATTCCATCTTTTCCTTCTTGTCCTCAGGTTCCTCCTGCACCTCCTGTTCCTTCTCGTCGTCGTCCTCGTGTTCCCCCTGTTCCTCCACATCCGAACAGGTTGTGTGTTCTGCACCTTGCTTCTCCTGCGGCTCCAGTCCTTGCTGCTGCACTATGTTATACAGTTCACAGCATACGATGATAATTCTTGAGACCATGGCTAGTGTGTACTGAAGAGCTCCTCCAGATCTCTCGAGGCATCTGAAGCTCATCTTCAACATGTCGATTGCTTGCTCTATGACACATCTGGTGGACATATGGCTTCCATTATAATGCTCCCCTGCCTCAGTACTTGGCTTCATCAAGGGGGTCATCAGCCATGTATTCAGTGGTAGCCCTCATCTCCAAGCAGCCAGCTGGTAAGTCAGTTTAGAGATGTGAAGAGCTGCGGGAGGGTGGACTGGTGCAGCATGAAAGAGTCATGAAAGCTGTCAAGGAATTCCGTGCACACATGCATAATCTTTTTATGATTACAAATGGGCTTCACATTGAGGGAGTGGATGCCCTTCGGTTCACAAACACTCCTGGGCGATGTGGGGGTGCCTTGATGGCTACTTGTGTGCAGATGATGAAACCCTGCACCTGTGGGAAGCCAGTCGGAGCCACAAAGCTAAGCGCCCACTCAGTAACACTGGCTTCATCAGTGGGACAGATCACATAAATGGCTGACTTGTGAAACATGGCATCAGTCATCTGGGTGATGCATCTGTGGGCGGCCGATTGCAAGATCCTGCAAATGTCTGCTGCAGATCCCTGGAAGGCGAAGAAGTTGAGGACAGCCACTGGTAAGGCATGTTCACAGGGTCCTCTCAGCAGCAGGACTTCTTCCAGCAGGCTACAAGTGACTGCGATGACCTGGCGTGATAGCCTGAGCATGCTGAAGCACTGATTGCCTGTCATGTTGAGGAAGCTAATACTCTGACTGTATATCCTGTGTTGGGGGTATTGCCTCTGGGCCAGTGCAGCCCTGTGCTGATCCCCTTTCCTGTGAAGCCCAGCAAGCCCAACAAGAAAGGGGGCGGTTCTGGACTTGGTTTTAGGGAATGAAGCTAGGCAGGTGGAAGGGTATCAGTGGGAGTGCATTTTGGTGCTAGTGATCATAATTCAGTTCGATTTAGGATAGTTATGGAAAAGGACAAAGATAGACCAGGAAAATCGGGGAAAAGCCAATTTTATTAAGCTGAGATGTAATATAGTGAAAGTGGACTGGAAACAGCTACTTGAAGGTGTCAGAGCAGTGGGAGGCGTTCAAGGAGGAGATTGTGAAGGTTCAGAGCAAGTATGATCCCTTAAAGAAAAAGGGTAGGACTAACAAATCTAGAGCCCCCTGGATGTCAAGAAGCATACAGGGTAGGAAAAAGAAAAAAAGGGAGGCTTGTGACGGATACCGAAGACTCGATACTGTAGAAACCCTCGGAGTACAGAAAGCGCAGGGGTGAAATTAAAAAGGAAATTAGGAAAGCAAAGAGAACATGAAAACATATTGGAAAGTAAAATCAAGGAAAACCCAAAGATGTTTTATAAGTATATTAAGAGCAAGAGGATAACTAGAGAAAGAGTAGGGCCTATTAGAGACCATGAAGGTAATGTGTGTGAAGGCAGAAGATGTGGGTTTGGTTCTTGATGAATACTTTGCATCTGTTTTCACACAAGAGAGGGGCGATGCAGACATTGCAATCAGGGAGGAGTGTGAAATATTAGATGAAATAAAATAGTGAGAGAGGAAGTATTAAGGGGTTCAGCATCTTTGAAATTGGCCCGGGTGAAATCTATCCCAAGCTGTTAAGAGAAGCAAGGGAGGAAATAGCAGAGGCTCTAACCATCATTTTCCAATCATCTCTGGCTACAGGTTGGTGCCGGAGGACTGGAGGACTGCTAAAGTGATACCATTGTTTAAAAAGTGAGAAAGGGACAGACCAAGTAATTATAGGCCAGTCAGCCTAACCTCCATGGTGGGAAAATTAGTGGAATAATTCTGAGGGACAGAATAAATCTTCATTTAGAAAGACATGGATTAATCAAGGACAGTTGGCATGGATTTGTTAAGGGAAGGTCGTGTCTGGCGAACTTGATTGAATTATTTCAGGAGGTAACAAGGAGGGTCAATGAGAGTAGTGCATTTGATGTAGTGTATTTTAGCAAGGCTTTTGATGAGGTCCCACATGACAGACTGGTCACGAAAGTAAACTCCCATGGGATCCAAGGCAAAGTGGCAAGTTGAATCCAAAATTGGCTCAGAGGCAGGAAGCAAAGGGTAATGATCGATGGGTGTTTTTGTGACTATGGGGTTCCACAGGACTCAGTATTATGTCCCTTGATGTTTGGGGTATATATATCAATGATTTTGACTTGGAATGTAGGGGGTATGATTAAGAAGTTTGCAGATGATATAAAAATTGGCTGTGTGGTTGATAATAAAGAAGAAGAAAGCTGTAGACTGCACGAAGATATCAATGAACTGGTCAGGTTGGCACAACAGTGGCAAATGGAATTCAGTCTGGAGAAGTGTGAGGTAATCACATTTGGGAGGGCTAACAAGGCAAGGGAATACACAATAAATGGTAGGACACTGAGAAGTGTAGAGGAACAAAGGGACTTTGGAGTGCATGTACACAGATCCCTGAAGGTAGCAGGACAAATAGAAAAGGTAGTTAAGAAGGCATACAGGATACTTGCCTTTATTAGCCGAGACATGAAATATAAGAGCAGGGAGGTAATGCTTGAACTGTACAAAACACTAGTTAGGCCACAGTTAGAATACTGTGTGCAGTTCTGTTCACCACATTACAGGAAAGATGTGATTGCACTAGAGAGGGTACAGAGGAGATTGATGAGGATGTTGTCTGGACTGGAGAATTTTAGCAATGAGGAAAGATAGGATAGGCTGGGTTTGTTTTCTTTGGAACAGAGGAGGTTGAAGGGAGACCTAATTGAGTATATAAAATTATGAGCGGCCTAGATAGAGTGGTTAGGAAGGACCGATTTCCCTTAGCAGAGGGGTCAACAAGCAGGAGGCATAGATTTAAAGTAATTCGTAGGAGGTTTTAAGGGGAAATATTTTCACCCCGAGGGTGGTGGGGTCTGGAACTCACTGCCTGAAAGGGTGGTAGAGGCAGAAACCCTCACCACATTTAAAAAGTACTTGGCTATGCAGTTGACAAGTCGTAACCTACAGGGCTACGGACCAAGAGCTGAAAAGTGGAATTAGGCTGGAAAGCTCTTTGTCAGCCAGCACAGACACGATGGGCCGAATGGTCTCCTTCCATGTTGTAAATTTCTGAGATTCTATGATTCTATAAGAAGCATCAGGTCATTGAAGAGAAGGCTGCTGTTGTGGTTGCTGCTGCTGCTGGTGTGGCGGGTGTTATTGGTGGGGCTGATCTTGATCCCATTCTGAGGTCCAAGGTGAGAGAGGATAAGCGGCACCCACACTGATCTAATAGATAGCAGTTAAAGTGGAGATCAGAGGCACAATCCTCCAATATAGTGAGAGTGATTAGCAATGTGGTGAGTGTGGCTTCCGAGGTTGCACAAATGACCTGTAAACTGACACCTAAATCTCTGCACAAAATGGTGTCAGCAAGAGCCTTTCCCTTAGACAAGGAAGCAGTTGTAAGGAATGAGTATTTATTTGTGTTTTTTCCAGCTGTCACTTAATGTACATATACACTGGCCACTGAACTTATTCCTCTTTACAGGCGAGGTGCCTGAGGTGTGTGAATCCCATGCACAAGAAGTTAAAGCCCAAACCTGCTGTTAACAAGGCAGTTAAGGGTTTCTCAACAAGCAGTTAGGTACCTTAATGAGGTCGCCCGCCTCTTCCGAGATATCCGTTAAATGCGGAAGTTGGCGGAAGGACAGCGGATTCCCGACATGCCGTCAATTTCCACAAATTTAACTGCCGATCCGCTCTCAAAACCTGCACGCTTGGCACCGTGGAAATTCTGGCCCGCATTTGTACATTTTATACAAAGATTGATATGAATTCAGTTGTGATGCTTCCCTCATTGAATAGGCTGCCAATATTCCACTAATCATGTGTATAAGACATTCATAAAAGATATCCACACAAGCTGTTTTAATATGGGGTTTGTGCATGAAAAAAAATATGAATTACCAAATATGAAAACTGTTGTGTATCTGTAAAGCATGCACTCCCATGTTCCGCCACCAGGGAGCTTATCCCCTGAAGTCGCAAGAGATCCCAGCATCCCTTGGGAGCACTATATATAAGCCGGCCCCTAAGGCCTGTTCCTCACTCTGGAGTGTCTTATTAAAGACTCAGGTCACTGTTACTTTAACCTCCCTGTGTGCAGCCTCATCTGTGTTAGGAACACAACAACTGGCGACGAGAATACGATCCAACGCAACGATGCAGCAAACTGTGGGCATCCTGGAGAAGTTCTTGGAGGGTGAGGATTTGGAAGCCTATGTTGAACAGCTAGACCAGTACTTTGTAGCCAACGAGCTGGATGGAGAAGGAAGCGCTGCAAAAAGGAGAGCGGTCCTCCTCACAGTCCTGCGGGGCACCGACCTACAGCCTCATGAAGAATCTTCTGCCTCCGGTGAAACCCACAGATAAGTCAAACGAGGAGCTGTGTACACTGGTTCGGGAGCAGCTTAACCCGAGGGAAAGCGTGCTGATGGTGAGGTATCGGTTCTACACGTGCCAGCAATCTGAAGGTCAGGAAGTGGCGAGCTACGTCGCAGAGCTTAGGTGACTTTCCGGGCAATGTAAGTTTGATGGCTACCTGGAGCAAATGCTCAGAGGCCTTTTAGTACTGGGCATTGGCCACGAGACCATCCTACGAAAACTTTTGACTGTAGAGACACCGACCCTCAGGAAGGCCATTGCGATAGTGCAGGCATTTATGTCCACCAGTGATAACACCAAACAAATCTCTCAGCATACAAGTGCTAGCAATGTTCATAAATTAACTGGAACTGTTTGCGAGCAGAAATGTACAGGGCAGAACCCATGAGTCTGCAACTGCCAGCAGGCCTCAGGTGACACAGATGACTCAGAATCCCCAACAAAGGATGAATGCAAGGCAACTCACACTTTGTTGGCGCTGTGGAGGCTTCTATTCATGCCGCTTCAAAGGGTATGTTTGCAAGAGCTGTAGAACATTGCGGCACCTCCAACGAGCTTGCAAACGAGCTGCAAGCTCTGCAAAACCTGCTAACCACCACTTGGCAGAGGAAGATCAGTCCATGGTGGATCAAAGCAATTTCGAGCCTCAGAGAGAGGAGGCAGATGCTGAAGTACACGGGGTGCACACATTTTCGAGAAATGTCCACCTATAATGCTAAACGTAAAATTGATTGGCTTACCCATAGCCATGGAACTGGACACTGGCGTGAGCCAATCCATCATGAGTAAAAAGATGTTTGAGAGAATGTGGTGCAACAAGGCATTCAGACCAGCCCTGAGCTCCATCCACATGAAACTGAGAACGTACACCAAAGAGCTTATCACGGTCCTGGGCAGTGCCATGGTCAAGGTCACCTATGAGGGCACGGTGCACGAACTGTCACTCTGGATTGTCCCGGGTGATGGCCCCACACTGCTTGGAAGGAGCTGGCTGGGAAAAATCCGCTGGAACTGGGATGACATCCGAGTGCTATCACATGTCGATGAGGCCTCATGTACCCAAGTTCTTAACAAATTTCCTTTCCTTTTTGAGCCAGGCATTGGAAACTTTTCCGGGGCGAAGGTGCAGATCCACTTGGTCCCAGAGGCATGACCCATTCACCACAAGGCGCGAGCGGTACCTCACATGATGTGGGAGAGAGTGAAAATCGAGCTGGACAGGCTGCAACGCGAGGGCATCATCTCCCCAGTGGAATTCAGCGGGCCAGCCCGATTATTCCAGTTCTCAAAAGTGATGGCACGGTCAGGATTTGCGGCGATTATAAAGTAACTATTAATCGTTTCTCGCTACAGGACCAATACCCGCTACCTAAGGCAGACGACCTATTTGTGACGCTGGCAGGAGGCAAGACGTTCACCAAGCTCGACCTGACTTCGGCCTACATGACGCAGAAGCTGGAGGAGTCTATGAAGGGCCTCACCTGCATCAACATGCACAACAGATGCCCGTTTGGAATTCGATCGGCTGCAGGCTCCAGAGAAACATGGAGAGTCTACTCAAGTCGGTACCACACACAGTGGTCTTTCAGGACAACATCTTGGTCATGGGTCGGGGCACCGTTGAGCACCTACAAAACCTGGAGGAGGTCCTCCAGCGACTGGATCGTGTAGGGCTGCGGCTGAAGAGGTCGAAATGCGTCTTCATGGCAACAGAAGTGGAGATTTTGGGGAGAAAGATCGCAGCGGACGGCATTCGTCCAGGCCACAGAACGTCACGGAGCTACGGTCGTTCCTGGGACTCCAACTATTTTGGTAACTTCCTACCAGGGTTAAGCACCCTTTTAACGCCCCTACATGTGTTATTGCGCAAAGGTGAGAACTGGGTATGAGGAAAAAGAACAAGTAATTGCTTTTGAGAAAGCCAGAATCATTTTATGCTCCAACAAGCTGCTTGTACTGTATAACCCATGTAAAAGACTTGTGCTAGGATGTGACACGTCGTCGTACGGAGTCGGGTGTGTATTACGGGGAAGTTGCAACCTGTCGCCTATGCTTCCAGAAGCTTGTCTAAGGTCGAGAGGGCCTACAGCATGATTGAGAAAGAGGCATTAGCATGTGTGTTCGGGGTAAAGAAAATGCATCAGTAACTGTTTGGCCTCAAATTTGATCTGGAAACCGATCACAAGCCCCTCACATCCCTGTTCGCTGAAAACAAGGGGATAAATACTAATGCCTCAGCCTGCATACAAAGGAGGGCACTCGCGCTATAAGCGTATAACTACACCATCTGCCACAGGCCAGGCACCGAGAACTGTGCGGATGCTCTCAGTCGGCTACCATTGCCCACCACATGGGTGGAAATGGCGCAGCCTGCAAACTTGTTGATGGTGGCGCAGCCCGCAGACTTGTTGATGGTCATGGAAGTGTTTGAAAATGATAAATCACCTGTCACGGCCCGCCAGATTAGGACTTGGACCAGTCAAGATGCTCTGCTATCCCTCGTAAAAAAACTGTGTACTGCATGGGAGCTGGGCCAGCATCCCCATTAAAATGCAAGTCAATCAAGCCGTTCCAGTGGCGAAAGGACGAGCTGTCCATTCAGGCAGACTGCCTGTTGTGGGGTAATTGTGTAGTGCTACCAAAAAAGGGCAGGGAGATGTTCATCTCGGATCTCCACAGCACACACCCGGGTATAGTAATGATGAAAGCGATAACCAGATCCCATGTGTGGTGGCCCGGTATCGACTCTGACTTAAGAGTCCTGTGTATGGCAATACCGCGTGTGTGCTCAATTGAGCAACGTGCCCAGAGAGGCACCACTAAGTTTGTGGTCCTGGCCCTCCAGACCATGGTCAAGGATCCATGTTGACTATGCGGGCCTGTTTCTGGGTAAAATGTTCCTGGTGGTGGTGGATGCTTTTTCAAAATGGATTGAATGTGAAATAATGTCGGGAAGCACCGCCACCACCACCATTGAAAGCCTGAGGGCCATGTTTGCCAGTGCCGAATTTAAAGAATTCATGACCCGCAATGCGATCAAACATGTCACCTCGGTCCCGCTTAAACCAGCCTCCATGGGCAGGCAGAGCGGGCAGGACAAACAATCAAACAGAGCCTTAAACGAGTCACAGAAGCCTCACTCCAAACCCGCCTGTCCCAAGTACTGCTCAGCTACCGCACGAGACCCCACTCGCTCACAGGGCTGCCCCCGGTTGAGCTACTCATGAAAAGGACACTTAAAACCAGACTCTCGCTGGTTCACCCCAACCTGCATGATCAGGTAGAGAGCAGGTGGCAGCAACAAAATGTAAACGATGGTCGCGCCACTGTGTCATTGATAAATTAATCTGAATGACCCTGTGTATGTGCTAAACTATGGACATGGTCCCAAGTGGATCGTGGGCACGATGATAACTAAAGAAGGGAGTAGGGTGTTTGTAGTCAAACTAGACAACGGACAAATTTGCAGAAAGCACCTGAACCAAACGAGGCTGCAGTTCACAGACTGCCCTGAACAACCCACAGCAGACACCACCTTTTTCGAGCCCACAACACACACCCAAAGGATCAACGACACCACGCCAGACCAGGAAATCAAACCCAACAGCCCAGCAAGGCCAGGCTCACCTAGCAGCCCTGCAGGGCCAACAACACGCCAGCCCAGCGAGGGCCCAGCCAACACACCAGAACAGACATTTGTACCGAGGCGGTCCACCAGGGAAAGAAAGGCTCCCGACCGCCTCACCTTGTAAATAGTTTTCACTTTGACTTTGAGGGGGGGAAGTGATGTTGTGTCTCTGTAAAGCATGCACTCCCATGTTCCACCACCAGGGAGCTCATCCCCTGAAGTCCTAAGGGATCCCAGCATCCCTTGGGAGCACTGTATATAAGCCGGCCTCTCAGGCCTGTTCCTCACTCTGGAGTGTCTTATTAAAGACTGAGGTCACTGTTACTTTAACCTCCCTGTGTGCAGCCTCATCTGTGTTAGGAACACAATAAAAACATTTTTAAAAGTTTAAAAATATTGCAAATTCTAGTTAGACTGTAATAATCTTTGAAAATATTATCCTTGTCTCCGGTGATGTGATTGATGTGCTTCTTATTTCCATGTGTAGTGGTTTAAGAGAGGACAGAAAGAGCTTTCGCAGAAGATTGATTTCGATAATGGCAAACACAGCATGCAGGATTATCCATTTGAAAAGATTCTATTCACTTACTGGCTGTCTCATGATTAGCGGTAATTGCTGCCTGATTATCCCTTTTCTAGAAACACTTTGTGCTCACGCCATCCAACCCTCAGACTTGATCAAATCCTTTCATAGGGCTGAATCACTTCTCTTATCAAAGAGAAATATATTCCAGCTGCTGATAGCATTGGCTCTTAACGCCTTTGATTTGATAAATAAAACAGATGGATCTATTTGAAGGTTAGCAGTGACAATTTGAAATTTTGATTAATTTTAGTACTATGTAATTGGGTTATTATCATATAATATTTGATATGGCTGAGCCATCCATTGTTGCCTTGGTAGTGGTGTCACTTTAACATAAAGAGGCTCCAGAGGTAGCAACATTACCTTTCAATTGCAGGATCTGCACAAATGACATGTTGGAGTGTCCACTCCAAATGTTTCACTTGAATGCTGTGATAGCACAGGATGATGGAAAGATTGCCACTTTCCCCTAGGTTATAAATGTTATCAGTAGCTCTGAGCAACAACACAATACTAAACTGAAATGCACACTTTTCTGGAGGCTATAGAGTTTGCAATACTTCGTTTATTCCAGAAGAAAGCTTTTTAACTCCAGTGTCATGAAAATCTTTTTACAACAGTGCAGAAGCTTGGGTATTTCACTGCTCTCTATTATTCTATTCACTTCGCTCCAAATACTTCAACCAGTGAACTGGAGAGTCACTATCAATATGTAGCGCTGTGTCTAGATATAAACAAAGGGCAACATTTCCATCACTGTGATTGTCATGTTCATGCTGTACACATACGTAATGTTTGCTCTGTTGCCATTTGAATCTGCACACTCTGCTCAGTTTTATCCTGCAAGCAGGGGCATTGTGCATATGGCATTTATTTCATGCAACAAGGAGCGCCTCACCACATTTATCTGCCCACAGTTAATATTTGTCTCAAGCTGAGAGCATCCTGTACACCCAGACATGACCTGTGTTATGCAAGCTCTTATTCCTATGCGACGGGCTTTGTACTTAATAAAAAATGTTCAAATGTGGGTTTAGAATTCTGCAGCTGTCAGAATGAGAGCTCAGCAATGGAGAGAAACCTAAGAATTGTTTAAAGACATCAACAACAAAAATAACATTAGCAGGAGTCGTGGTGTATTGAGATAGAACTCTTTTATGGGGTCAATGAGGAATGTAGAAGAGCATACCAGGAGCAGCAGCAGCCGTACCAAAAATTCAGGTGCCAACCTGGGGAGGCTCCAACACAGGACTACATGCATGCTAAAAAGTGGAAGCAGCCTGCTATAGACAGAGTTAAGCAATCCCACAATCATCAGATCAAAGCTCTGTAGTCCTGCGACATCCAGTTGTGAATGGTGATGAACCATTAAACAACTAACGGGAGGAGGAGGCTCCATGAATATCCCCATCCTCAATGATGACGGAGCCCAGCACGTGAGTGCAAAAGGCAGGGCTGAAGTGTTTGCAACAATCTTTAGCCAGAAGTGCCGAGTGGATCATTTACATCGTCATCCTCCTGAGGTCCCCACCATGGCTGGGAGGAAAAATTTGCATTGTTTGCGCCTCACATTAGCGCCCCCGGGGGGGGCGGTATTGGTTCGCAAATGACTTCTCACCTGGGGGGCGAGGCCGCTATTGACTCCTGTGGAAGTTAGTGGAGGCGCTATCCAGTAGCGTCCTGCGCCTGCCGTTAGTACACCGGGCTGCTGCACCACATCACCATGCCCAGCGACTTGTTTTCGCCCTTGAGTAAAAATTCAGTAGCACTCCGTGAGGCTGCCACGGGCGATGTCCACGGCAGCCTTGCGGGTCATAAACCGGGCTTCAGTCCGCTTGTGGGACAAAAATTAAAGGGGAGGTGCGGCGCCGACATTTTGAAAATGACCGACTTACCGATCATGGCCTTGCCCTTCTAAAATCGCGGGGTCCATGGCGCAATGCTGCAGCCCGGCACTCCGCTTTTATGCCAGACTGCTGCCACGGCACACCACTCCCCAATGGGGTAGTGATGGCCCCTTCTCCCTGATGCATAGTCGACAACGGCCCTCCCCTTTAACAGAAGGGGAGGGTATTGTGCTCCCGCCGACGCTACGCGGCTCACCGCATAGCGCTGGAAAATTCCTGCGATTAGCGCCCCAGTCCCACCCCAGAGAGGAAGTGGAGCGTGCGACATTGTGCTCCACTTCCTCTCTGGGATGGTAAGCCCAATTTTGCTGTCAGGGCGGGACTTCCGTGCCTGGTGTAGGAAGTCCCGTCCCACCTCAGTTACTGCCCCCAACCGGGGAGGTACCGAATTTCGTCCCCCTGATGTCATGTCTTGGAATTTTTTAACCATTTTTCCACAGAAATAATTTGGAAAAATGAGTGGGCACAGAATTATGACCAGTATCACATGCTTTTCAGTGCTATGCGTGCTGTTTTGGTTCCAAAATGGCATCTGTGGCACAGGTACATACTTCTGGTGCAAATCGCACTGGATGCCATGTTGGCAAGGACATTGCACATTGAGCATCCGCCAGAAGTATGAAGAGTAGGCAGATCATGACGTCAATCAGTATGCAACACTAATATGATGCCAGCGCTGCCATTTTGGAGCTCAACGCTCCAGCTAATGTCCTCTCTTAAGCTCGTACAGCTGATCACGTGTTCAGCAGCAGGAAGGACCTCTCACCAGTGCTACTTAAAGGGATCGTAACTGTTATATATGCAGACTATCGATATACTCTTTGTGTAGTCACTGTACAATTGCATAAGATGGAAACTTGTTTACCTGATGTACTATCAATAAGGTTTACCTGTGTATATACTATGCTGGCACCACTAGAGGGTGCAACTGGTGGAGACCGGGGTTTCCTACCCTGGTGGCAGAGGCTGTATAAAAGGGTAGCCACCATGCGGCCGCCTCACTCTGGAGTTACAAATAAAGGACCAAGGTCACTACAGTTTGAGTACAATGCATTGCCTCGTGGAGTCATTCATAAGTACATTACAGACATAACAGTAACTACTCACAGCTTAGTCACTGGTTGATTTCTACTGGCTGTTGCTGTGATTGTACGTATTTGTTGCTTTCTAGATTTGTTTAAAATTACTAAAGATTGCAGGGAGTGGCGTGGCAGGCACTGAAGGACTTTCTCTTGAGTTCAAGACTTCTGCATATTTCATCCCAGGCATGGTGCAGTAGTAAACCCCCCACTTGGAATACAGCATGACTGGGAGAATGAGCAGAGGCCACGCAGAACAAGACAAGCTGCTGGAAGTGGGAAGAGGAGGAGGGGGAGAAGGGCACTCAGCAGGAGGCAGGGCATTCAGGGAGCAATTCTCCTACCTCAACCTCAGCGAGGAATAGTGTGTCAGATGTCTGTGTCCTCACTAATCTGCTACAGTCACAACTGCAACAACCGCAGTGGCTGTGAAGGTGACCGTGGCAATGTGCCGGGCTCCTTCCAGGCTGGACCTGGAGATATTTGCAACATCTCGCAGTTTTCCGTCCACTGTTGCATAAGGGAGGTCATTGAGGCTCTGCATTCAGAGAGAACTGAATACATTTCATTCTCTCTTGCTGAGAGCAGCAGGTGGAGCGAACACGCGGCTTCACGAGGATTGCAGGCTTCCTCATATTGCAGGTGGCATTGACTTCATGCATGTCTTTTTGCAGCCGCTGCATGTCAACTCTGACATGCACCACAACCGAAAGGGACTCCACTCCCTCAATGTTCAGCTGGTGTGCGACCATACACTGCGAATCATACAGGACAATGCCCAAGATCCTGGCAGCAGTTATGATGCCTTCATTCTGTGGTAGTCTATTGTGCCATCTGCATTTAAGCCACCACAGCAAACCAAAGACTGGCTCCTGGGTGACAGGGGCTCTCTGTTGATGATTTGGCTCATGATTGCAGAGTGCAGCAGGCATAAAATGAAAGTTATGCTGCCACATGAAATGTGATAGTGCCTGTTGAGGTTGCAATTCTTGGAGAATCTGAAAGGAGAAAGGTACAAGGGTAGGGTTGTGGTAAATTTGCAAAAGGACATAGACAGGCTAAGTGAGTGGGCAAAAATTTGCTAGATGGAGTATAATGTTGGAAAGTGTGAGGTCATGCACTTTGGCAGAAAAAAATCAGAGAGCAAGTTATTATTTAAATGGAGAAAAATTGCAAAGTGCTGCAGTACAGCGGGACCTGGGGGTACTTGTACAACAAGTGATCAGGAAGGCCAATGGAATGTTGGCCTTTGTTGCAAAGGGGATGGAGTATAAAAGCAGGGAAGTCTTGCTACAGTTGTACAGGGTATTGGTGAGGCCACACCTGGAATACTGTATTCAGTTTTGGTTTCCATATTTATGAAAGGATATACTTGCTTTGGAGGCAGTTCAGAGAAGGTTCACTAGGTTGATTCCGGAAATGAGGGGGTTGACTTATGAGGAAAGGTTGAGGAGGTTGGGTCTATACTCATTGGAATTCAGAAAATTGAGAGGTGATCTTATTGAAACTTATAAGATAATGAGGGGGCTCAACAAGGTGGATGCAGAGAGGATATTTCCACTCAAAGGGGAAACTAAAACTAGGGGACATATTCTCAGATTAAGGGGCCGCCCATTTAAAACAGAGATGAGGAGGAATTTCTTCTCTCAGAGGGTTGTAAATCTGTGGAATTCACTGTCTCAGAGAGCTGTGGAAGCTGGGACATTGAATAAATTTAAGACAGAAATAGACAGTTTCTTAACCGATAAGGGAATAAGGGATTATGGGGAGCGGGCAGGGAAGTGGAGCTGAGTCCATGATCGAATCAGCCATGATCGTATTAAATGGCAGAGCAGGCTCGAGGGGCTGTATGGTCTACTCCTGCTCCTATTTCTTATATTCTTATGTTCTTAAAGGGAAGGGGGAAAGCAAGAAGTGCATGCTTACACCGTCTACATCTTGAAAATCAGAAGAGATTGCGGAATGAGGGGAAGTGGGATGTGAGCAGGATGATTACGTATGAGGATACCGTCATCTTCTACGGTTTCAGATCTTCCGCTGCACCAATAATCTCCAGCACCATTTCCTCCATGTGGGTTAGGACATGCTGATTTCAGTTTTGCTCCACCTTGTCCTGCAAGAGACAGGGAAGTGTGTCAGTGAATGTGATGCAATCAATTTAGGTGATGTGGCTGCTATGTTTGAATAAGTGGCTGTGAGATGTGGGTGTGAGGCTTGCAGCAGTGCTAAGTGTATGAGGGTGAGGTGAAGCTATGAATGTTAGATAGGAATCCTGATTGATAGAGATTGTTGCTCGGTGATTGATGGGGGTGTGAAGAATTGAGCAGTTGCTGAGGCTAGTGGTGCATTTGGTGGGATATGTAATTTGAAGATGCATTCACTGATCTTGACCAATCGTGTCAGGTCATTGAACTTTTTGCGGCATTGCATCCAGGTCTTCGGGGCTTGTCTCATGGTATTGGCCACTACGGCTATCTGCTCCCACTGCCTTCTGAGAGTTTGTCTGGACGGTCTCCTGGCCCCCTATGGATTAAGCTCTCCTCCTCTCCAGCTCGTCCACCAATGCCTTTAGTGCAGCATCCAAAATTCTTGAAGCCTGCTCTCTGCCATCTTGTGCCATTTATTCTGCCCAAGTTAGAGTCTCTTCAACCATGATTTCCACCACCTGCTCCAGCAAGAGTGTACCTCCACTTTAAAAGGTGCAGGATGGCTTTAAGTTGTGTTGACCTCACACGATTTGGGCCAAGAAGGAGGAACTGAAAGTACTCCTTATTAGTCAGGAAATTGTGTTAGGGAAATTGATGGGATTGCAGGCCAATAAATCCTCAGGGCCTGATAGTCTGCATCCCAGAGTACTTAAGGAAGTGGCCCTAGAAATAGTAGATGCATTGGTGGTCATTTTCCAACATTCTATAGACTCTGGATCAGTTCCTATGGATTGGAGGGTAGCTAATGTAACCCCTCTTTTTAAAAAAGGGGCGAGAGAGAAAACACGGAATTATAGACCAGTTAGCCTGACATCGGTAGAGGGGAAAATGTTGGACTCAATTATTATAGATGTAATAGCATCGCATTTGGAAAGCAGTGACAGGATCAGTCCAAGTGAGCATGGATTTATGAAGGGGAAATCATGCTTGACAAATCTTCTAGAATTTTTTGAGCATGTAACTGGTAGAGTGGACAAGGGAGAACCAATGGATGTGGTGTATTTGGACTTTCAAAAGGCTTTTGACAAGGTCCCACACAAGAGATTGGTGTGCAAAATTAAAGCACATGGTATTAGGGGTAATGTATTGAAGTGGATAGAGAACTGGTTGGCAGACAGGAAGCAAAGAGTAGGAATAAATGGGTTCTTTTCAGAATGGCAGGCCGTGACAAGTAGGGTACAGCAAAGTTCAGTGCTGGGACCCCAGTTATTTACAATATACATTAATGATTTAGATGAAGGAATTGAATGTAATATCTCCAAGTTTGCAGATGACACTAAGCTGGTTGGCAGTGTGAGCTGTGAGGAGGATGCTAAGCGGCTGCAGGGTGACTTGGACAGGTTAGGTGAGTGGGCAAATGCATGACAGATGCAGTATAATGTAGATAAATGTGAGGTTATCCACTTTGGTGACAAAAACAGGAAGGCAGAATATTATCTGAATGGTGACAGATTAGGAAAAGGGAAGGCGCAACGAGACCTGGATGTCATGGTACATCAGCCATTGAAAGTTGGCATGCAGGTACAGCAGGCGGTGAAGAAGGCAAATGGCATGTTGGCCTTCATAGCGAGAGGATTTGAGTATTGGAGCAGGGAGATCTTACTGCAGTTGTACAGGGCCTTGGTGAGGCCACACCTTGAATATTGTGTACAATTTTTGTCTCCTAATCTGAGGCAATACATTCTTGCTATTGAGGGAGTGTCGCAAAGATTCACCTGACTGATTCCTGGGATGGCAGAACTGACATATGAAAAAAGACTGGATCGACTAGGCTTATATTCACTGGAATTTAGAAGAATGAGAAGAATATAGAAACATATAAAACTCTGAAGGGATTGGACAGGTTAGATGCAGGAAGAATGTTCTCGATGTTGGGGAAGTACAGAACCAAGGGTCACAGTCTAAGGATAAGGGGTAAGCCATTTAGGATCGAGATGAGGAGAAACTTCTTCACTCAGAGAATTGTGAACCTGTGGAATTCTCTATCACAGAAAGTTGTTGAGGTCAGTTCGTTAGATATAGTCAAAAGGGAGTTAGATGTGGCCCTTATGGCTAAAGGAATCAAGGGGTATGGAGAGAAAGCAAGAATGGGGTACTGAAGTTGCATGATCAGCCATGATCATATTGAATGGTGGTGCAGGCTCGAAGGGCTGAATGGCCTACTCCTGCACCTATTTAATATGTTTCTGTGTTTCCTGCCGATGCATGCAGCCAATGAACAGCATGGTTAGTGCTGGCTGCACACTACAATCATTTAAATGATCAGGCAGCATGAAGTTTGCGTGCTTTCGTGCTGTCTGCATCGTACTCCACGGGCTCGGGTTAATCGCATAACGCGATCCCCGCATCAGTGTTCAGGGGTTATCAAATTTCATGGCCTGTGACTTTTAAATGATTTATTAAAGCAAAGTATATTACACAATTTTAAAATAGCTCTCAATTGACAGGAGGTTAAAAAAACTAATGAGCTAAGCTTTGATGTTATTTCCTCTTAGGCTGTAAATAATAAGTAATTTATTGCTCAGACAGGCTAATCAATAAACATCTGATACCAATTGTGTTGGGGCAAGTCTGACCCCTGCTAGCTGTAAACACGGGATGATAAAAAAAAAGAGACAGAGATACTGTCCGGTCCAGCAAAGGCTGCAAAGTCAAAATAGAAAGCTATGCTTTGGCCAGGCTTAGATGGAGAATGTAGGAAGTTAGTTAGAAGTTATTTTGTTTAAAGTCAACACAACCCACTTATGTGGAGAAACATGTTTGTCAGCCCCAAATCGAACACAATTCGTCCTTCGGTATCAGCATCATAATTCAGGTGTGCTGCAGGCACCAATCAGGCACCCCAATGCAACTCGTCTGATGGGGCCTAACCATGCATGGTCCACGGGTAAGCCTAGGAGGGGATGGAAGGCAATTGGGAGGTAGGTGAGGGCGGCTGACAGTGGCCCACAATTGTTTTCTGGAGCCAGGAGAAGCACACCTGTGCATTCTAACTCTACAGAAGGAATTACATTCCAGAAGGTTTTAAGGACCTTGGTTAGCCCACACAAGACCTGGAAATACTAGTCTAGACAAATTTAGGAATTTAGGTTTGAAATGGGTGCAAGAACCTCCTTTCAATATTGATAAGAAGCCCAGACCCATTTCAAGTGTCTGCGAGGGATACCAAATAAGAAGCCTCGACTTAATTTAGCACTGATATGAACCACCATGCAGACCAGGTGTGGGCCTCAGCCTTGCTAAATTGGCTAACATTACACCAATTTTACATTAGGAAAATAAATGCAACGATGTTAAATTTAGACCCCATAATCTGTTCATTATTTTGTATTAATACGCAATGACAAGCTGTACTGTTTCAACAAAGTGAATCTGATCATATTTATCGCTCCGAATGTTCACTCGCTGTGATTATTTTTAAATTCGTTCATGAGATGTGGGCATCGCTGGCAAGGCCAGCATTTATTGCCCATCCCTAATTGTCCTTGAGAAGTTGGCGGTGAGCCGTCACCTTGAACCGCTGCAATCCATGTGGTGAAGGTACTCCCACAGTGCTGTTGGAGAGGGAGTTCCAGGATTTTGACCCAACGACATTGAAGGAACGGCGATATACTTCCAAGTCAGGGTGATGTGTGACTTGGAGGGAAACTCGGAGGTGGTGGTGTTCCCATGCGCCTGCTGCCCTTGTCCTTCTAGGTGGTAGAGGTCACGGGTTTGGGAGGTGCTGCCAAAGAAGCCTTGGCGAGTTGCTGCAGTGCATCTTGTAGATTGTACATACTGCTGCCAAGGTACGCCGGTAGTGGTGGGAGTGAATGTTTGATGGTGGGTGGAGTGCCAATCAAGCGGGTTGCTTCTTCCTGGATGGTGTCAAGTTTCTTGAGTGTTGTTGAAGCTGCACTCATCTAGGCAAGTGGAGAGTAGTCCATCACACTCCTGACTTGTGCATTGTAGATGTTGGAAAGGCTTTGGGGAGTCAGCAGGTTAAACACTCCCCGCAGAATACCCAGCCTCTGATCTGCTCTTGTTGCCACAATATTTATGTGGCTGGTCCAGTTAAGTTTCTAGTCAATGGTGACCCCCGGAATGTTGATGGTGGGGGAATTGGCAATGGTGATTGTTATATATGCTGAATATAGATATACTCTCTGTGTAGTCACTGTATAGTTGCATAAGATGAGACTTATTACCTGATGTACTATTAATAAGGTTTACACTGTATATACTATGCTGGCACCACTAGAGGGTGCAACTGGTGGAGACTGGGGTTTCCTACCCCTGTGAGAGGCTGTCTACCAGAGGGCACTGCAGTGGGAGATCTGAGGGTCACCTGCATAGGTGTGCAAGGCCCGGTATAAAAGGCTGCCCACCATGCTTGTGCCTCCCTCTGGAGTTACAAATAAAGGACCAAGGTCACTTTAGTTTGAGTACAACACATTGCCTTGTGGAGTCATTTATAAGTACATTACAGACATAATAGTGATGCCATTGAATGTCGAGTTGCAGTGGTTAGACTCTCGATTGCTGGAGATCGTCATTGCCTGCCACTTGTGTGGCACGACTGTTACTTGCCACTTATCAGCCCAAGCCTCAATGTCATCCAGGTTTTGCTGCATGCGGGCCTGGACTGCTTTATTATCTGAGGAGTTGCAAATGGCACTAACCACTGTGCAGTTACCAGCGAACATCTCCACTTCTGACCTGACCTGATGGAGGGAAAGCCATTGATGAAGCAGCTGAAGATGGTTGGGCCTAGGATACTGCCCTGAGGAACTCCTGCAGCGACATCCTGGGTCTGTGATGTTTGACCTCCAACCACCACAACACATTTCTTTGTGCAGCCATGGGAGAGTTTTCCCCCTGATTCCCATTGATTTCAGTTTAGGAACAACTAAATGATTTGTTTTTAGCCTTGTCTTATCCAAGTGTTCTCTCCGTCCATCTTCAGGGAGATTGAAGAAGCACACACACTAAAGATTTAATATCCAGTTCAAATCACAGGATTACTATTGTTATGCTATTATATAGTTAGATATTGGGCATTATGGGTACACTCCAAAAAGTAAGACAATTAGGCTGCTTACAGGAGTAATTGACACCACTGTACCCAAGAGAATGTCGAAGACAAGACCATAACCTTGTAGCATTTAGCTCAGATAACTGATGTCAGCCAAGGACACTACAATTGCTCTCAGCACCCACGAAACAGAGAGGGGGTAAATCAGCCTAGGTTCACACTCCTGATCATTGCCCAGAAATCTGTGCTGAAAGTGACTGCGTGTGTATGCAGGGTGAGGGGATAATCATCAAATATAGTCAAATCGCCTGCTGACACTTGATACCTAGGTTAACAGAAGAAGTATAGATCGGGATATTCCTCAGAGTTGCTCCCGCTCTGCTAGCATTACTTTGTAGGAATCTCTCCAATCAGATTTCCGCCCCTGCCACAATACCAAAATGGCTCTCATCAAAGTTACAAATAATATCCTTTGTGACTGTGACAAAGATAAATTCATCTCTACTCATCCTTCTTGACCTGTCTTCAGTCGTTGACATGATTGGACACTCCATCCTGCTCCAACGCCTCTCCATCATCGTCCAGTTAGGTGGAACTGCACTCGTGTGGCTTCTCTTCCCGCCCCCGCATCGTTACCTCTGGTGTCCCCCGAGGATCTGTCCTTGGCCCCCTCCTACTTCTCATCTACATGCTGTCCCTCGGTGACATCATTGGAAAAAACGTCAATTTCCGCATGTATGCTGATGGCACCCTGCTCAACCTCAGCATCACTTCTCTCAACCCCTCCACTGTCTCTAAATTGTCACATTGTTTGTCCGACATCCAGGACCTGATGAGCAGAAATTTTCTCCAATTGATAGAGAATTCAAACAGGCTGCATTTAGACAGGCTGTAAAAATTCACAGACACCAAATCAGAGATGCTACGTGAGTGGGAGCATGTTGCATTAAGTCATCAATCAACTTGACATTTTAGGACCTTGGGTAGCGAGCCAATTAAAAGGTTAAAAGACTATTAATTGAGCCAATAAGGTCAAAGAAAGCGAGTTATTTTCTGTAAATTGATCCAGGTATAAGTACAGCCATTTTGACCATGTGGTCTCAGAAGGACAAAGACCAAAAGCTTCTTACAGCTGCCAGAAATAAAGTGACAAAAAAACTACAATCGGAGTTCGTATTTCATTGGAAATTAAGAGATCTAACAATTTTTGCGTCACGAACACGATCGCTGAGGAAAGAAACTGAATTTTGGACATCGGACCTACATACTGAGGTAAGGACTCCTCTTTATAAAAGTCTAAATTCGCCTCTCCTTCTACGCAATTCCAAAAGCCTCCAGTTTGCGAACCCTCCGGTTGGTAGTCGGCTCGAGGTCCCATAGACGTCTAAACTTCGGCGGTATGTTAGTTAATTAATCACCGACCTATTGATCAGCTAGAAAGCCTAAGACTCGAGACCCCAGTAAAGAAATCAGTATTATGGCAGCAGGAGATAAGAGCAAAGAATTGCCTACAACTGTTAAAGGTGGGCAGGCACCACCTCAAGTTTCGCGAGATGAAATTCTCGAACAGTTGAAAGAATACATAGAGCAACAATTCAACTTATCTAAAACCTGTATTAAGATCGAAAAAAAGTACGGAACCTCCAAAGGACAATGGTCCTTGGACGAGATTAAAAGGGTCTGGGGGAAAACAACCCATATGAAAAATAAAGAGCGAACTAGATGGTCCCTAGCCGTTATAGGACAGATTCGAAAGCGGAATGAAATTATAATGTGTTCCCAACATGATCGAGAATTGACCAGTACAAAGGATCAATTGCAAGCTGTTTGTGCGCAGCTGCGACAGAAAAAGCTTCAACTTGAAAAGCTGGAAGCGGAAGTTAAAGATCTTAAAGGTGAAATTAAAGAATGGAAAAAATCATTAGGGCAAAAGACAGTAATAGGAAAAGGAAAATGTATTGGTCAATTCCCAGGGTACTCATGTTTGGATAAATTAAAAACGCAAACCCGAAGACACGACCGAGGAATAGATACGGATTCTGAATCCTCGGAGGATGCAGTGTCGGAGGATGATGAATTAGGGGTGCGCTTTGCCCCGTTTAAAAAAAGACGAGTTGTAGTCAAATCAGAAGAGACTGCGGATGAGGGCGGAACCAAAAAAACGAGGAAAAGGGTGTACGAAAAATACTTAGTTCATGATCCGGCAGACCCAGAGAAAATTGATAAATGGTCCAAGGAATTGCCCAATCCAAAGAAAGGGGGAGTGAAAATGTGGGACCAATTGGACCGCTTAAGAAATATATATCAACTTCACCCCTGGGACGGAGTGCAAATTTTGACCATAATGGTGCCAAAAACACAGGGAAGAAAATTGCACGACAAGGTAGAAGAAGCTTTGGGGCAGGATGAGCAAGAATTAGACGCAGGATGGGAGGCGATTAAACACTGGCTGCAAGCCTTCAGTCAAGCTAAGACAGACTGGGGAAAAATTGCAGCCTGCCAACAGAAAGGAACAGAGGAGGCCCTGGAGTATGACCAGCGGTTTAGATGCACGTGGCTAGAACATTTGGGTATGAATAATACGGATGAGGAAATGGATGAACAAGTGTTTGGACCCCTGAAAGCAGCTTTCGTGGCAGGTCTAAAGCCAGAACTGTCCAAAATGCTTAAGGTAGTGTTACCGGACTGGGAAGGTAGAGGAACTACCTTTGCAGCATTGGTGGATCGATGTAACCAATTAAATCGGGATATGGGAGCTAAAGTCCGAGCTATACAGGCTATGGGATGGAAATCCCAGGATACCGATAAACAGTCGTTCGGAAAATTACCCGGAAAATGTCATTATTGTGGGAAAGAAGGTCACTGGGCCAAGACGTACAGGGTAAAACAGCAAGGTCGTGGCTGGGGAAGAGGACGCAGCCAGGGATACAATTCAGCCAACAAACCAGGCTTGTCACAAGATAACAACCTCATAGAAGCATTTAAGTGACTGACAATACAACAACAGAAGGAGTTACTTGGGATAGCAAAAAACGATTAGAGCCCACCCTGGCCCCCCTCCTCGCACTAATACAACAGAGGGGAGATGGGCTATATATAACTGTGAGGGTGGGTGATAAGGATGTGGACTGTCTTTTAGACACAGGGACGGAATTAACATGCTTACCCCTACAATATGGACACTTTTTGTCGTTGGATGGTAGGGCATGTACAGCCTATGGAGTTGGGGGCCATAAAATGGAAATTAAAAGGACAACACCGGTACTTATAGGGCTGGGTCCACATGAACTAACCACGCCGGTCTGGATAGGCCCAGTAGATCAACCCCTTTTGGGAATGGACATTCTAATCCAAGTAGCTTCATCGTTGCTTTCCGAGGATGGTCGGGTGACATGCTCAATTAGAACTTTGAAGAAAGAAGAATTGAAGGAACACCCGATATGGGCTAAAGATAAGAATGATTGTGGCCTACTCCAGATGGAGCCTGCGTCATTTACCGGGACCAAGCCTCCATGCACTAAACAGTATCCATCAGTCCAACTGCCATCGCGGGAATCTTACCGGTTATTCAGCAATTGGAGAAACAAGGGGTGCTTATTAAAACGCATAGCTCCTCCAATAGCCCCATGTGGCCGGTACAGAAATCTAATGAGACTTGGCGTTTGACTGTTGATTGTAGGAAAGCTAACCAGTGTATTGATCAAAAAGCTCCTTTGGTCGCAGATCCCTCCACCATTTTTAATGCCCTCAAACCGGAACATAAATATTTCTCGGTTATAGATATGGCCAATGGATTTTGGTCGGTGCCTCTGGCACCGGAGGTTCGACAGTGGTTTGCTTTTACGGTCCAAGGACAACAGTATACTTGGACCCGGTTACCACAGGGTTTCCACAACAGCCCTACGGTATTCCACATGGTTTTACAAGGCCATTTGTGAGAATTACCTCCCCTGTCATCCACAGTCATCCAATATGTAGACGATATCCTGCTAGCTTCAAACATGGAAGAACAGCATGAACAAGATTTACGAGCCTTGCTGGATCACCTTCGGCTGAAAGGACATAAAGCCAGCATCGACAAAGCACAAATATCCCAAGAGGAGGTTGTATACCTGGGACAAAAGATTTCACAAGGAAAGAGAGAACTTACCCAGGATAGAACTGCAGCCATTCGGGCTGCGAAAAAAACCCACCACTATTCAGGAACTAAGGTCGTTTTTGGGATTGTGTAACTTTAACAGAAATTGGATTGAATCCTTCACACAGCTTGCTCAGCCATTGAATGATATTTTAAAGGGGAAACGTGCCTCTAAAGAAGCCATCACCCTCACTAAAGAACAGCAAGAGGCCTTCCTGAGTTTGAAAAAGGCTTTGTGTTCGGCACCTGCTCTGGGAATCCTCGACAGTGGTAAGCCATTTACCCTGTTTGTTCATGAGAAAGAAGGATATATGACAGCTATACTGACACAAGAACATGGGGATCGGCAAAGACCTATTGGCTATTATTCGGCAAAACTGGATGCGGTAGCCCTTGGATGGGGAAGTTGCCTAAGGGCCATGGAAGCTACATGTCGAGCGGTAATGATCACTGCGGGTCTAGTCCTCGACCAAAAGCTGATTGTCAAGTGTCCCCACACCGTACATGCTTTGCTGTCTATGAATAGAATGTCTCAGGTGACAGCAGCAAGATGGACCCGCTGGACAGCAGTTTTGGAAGCTCCTAATCTCCATATCGTCCGGGCCAGCCCGGTTAATCCCGCAACTATGCTCCCGATGTCAGAATCGAGGGAGCAAGAGGGGTGAGAATGTGAAGAGCATGACTGCGTGGAGATTTTAAAAGAAACAGAAGAAGCAGCCTTAGCAGCAGAGGAGCCTCTGCACAACCCAGACCTCATCCTGTTTACAGATGGTTCCTCCTTTGTTGACAATGGTACCAGAAAAGCAGGATGGGCAGTTACAACCTTATATGAGGTAGTGGCAAAAGGATATTTACCCTCAGGAATATCAGCACAACAGGCCGAGTTACGGGCCCTGTCAGAAGCATGTCGAATAGCAGAAGGACAAACAGCTAATGTCTACACAGATTCACGTTATGCTTTTGGAGTCGTTCACGACTTTGGTCTGTTATGCCGGAAAAGAGGATTCCTCACTGCTGCTGGTACACCTATCCGAAATGGAAAAGAAGTCCGAGACTTACTGGAGGCCATACAATTACCTCAGGAAGTGTCCATCCTGAAGTGTAAGGCCCATACCAAGGAAAATACCACAGAAGCTCAGGTAAATGCCCTAGCCGACCAGGCAGCTAACGATGCCGCCTCACAGGGCGTTCCTCCAGAAGAACCAACACAGATGTTCAGATTGAAAGCACTCAGGACTCTGACACGAGACCTTCAAACAATGCAAGGTGAGTGCTCCCGAGAGGAAAAATGGACATGGATTGAGGCAAGAATTAAGCTATGTGAAGATGGTGTCTGGAGACAAAGAGTTACCGACAAGCCAGTCGCGCCACAAGCGCTTATGCCTTTTTTAGCCCAACAGATCCACTCGTGAGGACACTTGGCCTCACAACAGATGACGGCACGGTTCCAGAAAAGCTGGTGGGGTCGGGGATTTAAAAAACATGCCCAGCTGGTAGCAGACCGCTGTGTGGTCTGCCAGAAAAATAATTCTGGACCCATCACGGTAATGCCCCAACTGAGGCCCCCTGCCCCTGTCGGACCATTCCAGCATCTGCAGGTTGATTATATATCTCTTCCTTCATGCCAAGGATACACTAACATTCTTGTCATGGTCAACAGATTCTCTAGATGGGTAGAAGCTGTCCCAACTAAAAGAGCCACAGCCAATCACACTGCAAAGGTCTTGTGTAAGGATTACATTCCCTGATGGGGAGTTCCGAGTAGCATTGACTCAGATCAGGGAACACACTTCACAGGTGCTGTCTGCCAAGAAGTCTGTAGGTTACTGAACAGTACGTGGGATTTACACTGTCCTTATCATCCACAATCATCAGGACAAGTAGAGCGAATGAATCGAACTCTGAAACAACAGCTTGCCAAATATCACCAAGAAGGAACACCATGGCCCCAGGCACTACCAATAGTGCTATGTAGCATTAGGGCAACCCCGAACAGAACTACAGGTCTAAGCCCATTTGAAATTATAGCAAGAAGACCCATGTCGCTGCCAGGAACTATCGATTTACGGAAAGCTGATGTTCACTTAATGAGTGACACTTTGTTATCATACTGTCAGAACTTAACCAATGCTATTAGTTCTGTTTCCCGACAGGTATCGGCAGCTTGGGGTAATCCACCCGAAGGAGGACACGACATCATCCCGGGAGTCTGGGTGTATGTGAAAAAGTTGCATAAAGAACCTTTGGGTGCCAAGTGGGAGGGACCTTATCAAGTGTTATTGACCATCCAGACAGCTGTTAAAGTCCAAGGAAAGAAAGCCTGGATCCACGCTTCACACGTTAAACGAGCACCCGTAACTGAAGCTGAAATCTAATAAGGACAATTACTTTTTGCCAAAATGTATAAATTTACTGTATTATTGATTGTAGGTATTCTAGGCATATGCCTATTCTTACTAACCGACCCTCTGCACCAAAGGGAAATAGTAGGGTAGCAAGGGAATTACATGTAAATACCTTTTTATATATGTCATACATTTATGCCAAACAAGGTAACATTTCTAGTTGTGGGGTAGGTGCGCATATTCCTATTCACTCAAAGGGAGGGATTCCCTTGAGGCCAGTTCCCTTGAATATCTCAGAAATGGCTGAGTGGATACGGAAAACTGGGCACGTAAATGGAAGTCAGCAGGTTACAATCTGACTACCTTTGAAGGGGGATACCAACCGTGCTGCAATAATTCCAAACGGCCCCCATTTTTTGTTATCACTAATACAATGGGAATAGGAAGACCGGGGGAATCGGTCTGTCTGATTAGAAACATTAAAGGAGGCCAAAATACAGGGTATAGTAACTGCTCCCGGAATTATAATATAATCAAGCCACGGAACCGTCCAAACTGGGCCGATGTGGGAATTTTTAACGTAACGGGGATTCTGAATAAAACAGATGGAAAAGCCTGGACAGGCCCCGAAGTGTTGCTGACAAAGAAACAGCTAACATTCATTGCATATAATGGCACTTATTGGGTGTGTGGCCACAAGGCCTACCCTTGGTTGCCCCAGAATTGGACGGGATCCTGCTATTTAGCCCACATTGTGCCTTATATGTATCATATAAAGTCACTGTCGGAACATTTACACCGTCCTAAGAGAGCTATCACAGAAACAGAGAGGTTCTTTGCCATTCTGATCCCCAGTTATGGGACCGCCAGACTGGCAAGGGAATCCATTAACATGGCATCCGTTGTGGAACGGGTAGCCAATGATACCTCAGAGGCCCTAGTTAAAATCAATGCAGAAATGGTAGCAATCCGCACAGTAGCCCTACAGAATAGACTGGCCCTTGATTACATCCTGGCTGAAAAGGGAGGTACTTGCACCCTACTCGGAACTGAGTGTTGCACATATATCCCAGATAGCTCCGAAGAAATTACCCACTTAGCGGAGCATATCCAAAAGGAGGTAGAAAAACTTAAGCAACCCCCATCATTCACTTTGTGGAGTGGAGCCACTAAATGGCTAGGTTCAATAGGAACTTCATTGGTGGAAGGTTAAATTCTATTTGTTGTAATCGTTTTACTTTTATATTGTTTGTTTATGTTGATTAAATGTTGTTGCGACCAGGCGGCTGTAGCTGCTGTCCCGCAGGTGAGACACCTTGCAGGTCCCAGCAGACCATCTGTACATGGCACAGGGGTAGGTTATGCTTAAGGAAAGGTTGTTTACTGGTTGAACTAAGATATTGATTTGGATTAAATTGGAATAAGGTTAATTAACCTACTAAAACCAGACTTCCATTGTGGCCACGATGGAACTCGGGTTGGTGTAAATTTGTGTGGAAGCTACTAGTCCGGATATGTGGCAAAACACATCAACAAATTTTAGAAGGAAACTCTATTAACATGTATGAAATTATTTTGTAGAATGTTTAACCAGTGATACCTGATGTTTTATGATTCAGTTTGTGAAAGAATCAAAGGGGGGATTGATAGAGAATTCAAACAGACTGCATTTCGACAGGGTGTGAAAATTCACAGACACCAAGTCAGAGATGCTACGTGAGTGGGAGCATGTTGCATTAAGTCATCAATCAACTTGACATTTTAGGACCTTGGGTAGCGAGCCAATTAAAATGTTAAAAGACTATTAATTGAGCCAATAAGGTCAAAGAAGATGAGTTCTTTTCTGTAAATTGATCCAGGTATAAGTACAGCCATTTTGACCATGTGGTCTCAGAAGGACAAAGACCTGGCTTAAAACCAAGAGCTTCTTACAGCTGCCAGAAATAAAGTGACAAAAAAACTACAATCGGAGTTCGTATTTCATTGGAAATTAAGAGATCTAACACCAATTAAATATTGGGAAGACCAAAGCCATTGGTGCCGAAATTCAGTGCAGCCAGAAAGCTGGTGGTGTTAAGGCCTTTTTCCCCAATCAGTGCCGCAAAGTTTGTGGCGGCCATTGGATCCAAATTCAGCTTTTTGACCATAAAAAAATGTTCCAGTCTTATTAGCTCTTCAAACCTGAAAGTTTGCAGTCTTAATTGAGGCGTTATTCCCATGGGAAATTCATCCTTAGGGTGATGTGGCAGCTGCCATTGTAGCACAGGCGCGATGGAATGAGCGTATCAGTGCTGCTTTGGGGATGATGGCCGCGGCTCTGCAAGAGTCGTCGGAGCATCTAAGTGCTGTCATAGCTCGAGGAACACCACCTCATCTTTCATTTAGGCACTTTACAGCCATCTGGACTCAACATCGAGTTCAAATATTTCAGAGCGTAACCGCTGCCAATCTTTGACTCCCTTCTTCCCCGGCTCCGAGCCTGTTTCTTTTTTCTCCTTGTCTCCAATGACAGTTGGTCATTATCCCATCATTCACACCCTATCTTGAGTAATGTTTTTGTAATTCCTGGCATTACCATTTGATTTTGGGCCATCATCCCTTTGTCTCTCCAATCTTTCCTGTCTTTCAACCTATCACAGACATTCCCTTTTTTTCTTTCTTCCCCTCGCCCTTTCAGTGCTTGTTAAACATAGAAACATAGGGCTAGACTTTCCACATGGTGGCTAAGGCTGAAAAAAATGGGCCTTGTCCAGCGATGCGGGACATATCGCCCGTGCTGATCGCCGGCTCAAGGCCCATTTTTTTTTTTTGCAATTTTCCACTCGGCCTTAGCCCAGCGATGTCAAATGGGCGATGTGATTTTTCGGCGATCTCATGATCACCCAAAGAAAACGGAAGTGAATGAAAAAAAAAAGCTTCCCTAGCAACGCATTACTGCGCATGTGTAGCTTGATTTTTTTTTCAGGTTGATTCTCTTTCCCGCGTTTTGAGAGGTCAGGGGTCGTCACACATGCTCAGAAGTTCTGTGTGGGTCTGGGAGAGAGAGAGAGAGAGAGAGGAGAAAGGAAGCAGAGATTTGAGAAAGTACTTACCAGAGTGATTGAATTGAGAGAAAAATACTACCCTTAATTCAAATATGGAGGGATCAATAGAAAGGCGAAGGGCCAAGCCCTTCAGCGAGGAGGCCAATGAGGCCCTTGTCAATATTGTTAGCGCGAGGTGGGATGAACTGACAAGGGGTGGGCATGGGAAACCTCCACCCCGTGCATATCGGAGGATTTGGGCAGAGATTGCCGACGTGGTCACGTCGGCATCAAATGAAGCCCGGACACCGGACCAGTGCCACAAAAGATGGAACAGTCTACTGGCAGCTGCCAGAGTAAGTTGAAATTTATATTTGAAATCATCCATATTTATTATTTAATGTATGGAAATTGTAACTCGAATCTTCAATGTTATCTCGTAATTTTTAAACATAACTAAATAACTAAATTAGGATTGAATTATGATTACATTTATGCACCACAACATAAATTTTAATGTTACAGTATGAAATATTTTATTCCTATGCAATGTAATGCAAATTTGTAATTGAACATTTAAATCTGTCAGTCTTAAATGTTTATTGTCAAATCCATTTGCTTATGCCGTGCAATGTTATCTTATCAATTACAGAAGAAGATATCTATCAATCAATACGAGCAACGCAGGACGGGCGGGGGCTGTGCTTTGCTGCAGTCTCTTACCGCTTACGAGGAGCTTGCAGTGGCCTTGATGGGGCCAGAAAGCTGTTCGGTTAAACCCGTGGTGTGGCCGAACCCACCTGAGAGACACGTGAGTAATGAGAACTGTGCATTGTGCAATGTGTGAATCAATAGTAAATATTTGTTACGCAGGCAATCCTATGCAATTATAATTTAATTTGATATATAATTGAGTTATACTATTGAGAAGTACTATTGATCTTCAAATGAGGTCATGTTAGGCCTAGTGAGCGCTTGTGCATATGGGCTAATGGTAATGTTTTGAGTTCTTGAAAGATTGAGATGAATTGATTTGAATTGTTAAACGTTGTTTATAAATTTCATTTGTTTTTCAAAGGTCAACAAGTATCAGTGGAGTCAATCTTCCGGAACCTCACAGGAGGAAGAGCCAGAGGAGGAGCCAGTGCAGACTCCTGCTGCTGCTGTGCGTGAGCAGGAGGAGGAGGAGGAGGAGGAGGAGGAGAAGGAAGAAGAAGAGATTTTTTTTGTGGGGATGGGGGAACAACCTGTGACCATCTCTTTTGAGACAGATGAGGCACCGGGACCAAGCGGTGTGCAGGTGGTGACACCAAGACACGTAACATTGCAGACGCCGACCCCATGGCGGTCCGGTCAGCATGATATGTACTCGCCTGCCACGGAGGACCAGATGGAGAGCTTACTTTCCCTGTGCAGGGAGACGGTCGTGATCGGTCACGACCTTATCCAGGGGTTCGCAGGTTTCTCAGCCAATTGGAGCCAGTTCTCCACAACCTGGAGCGAGTTCTGCTCGCACTTCTCCAGCTGGTCTTCTGAGCAGTCATAGACTGCCCAGGAGACGTTGGAGGTGATTAGGGAACAGACAGCCGCAACAAATGCCCTACGGCACACGTTGCTGGCTGGACACGGCGCTGCACCCCAAGGTGTCATGCACTCGCAGCGAGACGCCAAGCACATAAGCGAGTACGGAGGACACAGTTCCTCCTGACTCGGAAGTAGAGCCTGAGGCTTCTGCTTTCGCTCCATTACCTCCACCACGGCAGGAAGTCTTGCTGTCCCACTCTACATGATGTCTTGGTGTCGGTCTGCGTAGACCAAAATGGATGGGTGTGGTGCGAACACGGGGTGGGACAGGATCTGGAGAGAAACGTGGCCACAGATAGGGAGGGGGGAGTGTTTTTCAATAGTTCCGTTGTTACATTAATGTTCACTTGTTATTATCATTTCACTATTCTCTTGTTATTGTTACTAAAATGGGCACTTGTTATCAATACTTAAATGCTCACTTGTTATCATTACTTAACTGTTCACTTGTTATTCTTACTAAAATGATCACTTGTTATTATTACTTAAATTGCCACTTGTTATTAATACTTAAATGTTCAATTTCTTCTTCTTCTAACGTTTTGGGGATTTGAGGGAAGGGTGGATTAGTGCGGGGGGCGGGGGGTTGGAGAGAGGGTGTTGTTCATTAGTTCATTAAAAAAATTATGTTTGTTAATAAAAAAAACGTTTTTCTACAACTTTTGTGCCTTCTCTGTTAGTTGCATTAGTTTTCATGCATATTTGTTTGTTTATTCTGTTATTATTCCAGTACTTTTACCTTGCCAGTACTTTAAACTTTACTTAAACTAATTCAGATGATAGGCCAGTGCAGGAAAGCCAACAAGGAAACCCCATGGAAATGAAACTTTTGATTAACCGTAACTGTAATTGAACATTTGAATATCAACAATAATAGTTCATGCAAAGCGTTCATTAATGGGCTGCTGACGCAAAAGCTTAGCGGTCGTGTAACTGCCACTGGCTACTGGTCTTCGGGAAAGGTGTGGTGGTACCGGTGCTAGATCGCCAGGCTGATTAAACTCCCCTATGTCCTCGCCCGCGTCCTCTCCCACCTGTTCCTCCTCTTCATCCTCGCTGGCTGCCTTTTCTGTCTCATCTCCTTCTGGAGGTGGACCTGCAGCATGATCTGGCATTATTTGTCCTCTCTTTATAGCTAGATTATGCAGCATGCAACACACCACAATAAACTCTGCCATCTGATCAGGGTGGTACTGGAGGCTGCCTCCCGAATGATCCAGGCATCTGAAGCGCTGCTTTAGGACTCCAATTGTCTTTTCAACAATGTTGCGAGTCGCTATATGACTTTCATTATACCGTTTCTGTGCTTCAGTGACAGGATTACGTAGAGGGGTCATCAGCCAATTGGTAAGGCCATATTCTTTATTCTGCAGCATCCAACCATGACCTTCTGGCTGATTGACAAACAGGTCAGGGATAGCACTCTCACGTAAGATGTGCGCATCATGGATGCTGCCAGGAAATGTAGCATTTACTGTCATGATTGTTTGATTGTAGTTGACAACAAGCTGCACATTTAGTGAGTGGAATCCCTTTCTGTTACGAAACACCTCTGCGTTCTTTAAGGGTTCTTTCAGGGCAATGTGCATGCAGTCTATTGCTTCCTGCACCTTGGGGAAGTCTGCTATTCTCAAGAAACCCAAAGCCCTCTCGGTCTGTGCCTCCCTGGTCATTGGGAAGCTTATGAAATGCATCCTGCGAGTGTAAAGGGCTTCAGTCACCTGTCGAATGCAGCAGTGTGTAGCGTGCTGAGAGATATGGCAGATGTTGCCAGCTGAAGCCTGAAAAGATCCCGATGTGTAGAAGGCTAGGGCAGCAGTAACCTTCACCTCAATGGACAGTGCGGTTCTGATGGTGCTGGAAGGCTGCAGATCATCCTTGACGAGTTGACATATCTCATCGATGACCTCCTTCCAGAATCGCAGCCTCCTAAGAAAAGCATTTTCAGAAAAGTTCAGGTAGGATTGCTTTTCCAAGTACCTTCGTTGGCTATACGGTCTCCTCCTCTGTCTTCGTCTCCGTCTACGCATTACTGTGCCACCTCTTCCATTGATCCTTTCAGTAACCAGTGTGTGAGCTGTTGCAATTAAAGGCAGGGAAAGCATAGGCCCCATCACTATCAATCATTACTTTCACTAATTTTAATAATCTCTCTACTCTATACTCTCTAATCACTGCAGTCTGCCCTCTCTGTACTCTCTACGCTGTATACTAGTCAGTTTGATAGGCCCCAACAATATCAGTAAATAACTTCACTATGTGAAGCTATTTACAAAATAATTTCAACATATGAAAACTATTTACCAAAAATAAGTTGATAATACCTATTTATATTCCCTGTCCCAAATATCTGAGTACAATTTTCTTCAATTTAACTCTCTAAATAACTCACAACTAATTCTCCACTCTTCCTCCAAAGTTCAAAATGGCGTCCGTAGTGCCCATTTCCTTCTCTTAGACCCTGAAAAAGCAGCTATTTTTCAGCACTCTTTTGAGCCTTGCATCAGCCCAGCGAAGTGCATGGTAGGTGCCGAAACTTGGGATGGGCCTTGTGTGGGCGATCATTTAGGCGATCATCTCGGCGATCAAAGTCGAAACTTAGGCACTTGCTTTTCCGGCGATATTTTGAGCCTAGTTTCCACTTTTTGCTCAAAATGGGCGATAGATGTCCATTTTGGGCAATAGATGGGCCATAGATGGGCGATGTGAAGTGGAAAGTCTATCCCATAGGAAATAAGTGCAGGAGCAGGCCATTTGACCTTCCGAGCCTGCACCACCATTCAATTTGATCATGGCTGATCATGCAACATCATGATCCCATTCCTGCCTTCTCCCCATATGGAACATTCCCTTTAGCCATAAGAGATCATCTAACTCCCTTTTGAATATATCCAAGAACTGGACTCAACAACTTTCTGGGGTAGAGAATTCCATAGGTTCACAATTCTCTGGGTGAAAAAGTTTCTCCTCATCTCGGTCCTAGATGGTTTACCTCTTATCCTTCGAGTGTGACCCCTAGTTCTGGACTTCCGCAACATCGGGAACATTCTTCCTGCTTCTAACCTGTCCAATCCTGTCAGAATTTTAGATGCTTCTATGAGATCCCCTCTCATTCTTCTAAATTCCAGTGAATATAAGCCTAGTCAAGCCAGTCTTTCTTCATATGTCAGTCCTGCCATCCCGGGCATCAGTCTGGTGAACCTTCACTGCACTCCCTCAATAGCAAGAACATCCTTCCTCAGATTAGGAAACCAAAACTGAACACAATACTCAAGATGTGGTCTCACCAAGGCCCTGTACAACTGTAGCAAGACCTCCCTGCTTTTATACTCAAATCCTCTCACTTTGAAGGCCAACGTGCCATTTGCTTTCTTTACTGCCTGCTGTACCTGCATGCCTACTTTCAATGACTGATGTACCATGACACCCAGGTCTCGTTGCACCTCCCCTTTTACTAATCTGTCACCATTCAGATAATATTCTGCCTTTGTGTTTTTGCCACCAAAGTGGATAACCTCACATTTATCCACATTATACAGCATCTGCCATGCATTTTCCCACTCACCTAACCTGTCAAAGTTGCCCTGCAGTCTCTTAGCATCCTCCTCACAGCTCACACTGCCACCCAGCTTAGTATCATCTGCAAACTTGGAGATATTACATTCAATTCCTTTATCTAAATCATTAATATATATTATAAATAGCTGGGGTCCCAGCACCGAACCTTGCAGTACCCCACTAGTCACTGCCTGCCATTCTGAAAAGGACCCATTTATTCCCACTCTTTGCTTACTGTCGGCCAACCAGTTCTCTATCCACATCAATGCATTAACCTCAATACCATGTGCCTTAATTTTACACGCTACTCTCTTGTGTAGGACCTTGTCAAAAGCCTTTTGAAAGTCCAAATACACCACATCCCCTGGTTCTCCTTTATCCACTCTACTAGTTACATCCTCAAAAAATTCTAGAAGGTTTGTCAAGCATGATTTCCCTTTCATAAATTCATGCTGACTTGGACTGATCCTGTCACTGCTTTCCAAATGTGCTGCTATTACATCTTTAATAATTGATTCCAGCATTTTCCCCACTATCGATATCAGGCTAACCAGTCTATAATTCCCTGTTTTCTCTTTCCCTCCTTTTTAAAAAAGTGGGTTTACATTAGTTACCCTCCAATCCATAGGAACTGATCCAGAGTCCATGGAATGTTGGAAAATGACCACCAATGCATCTACTATTTCTAGGGCCACATCCTTAAGAATTCTGTGATGGACACTATCAGGCCCTGGGGATTTATCGGCCTTCAATCCCATCAATTTCCCTAACACCATTTCCTGACTAATAAGGATTTCCCTCAGTTCCCTCAGTTCCTCCTTCTCGCTAGACCCTTGGTCCCCTAGTATTTTCGGGAGGTTATTCGTGTCTTCCTTAGTGAAGACAGAACCAAAGTATTTGTTCAATTGGTCTGCCATTTCCTTGTTTCCCATTATGAATTCACCTGATTCTGACTGCAAGTGACCTACATTAGTCTTTACTAATCTTTTTCTCTTCACATATCTATGGAAGCTTTTGCAGTCAGTTTTTATGTTCCCTGCAAGCTTACCCTCATACTCTATTCCCTCCTAATTAAACCCTTAGTCCTCCTCTGCTGAATTCTAAATTTCTCCCAGTCCTCCGGTTTGCTGCTTTTTCTGGCCAATTTATATGCCTGTTACTTAAATTTAACTCTATCCCTAATTTCCCTTGTTAGCCACAGTTGAGCCACCTTCCCCATTTTATTTTTTCCGAGCACTCTCCTGTTCTGACGAAGGGTCATCGACCTGAAACGTTAACTCTGCTTTCTCTCCACTGATAAGAACATAAGAACATAAGAAATAGGAACAAGAGTAGGCCATACGGCCCCTCGAGCCTGCTCTGCCTTTCAATAAGGTCATGGCTGATCTGATCACGGTCTCAGCTCCACTTCCCCGCTCACTTAACGCCCATTTTACCGCTGAAATGACATATAACGCCCATATATCGCCCATTTTGGCACAAAATAGAAACTGACGGGCATTTTTAGGAAACTTATCGGCGAGCGTTACTTTCCCCATGTGCTTAACGCCGGGAAAAAATATTACCGCCCGCCCACTTTTTTGGGGCGGTATCATCAGAATGGGCGAATTCAACGCCCATAATATCACCCAATGTTACTTCCCGCATGGAATTCACACCAAGATTCAATAATGCCGCCCTCCCACTTTTTTTTGTCGTAAAGAGTACATTTGGTGAAACTAAGGCCCAGGAGATCGCCCACCATCACTTTCACCACCTCGCACACAATATCGCTCACCCAAAAAAACATCCAGAAAAAGTGGAATTGTTCTGAACGAACGCCAGCGGTGTGGCTGGTATTTTTAATTCCAGGTTGCTTCATTCAAAAGGCTGCTTCAACTTCGGGGGGAGTTTGCATTGACTCTGGAGTTCTTCTCAGGTGAAGTGAACATCTGAACAGACATATTTTCAGCCTCTGGACTTTTGGGGTTTTACTGCAGGTGTATGTTAGTGAGGAAATCATTGCTTCTGATCAATCGCTATTATACTTTCAATGAAATCGGGCCACCAAACAATATCTGTGCTTAAGCAGCACTTCAGATGTTTTGACCACTCAGGAGGGGAGCTATAATACAATCCTGAGCAAGTAGGTAAATTCGTGGTCGTGTGCTCGATGCTGCACAACCTGGCTATCATGAGGGGCCAAGAATTGCCAGAAGGCACTGATGCGCCACCTCAGGAGAGAGAGGAAGAGGACGACGAGGGGCTGGATGCTGACCTGGGCCCAGACAATCAGGCTGGCTATGCAACCATGCCCACGACCCCCTCCAGACCGCAGGAAAGGGCCTGTGGTGGCAACAGAGCTGCAAGACTCTTAAGTGAAGAGCTGATAACTGAACGATTTGAGTGAGTGACAATGCTGACATACTGCTGTGTGTGTGCAGCTCAGACATCAATGGTGCCCATCACCTTGGTGCCAGTTAAAGTTTACGTTGATTGATAGAAACGTAGAAAATAGTTGCAGGAGAAGGCCATTTGGCCCTTCGAGCCTGTAGCACCATTCAATATGATCATGGCTGATCGTGCAACTTCAGTACCCCGTTCCTGCTTTCTCTCCATACTCCTTGATCCCTTTAGCCATAAGGGTCACATCTAACTTCCTTTTGATTATATCTAACAAACTGGCCAAAACAACTTTCTGTGGTAGAGAATTCCACAGGTTCACAATTCTCTGAGTGAAGAGGTTTCTCCTCAGACCACTTATCCTTAAACTGTGACCCCTGGTTCTGGATTCCCCAACATCGGGAACATTCTTCCTGCATCTAACCTGTCCAATCCCGTCAGAATTTTATATGTTTCTATGAGATCCCCTCTCATTCTTCTAAATTCCAGTCAGTATAAGCCTAGTCGATCCAATCTTTCTTCATATGTCAGTCCTGCCATCCCGGGAATCAGTCTGGTGAACCTTCGCTGCACTCCCTCAATAGCAAGAATGTTCTTCCTCATATTAGGAGACTAAAACTGCACACAATATTCAAGGTGTGGCCTGAACATAGCCCTGTACAACTGCAGTAAGACCTCCCTGCTCCTGTACTCAAATCCTCTCAGAATGAAGGCCAACATGCCACTTGTCTTCTTCACTGCCTGCTGCACCTGCATGCCAACTTTCAATGATTGATGTACCATGACACCCAGATCTCGTTGCACCTCCCCTTTTCCTAATTTTCACCATTCAGATAATATTCTGCCTTTCTGTTTTTACCACCAAAGTGATGTTAAGTTGTATTTAACCCTTTCATATTAAGGAATCACCAGTGTGTAATGGTGTAGTTATCTGAGACAATGCGCAACAAGGTTATGTTCAATAACAAACATTTTATACCAACATTGGTCTGAAGTCATAAGTATCACAGGCAATAACACCCAACACCCATCCACACCCCACTTTTTCCACCATTAACATCAATCAAATGTTCAACATGTCCAGCAACACTGAATACAAAGGCAAAGCAGGAGTGTGGTCCCCAGTTCCCATACATTACAATAAATTGCATACATCCAGATGGAGATATAACACAGCCATCACCTGCGGACATGCACCTCACTTTCCTTCCCCCAGCCCCTTCTCCCCCACTACCCCTTCCCTTCTTCGCTCCATGGTGCATGGCCGAGGAGCTCCTCTGGTGGTGCCTCATTTAGGGGGGATGAAGGCAGATGCAGTGGTTACACGGGTACAGGAGCGGGGGGTGCCGAGGGGACAACATTCTGTGATGCAGAAGCAGGATCTTGGTCTTTGCTCTTATCTGTCATTCACAGTGGTGGTGCGGAACCTAGGGGTGGAATGCCGCGCTCGGGGACCTGTGCCAGCAGTGTTCCTGGCTATCGCATCCAGGGCCTCTGTCATCGGAGGAATGTACTCGGTCATGGTGGCCAGCTGTCGGGATATGCCCCCAATGCTTCGATGAGCTGGTCACCAATGTCTACAGTCCTCCTGGACAACTGTACCATCTCTCCGCTGTCATGTGGCACTCTTGAAACAGACCTGCCACATCCACGAGACCTCCGCAGGGTGGACGCCATCCTGGGGACAAATGGGGTGCCCTGTGGCGAGGTGCTTGGGGCCGGTACCTCAAGATTGAAGGCGGGAATGATTGGAGAACCACGAGATGGCCTTAAGATGGAATGGCTTGTGGAGCATGGCAATGCAGGTTCTTCGAAGTCTGTGCTCTCATCCGTGGAAAACAGACCCAGCAGATTGACGGGCGAGAATCGGAGCTCCTCAGCACCAGATGTAGTAGGATCGTCCGGAGAGTCGGGCCCCACGCCCCCACCTTCTGGCTTGGTCATGCCTGGGGACGTGCTGCTGGCTGAGCTGCAAAACACAAATTAGGTTATTAGAGGAGAAGAGGGTGCTAGGGTCACAAGGTGATTACAGCGCTACACACAGCATAAGCACGACAAAAGCACCACCACTCTCAAAATCATCACAGACATCACATTTCATGACCATCAACACATTTGCATTGCAATGATTTTCATTAGGCCATCATTATTTCTATGACAATTTTAGAAATCATCTATCATATATGATTGTTCGGATATGAGTGGGTGTGGCATCTATTGACTTCACATCACGCAATGCTGTAAGCTTTACTCACGTAGCATCACTTCAGGGCCTGCAGATGCATCCGTGGCTGTCCGGCGATGCTTCCCCATGAGTGCGAGCACCTGCTCCTCCATCTCAATGATGTCGCTGGTGACTGGTGACCCCCACCCGTTCGCCTCTGCACGGACCACATTGTCGATAGCTTCTTCTGTAAAAGGTGACAGGGCAACATGGCATGAGATCATTGCATGATATCATTGCTAGGTACTGTCACAGACATTGATACAACACATAACAGATGTAATCATGATTATTATGAAAATTATCATTCTTTACCTAAAGACGTACACTGTTACCGCAGGCTTTGAGCAAAACATTCTCGGTAAAAGTGAAAGACCTCATATCTGATGATAGTCACTCATGATTGTTACAAATCAAATTATATAAGTACATGTAAATCAATGTAATACTTACTCTTGTGGATCCCACAAGGTCATTCCATCGTTTGCGGCATTGGTTGCCCTCACGAACCTCATTGGTCGCCGACGAGACCACCTCTGCTATCTTGGTCCATATCCTCTGGTAGGCCTTTGGGGTGGGCGTCCCAAGCCCTCCCTGTGTCAAATCACCCCAGCGTAACTCGATCTCCTGCAGGAGGGAGGCATTTGCCTAGTCCGAGAACCGCCTGGCTCTTTTGCGCCCTCCAATGTGCTCCTCTCCCACCTCACTGCTCTCTCCAGCGTCAGTCTCCACAGCATGCTGTGATGCCTCCTCCTCTCTCTCCATTGTAGGTCAAATTCGGGAAAATATGTGGCTAGTAACAGCTAATTTTTCTTGCCTACTTGCTGTGAAGCTCTAAAGTTTCCTTCCTTCCTCCCAAAACAGCCACACCACACCCAGACACATCTTCAGTCCCTCTGAGCTCCCTCTCTCTCTGTCTCTTCTGCACATGTCATCATGACCCTTGACCTCCTGAATCATGGGAATCGAGCGTTGCCATGCTATTGCTAAGGACGGCCACACTTTACGGCAGAAGGTCAAAAAAATTTAACTCTACCGTCCATTTCACATCGCCCGCGGTAACGGCCATTTTCAAAAATGGAGACTAGGTGCTTTGAGAATGGGCGAGAAGCCGGTGATCTGAAAACTTTTTTACCAGCCACGCCAGAAATAACGCCCATTGTTGGGTGGTAAACACAAAAGTGGAGGTTCTAGTCCTTTCTTTATCTAAATCTGGCCACCATAAGTAACTGTACATTCCCAAGTGCTGGTCATGAAGCTCCCCTAACAATTTGGATCTGAACTTATTTGAGATAACTACTCTTGCACCCCACATGAGACAATATTTATCCACTGATAATTCATTCCTGCAAACAAAATATGGATGAATATTTTCCTCTGATACCTGGTTTGGACAGCCATTTGCTATGACATAGACAGGCTAAGTGAGTGGGCAAAAATTTGGCAGATGGAGTACAATGTTGGAAAGTGTGAGGTTTGCACTTTGGCAGAAAAAAATCAAAGAGCAAGTTATTATTTAAATGGAGAAAAATTGCAAAGTGCTGCAGTACAACGGGACCTGGGGTACTTGTGCATGAAACACAAATGACTTTTACACTGCATCGCATTCTTCTGACCACTTCCAATGAACCTATTTTATCAACAGCTCATTCAATGGATGTAATACCGTAACAAAATTTGGTAGGAATTTCCCATAATAGTTCAAAAGACCCAAAAATGATCGCATTCAGTGACATTCTCGGGAGTGGGTGCATTTCTGATTGCATCCAGGTTTCCCTTGGTTATATGTAAACCATCTTTGTCTACTCTGTGCCTTAAGTTTGCCACTGAGTTTTGAAATAATTCACACTCTGTGCTTCTCTAGCCGTTTGAGCACTTAGTTCAATATGTTATTATGGATTTGCCTGTTTGGTACTGAAATGAATATGTCATCTAAATAACATGCTATCCCTTCAATGCCTTGTGGAATCTGGTTCATCACCTCTTGGAATATGGCAAGGGCAGAAGACACTCCAAATGGTAGCCTATTAAATTGATATAGGCCGAGATGAGTATTTATAGTCAAGCGTGATTTGGACTCTTCATCTAGCTCAAGTTGTAAGTAGGCATTTGTGAGATCTAACTTTGAGAAGTTAGTTGCAACCCTTGAGGACGTGTGGATGAGCAGACTGACCAAGGCACCATGGTGCAGAAAGCCATTCAAGTGGGTGGATAAAGAGGCAGATGGTTGTAGTAGGGGACAGTATAGATAGGGTTCCCTGCAACCAAGAGCGTGCGTCCCGAAGGCTGTGTTGCCTACCTGGTGCCAGGGTAAAGGACATCTCCTCCGGGCTGGAGAAGAACTTGGAGTGGGAGGAGGAGGATCCAGTTATCGTGGTACATGTAGGTACCAATGACATAGGTAGGACAAAGAAAGAGGTTCTGCTGAGAGAGTTTAAACAGTTAGGGACTAAATTGAAAAGCAGAACCACAAAGGTAATAATCTCTGGATTATTACCTGAGCCACGAGCAAATTGGCATTGGGTCAATAAAATCAGGGAGATGAATGCATGGCTCAGAGGTTGGTGTGGGAGAAGTGGGTTTCGATTCATGGGGCACTGGCACCAATACTTGGGAAAAAGAGAGCTGTTCCGTGGGGACAGACTACACCTGAACTATGCTGGGACCAGAGTTCTAGCGAACCGACTAACTAGGGAGGTAGACAGGGCTTTAAACTAAATAATGGGGGGTGGGGGGAGGACGGTCGCAGTGGAGAGAAATTTAGAATGCTAAAGAGAAAAGAAAAGGAAGCAATGCAGGAAAGTGATTGTGGTAAGGATAACCAGATTGTGTCAGGAAGGGACAGAGCATACAAACAAAAGAGAGCACTAGCAAACAGGGTCCAGGTAAGAAAAAATCGCGATAAGACAAATAGGGCTATAGTACAAAATAATTTTAAGATGTCTAATAATGTTAAAAAGACAAATTTAAAAGCATTGTATCTGAATGCACGAAGCATCTGTAATAAGGTAGATGAATTAACACCGCAAATAGATATAGTTGCAATTACGGAGACATGGTTGCAGGGTGACCAGGGTTGGGAACTGAATTTCCAAGGATATTCGATATTTAGGAAGGACAGGCAAAAAGGATGAGGGGGTGGTGTGGCGTTTTTAGTGAAGGATGAAATCAGAGCAATAGTGAGAAAGGATATTGGCTCAGAAAATCAAGGTGTAGAATCAGTCTGGGTGGAGCTAAGGAGCACCAAGGGGCAGAAAACATTGTGGGAGTTGTCTATAGGCCTCCAAACAGTAGTGGTAGTGTAGGGAATGGGATCAAACAGAAAATTAGAGATGCATGTAACAAGGGTACTACAGTAATCGTAGGTGACTTTAATCTACATATAGACTGACCAAACCAAATTAGTAATAATACTGTGGCAGATAAATTCCTGGCATGTGTATAAGATGTTTTTTTTTAGACCAGTATGTTGAGGAGCCTCTTAGGGAACAGGCTATACTAGATTGGGTATTGTGTAATAAGAAGGGGTTAATTAACAGTCTTGTTGTGCGGGGTCCTTTAGGGAAGAGTGACTAAAACATGATTAAGATGGAAAGTGAAGTAATCTGAAACTAGGGTCCTAAATCTAAACAAAGGAAACTACAAAGATATGAGGAATGAATTGGCTATGATAGACTGGGAAGATTCATTAAAAGGCATGACGGTGGATAGGCAATGGCTAATATTTAAGGAACGAATGCATAAATTGCAACAGTTATACATTCCTTTCTGGCATAAAAACACAAAAGGAAAAGTGGTCCAACCATGGTTAACAAAATAAATTAAGGATAGTATGAGATCCAAAGAGGAGCTATACAAAGTTGCCAGAAAAAGTAGCAAGCCTGAGGATTGGGAACAGTTTAGAATTCAGCAAAAAAGGACCAAGTGATTGATTAAGAGGGGAAAAATAGAGTATGAGAGTAAACTTGCAAGGAACATAAAAACCGACTGCAAAAGTTTCTACAAGTACGTAAAAAGAAAAAGATTAGTGAAGACAAATGTAGGTCCCTTACAGACAGAAACAGGATAATTTGTAATGGGGAACAAGGAAATGGCAGAACAATTAAATAAATACTTCGGTTCTGTCTTCACGGAAGAGGACACAAATAACATCCCAGAAATGCTAGGGAACCAAGGGTGTAGTGAGCAAGAGGAATTAATGGAAATGATAATTAGTAAGAACATAGTGCTGGAGAAAGTAATGGGACTGAAGATAGATAAATCCCTAGAGTAAAAGAGGTAGCCATGGAAACAGTAGATGCATTGGTTGTCATCTTCCAAAATTCTATAGCTTATGGAACAGTTCCTGCAGATTGGAGGGTGGCAAATGTAACCACACTATTTAAAAAAGGAGGGAGAGAGAAAACGGGGAACTACAGACCGGTTAGCCTAACATCAGTAGTAGGGAAAATGCTGGAGGCTATTATAAAGGATGTGATAAAGGCACACTTATGTCATGTATCTTACATTATTATATATAACTGTATCCTAACATGCTATACATGATTGTAATAAGATGTGACCTGTAACCACCAGCATACCTTACCACCAGGGGTGCACTTGCAAGAGGCAGATATATAAGGACAGGTCTCAGGCAAGTGCAGCATTCCAGAGCTGTGAAATAAAGGTGCAGGTCCAGAGTGACCTTGACTTCACTACAACTTAGATAATATCAACGGGATTAAACAAAGTCAACATGGATTTATGAAAGGAAAATCATGTTTGACAAACCCACTGGAGTTTTTTGAGGGTGTAAATGATAGAATAGATAAGGGAGATCCAGTGGATGTAGTGTATTTGGATTTTCAGAAGACCTTTGATAAAGTCCCACATAAGAGGTTAGTGTGCAAAATTAAAACACTTAGGATTGGGGGTAATGTATTGGCATGGATTGAAAATTGGTTAACTGACAAGAAACAGAGAGTAGGAATAAACGTGTCTTTTTTGGGGTGGCAGGCAGTGACTCGTGGGGTACCACAGGGATCAGTGCTTGGGCCCCAGCTATTCACAATATATATAAATGATTTGGATGAGGGAACCAAATGTAATATTTCCAAATTTGCTGACAACACAAAACTAGGTGGGATTGTGAGTTGTGAGGAGGATGCACAGATGCCGCAAGGCGATTTAGATATGTTGAGTGAGTGGGCAAACACATGGTAGATGTAGTATAACGTGGATAAATGTGAAGTTATCCTCTTTGGTAAGAAAAACATAAGGACAAAGTATTATTTAAATGGTGATGGCTTGGGAAGTGTCGATGTACAGAGGGACCTGGGTGTCCTTGTACACCAGTCATTGAAAGCAAACATGTAGGTGCAGCAAGTAGTTAGAAAGGCAAATGGTATGTTGGTCTTCATTGCAAGAGAATTTGAGTACAGGAGCAAGGATGTCTTACTACAGTTATACAGGGCCTTGTTGAGACCGCACCTCGAGTATTGTGTGCAGTTTTGGTCTCCTTACCTAAGAAAGGATATACTTGCTGTAGAGGAAGTGCAATGAAGGTTCACCAGACAGATTCCTGGGACGGCAGGACTATTGTATGAGGAGAGATTGGGTCGACTAGGCCTGTATTCACTAGAGTTTAGAAGGATGAGAGGGGATCTCATTGAAACGTATAAAATTCTGACTGGGTTGGATAGACTGGATGCGGGGAGGATGTTGCCTCTGGCTGGGAAGTCTAGAACAAGCGGTCACTGTCTCAGGATACGGGTAGGAAATTTAGGACCGAGATGAGGAGAAATGTTTTCACTCAGAGGGTGGTGAACCTGTGGAATTCTCTACCACAGAAGCTGTGGAGTCCAAGTCATTAAATATATTTAAGAGGGAGATAGATAGATTTCTAAAAACAAAAGGCATCACGGGGTATGGGGGAAAAAGCGGGAATATAGTGTTGAGATAGAGGATCAGCCATGATCATATTGAATGGCATTGTAGACTCGAAGGGCCAAATGGCCTACTACTGCTCCTATTTTCTATGTTTCTAAGATCCGGCCACCTGTCAGCATTGTTTTCAAGTCACCTTCCAAATTTCAATGTATTGGGTAGATTACCCTCTGGACCTTGGTTTATGGTTACTTTATAATCACCACACAACCTTACTTTACCATCTGACTTAGGTACAACAATGATGTAGCCCAATTACTTAGATCTACTTCAGAGATAATGTTCTCAGTTTCTAGTCTTTTGAGTTCTTGCTCAACTTTCTCCTTGAGTGCGTATAGTATGGGACATGACTTGCAGTAAACTGGTCTAGCGTCGTTCTGCACTCTGACACTCGCCTTTGTGTCTTGGATTGGACTGCCTGTTTCACAGAATACCTTCGGATACTGCTTGATAACATCATCTTTCGATGCAAATTTTGTTTCCACACGAAAAATCTAATTCCAATCCAGCTTCAGTGATCCCAACCAATTTCTATCTATCAAGGCAGGTTATTCTCCTGCCACTACTATGCGAGGCAAACTCTGAAATGGATCCTTGTATTTCATCGGTATGGTGATACGCCCTACCACAGGGATTGTCTCTCCTGAGTAGCCTCGCAGCTCTATCTTCGATTTCTCCAGTCGAAAATCACGTAACTTGTCGAGATATAACAATTCCAGTAATACGCTCACGGATGCACCAGTGTCGATTTCCATGGGTAGCCTGGTTCCTGCAACGTCTACTTGAATGACCATACTTCGCAAATCACTGTGAGATACCTTTGTGCTCCTGACAATGTGCATCTCCAAAACCTCCTCTTCCTGTTGGTTCTCTTCAATGCAATGTAATGTCTGACGATTTCTTCTCCGAGCATTGAATATCGGTTTACTCTTGAGTCGGCATGCCTTCGCAAGATGTCCAGTTTTCTTGCAGAAGAAACACTCTGCCTTCACATATGGAGAGTATTGTGTATGCAATAACTCAATAGACTGAATACTGTAAACTGCAAACAGGTAAAAACCTGGTACTACTTTATTAGAGCCCAAAGTGATTACATTACAGGATGGCTGGTCTTTCATACCTGGGCCGCACACACGTGCGCAAAACCTAATGACCTCCGACAGTGGTGCCACCTGGTGGCTAGTAAACCCAAGCATGCATACATGACAATATCCCCCTTTATGATATTAGTAACGGTCTTTTTACAAATTGAGATGGTCCGGGGCTTTCCGCTCCCAAGTTGAACATCTCAGTTCAACTCCAGCCTTGGGCGAGTGTTCTGAGTCTGTTATGACTGGGGCTGGGTAGTCGATCTGATGGGAGTGACAATGACCGCGTCAGGGATTGAAAGTCCAGATTCATTGACCATGTCAGGGATTGAAAGTTCAGATTCATTGATGACAGCGGAGTCCTCTGATGACTGAGGGTAGGTTGGTTGGTCACTGATTGTGTCTTCCTCAGACTGTTCCGGTTCATCCGTGTGCCACAGCTTTATCTGATCGACATGCTTCCTGCATGTCTGCCCATTCTTGAGCTTAACGATAAACACTCTGTTACCCTCCTTGGCTGTAACAGTACCGGCGATCCATTTGGGACCTTGACCATAATTCAGTACCTGCACAGGATCATTGATAGAAATATCGCGTGACACAGTAGCGCAATCATGATACCCTTGCTGACTTTGACGTCTGTATTCGACACCATTTTTCAAGTCAGGGTGGACAAGATAGAGCCCGGTCTTGAGACCTCTCTTCACCAATAGTTCAGCAGGGGAGACCCCGGTAAGCATATGGGGTCTTGTCCTGTAACTAAGCAATATGCATGACAAGCGAGTTTGCAGTGAACCTTGAGTTACACGTTTCATACTCTGCTTGATGGTTTGGACCGCACACTCTGCTTGTCCATTGGATGCAGGTTTGAATGATGCTGACCTCACATCTTTGATACCATTGAGTTTCATGAACTCTTGAAACTCCATACTGGTGAAGCAAGATCCGTTGTCGCTTACAATGCTGTCAGGCAGACCATGCGTAGCAAACATAACATGAAGACTCTCAACGGTAGCTATGGATGTGCTGGATGACATGATTGTACACTCTATCCACTTGGAATAAGCATCCACCACAACTAAGAATATCTTTGCCAGGAAGGGACCTGCAAAGTCGATGTGGATCCTGGACCATGGTTTAGATGGACATGACCACAGACTCAGCGACAATTCCATTGGTGCTTTACTAAGCTGCATGCAAGTGCACATGATTCCAGATCAGAGTCAATTCCAGGCCACCATACAGGAGACCTGGCAATGGCTTTCATCTTGAAAATAGTGGGATACATGTAGATCATGCACAAATTTCTCTCTGCCTTTCTTGGTCATAACAAAACGATTACCCCACAGTATACAATCTGATTGAATGGATAGTTTGTCTTTGCGACGATTGTAAGATTTGGTCTCCTCACACATTTGCTTGGGTATGGCAGACCAATCACCACTAAGGATACAACGTTTCTCAACTGATAATATCGGGTCCTGGCTGATCCAGGACTTAACTTGTTGGGCCGTGACAGGGGTTCCTTTACTTTCAAAACCATCCATAACTAACAGTAGGTCTGCAGGTTGTGGCATTCCCACCTTCAATGTGGGCAACGGCAGACGGCTCAATGAATCGGCACTATTCTCAGTGCCAGGTCTATGGTGAATGACATAATCATAGGCAGATAATGTCAGTGCCCACCTCTGGATGCGGGACGATGCATTGGTATTGATACCTTTGTTTTCCAAAAACAATGAAATGAGTGGCTTATGATCTGTTTCCAGTTCAAACCAAAGACCAAACAGGTACTGATGCATCTTTTTAACCCCATACATACAGGCTAGTGCTTGTTTCTCTACCATGTTGTAGGATCTTTCTGCCTTTGACAAACTTTTTGAAGCATATGCAACAGGTTGTAATTTGCCCGACTCATTAGCTTGTTGAGCATGCAACCAACTCCATATGACGAAGTATCACAGGCCAATACTAGACGCTTACATGGATCATAATGTACCAGCAGCTTGTTAGAGCAAAGCAGATTAGTAGCTTTCTCAAAAGCTCTATCTTGAGACGCACCCCAAACCCAGTTGTCGCCTTTTCTTAGCAGCATGTGCAGTGGCTCTAATAAGGTGCTCAATCTAGGTAAGAAATTACTGAAGTAGTTGAGTAGGCCAAGGAACGAATGCAGCTCCATCACATTCTGAGGCTTGGGTGCACTTTTGATGGCCTTCGTTTTCGAGTCCGTCAGCCTGATACCGTCAGCAGCAATTTTCCTCCCCAGGAATTCGACTTCCCGTGCCATGAAGATGCACTTTGAGCATTTCACTTTGTCCAGATGATGTAGAACCTCTTCCAGGTTGTTCAGATGTTCACGGAGTCATGACCTGTGACCAGTATGTTATCTTGGAACACGACGGTTCTGGGGATGGACTTCAGTCGACTCTCCATGTTCCTCTAAAATATGACTGCAGCCGAGTGAATTCCAAAAGGGTACCTGTTGTAGATAAACAGTCCTTTATAAGTGTTGATGCATGTAAGTTTCTTCAACGTGTCGACCAGCTCCTGTGTCATGTAGGCTGACGTCAGAACCAGTTTTGTGAACGACTTCCCTCTGACTTGCGTTGTAAACAGGTCATCAGCCTTCGGTAATGGGTATTGATCCTGTTTCAAAACTTGGTTGATCGTAACCTTGTAGTCTCCACAAATCCTGATAGTGCCATCACTTTTCAACATGTGAACAATGGGGCTGGCCCATTCGTTAAATTCGACCGGTGATATGATCCCTTCACGCTGGAGTCTGTTCAGTTCGATTTCAACCTTCTCCCTCATCATGTACAGAACTGCTCGAGCTTTATGATGGACGGGTCTTGCATCCGAGTCCACATGGATCTGCACCTTGGCTCCCGTGAAATTGCTGATGCCTGGTTCAAACAGCAAGGGGAATTTGCTCAGCACTTGAGCACATGGAATATCCTCCTCCGACGACAACGCTTTGATCTCGTTCCAGTTCCATTTGATTTTTTCTAACCAGTTCCTGCCGAACAGCGTTGGACCATTGCCTGGAACAATCCATAATGGTAAATCGTGAACCACACCATCATACGACACCTTGATTACTGCACTGCCAATCACCGTTATGAGTTCTTTAGTGTACGTACGCAACTTGGCATTGACTGGACTCAGTTTAGACCTCACAGCCTTAGCATGTCGAATGTCCTCTGATTCATTATTGATTGACTTGCACCCGTGTCCAATTCCATTGATACCGGCACACCATTAACTTTTACATTAATCATTATTGGTTGGCTCTTTGTTAGGAATGAATACAGTCCATACATTTCCTCCTCTGGTATCTTGGATTGCATATCTGGATCCACGCTAGACTGGTCATCATCCTCCACGTGGTGTGTCGCAGCACGCTTGCTCAGTTGCGGCCACATGCGCTGGAGATGCCCCACTCTCAAACAACCTTTACCAATATACTGTTTAAACCGACACTGATGATTTCCCCCACAACGCCAACACGGAGATATCGGATTCATTCCCATTGGCGGACTTTGAGCAGCCACAGGTTTCGCATACACAATAGGGTAGGCTCTGCCATATGCAGCTCTGCCAAACGATGATACTATCTTGTTTACAGTACTTGCTGAGTTCCAATTTTTCAATGATATCTGCTTTAAGCTTTTGTCCGTCATCATACATGATTGGGCAATCGTGATGGCCTTGCACAAATCCAGCGTCTCTGTCGCCATTAGCTTACGCAGGATCACCTCGTGGTTGATGTCAATTACAAAGAAGTTCTGCAGCATGTCTGCTAACGCAGTTTCGAACTTAGACGGTCCAGCTAGACGTCTTAGGTCAGTAATGAATTCCGATACATCCTGGCCCTCAGAACGAATGTGCGTATAGAATCGATATCTTGAGATGATGATGCCTTCATCTGGTTTGTGATGGTCATGTACCAGAGCACACAATGTTTCATAGTCCTTGTTCATTGGACTGAAGGACGAGAGGAGATTCTTTATGAGTCCATAGATTTTTGGACTGCAAACCGTGAGGAGGACCGCCCAGCGCCGAACTGCGTCTGCCTCTTTCTCCATTTTACTGGCCACGAAGTACTGGTTCAAGCGGGCTACAAAGTCTGCCCAATCTTCTCCCTCCATGAATCACTCCAGAATTCCAATTATGCTCATTTTTGCATGCAAAGTTTCTTGTTATCTCGTCGCCAAATGGTGTGTATGCAATAACTCAATAGGCTGAATACTGTAAACTCCGAACAGGTACAAACCTGGCTTTACTTTATTAGGGTCCAAAGTGATTACATTACAAGATGGCTGGCCTTTTATACCTGGGCCGCACACACGTGCGCACAGCCCAATGACCTCCGACAGTGGCACTACCTGGTGGCTAGTAAACCTAAGCTTACATACATGATAGACAGCTTTGAGCAATGTGTTGTCCCAGACTCTGATAGCACGACTTCAATGCATTGTTACCATGGGTCAGTTGCTGAGGCCTTGGAGCCCAACTGCCTTTTACTTTTAACCTGCAGGTGATTCACCTCAGTTGTCTGATGACTGGAAATGGTGCGAAATTCTCAGGAGTATTGGTCGTACATATCCATCGATATAGCTTTCTGACAAGCTAAATCAAAAGTCAAGTAGGGGTTGTCAACAATTTTCTTCTGATTGCTTCATTTTTCATCCCACAAACAAAGCGGTCATGCAATGCTTGGTCCTGAAAGTTTCCAAAATTACAGTTAAAGCTACAATGTACTCACTGATACCCTCATTGTGTAATTGATCTCATGGTTCCAAAACGATAACGTGCAGCAATTTCCAGGGGCTTAGGACTGTAGTGTTGTTCTAACTTGGTTAGAATCTCTGTCAGAGGCTTGTCCTTCGGCTTGACAAGAACAACACATTTTTTAGGGTTTCATACACCTCGGGGCCTGCTTCAGTTAAGAAACTAGTTTGTTTCCTTTCTAAAATCACCCGGATATGGTTTTTATTATCGGGGACTTCGATGATGTTATACGCTGTGAAAAACTGCTCCACATATGCTCCGAATGTCTCTCGGACATGATGGAATTCACCCAAGCGCCCTATTATTCTCATAGGCATGGCCATCTGGACTTTGGCAATGTCAACAGTTCAGCTAAGTGTGCTTGAAATTTACCTTGGATTTTTAGCTATTATGCAAAACAAAGAGCATCTCAATGTCTCTCTGTTATTTGGCAGGAACATCCACGAACAAAAATTTAAGCTAAGAAATCCAGAAATCCTATCGTCATCGCCAATTTGATATATTCTTACTTCATCACTTACAAACACAAGATGGCTCTTAACACAGAAACATGTCATCATGTGAATTTGCCACATGACCCTTTTATTATTTACATCAATAGTTGCATTACCACAGTAGTCCACTAGATGGAGCAGTAGTCCACCGGGGGAGCTCCATTACAAGGTGGACACAGATTTGGGAGGCAACACTACGTTCAAGGACTTTGGAATGGAAATCGAGTTTGGAGATGGGGCAATAGTTTCCAAGACCATAAGAGTCAAGCTTTTTTTGAAGGATTGATGATGGCACTTTTGAAAATACCTAATGAGAAGAAAGCATTTACAGTGTCAGCTAGCATCGGATGGGAAGCTGGGTAGCCGGTAGTTTAGTGAGGAGGGTTCAATGAAGCAGAAAATGAGTCACATGGGCAATATAAGCCCAGACAGGGCATGGGAGAAGACAAAAGAGAAACTTGAGGAAGACGTGTGTTCAGGGCAGACATAACCAGCGGGAAGTTTGGCTGGATGTGTAAAGGGAAGACAGAAAAGCAGCAAAGGCAACTCCATCTTAGTGATGAAGTATTAAAGCTCCTCGTATTTGTTGTTGACGGTGAGGGTGAAGGAGGCAGGGGAGAGGGGTTTCAGGAGACAGGGGTTTCAGGAGACAGTTGAGAGTGGACGGGCTAGTCTTTGTTTTCTGGGATGATTCTCGAGAAATATGTGGTTTTGGCAGAAAAGACATGCAGATCTGGTGTTGGACGCTTAAACCTGTTATGTGCCAGATACGTTCATGTCTGCGCCTCTTGGACTTGAGGGAACAAGGAAGGGGGCTGTCCCAGGGGGATCAATCATGACGGGTGAAGGAATAGTTCAGCAGATCAGTGACTGCTGAAGTATCGTGGCGAATCGAGGGCCAAAAGCTGGTAATTGGCAGGTTTGAAATGCAATGGTAATTACATGCGGAGAGTTTTCTTTCCCAGGGCCTGATGCAGGAGGGAGTGCACAGAGATGTTTTTATCTTTGATCAAGACCATGGGAGTAGGGATGACATGTGAGATGGCAAGAACAAGGATATGAATATGTGTCGGATATTTTATATGGAGGGAGAAATTTAGGCAGGCCAGGATGGCAGTGCAATCAGAGAAGAGAGGGCAAGATAAGTTGTGATGGAGATTGAAATCACCAAGTAACAGGAGTCACTCAGTGCAGAGGTTGAGAGAGGAAAGGTGTGAAGATAACTTATGAAGCAACTCGAGTGAGTGGTAGAGATTGAGGATTTTAAAGGAGAGGCAAGAGGGGTTTATCAAGGTGAGGTACTCGAAGGAGGAGAAGGTGCTAAACGAGTAGGGGGTGAGACAAAGGTGTGAGTTGGTGAAAAGGGACACATGGTAATTTAAGTGTAGTAGATGGTGCAAAATATAGACTAGTTAAGGAGGCTTCAGTAATGGTAAGGTGTTGTCACCCCTGAGTTTCAGCCACTGCAATCACCCACAATAATGGGCTCAATTTTCCCCAATGTTGTTTTTTGGTGTATTGCAAGAGCTATGCCCATTTTTTTTGGCCCCGGCTACTCCAAAAAAAATAACTTGCAAGTTCCCCATTCTATTTTCTGAAATTGGCGCCGTGCAGCCTGCCCTTAGGTTTCGGGGAGTGGAGCCTAATGTATGCGCCAAAAAAATGATGCACCCCCTTCTGCGCATAGGTGCAAAAAAAAGGATGTTTTGGCGTGACTGCTATGGGCACGTATGCCCAGTACAGCTCCCAGTCTGCATTTGGCCATTTTTGCAGAGCCAGTTGGGTGTGAGAGAACTTTAATTCTCATTGGAAAAATTGGAGCTGCAATACAAGATGCAACGCGGCTCATGGACCAAGAATTTCTCACAGGATGAAGTGGAGACACTAGTTACTGTAATTGAGGTCAGATAACATGAGCTGGACACCAGCAGAGGTCACATAAACGTTTCACAAAAAGAAATGAAGAAACACTGGAACCAACTTACAGAAGATTACTGTGCAATGGTGACCACCCCGAGGTCTGGAGGCCAGTGCAAAAAGAAGTGGCAGGACCTTGGTCAAGTAGATAGTGTAAGTAATATTTTCATTTATTCAATGGAATTGCAATTGTAAATGTGACCAGCTGTATATGTCCCACCCGGCAGAAAGACGCCCTCTCTAAAAAGTTATATTTTCATCTTTGCAGAGGAAGGCGGCACACAACAAAAGGGAAAGAACTCAAACAGGAAGAGGTCTGGCAAATCTGCACCCACTGACAATCTTGGAAAACAGGGTCACTGCTTTGATGGGTCCTACCTGGAGAAAAGCAACCACCACTGCACATGTTGGGCCCACACTCGAGGGAGAGGGTATGTCCTGCAAATTCCACAGTCTGGCTTTGCTAAATGTCATGTACTGCGCGGGCTAGCCATGCTTCTGTTCATGGGGATATCTCCGTCAGCTACGCTTCGGTTGATGCAATGTGCTATCATTCATCGTGCTCCTTCAAATCAGCCTGCTGCCTGCGCTGTGTGTCTACTCATGCCACCCACCCTGCCCCCTCTTCTGCTGCTAACCATTTGTCTGTTCTGTTATATTTTGCAGAACTTGAGGTCAACCCTGACGAGGCTGAAGCTGATACAGAAGAAGATTCAGACGCAGACGAGTCTAAGGGGAGAACATCTTCCAATCCGACCTTCCAGACCATGGGGATGAGGGGGAGGGGCAGGGGTAGGGGATAGATAAAGCCCCCACTGTTGTACTCACTCTGGAGGAGATGCTGGTGCCACCCATTGAGGTGCAAGCTCCTTTCCTGAGTGGTACGAGTATTGGGACATGCTATGGTTTCCCATAGTCCGAGGCAGGGGATTCCAGTGGGATGCAGGTTTGGCAGATGGAATACAATGTCGGAAAATGTGAGGTCATCCACCTTGGGGAAAAAACAGTAAAAGGGAATATTATTTGAATGGGGAGAAATTACAACATGCTGCGGTGCAGAGGGACCTGGGGGTCCTTGTGCATGAATCCCAAAAAGTTAGTTTGCAGGTGCAGCAGGTAATCAGGAAGGCGAATGGAATGTTGGCCTTCATTGCGAGAGGGATGGAGTAGAAAAGCAGGGAGGTCCTGCTGTAACTGTACAGGGTATTGGTGAGGCCGCACCTGGAGTACTGCGTACAGTTTTGGTCACCTTACTTAAGGAAGGATATACTGGCTTTGGAGGGGGTACAGAGACGATTCACTGGGCTGATTCCGGAGATGAGGGGGTTACCTTATGATGATAGATTGAGTAGACTGGGTCTTTACTCGTTGGAGTTCCGAAGGATGAGGGGTGATCTTATAGAAACATTTAAAATAATGAAAGGGATAGACAAGATAGAGGCAGAGAGGTTGTTTCCACTGGTCGGAGAGACTAGAACTAGGGGGCACAGCCTCAAAATACGGGGGAGCCAATTTAAAACCGAGTTGAGAAGGAATTTCTTCTCCCAGAGGGTTGTGAATCTGTGGAATTCTCTGCCCAAGGAATCAGTTGAGGCTAGCTCATTGAATGTATTCAAGTCACAGATAGATAGATTTTTAACCAATAAGGGAATTAAGGGTTATGGGGAGCGGGCGGGTAAGTGGAGCTGAGTCCACGGCCAGATCAGCCATAATCTTGTTGAATGGCGGAGCAGGCTCGAGGGGCTAGATGGCCTACTCCTGTTCCTAATTCTTATCTTCTTATGTTCTTATGCCTCACAGCTAACCTGACGAGCCTTGATGACCCTGAGATGCTGAATGAGCACAGCGCTTGGTCTGCCCTCCAGGCCTCCATAACCAGTGCCTGTGAATAGACACTTGGTCACTCAACCAGAAAATACCAGGACTGGTTTGATGAGTATGATCAGGAGATCCAAGAACTAATAGATCACAAGCACAGAGCATTTCTGAGCCTTAAGCAACAACTCAACTCGGGAGCAACAAAGCAACATTACAGATGGCTCAAGGCTAAGGTCCAACAAGAAACCCGGGACCTAAACAACAGGTGGTGGATGGAGAAAGCACAGGAAATACAACAACTGACCGACAGCCATGATGTGCGAGGATTATTCATCGCAGTCAAGGCCACCTACGGTCCAAATTCCCAAGGCCCCACCCCACTGCTGGCCAAGAACGGGGAAACACTCATCAAGGACACCGAGGCAATCAGGGCCCACTGGAAGGAGCACTTTGAAGATCTCCTCAATCGAGACTCTGCCTTTGTCTCGAGTGTTATCGACTCCATCACGCAGCATGCTACCCGCCACCACCTCAGTGATACCCCAACTTTGCATGAGGTAGGAAACGCCATAAGACAGCTCAAGAACAACAAGGCTACGGGAGCGGATGGAATCCCTGCTGTGGCGCTAAAGTATGGCGAAGGGGCGCTGTTGGCGTGGCAACTTGATCTCGGCTCTCTCATCTGGAGGGAGGAGAGCATGGTGGGAGATCTCAGAGATGCAGTGATTGTGACCATCATTAAAAAAAGGGACAAGTCCGACTGCGGCAACTAAAGAAAAAAAAAAACTATAGAGGAATCTCCCTGCTATCAGCCACTGGGAAAGTTGTCGCTAGAGTTCTCCTCAACCATCTTCTCCCTGTGGCCGAGGAGCTCCTCCCGGAGTCACAGTGCGGATTTTGTCCCCTACGGGGCACAATGGACATGATCGTTGCAGCTCGACAGCTGCAGGAAAAATGCAGGGAGCAGCGCCAGCCCTTATAAGTGGCCTTCTTTGACCTTACAAAGGTCTTTGACACTGTCAACCGCGAGGGTCTGTGGAGCATCCTCCTCCATTTCGGATGCCCCAAAAGGTTCGCCAAAGAAGGCTGCGTCATCGCTCCAACCCTCTTCTCAATCTTTCTCGCTGCCATGCTCCACCTCACAGTCAACAAGCTCCCCGCTGGAGTGGAACTAAACTACAGAACCAGTGGGAAGCTGTTCAACCTTCGCCGTCTCCAGGCTAGGTCCAAGACCACCCCAACCTCTGTCGTCAAGCTACAGTACACGGACGACGCCTGCGTCTGCGCACATTCAGAGGCTGAACTCCACGATATAGTCAATGTATTTACTGAGGTGTATGAAAGCACGGGCCTTACGCTAAACATCTGTAAGACAAAGGTCCTCCACCAGCCTGTCCTCGCCACACAGCACTGCCCCCCGGTCATCAAGATCCACGGCACGGCCCTGGACACCGTGGACCATCCCATACCTCAGGCGTCTCTTATCAACAAAGGCAGAAATTGATGAGGAGATTTAACACCGCCTCCAGTGCGCCAGCGCAGCCTTCGGCCACCTGAGGAAAAGAGTGTTCGAAGACCAGGCCCTCAAATCTACTACCAAGCTCCTGGTCTACAGGGCTGTAATAATACCCGCCCTCCTGTATGGCTCAGAGACATGGACCATGTACAGTAGACACCTCAAGTCGCTGGAGAAATACCACCAATGGTGCCTCCGCAAGATCCTACAAATCCCCTGGGAGGACAGATGCACCAACGTTAGCGTCCTCGACCAGGCCAACATCCCCAGCATTGAGGCACTGACCACACTTGATCAGCTCCACTGGGTGGGCCACATTGTCCGCATGCCAGACATGAGACTCCCAAAGCAGGCGCTCTACTCGGAACTCCTTCATGGCAAACGAGCCAAAGGTGGGCAGGGGAAACATTACAAGGACATCCTCGAAGCCTCCCTGATAAAGTGTGGCATCCCCACTGACATCTGAGACTTCCTGGTCAGGAACCGCCCTAAGTGGAGGAGGTGCATCCAGGAGGGCGCTGAGCACCTCGAGTCTCATCGCCGGCAGCATGCAGAAATCAAGCGCAGGCAGTGGAAAGAGCGTGCGGCAAATCTGTCCCACCCTCCCTTATCCTCAACAACTGTCTGTCCCACCTGTGGCAGGGACTGTGGCTCTCGTATTGTATTGTTCAGCCACCTAAGGACTCATTCTAAGAGTGGAAGCAAGTCTTCCTCGATTCCAAAGGACTGCCTATGATGATGATGATATTATTATTGTTGTTACTGTTGTAACTGTTCTCAAATTAAAAGTTTTTTGTAAGTTATGTAAATTTACAAGTTTAAAAGTTTGTAAGTAATCTTAAAGTTTTTAAGTGATCTTAAAGTTTGTAAGTGATCTTAGCTGAAAACTTTAAAGTTTGATGCAAAAATATTTTTATTAAAGGTAAGATAAGTACAAACAATTGTTAAACTTTTGATTAAAATATATTTTAAATTATAACTGAATCATTTCCATTATTTGTTCCATTACCACAACACAACATTACGGAACAGGTCCAAACAGTAAACATGGTCCATGTGGAATAGTTGCCGCTGAGCCTTCAGGCAGAAAAGCAAGGCTCGAGCAATCATTAAAGGGGCATGATGGCCTGCCCTCCTCAGCCGTCATGCTTTGGGTTCAGGTAGTTGCATGGCTTCCTCGTCCTCCTCCTCATCATCTGCATCTTCCTCCTCATCATCAGTCACTCTCACCTCAGGTGGGTCTTCTACAACCAGCTGCTGCTGCCTCATGATGGCTAAGTTATGCAGCATGCAGCACACAACAGTGAACTGACCGACAATCTCAGGGAGTATTGCAAGTAGCCTCTGGAATGGTCCAGGCATCGGAAACACTGTTTCAAGATGCCAATGGTCCTCTTTATTATGCTGCGCGTCACAATGTGCGATATGTTGTATTCCCAGTCAGCTTCCATCTGGGTTACGCGTAGGGGCGTCATGAGGCAGGTGGTGAGGCTGTACCCTTTGATTCCCAGCAGCCAGCTCTGCCCTTCTGGCTGCTGCTGAAACATGGCAGATATTGCATTCTCACATAGGATGAACGCATCATGGGTTCTCCTAGAGTCTCTCATATCAACTGCCATGATGCGATGCATATCATCACATATGAGCTGCACATTCACGGAGTGGAAGCCTTTTCTGTTCCTGTACATCTCGGAATCCTCCAAATGTGCTCACAAGGCGATGGGGGTTCAATGACTGCAGCCCTATACCTTTGGGAAGCCATAAATCCTGGAGAAGCCCACAACCCTTTCAAGCATTGCCTGGGTGATTATGGGGAACTTTATGTAGTCATTCCTCCGGGCATATAGTGCCGCAGTCACCTGCCGAATGTGGAATTGTGTTGCATGTTGAGAAATGGAGCACACATCCCCAGTTGTGTCCCGGAATGATCCAGATGCATAGAATGAAAGTGCAGCTGTAACCTTCATTTCAACTGACAAGCAGTCTTTCTGATGTTTCTAGGTTGCAGGTCTGCTTTTACTAACTCACAGATCTCGGTTACAATTTCTTTGCGGAAACGCAGCTTTTTCACACAGTCTGCATCACTCAGGTGCAGGTATGCACACCTTTCTCGATATACCCAAGGTGGGTAAGGCCTCCTGCCCAGCATCCTACATGCTCTGAGGTCCCTCATGTGGTGACATTGAATCAGTCGTCACCTCTGCAGCACCATCATGCAGAAGGCTTGCACGAGCTATGGCTTGTCAATACTGTCCCAATAATTAAATTGTACCTTTGCAAGAAGCTCAAAGCAACAGGACAAAGAGTTAAAGCTTCTTTGCTCTCTGTCTCTCCCCAAGATTGACGCCCTAGTATGGACCACATCCAAGTCTGCACATGCGCAATAGACTTGCTTAGAATGGGAAGCTCGGCATTCAAGTGAGGACATTTGGGGCAACGAAGTCTAATGAAATTCTTTAATTTTAGATTTTTTTCAAAATACCACCCCATCACCGACCAAACGTCTCCTCACTGGGCTCGGGGATCAGTCGGCAGAATTGCTCCTTCGCCCGGAAACAGGGGCTCGACAAACAGCCCCACCGGGCTTCTTTTGATGCTGCTGCATAGTGTAAGGCTTCTCATGCCTTCAGTTCGGCTTCCACCCCACCCCACCCCGGCTTCTTTTGAAACTGAGCCCCTGTGTCCAGGCAAGGGAGCGATTCTGATGTCCGACGCTCCGACCCTCGAGCCCGGTGAGGAGACATTCAGAGGTGGCGCGGCACTTTGAAAAAAAAACAAAATTAAAGAATTGCATTAGACTTCCATTTTCTCCATTTAAAGTTTGAAAAAAATTAAGCTTCTTGATCCATATTTAATGTGTTCTTGACTCTCTCTAACACTTCGCATAAAAACAATGGCATCTTTCTGTGCCGATTTTTTAATGTGCGCTGTTTTTTTTTAAGTGCCCAGAAGGTTTTTTGGGAGTGGTCACGTACACCGTCCTCGGAGAAATGTTAGTTGGCCAAATCTGCATAAATCTGAAAAACGAGCGCAGACATCAGGTTACGCCCCCATGACGCAAAAAAAAACCTAACCTAAAAAAATCACAACTAACTGAGTTACGCTGGTGTGCAAACTTTGAGGAAACTTGGATATTCTAACTTCGGCCAAAAAAAGTGCCGCGTGCCTAAAAATCGGCACCGATAACTGGGGAAATTGAGCCGGATGTCTTGGATGGCAAGGGTCTTGTCTACAAGTGAACGGACATTCTGGAGGGAAGTGTGAAGAAAGATGATAATTGTTGATCCGTTGGCTGTGTCCAAACGGTCAATGGTGGGTGTGGTGCTTGAGATGAGACGGACGTTGGTGAGAATATCCCCCAGTGAGCACACTGTTAGAAATAACTTATTTACAGCTATCTCTGGTCACTTTAAATAATCAGGTTCAAGTGCAAACCAAGACGCTGGGTATATTGGGCTGGATTTTCGGTTGTCTAACGCCTTAGTTAGCGGCCAGATGGGGCGTTAATGGGAGCGTAAGAGGTTACCGACTGGTAGCATAGAGTTTAGCGCCCTGACCGAAAATTCATTAGAGGCTCACCGGGGCACAACCCAGTAGCGCCTAGCTGCTGATGATCAGTGCGATCCTGACATATTTCTGGTGCAATGCCCATGCTTGTGCCCGGTCTGAAGATTAGCTGCAGCTGTCCCATTCCATCAGAAATCACAGTCAGTTTAAAGTTTACACACAGCACAGTGGTGAGTTCCAAGTTTGCAGCAGCAAACATACCAGTTGAGCTTGAGAGAAACTTATTTCTAAAACTTTAATGGAGACATTACTTATTCACCAGTGTCAAACAATACAACAGATGAATAACATTTACAACATATGTACACAGACCCCAGCCTCTCAAAGAAAGCAAAATGGGGCTCCTGCCTCTTCAAATAATATAACAGATTATTATGAATAACATTTAGATCTTTTCCTCATAGGGCCCTTGGCCACACCTTTCATCAGTGGGTCTTAGGTAGGCATTTCTCACTCCTCTGCCTTCCCCTCCTCCCTCGCCTACAGCTCCTCCTCAATGGGTTCTCAGTGCCTGCAGCAAGATCACTTGAGGCATGCTGTGTGTGTGAGGGAGACAGGATAGATGACCTAGCACAATGCCCTGGACCAGCTCTGGGCCTGGAAGGCCTGGCTGCTGACAGCCCCACCTGAGAATGGGCGGAGCAGTGTGGGATGGCTGGGGTGCAGATCGCGGCAGATACAAACACGGAATGGCAGTGTCGAGAGACCGAATGATGGCCTCCTGAGAGAGGGCATCACGTTCCATCTGGACTAACGGCCTGCCACTTCCCCAGGGCAGAGCCTCAGAATCTGGAGCAATCTGGTGGAGCGCAGATTGCTGACCTACTTCGACATCATTACCTCCCCGTTGGACTGATGGGGCCCCAGACACGATGGCAGCAGTCAGTGCTTGCGTGGCATCAATTTGACCGTGCATCAGAGCAGACAGTGCATTGACGCCAGCACGCACTGACGACATGGCAGAACGCAAGTGTTGCATGGTCTCGGCTTGCTGCTCAAGAGCTATTGCCCGTCAGCCATGGCCCAACCCATCATGACTTGGACCACATGGACACTTGTGGCATTGAGCATCCATTGTAATCGACCAAGGATGGGCTCAATGGGTCCCTGACCCGCAAATGCCAAGGTTGAGGTGGCCTCCGCCACATTCAATGCAAGTGCATCCACGCTTGGCGGGATCCTCGCCAATGCACCCATTAGCTCGCGGTCCATCTGCATTGACTCCCTGGACATAGCTTCCAGGTCCTCATCTGCCTGTCTGTGAGCAGGACTCATGGACCAATTTACCCTCGGAGAGCTGACCCCTGAGCTTCCCCTCGCGCTGGGTGCTGCTGCAGGCCACTGGGGCCAGGACTCTCAGGTTCAGCCAACCCCGGGAAGATGGCCTCTTCAATCGAGGTGCTCTCCCCTCACGATCCAACTGTGGATGTCTCGCCTTGTCCCGGTACACTGCTCTCCACCTCCTCCTCCTCATCTTCCCCGTCGTCTTAAGATGTAGGCTGACGGGCAGGCTGCTGCTCTTCTGGCTCATCATCTGTAAGCACGAAGCAACAGAAGTGCGGTTATCAGCTGGGGAGGGGGCAGGAAAGCAAGAAGGAGGGGGGACATAACATAAGAACATAAGAATTAGGAACAGGAGTAGGCCATCTAGCCCCTCGAGCCTGCTCCGCCACTCAACAAGATCATGGCTGATCTGGCCGTGGACTCAGCTCCACTTACCCGCCCGTTCCCCGTAACCCTTAATTCCCTTATTGGTTAAAAATCTATCTATCTGTGATTTGAATACATTCAATGAGCTAGCCTCAACTGCTTCCTTGGGCAGAGAATTCCACAGATTCACAATCCTCTGGGAGAAGAAATTCCTTCTCAACTCGGTTTTAAATTGGCTCCCCCGTATTTTGAGGCTGTGCCCTCTAGTTCTAGTCTCCCCGACCAGTGGAAACAACCTCTCTGCCTCGATCTTGTCTATCCCTTTCATTATTTTAAATGTTTCTATAAGATCACCCCTCATCCTTCTGAAATCCAACGATTAAAGACCCAGGCTGCTCAATCTATCATCATAACGTAACCCCCTCATCTTCAGAATCAGCCTAGTGAATCGTCTCCGTACCCCCTCCAAAGCTAGTATATCCTTCCTTAAGTAAGGTGACCAAAACTGCATGCAGTACTACAGGTGCGGCCTCACCAATACCCTATACAGTTGCAGCAGGACCTCCCTGCTTTTGTACTCCATCCCTCTCGCAATGAAGGCCAACATTCCATTCACCTTCCTGATTACCTGCTGCACCTGCAAACTAACTTTTTGGGATTTATGCACAAGGACCCCCAGGTCCCTCTGCACCGCAGCATGTTGTAATTTCTCCGCATTCAAATAATATTCCCTATTACTGTTTTTTTTCCCAAGGTGGATGACCTCACACTTTCCGACATTGTATTCCATCTGCCAAACCTTAGCCCATTCGCTTAACCTATCTAAATCTCTTTGCAGCCTCTCTGTGTCCTACACACAACCCGCTTTCCCACTAATCTTTGTGTTATCTGCAAATTTTGTTACACTACACCCTGTCCCCTCTTCCAGGTCATCTATGTATATTGTAAACAGTTATGGTCCCAGCACCGATCCCTGTGGCACACCACTAACCACCGATTTCCAACCCGAAAAGGACCCATTTATCCCGACTCTCTGCTTTCTATTACCTAGCCAATTCTCGATCCATGCTAATACATTTCCTCTGACTCTGCGTACCTTTATCTTCTGCAGTAACCTTTTGTGTGGCACCTTATCGAATGCCTTTTGGAAATCTAAATACACCACATCCATCGGTACACCTCTATCCACCATGCTCATTATATCCTCAAAGAATTCCAGTAAATTAGTTAATCATGATTTCCCCTTCATGAATCCATGTTGCGTCTGCTTGATTGCACTATTCCTATCTAGATGTCCCGCTATTTCTTCCTTAATGATAGCTTCAAGCATTTTCCCCACTACAGATGTTAAACTGACCAACCTATAGTTACCTGCCTTTTGTCTGCCCCCTTTTTTAAACAGAGGCATTACATTAGCTGTTTTCCAATCTGCTGGTACCTCCCCAGAGTCCAGAGAATTTTGGTAGATTATATCGAATGCATCTGCTATAACTTCTGCCATCTCTTTTAATACCCTGGGATGCATTTCATCCGGACCAGGGGACTTGTCTACCTTGAGTCCCATTAGCCTGTCCAGCACTATCCTCCTAGTGATACTGATTATCTCAAGGTCCTCCCTTCCCACATTCCCATGACCAGCAATTTTTGGCATGGTTTTTGTGTCTTCCACTGTGAAGACTGAAGCAAAATAATTGTTTAAGGTCTCAGCCATTTCCACATTTCCCATTATTAAATCCTCCTTCTCATCTTCTAAGGGACCAACATTTACTTTAGTCACTCTTTTCCATTTTATATATTGGTAAAAGCTTTTACTATCTGTTTTTATGTTTTGCGCAAGTTTACTTTCGTAATCTATCTTCCCTTTCTTTATCGTTATTTTGGTTACAACATCTTGCAAGGCATGTGGCCTCAAGGCTAAGGGAACTCATACAAAATGCCCATCTCATTCACATACCATCACTGTCGAGCGGGGGCTCTGCTGCTCCGCCCTCCAGCGCCCGTACACTTGCTCTTCCACGTCGGTCAGGTCCTGCAGGTATGGCTGGCCTTCTCCCCGACAGTTAGTGGCTGTGTAGGTGCTGGTGTGCCACAAGTGTCTGAGTAATATGGCAAAGTGTGTATATCGGCATTTCATGCTGCGTGGCATCGCACAGTGGATGTGTGAATGGTGGGTCTGGGGCACAGGCAACTACCACTATGTCTCTGAGGGTCAGGACCGCATAAGAAGAGTTGAAAGAGTAGGTGGGCACAGGCTGAGCAAGCAGCATGAAGGTGAGAGATGCTTGGATGGGCAGGGCATGTCTGATGAGGCGATGGAGAAGTCTCAGGCTGGCTCAGCAATGATGAGCATGGCCTGGTAGAGATAGAGAAGGGGTAGGCAGTGCAACATCTTTACATTGTGTGAGAGAGTGAGGTTCACATGAAAGCATTGGAAGGTAAATGGAAAGGGTACTCACCCTGACGACCTTAGTAAGGCCGTTGAATGTATGTGACATTGGGTCGCTGTTGTGGGCACCGCGCTCTGGGCTGTAACGTGCTGTACCAGCTCCTTCCAGAGCCTTCTGAAATCCCGAGGCGCTGGCATTCGTCCCCCTCCAGGTTGAAGGGCACTCCAGCGACTCTCCACTGCCTCCAGCAAGGCATCAAGGGCGGTGGGCGTGAAGCGGGTAGATAACTGGCGTGCTCCTTGCTGCTCCATTTTCACGCTCTGAAGACCCTGTGGAGCTGGAACTGCACATGCGCAAACTTGAGTTACCGCGCCTTTAAGACTCGGCTGTTCCCGGGATCTGTCTTGGAGTTCCACGTATGCATAATGGGTCCACCAGATTTACCGACCAAACTTTTGTTATCGCCCCCCCAGCTCTGGTATGCAATGGCTGATTTAGCGCCCCTGTCAGTTCCTCGCCCGATTCTGACAAATTTCTGGGCGGAGGGCGCAAACCTTTTCAAAGTGCTAAAATTACCACTCCGCCTGAGTTACCGCCCCAAATGAGGCCCGACTAAATTTCTCCCCCGTTGTGTTTAATCAGAGTTTAAAACGGAATATAACACATTAGTTATACAGAAAAAACATCAGTAGCTGATACTGATCCAATCTGACAGATGGTGGACACACGTGAGCAATTCTCTGAGCGGCTTCTCTTCGGCACAAAACAGAGCTTTCTCACTTCAACCAGTCGTTACATCTTTTACAACCTAGCAAATTATTCCATTCTGAGATATTATTTACACTAGCTTCCCCAACTTCTTTCCATTATCTTTGCAAGCAGTTCTGTTAAGCTGACTTCAATCTCTACTTTAGCATTATACATAAAATACATAAACAAGACTCAAGTCTTAACTTAAGGACAATAGATAATCGCTTAGCAACAGAGAGATTGCATACAGGACAGAACGCTATACCATCCACAGGAAACTGAAATATTAGGGGGCCGAAATTGTCCTCCGCCCCAAATGGGGCGCACCTTCCGTTTCTTACACGTTCTGTCCGCCCCAATGGATGGGGTGAACAATCCGGGGAAATTTAGTTCTTTTTTTTTTATTCGTAGCCAATCTTTCCAATTCTTTGTCAAATCACAAACGCCAGAGGTCACCTTGCACACATCAAGGATCACTCTGTGCCAATGCTCTTAGCCAAAAGGCCGAGAGCCACTGCACCGTTCCTGGAAGTACTGCAATACCAGGTTCGTGCCATGGAGGTGGATGGGTCAGCAACCCCACACACCTCCGTGGAGGTGGATGGGTCAATAGCTCTTTGTTTTTTTTGGAGCGGGGCAGATGTGGGTCATCAGCGGGGCGCAAGTTCAGGCAGATCGGAACGGCTGTCGCTCAGAAAAGCTAAAATGGTGGCTGCCACGGGACCCCCAGAGGCAGGCAGAAGCCATTTCTTTCACCAAAACGGGCCTTAACAGCCAGTGCTAAATCTTCCAATTTCTAGGCCGATATGTCTACTCTTGGGTTGTAGCCAAGACTTGCAAATCAGGAGCCGCAGCCACTCGCACAAGTTGGAGTGAAATATAAAAGCAGATAAGAAAGATGTGAGCTCCATAACGATAACGATGTTTTGAACTCCACTTTTAACAGATCATGAGACCAGCAGTGAGAGACGCAAGCAAATACAGGCCTTCTCCTAGTGCAGTTTGAACAGGGACCAGAGGCACATGTGCAATAAAAAAAGAAAATATTTTGAACAATTTGAAATTATTTTTTAAGAAATGAAAACAAAACTTTGATGCTGCTTCCACTGAGTGCTGGATTTCTCTGGTTGGGAGTGTTTTTCATTTAACAGCTAATAAAGGATTATTGATATGTGGCTTTGGGGCATAAGGAATGAATACAACAAGATCTTCCTCAGCTTGTCAGAAGCATTAAATCTACATCACGGTCGGTATTGTTTTCCTGACATTTTTTGTTGGATGTTTTTGAGATAACCGTTCTGTGAATTGTTATGTGTTTTTTCGAAGGAGGAAGATAACAGGCTGAGAACTCTTAGTTCAAGTTGTTAGCCTTTAGATGTACTTTCTTCTTCCAGTAAAAACAATAGAATAGAAATTGGACATGCGAATGTCATTATTCGAATGTCAGGATGTGCTGTCCTGTCCTCTCAAAGAGATAGCGTACAAGAGGCATTCTATAAAACATGGTCTGGGAATCTCATCGGAGCTGCTCCTGCTCCACTGACATAGGCTGGGCTACACACCAGTGAAGTGCTGAGAGAGTGTTGCACTGCCGGATGTGATGTCTTTCAGATGAGACGTTAAACCGATTGCCCATCTGCCCTCTCAGGTGGATGTAAACGATCCCATAGGACTATTCGAAGAAAAGCAGGGGAGTCATCCCCAGTGTCTGGGCCAGTTATTTATCCTCAACCAACATCACTAAATACAAATTATCTAGCCATTTATCTCATTATTGTTTGTTGGACCTTGCACAAATTGGCTGCTGTGTTTCCTACATTACAAAAATTATGACACTTTATTGGCTATAAAGCACTTTGGGGTGGCCTGAGATCATGAAACACATTATATTGAAATTTAAATCTTTTGCTTTCACTAAACATGCAAAAATATGGCATTAGGAATAGATGAGATCAGACATTACTATAGAGACCTGCTCTAGTTTCATATTCCATAATAGCATTAACAATGTAACAGGAACCTATCATGATCTACCTGTAAAGAAATGAGTCACTTTAACATGGTTCTGATATCTATCCATACATCAATACATTAATTTAAGATAAAGTCTCCCACATACATAATATCTGCTTCATTAATCAATTAAAAATATGAAAGTGGTCACTTAGCTATTGTATGAACAGACTATGGGAGCGAAATTGCCCCACATCGGATTTGGGGTGCACTATTCGAATTAAATGAAAATTTAATGCCTGGTGAGATGGGCAGCAAAATGTCCCAGAATTGTGGTAATTGAAGCAAAAAAATATGCGGGGTGGTATCAGAGGCATAATTCGCGGGGCAGTAGCATGGATTTAGTATGTCGGAAGCACAATGCACAATGCCGCATCGCACTGATGCATCACAACGTCCATGCCCTTTTAAAAGTGAGGGCTGCTGCAAACTCTGCAGCCGCTTTCCTGGTGCCCATTGGGACACCAGGGAGGGTTTCAGCCAGGCCAGTGGCCCGGCACCCAAGAGGAGGTGCGGGGCTACATGTTGGCAGCCCGACTGAACCAACAGCTGCCATTGTAGGGCTGACTGCAAAGACGGCCAACAACAAAAAAGATGCCGGCTGCGGCACAAGGCCCTCCCATTTAAGGGCAGCCGGGGTGCCCTAACCACCACAGCGTTGCGACCTGTAAAGCTGTCGGTGGCATTGCCCCACGTCAACCTTACCCCCGCGGGGCAATTTCCCCCGCGAGGCACAAAGGAGTCAGCACAGGGCGATAAGGGGTTGATGGGCATGGCGATTAAGTCATCGCTGTGTTCGCCACCACCTGGGGCAAAAACTACGGGGTGTAGCTGTAAGGGGTTATCAGGGAGTGTTGTTGTGCCTTGGTTGTCTCTCTCTGGGCTTTTGCCCTCACAGCTTATGCCTGGCCTGTGAGGTACCCTGAGCGCTGCAAGAGCACCCCTGGAGAGACTGTGTCCACAGCTTATGAAGGGGGTTTTGAGAATCGTGCGTCCCCACAGCTTATGCCTAGCCTGTGAGGCACTTGTGAGTGTCAAACACTCCTAACCCCTTCTTCCCTAGCCTGTGACACACAGTTGAGCGTTTTCGAGGCGCTCCTAGCTTCCCTTACATTGTTCTGACATAAGACTCACGATCAGGAGATGTAATACAATAGAACTGAGACAAGGTGATTCCAAGAGGAACTTAGGCTTCCAATTTATTTGACAAGGTGTATTTCAACAAACAGCAATACACCAACAAAACAATCCCCCTAAATCCCACTAAACGCACACAACGAAAATCTTTACACAAGTTTAGCAATACAATGCCCAATCTCCCACCTTTCCTGGCCTAACTGAGTTGGGAGTTCCGGGGACCAGAGGTTATACTCACTTCTGTGCCTTTTGCAGTCTAGTGGTTTGTTTCTTCTATCTTCGGTGTCTTTGGACACTGGTTTTCCTTCAGTGTTGAGGGGCTTGCTGGTTGTTGGATCACGAGGGCAGGGAACCACCCACACTACGTCAGAAATCCCTTTTTATAGCCAGATTATCCAGTCCGCCTCTCCTGCTGAAATCGATTCTTCCCATTGGTGGGCTTTGTGATTTTGAAAAATGCAGCAGTTTTAGATTATTGCGGGTTTTTTCCACTGATGTTAACCTACTCAAGGTTTGAATGGGTGTTGATTGCGTTGGCCTCCTGTAGCCATTGTGTAGGTCCTTGGGTTGTTTTGGGTTCCCTGGTTTCTAAAGGTCTGCATAATTTTCCTTCAATTCAGTTTTTCTAGCCTACTCAAGGTTTGAGTAGCTGTTAATTGGGTTGGCCTCCTGTAGCCATTGTGTAGGTCCTTGGTTTGTTTTGGGTTCCCTAGTTTTCTGAAGATCTGCTTAATTTCCTTCCATAGAGTAAACATGGGGAAGACAATAGTCCGATAATGGCTGTGAGTCAGTCCCACAGTTTTCGAGCAAGTGCTCTCCCATTGGCTTGAAAGCCCCATGCTTCAGGCTGACTCTGTCTCACCATTGGCCCTCCGGTGTCCTCCCCTGTCCAATCACTGCTCTGCCAAGGTCAAACTGTATTGGTTTTAATTCACAGCACAGATTGATCCCACAGCCCTTTTCCTTCTGGGTAAAATGAGAGGGTTTTCGTTCTCCCCTACATAGCGCAAGCCATTTTCGCCGCTGCCATCCCGAGAGCAATTCCAGGCGGGTTGCTTCCGCCTCCTGCCCCCAGGCGAAAAGTCCTTATTGCCCCGTTAGCGCCTCCCGGAGGTACTAGCGGGCCTGTCGGAAAGGGGCAATTTCGGCCCCCATATTTAAACCTGACAGCCCTTGAAAAAAAAATATCTTTGCCGTTTGGATGGTAAATCAGCGGGCAGATTGACCGCCCACTTTGGGATCGCCTGATTTTCATTTCATTGATTTCAATAGAAATTATAATTGTGTCGTTTCTATAATGGTCGGGGTATCAGCTCTCTGATATAGCACACAGGCAGTAAAGGTGAAAATGCCACCCAGGAACATGTCAGGGGCACCGGAGGGGCACATGGAATATGTCAGGGACACCGGAGAGGCACACACACACACATGGAGTTGAATCTGTGAGAGATAGAAAGCTTCAAAATGAACTAGTCTTGCGAGACATCTCCAATGCCTAAAAATCCAAACTAACACTATGCTATAGCCTACCAGGTCAGTATAAGAAGGAGGACATGTTGCTCTATAATGAGATAGGAAGCGTATATAGGTGGGAGACTTCAATGAATGCAATTTAAAATGGGAAAATACAAGCTTGGGCACAAAATTCATATCCCGAGCGCACATTATTTGGGCACTACGAGTGCCTTTAGAAGTCCAGAATAACGTCCACGGTGCACGCGCACACTTCTGATCCGACTCGCGGCGGACACAATATTGGAGCGGGCATTAGTGCAGTGTGCATTCACCAGATGCATGCAGAGTAGGCAGATCATGGCGCTAATTAACGTGCAGCACTGATTTGACGCCATCGCTGCCATTTTGGAGCTAAACGCTTCAGCTAACACCTTGTTTTAAGCTTGCACAGCTGAACATGCGTTCAACAACACTATCTAAAGGGAACATCACCTACTTATAGGTCGGTTGCTCACTGGTTTCTACTGGCTGTTGCTACATTGGTGGAGTGTTTAGTGGTTTCTAGAATTCTTTAAAGTTTCTAAAGTCTACAAGGAATGGTGTGGCACATGCTGAAGTACTTCATAGAACCATAGAAATTCACGGCACAGAAGGAGGCCACCGTGTCTGTGCTGGTCGAAAAAGAGCGATCCAGCCTAATCCCACTTTCTAACTCTTGGGCCGTAGTCTTGCAGGTTGCAGCACTTCAAGTTCATATCCAAGTACTTTTTAAATGTGATGAAGGTTTCTGCCTCTACCACCCTTTCATGCAGTGAGTTTCAGACCCCCACCATCCTCTGGGTGAAAACATTTCTCCTCAACTCCCCTCTAACCCTTCTACCAATAACGTTAAATCTATGCCTTCTGGTTATTATCCTCTCGGCTAAGGGAAATAATGCTTCCTATCCATTCTAAATAGGCCACTTATAATTTTATACACCTCAATCAAGTTTCCCCTCAGCCTCCTCTGTTCCAACAAAAACAACCCCAGCATATTCAATCTTTCCTCCTAGCTAAAATTCTCCACTCCTGGCAACATCTTTGTCAATCTCCGCTGTACCCTCTCTACTGCAATCATATCTTTCCTGTAATGTGGTGACCTGAAATGTACACAGTATTCGAGCTGTGGCCTAACCAATGTGTTTCCAGTTCTAGCATAACATCACTGCTCTTATTTTATATGCCTTGACTAATAAAGCAAAGTATTCCATGTGCCTTTGTTGATACGGATTCTTTTCCCTCAATCTGTCTCAGTGAAAACACTGACACGAACACCAAGTTACTCTGAGTTATACTTTATTAATGCGTCATCGATGCTGGCTTGTCTGAGCAAAGGAGCACCGACTCTCTGGGAGTTTGCTGACTTTACAAAGACAAGCAAGGTTTTAGTGCATACACATGGTAGTTATACATTTTCCAGGCGGCTCATGCATAATTGATTCATCCAATCATTTTCCTCCGTACTTCATTCTGGGCCAATAGGGCTTTTCTGCTGCACATGGTCGGCAGACACAGCCCGCCTTACTTTAGTTCCCTCCTGCTCTACACTCAAGACTATGTTTACAATATATCAGTACTGCACCATCTGGTTCTGCTACACCATCCTTCCCTTTTCATATCATGTTATTGCACCACATTTTAGCTGATTCAGGCTGACTTTCAGAAGGCGTTCGACAAGGTCCCACACAAGAGATTGATGTGCAAAGTTAGAGCACATGGGATTGGGGGTAGTGTACTGACATGGATTGAGAACTGGTTGTCAGACAGGAAGCAAAGAGTAGGAGTAAATGGGTACTTTTCAGAATGGCAGGCAGTGACTAGTGGGGTACCGCAAGGTTCTGTGCTGGGGCCCCAGCTGTTTACACTGTACATTAATGATTTAGATGAGGGGATTAAATGTAGTATCTCCAAATTTGCGGATGACACTAAGTTGGGTGGCAGTGTGAGCTGCGAGGAGGATGCTGTGAGGCTGCAGAGCGACTTGGATAGGTTAGGTGAGTGGGCAAATGCATGGCAGATGAAGTATAATGTGGATAAATGTGAGGTTATTCACTTTGGTGGTAAAAACAGAGAGACAGACTATTATCTGAATGGTGACAGATTAGGAAAAGGGGAGGTGCAAAGAGACCTGGGTGTCATGGTACATCAGTCATTGAAGGTTGGCATGCAGGTGCAGCAGGCGGTTAAGAAAGCAAATGGCATGTTGGCCTTCATAGCAAGGGGATTTGAGTACAGGGGCAGGGAGGTGTTGCTACAGTTGTACAGGGCATTGGTGAGGCCACACCTGGAGTATTGTGTACAGTTTTGGTCTCCTAACCTGAGGAAGGACATTCTTGCTATTGAGGGAGTGCAGCGAAGGTTCACCAGACTGATTCCCGGGATGGCGGGACTGACCTATCAAGAAAGACTGGATCAACTGGGCTTGTATTCACTGGAGTTCAGAAGAATGAGAGGGGACCTCATAGAAACATATAAAATTCTGACGGGGTTAGACAGGTTAGATGCAGGAAGAATGTTCCCAATGTTGGGGAAGTCCAGAACCAGGGGTCACAGTCTAAGGATAAGGGGTAAGCCATTTAGGACCGAGATGCGGAGGAACTTCTTCACCCAGAGAGTGGTGAACCTGTGGAATTCTCTACCACAGAAAGTTGTTGAGGCCAATTCACTAAATATATTCAAAAAGGAGTTAGATGAGGTCCTTACTGCTAGGGGGATCAAGGGGTATGGCGAGAAAGCAGGAATGGGGTACTGAAGTTGAATGTTCAGCCATGAACTCATTGAATGGCGGTGCAGGCTAGAAGGGCCGAATGGCCTACTCCTGCACCTATTTTCTATGTTTCTATGTTTCTATGACTTAGCACCCCAGCTGGTGACCACAGTCCATGGAGACATAGCATGTTTTTATGTTCAATCCCTTATACATATTTCACATTCTTTCAACATTCCTCTACACTTTCTCACATTCTCATTCCCCCCTTTTATCATTTCATGATAACTCTGGTGGCTAATCCAGGAGTATTGCATTTAGCCATTCGCATTCCCGCTCCTGATCTTCTTTTTTGTCATCGAGTCGGTCTTTAGTTTGTTGGACCATAATCCGGGGGCCCATGGCCGTAAGAGAGTTTTCCAACTTTGCCATCATGATTTTACAACAGACATTAAAACAACTGATGATCAAGCAACAGGTAATTATTATTACAACGAGAATAACTACTCCATGCATTAAATAGAACCCCCAGGATCCCCCGAATAGCCAGTCAAGCCAGCTATTCCTCTTCTTTGGGCCTTGTCTAAACTCATCAAGTTGCTTTCTTATAGCATCAGTGGCTTGGGTGATGTTATATGATTCATCCGTAACATGCGTTATACATTTGTCTCCTATTATTGTGCATACTCCCCCGTGTTGGGCCAACTGGTAATCCACGGCATAGCGGGTCTGCTGCGTATACAATCTTAATTCAGACAGCTCCCGGTTAATGGCATCCAATCCCTTAGATGTGCTGTTTCCCAGAATAGTTAATCCACAAATAAGATAGTTCCTATTTTTGGCACTAATTATCCCCACTGATCCCCCTACAGATAGGGCCCTGAGGAACCCGTAGCCGAGTGATGATCCCAGCGTGATAGGATCCTCCCAATCGGCACAGAACTCCTTGCTGATGGCCCGTGTTACTATCCTTCTCCGGGTATGCCCCCTTTTTGGGCACGGGACAGTGAATGGTCCTCTAGTTCCTACTGCGAAGAGGACCAGGAGGGTCGGTGTTGCTGTCTTGAAGGTGCCGTTGAGGAGGAACACGAATCCTTCCTTAGCTCTATAACACTTTACGTCGGTGTTGCTAACACTCGTGAACTGCTTATACCACCAATTGCTCGGTTCCCTTGAATTTGAGCCCGATCCGACCAATTGGTAAGCATCAAATGGGTATGCCCATGTTTCTGAGCTGACATGAGTTCCGTTACACTGACCGCAGATAACTTGCCTTCCTGCGGTCACGTTCAGGCATCTTTGCTCGTTACAGGTACAGTAAACTGGCCTCGACGCACTCGACAGTGCTGACGGGCACACTGCGTCTGCACACAGGTGGCGTTCCCGGGGACCAGAGCCTATACACAGCCCCACCCTTTCCCTGAGAAGCAAAGCGGGTAGCTTGCATTGTCTGAGCATACCGCTTCGTTCTTTCCCTGGGATCCCCTGCACTCAGGATTCGTGGAGTCTATTAATTCCACACATCTTCCCTGTATACCCCTTCTATATTCGCCCGTTTGTCCCTCACAGGGCGCGTCCGAGGTATCTGCCGTATATAAGTCGCGGCGGGGGGGGCCACCCAGGGGTGGCCACGAACAGGGCTTCCACTGATTGGGCTAGTGGATAGCACACGGTTCGATTGCCGTGCAACCAAATATGGGTCTTGAAAAACAAGTTATCTTCTAACCCCTTTAGCTTTACAACCGTGACACCAAGTTTCCACAAGAAAAAAAACGGGCCCCCCTCCGAGCTGGGCGCCCGTTTTTCGCGCCACAAAGTGCGCCTAAAAAAATCCTCGGTATTCTCCACCTACTTGCAGGTCCTCTGGCCCTCGGCGCAGCCAACACGAGCTGTGGGGGGGCGGAGCCAGGTCCCTGCGCTGAAAACAGTGCCGGGACCTCTGCACATGCGCGCTACAGTGGGCACGCAAGTGCAGTAGCTCCAGGCGCCGAACTGTGTGGGAGGGGCCCGAAGCACGCAGCCCCGAGCCCTGGCCCAATGGCCTCACTGGGGCTGCGTGAATAAGGCTCCTCCCACGGCCAGCTCCTGCTCCCCGCCCCGACCAGACCCGACACTCGCTCCCCGCCCCCCGGCCTCCGGACCAGATCCGACACCCGCTCCCCGCCCCCCCGCCTCCGGACCAGACCCGACACCCGCTACCCGCCCCCCCGCCTCCGGACCAGATCCGACACCCGCTCCCCGCCCCCCCCCCCCCCCCTGCCTCCGGACCAGACCCGACACCCGCTCCCCCCCGCCCTGCCTCCGGACCAGACCCGACACCCGCCCCCCCCTGCCTCCGGACCAGACCCGACACCCGCACCCCCCCCCCCCCTGCCTCCGGACCAGATCCGACACCCGCACCCCCCCCCCCCTGCCTCCGGACCAGACCCGACACCCGCCCCCCCCTGCCTCCGGACCAGACCCGACACCCGCCCCCCCTGCCTCCGGACCAGACCCGACACCCGCCCCCCCCCGCCTCCGGACCAGACCCGACACCCGCACCACCCCCCCCCCTGCCTCCGGACCAGATCCGACACCCGCTCCCCGCCCCCCCGCCTCCGGACCAGATCCGACACCCGCTCCCCGCCCCCCCCCTGCCTCCGGATCAGACCCGACACCCGCACCACCCCCCCCCCTGCCTCCGGATCAGACCCGACACCCGCTCCCCCCCACCCTGCCTCCGGACCAGATCCGACACTCGCTCCCCGCCCCCCCCCTGCCTCCGGATCAGACCCGACACCCGCTCCCCCCCGCCCTGCCTCCGGACCAGACCCGACACCCGCTCCCCCCCCCCCCCGCCTCCGGACCAGACCCGACACCCGCACCCCCCCCCCCCTGCCTCCGGACCAGACCCGACACCCGCTCCCCGACCCCCCTGCCTCCGGACCAGACCCGACACCCGCACCCCCCCCCCCCCTGCCTCCGGACCAGACCCGACACCCGCACCCCCCCCCCCCCTGCCTCCGGACCAGACCCGACACCCGCTCCCCGCCCCCCCTGCCTCCGGACCAGACCCGACACCCGCACCCCCCCCCCCCCTGCCTCCGGACCAGACCCGACACCCGCACCCCCCCCCCCCCTGCCTCCGGACCAGACCCGACACCCGCTCCCCGCCCCCCCTGCCTCCGGACCAGACCCGACACCCGCTCCCCGCCCCCCCCTGCCTCCGGACCAGACCCGACACCCGCGCCCCCCCCCCGACTGACCCGACCGACCCGCGCTCCTGTTTCCACTCCCTGCCCCCCCGACTAGACCCAACCCGACCCGCGCTCCCGCCCCCCGACCCGACCCCCCCCCCCACTGGACCCGACCCAACTCCCGCTCCCGGACTGGATCCGACCTGACCTCCCCCCCTCTCCCCCTCTCTCTCTCTCTCCCTCCCCCCCTCTCTCTCTCTCTCCCTCCCCCCCTCTCTCCCTCTCTCTCTCCCTCCCCCCCTCTCTCTCCCTCCCACCTCTCTCTCCCTCTCTCTCACGCCCCCCCTCTCTCTCCCTCCCTCTCTCTCTCTCTCTCCCTCCCTCTCTCTCTCTCTCTCCCTCCCTCTCTCTCTCTCTCTCTCTCTCCCCCACCCCCCGACCCAAACCGAACCGAACCGAACCTCCCCGACCCGACCCAACCCAACGCCACCTACCTGTAAATCTGGTGCTGGGGACAGGCCCTGCCTGAAGTCTCGGGCCGGCCCGTTCAGCCTTCGGTCCCGAAAGGCCTGCCTGAAGCACTTTCACACAGGTAGGAAGATGGTTTATTTAATCTTTTCTTTGCTTATAAATGTTTATTCAGGTTGGATTTATTTGTATAATATTTGTATAAGTATAAATAAGGATTTATTATAGAATTTAATGACTTCCCTTCCCCCCCACCTCGTTCTGGACGCCTAATTTGTAACCTGCGCCTGATTTTTTAATGTGTAGAACAGGTTTTTTCAGTTCTACAAAAATCTTCACTTGCTCCATTCTACTTTAGTTTGGAGTACGTTTTCACTGTGGAAACTTTCAAATCAGGCGTCAGTGGCCGGACACGCCCCCTTTTGAAGAAAAAATTCTGTTCCAAAGTAGAACTGTTCTACCTGACTAGAACTGCAGAAAAAAAATGTGGAGAATTGCGATTTCTAAGATAGTCCGTTCTCCACCAGTTGCTCCTAAAAATCAGGCGCAAATCATGTGGAAACTTGGGCCCAAAGTAACGCAATTATATACGCTATCTTAGGCATGTTTGTTACGCTCAAACAATATTACATATTAGTAGTAGCCGTAAGTTGGATGACAACTGGGTCTTTTCCTCCTCTTGAAAAGAAAAAACCCTTCGCCGAGTTGAAGAGTCCGATTTCCTCGTTTTCCTCTTTAGTCTACTGCCGGTACAAATGCTCGTCTATCATGTCGGGCGGGGATCCAAACTGCCTTCCTCGGGATTCATTTTGCCAATCGGGAAGCCTCGAAGAAGGTCCTTATTCAGCTATGGAGAAGAGGACGTTTGGAATAGAAATAAGGGTTGGGAAAGCCAGTAAAATGGGTTCATTATAAGGTGATAAGTTTACAGTGGTGCAGGTGAACCCAGGCGCTTCTCCCCTCAACCTTAGCTGCAGTGGGGGTAGTGAGTAACACCTGAAAAGGCCCCTCCCATCATAGCTCTAATCCCTTTCGAATCCATTTCTTAATCAGGACATACTTTCCTGGTGCCACGAGGGACGATTCAGGTAAGACTGGGAGGTCGGGATGAGCATCTCGAACCTGGTTGTGGGCCATTCGCAGAGCCTGAGTCAGGGAAAGAACATAAGTAGTCATTTCCTCAGTCATGTGGTGGAATTGGACAGTGGAGGGGACATTCTGATTCCATGGGGTCCTAAGGGGCCTACCATAAATGACCTCAGCGGGGGTCAGTCTAGCCTTACCGGCGGTAGTTCGAATCTGGAATAAGGCTATGGGAAGGAGTTTGAGCCAATTGAGTCTGGTCGATGCTACCAGTTTTGCAAGCTTGGTTTTAAGAGTTTGATTAGCACGCTCAACTAGTCCCGCAGCTTGGGGTCGGTAGGCACAATGCAGCTGCTAGTTAATGCGCATCTGGGAACAGAATTCCTTGTTAACTTGGCCAATAAAGTGAGGGCCATTATTGGAACTCAGTCGAGCTGGGATACCATATCTAGGAATGATTTCCCTCATTAATACCTTAACAACAGTTTGAGCCTTATTGTCCAGGGTAGGGTAAGCCTCGATCCATTTGCTAAACACATCTACTATTACTAACACATATTTGTAACATTGAACTCTTTTCAACTCAATGTAGTCCAACTGCAAGGTCTCAAAGGGAACTTCTGGTATGGGCGTCTTACCCCAATCACAGGGGACTCCTTTCCCCGGATTATGCTGTTGGCAAACAAGGCAGTGACTACCGATGTTCTGGGCCAGCGCCTGGAGTCTAGGGTGCCACCAAGTGTCCAAAAGCGGGTCACTTGTTGTCCTTGCTCCACAATGAGTAGCAAAGTGCATACATTCAATAACCCATAGGGCCAACTCGTCAGACATGCAAGTCTGTTCCGCGGGAGTGGTCCAGAGTTTAGAAACATTGTCATAAGTACATCCATAATCTTTCCACAACAGTTTATCTTTTTCAGGAGCATCCTCCTGTGCTTTAATGACATCTCGGATGGTTGGCATTGGTTTTTCCAAGGCCGACTTATCCTTTGCAGGGTCTGACTCATCATTCTAGGCACCACCATCTGTTGTCTGCGAGAGGCCTGTTTGGCTTCTCTGTCAGCACAGCGGTTCCCTATGTCAACCGGGGACTTTCCAGTAGTGTGGGCAGTGCATTTAATGATGGCAATATGCTTGGGGAGCATGAGGGCCTTCAACAAGTCTGATACTAGTTGCCTATGGGATATCTAATTTCCGTTTGAGGTCAGGAATCCCCTGTTTTTCCACAGTTGCCCAAAGTCATGGGCTACCCCAAAGGCATACCTAGAGTCGGTATAGATATTGACCTTGAGGTCCTTTGCTAGAATACAGGCTCGAGTGAGGGCGAACAGTTCAGCCTGTTGGGAGGAATAGGCAGTCTCAAAGGCGGCAGATTCTAGGACCCGATTCTCCTGGTTTACTATAGCATATCCTGAAATTCGTCCGCTCTCCGGGTCAATGGAAGAGCTTCCGTCAACATACATAATACAGTCAGGGTCCGCCATTAGTGCATCAACTAAATCCTCCCTTACAGAGGTGTTCTCTTGGATTAAGGATAAACAGTCGTGACTTGGTTCCTCCTCATCTTGGGGTGGTTCAGTAAGGAAACAGGCCGGGTTAATAGCAGTACAGTGCCTAAATGTCAGCTTAGGATTATTTAGTAGGTAGATCTCATATCTACTCTGCCTGGCCAAAGTGAGATGTTGAGTTTGCAGTTGGCCCAGGAGCGCAGCTACGGAGTGAGAGGTTTCCACAACAATATCTTGCTGGAGGGTCAGGTTTGCAGCGGATTGGAGACTATTATAGATAGCAGTTAAAATTTGGGTACACACAGAGTGTCCCAAGGCAACGGGGTCTATTTTGGATGAATAATAGGCAACAGGCCGATGCTTATCCCCATGTTTCTGAGTTAGGACAGTTGTAGCAGAGTCTTTCAGGATTGTACAATACAGCTGGAATGGCCAGTCATATAAAGGTCAGCCCAAGGCTGGGGCCTGTAGCAGAGCCATCTTTAATTCCTTAAAGGCTTGGATGTCCGCGGCTTCTATTTCAAATATGCCTTCCTTCGTGGTGTAGGGGGTGAGGTGCTTAGTCTTCAGAGCAACGTTAGGTAACCAGGATCTACATTAATTGATCATTCTCAACCATTGTCATATCTGTTTGGCGGTACTAGGGACCGGAAATTGGCAGATGGGTTCAACTCGGCTAGTCTCCAGGTCTCGATGGGTCCCTGACAGAATAATCCCAAGAAATTTAACTTGGGACTGGCCAATCTTGACCTTCGACGGGGAGACTATGTATCCCAGGGAGGACAAGTGATTCAGTAACTGGGTGGAATCCTCCCGGTTACTTGGTTCGTCCGCGCTGGCTACCAATAAATCGTCCACATATTGGATCAAGGTGGATCCTTTAGTCAGAGTTAGGGACTGTAACTGCTCTTGCAGGCACCTCGAGAACAATGTTGGGGAGTGGATGAATCCTTGGGGGAGTCTAGTCCAGGTATATTGCTGTCCTTGGTAAGTAAAGGCGAACAGGTACTGACTCGTCTGGGCCAATGGCAAGGCGAAGAAGGCGTGTTGAAGGTCCACCATTGCGAAGACCTTGGTGTTTGCTGGGATCAACGACAGTATTTGTGCTGGGTTGGGAACCAGGGCGTGTAGGGGCTGGACGATGGCATTAATGGCTCGAAGGTCCTGGACCAAGCGGAACTGGTTTGGTTTGCCTGGCTTAGGGACTGCCAATATCGGTGTATTACATGGGGAGTGACATTGAACCAAAATCCCCTGTTCCACGAGGCCCTTGATCAATTTATGAATACTCGGTATTGCCTGTGGTTTCAGTGGGTACTGACGAATGGAGGGTAAATCCACATCACCTTATATTAGGATCTCGATTGGGTCGATTGGAGTATAACCCACTTGGGAGGAGTCTTCTGCCCACACATGGTGATTCACATAGTCGGGTATGTTAGCGCCAGTGTGGTGGTGCAGTGTCGTCAGGACCTTCTTGGGGTCCCTGTGAAACTGGACCGTCCAGCCATGTCCCACAATCTGCAAGTCTGGACTAGTAGGGTCAGCCTCGTCTATAGCTTGACGTACCATGATTCCTAAATCTTTAGCATGGTGGGGAGATAATACTTCACGAGTGACATGCGGTGCCACGGTCGGAGGCTGTCTCCACAGGGTCATACACATCTCAACAAAATCTGCTTTGCCCTCCGGACCGGTCACTGTGGCTCGCGGCTAGATCTCCCATTTCTCCCCCTAGTGATCCCGATAAAAGTCTCGGAGTTCCTGGTTAGTACCACTAGGGTCATATGCCAAGGTCACATGATAAGGCACTTGAGGCAAGTCTAGGGAACACCATTGAGGGGTCCGAGTGGTGTAACATTGCCGTTTGAAAGTCCCGGGTCTTACAATAATACCTTCGTCTCCGCATTCTAGATGGAGCTGGAATTTACAGAGAAGATCCCTAGCCATCAAATTACAGTCCAGATTGGCTGTAATGACAAATCGATGATCCACAGATTCTTCCTTGTAAACTACTTTAACTGGTTCTGACATAGGGAATGTAGAGACTTGTTCCAGGAACCCCGGCAGTCCCTGAGTCTCGGTAGAGATAGGGAATTTAAGCTTCGACTGTACAAAGGACATGGAGGCTTCTGTATCTATTAGAAAGGGTTGCCACTCATTGTGAATCTTTAATGATATCATCGGCTCCTCGTCCGATGAGGGTCCCTGTACAATCAAGCTACGTAGTCAATACTGATGTTGGAGTTGCGGTTGGGCGAAGGGGTTTGTCTGGGAGAAGTTAGTGTAGGATCCCCGTTCTCTTCCCCCTTGCCATCCTCCTCTCCCTCCCTGTTGTCTTCTTCCTGGTCGGCGGGAGGGACACTCTCTGCTCCAATGTCCCTCTTGTCCACAATTAAAGCATGCTCCCTGATTCAGTCTGCCTCCCTTTGCCATGCCTGGTCGGGGACAATAGGGTGGTCCATAATTTGCAGGGCCTGGACCATTTGGATGTTCAATATAGCCACAGCCCTGATTATCCACCCAGCCCGGCATACAATACTGAGGCTCCATCTGGTATCCTGTCGGGTCGGATTTTGGTCCCGCAGCCTGGGGGAACTCCTCTTTCTTAGTTACAAATTCGGTTTTGACTCTAGTTGGGGGCGCATTACCTCCTTCTCCCTTTCTTTCTTGCCAATAATACTTCACTGCTCTTTCCATTTGGGCCTTACTATTATCTGCCCAATTCATATTATTGGTCCGGATGGCGTGAGCGATCGAATGAGGCAAGCACTGGAGCAAGATTGCGCAGAATTGAGGTGAATTTCGTCCTGCCCAGAAGGCATTATCTCCCGACTGGCCTCCATAAATTTCAACGAATCTTTCCAGAAACTCATCTGCGTTCTCCTCTCATTTTGGCTTGATTTCCAAGACATTGGCCATACTGATAAGTTTCTGGAGAGTGGTATCCAAAGCCGTAAACATAGCGTTCTGATGATCTCTCTCTTCGTCGTGCAGCGCTTGTAGGGCCGCGTGATCGGCGACATTCAAATGAGTCAAGAATCGGGCATACTCAATTGGGCGCAGGGTTTGGTGATTGAGGGACCATAAATCCCTAGAATCTGCGTTGTAGACAGCGATTGTGGTTCGGAGGAAATCTACAAACTTGACGGGTTCCCTTTTCTGATCTGGCATACTGGACAGAATGGCCATAGTCTCATTTGGCCTCCAAGGCATATATACTTGTATGGTGGGAGCACCAGCGGCTGCAGCAGCAGGGTCAGGGTTTGGCATATCTCGGACCGGGAGTTGCCGCGGGGGTTTTGGGACGGGGGTGTCAAGATCAGAAGCGGTCTCCCAATCGGAGGTGTGTTGGGAGCTGCTAGTGCTAGTACTACGGCTGTGATTACTGGGCTGGTGGTGACGGTGCCGTGAATTCGACGATGGCCGGGGGTGCCGAGAAGGCCTTTGTCGCCTTTCACGGCTTGGGGTCCGATCAGTTGAGCCGTGGTGTTGCCGATTCCTCTTGGTTTTAGACCTAGTCCGGGCGGCCACCGGGTCTGTGAAGGTAGGATCCGGATCACTGTCGGAGGATGGTGAGCCTGTCGGGACTGGGGCCGCCGATGGGGGGTTATCATTGCCTCCCATGGCTTGGTTGTATGTTGGGGGTTGTGGCAGGGGACCAGGGGATCCAGGTGCGGGAGGCACCATCGGGCATTGAGTCAGTGGCCATTCTTCGATTTCATCATCGGCCTCGGTCAATGCAAGGCCAACCATTTGACTACGTAGTCTGTCAATACCCTTCTCAGAGGTCCGAGTGGAGCTCTTGGTACGTTTTTCATGCGCGCACTCTTTCTTTAACACATCTAGGGGATTAACGTGTCCTCCTTCCATTAATGAGAATCCTAACTTAGTGGCGTTTTCCTGCCAACTTGACAGAAGTGATTCATCTTTTAGTTTTTGACAATATTGTCTCCATATGGCAATTAAACTTTTATCCCTTTTTCGTCGTCCCTTTTTCCAAATTAGTTATTGTACTCTTTTTGCCACCTCTACACTCTTAGTGCCTCCTCGGGGCCATTGATCATCTCCTAATAATTTGTTCAAGGCTCCACATAACTGTCTAAATTGCTCAGCCTTCTCGGGGAAATCTTCGCATAACTTCTGTAGCGGGCTGCCCGCATCCATAGTACTGTCTAAGTGATTGCCCATTCTCGCGTCGCCCCGCGGTAAAAAGGTAGTTTATCTTATCCAGAGCCTAGGCGGGCCAAGTGACATACAAGGTCGACACTGTACCTGGCATAAGTACAAGTTAACTTTACACAATCTCTCTCGTGTCGCCCCGCGGTAATCGTATCCCAGTTAGTCCGTTTAAGTCCAATCAGCGCCTAGACGGGCCAAGTGATATACAAGGTCGACGTCGTACCTGACTTGGGCACTTATTTCCTAAGTTTAAAAGGTATTCGCCAGATTGACCTGGATCTCGTTCAGACGCTACCTGAGAACTAGCGAGCGGCAAAACTTTCTTCAGAATTTTGGACTGGAGGAAACCGAGGTGGTATTTAAAAGGTACGCACTCCGGTGGCCATTTTCCTCCCGTCTCGTCCAAGGCTAGTCCGGCTCTTAGTTCGCAAGTTCCCGGCGGTCGTCCGTTGAGATCCCACTTCTGACACCAAATGTTGATACGGATTCTTTTCCCTCAATCTGTCTCAGCGAAAACACTGACACGGACACCAAGTTACTCTGAGTTATACTTTATTAATGCATCATCGATGCTGGCTTGTCTGAGCAAAGGAGCACTGACTCTCTGGGAGTTTGCTGACTTTACAAAGACAAGCAAGGTTTTACATAGAAACATAGAAACATAGAAAATAGGTGCAGGAGTAGGCCATTCGGCCCATCTAGCCTGCACCGCCATTCAATGAGTTCATGGCTGAACATGTAACTTCAGTACCCCATTCCTGCTTTCTCGCCATACCCCTTGATCCCCCTAGTAGTAAGAACTTCATCTAACTCCTTTTTGAATATATTTAGTGAATTGGCCTCAACAACTTTCTGTGGTAGAGAATTCCACAGGTTCACCACTCTCTGAGTGAAGAAGTTTCTCCTCATCTCGGTCCTAAATGGCTTACCCCTTAACCTTAGACTGTGACCCCTGGTTCTGGACTTCCCCAAAATTGGGAACATTCTTCCTGCATCTAACCTGTCTAAACCCATCAGAATTTTAAATGTTTCTATGAGGTCCCCTCTCATTCTTCTGAACTCCAGTGAATACAAGCCCAGTTGATCCAGTCTTTCTTGATAGGTCAGTCCCACCATCCCGGGAATCAGTCTGGTGAACCTTCGCTGCACTCCCTCAATAGCAAGAATGTCCTTCCACAGGTTTGGAGACCAAAACTGGACACAATACTCCAGGTGTGGCCTCACCAAGGCCCTGTACAACTGTAGCAACACCTCCCTGCCCCTGTACTCAATTCCCCTCGCTATGAAGGCCAACATGCCATTTGCTTTCTTAACCGCCTGCTGTACCTGCATGCCAACCTTCAATGACTGATGTACCGTGACACCCAGGTCTCGTTGCACCTCCCCTTTTCCTAATCTGTCACCATTCAGATAATAGTCTGTCTCTGTTTTTACCACCAAAGTGAATAACCTCACATTTATCCACATTATACTTTATCTGCCATGCATTTGCCCACTCACCTAACCTATCCAAGTCACTCTGCAGCCTCATAGCATCCTCTTCGCAGCTCACACTGCCACCCAACTTAATGTCATCCGCAAATTTGGAGATACTACATTTAATCCCCTCGTCTAAATCATTAATGTACAATGTAAACAGCTGGGGCCCAGCACAGAACCTTGTGGTACCCCACTAGTCACTGCCTCCATTCTGAAAAGTACCCATTTACTCCTACTCTTTGCTTCCTGTCTGACAACCAGTTCTCAATCCATGTCAGCACACTACCCCCAATCCCATGTGCTTTAACTTTGCATATTAATCTCTTGTGTGGGACCTTGTCGAAAGCCTTCTGAAAGTCCAAATATACCACATCAACTGGTTCTCCCTTGTCCACTCTACTGGAAACATCCTCAAACAATTCCAGAAGATTTCCCTTTCACAAATCCATGCTGACTTGGACCTATCATGTCACCTCTTTCCAAATGCGCTGCTATGACATCCTTAATAATTGATTCCATCATTTTACCCACTACCGATGTCAGGCTGACCGGTCTATAATTCCCTGTTTTCTCTCTCCCTCCTTTTTTAAAAAGTGGGGTTACATTGGCTACCCTCCACTCCATAGGAACCGATCCAGAGTCAATGGAATGTTGGAAAATGACTGTCAATGCATCTGCTATTTCCAAGGCCACCTCCTTAAGTACTCTGGGATGCAGTCCATCAGGCCCTGGGGATTTATCGGCCTTCAATCCCATCAATTTCCCCAACACAATTTCCCGACTAATAAGGATTTCCCTCAGTTCCTCCTCCTTACTAGACTCTCTGACCCCTTTTATATCCGGAAGGTTGTTTGTGTCCTCCTTAGTGAATACTGGACCAAAGTACTTGTTCAATGGATCCGCCATTTCTTTGTTCACCGTTATGACATCACCTGATTCTGACTGCAGGGGACCTACGTTTGTCTTTACTAACTTTTTTCTCTTTACATATCTATAGAAACTTTTGCAATCTGTCTTAATGTTCCCTGTAAGCTTCTTCCCGTACTCCATTTTCCCTGCCCTAATCAAATCCTTTGTCCTCCTCTGCTGAGTTCTAAATTTCTCCCAGTCCCCGGGTTCGCTGCTATTTCTGGCCAATTTGTATGCCACTTCCTTGGCTTTAATACTATCCCTGATTTCCCTTGATAGCCACGGTTGAGCCACCTTCCCTTTTTTATTTTTACGCCAGACAGGAATGTACAATTGTTGTAGTTCATCCATGCGGTCTCTAAATGTCTGCCATTGCCCATCCACAGTCAACCCCTTCAGTATCATTCGCCAATCTATCCTAGCCAATTCACGCCTCATACCTTCAAAGTTACCCTTCTTTAAGTTCTGGACCATGGTCTCTGAATTAACTGTTTCTTTCTCCATCCTAATGCAGAATTCCACCATATTATAGTCACTCTTCCCCAAGGGGCCTCGCACAACGAGATTCCTAATTAATCCTCTCTCATTACACAACACCTAGTCTAAGATGGCCTCCCCCCTAGTTGGTTCCTCGTCATATTGGTCTAGAAAACCATCCCTTATGCACTCCAGGAAATCCTCCTCCAGCGTATTGCTTCCAGTTTGGTTAGCCCAATCTATGTGCATATTAAAGTCACCCATTACAACTGCTGCACCCTTATTGCATGCACCCCTAATTTCCTGTTTGATGCCCTCCCCAACATCACTACTACTGTTTGGAGGTCTGTACACAACTCCCACTAACGTTTTTTGCCCTTTGGTGTTCTGCAGCTCTACCGATATAGATTCCACATCAACCAAGGTAATGTACTTCCTAACTATTGCATTAATCTCCTCCTTAACCAGCAATGCTACCGCACCTCCTTTTCCTTTTATTCTATCCTTCCTGAATGTTGAATACCCCTGGATGTTGAGTTCCCAGCCCTGATCATCCTGGAGCCACGGCTCTGTAATCCCAATCACATCATATTTGTTAACATCTATTTGCACAGTTAATTCATCCACCTTATTACGGATACTCCTTGCATTAAGACACAAAGCCTTCAGGCTTGTTTTTTTAACACCCTTTGTCCTTTTAGAATTTTGCTGTAAAGTGGCCCTTTTTGTTCTTTGCCTTGGGTTTCTCTGCCCTCCACTTTTCCTCATCTCCTTTCTGTCTTTTGCTTTTGCCTCCTTTTTGTTTCCCTCTGTCTCCCTGCATTGGTTCCCATCCCCCTGCCATATTAGTTTAACTCCTCCCCAACAGCACTAGCAAACACTCCCCCTAGGACATTGGTTCCGGTCCTGCCCAGGTGCAGACCATCCCGTTTGTTCTGGTCCCACCTCCCCCAGAACCGGTTCCAATGCCCCAGGAATTTGAATCCCTCCCTGCTGCACCACTGCTCAAGCCACGTATTCATCTGCGCTATCCTGTGATTCCTACTCTGACTTGCACGTGGCACTAGTAGCAATCCCGAGATTACTACTTTTGAGGTCCTACTTTTTAATTTAGCTCCTAGCTCCTTAAATTCGTTTCGTAGGACCTCATCCCTTTTTTTACCTATGTCGTTGGTACCAATGTGCACCACGACAACTGGCTATTCTCCCTCCCTTTTTAGAATGTCCTGCACCCGCTCCGAGACATCCTTGACCCTTGCACCAGGGAGGCAACATACCATCCTGGAGTCTCGGTTGCGGCCGCAGAAACGCCTATCTATTCCCCTTACTATTGAATCCCCTATCACTATCGCTCTCCCACTCTTTTTCCTGCCTTCCTGTGCAACAGAGCCAGCCACAGTGCCATGAACTTGGCTGCTGCTGCCCTCCCCTGATGAGTCATCCCCCTCAACAGTACTCAAAGCAGTGTATCTGTTTTGCAGGGGGATGACCACAGGGGACCCCCTGCACTACCTTCCTTGCACTGCTCTTCCTGCTGGTCTTCCATTCCCTATCTGGCTGTGGACCCTTTACCTGCGGTACGACCAACTTGCTACACGTGCTACTCATGTCATTCTCAGCATCGTGGATGCTCCAGAGTGAATCCACCCTCAGCTTCAACTCCGCAACTCAGGAGCTGGAGGCGGATACACTTCCCGCACACGTAGTCGTCAGGAACACTGGAGTCGTCCCTGAGTTCCCACATGGTACAGGAGGAGCATAACACGTGACCGAGCTGTCCTGTCATGACTTAACCCTTAGATAAGCAACAACAATGCAAAAGTTTACTCACTGTTACAGAAGAGAAAAAAGAAAAACTACTCACCAATCACCAGCCAATCACTTACCCCTTTGGCTGTGACATCACCTTTCTGTTTCTTTCTACATTTTTTGCCTTCTCCCTGTAGCTGCACAAGTCACGCCTCTCCACGCACCTCCTCGACGCTGCTCCCGACTGCCGCCGACGCTGGGCCCCGGACTCCCTGCTGTGCCTTTTATAGGCCTCTCCACACACCTCCGACGCTGCTCCCGACTGCTGCCGACGCATACACACGGTAGTTATACATTTTCCAAGCGGCTCATGCGTAATTGCTTCATCCAATCATTTTGTCATGTATCTTACATTATTATATATAACTGTATCCTAACATGCTATACATGACTGTAATAAGATATGACCTGTAACCACCAGCATACCTTACCACCAGGGGTGCACTTGCAAGAGACAGGTATATAAGGACAGGTCTCAGGCAAGTGCAGCATTCCAGAGCTGTGAAATAAAGGTGCAGGTCCAGAGTGACCTTGACTTCACTACATGCCTCGTGTGAATATGTACTGAGGGGACAGGACTTTACAGTGGCAACGAGGATGGGATTACAGAATCCACAGAATGGCGAACAACGGATCAGATGAAAAGTACAATGCGGGAGACAATTGGGAGGACTTTATAGAAAGGCTCCAGCAAAGCTTTGTAACCAAAGACTGGTCAGGCGACGATAAGGCAGACAAGAGAAGAGCCCATCTATTGACCAGCTGTGGCTCGAAAACTTTAATGAAGGATCTGTTGGCACCCGAGAAACCAGCAAGCAAGTCGTTTGAAGAATTGAGCACACTGGTAAGAGACCACCTGAAGCCAGCGAGCAGCCGACACATGGCCAGACACAGGTTCTACAACTACAGACGCTGTGTGGGCCAGAGCATACCCGACTTCGTGGCGGAACTCCGGAGGTTGGCTAATTTATGTGAGTTCTCCGATGAACTGAGGAGAGAAATACTGAGAGACTTTTTCATTGAAGGAATAGGCCACGCAGGCCTATTCCGAAAGCTGATAGAGACCAAGAACCTGACTTTAGAGACAGCAGCATTGGTTGCACAGACATTCTTGGTAGGGGAAGAAGAAACGAGGTTGATTTACAATGCAGGTACGACAACTAACGAAATATCGGAAGAAGAGGTTCACAGCATTAAACAAGCTGCTACCCCCACACACAGACAAAACCGGCAGGTTTTGCCATTGTCCATTTGTACTACCAGTAGCCTGTTTCCTTCCTTGCCCGTTACTGTCCCTGCAAGCCATTTGGGACCCCTGCCATAGTTTTGTACAAACACTTTGTCCCCTATATCATTCCAAAAAAAAAGCTCAGCAGGCTACCCCTGGTGACCACGGAAGGGTCTGATGAACAGGACTGTGAGATAGTCATGGCAATCAATGCCTTTGAGTCCACAGGTTCGCCCATGATGGCTCGCCAAATCAGAGCCTGGACGGCCAGCGACCCCACGTTATCCTTAGTAAAAAGATGTGTCCTAACCGGTGACTGGGCAGAGGCTCGCGATGCCTGCCCCGAGGAATTAAAACCCTTTCACAGGCGCATGCATGAGCTATCACTACAAGCAGACTGCCTGATGTGGGGCAGCCGAGTAGTCATTCCTCTGCGAGGCAGAGAGGCATTTGTCCGGGATCTCCACCCCGAGCACCCGGGGATCGTTCGCGTGAAGGCCATAGCTAGATCCCACGTCTGGTGGCCTGGTATTGATGCGGACTTGGAGCTCTGCGTCCGAAGGTGCACCATTTGTCCCCAACTCAGCAATGCCCCCAGGGAGGCTCCACTGAGCCCCTGGCCCTGGCCTACCAAACCGTGGTCGCGGGTGCATGTAGACTATGCGGGCCCATTCATGGGCAAAATGTTCCTCGTAGATGTAGATGCATTTTCAAAGTGGATCGAATGCACCATTTTAAACTCGAGCACAACCTCCATCACTGTGGAGAGCCTCGCAACCATGTTTGCAACGCACGGAATCCCTGACACATTGGTCAGTGACAATGGTCCGTGCTTCACCAGCGCAGAATTCCAAGACTTTATAATTGACCACGGCATAAATCACGTCAAGACAGCACCGTTCAAGCCAGCCTCCAACGGCCAGGCGGAGAGAGCAGTGCACATCATTAAACAAGGCATGCTTAAAATCCAAGGTCCCATGCTGCAGGGTCGCCTGTCGCGACTGCTGCTGGCATGCAGATCTCATCCGCACTCACTGACTGGGATCCCCCCCGCGCAACTGTTGATGAAAAGGACTTTAAAAACAAGGCTCTCGTTAATCCTCCTGGACATGCACGAAATCGTTGAGGCAAAACGCCGTAAGCTGACTGAGTACCATGACAGAAATTCGAGGGGGAGATGGAATGAGATAGGGGACAAAGTGTTTGTACTAAACTATGGCAGGGGTCCCAAATGGCTTGCAGGGACAGTAACAGGCAAGGAAGGAAACAGGCTACTGGTAGTACAAATGGACAATGGCAAAACCTGCCAGAGACATGTAGACCAAGTCAAAAGCAGATTTACCAACAACACTGCAGAACCAGAGGCAGACTACAATGTGGAACTCGCACCACACCTGGTGGACAGACAGAGGGAACAACCTGAGGAAAGGGAAATCCCAACAGACAGCCCAGGCGAGTCAACAATAATCACACCAATCGGAACAGACAGCCCAGGCGAGATACCAGCAACCACACCCAAAGAAAAACAGACACAAAGGCAAACAACTGAACCACAACTCAGACGCTCCACGCGAGAGCGTAGACCACCTGAGAGACTGAACCTATAAAGACAGTAAGACCTTGGGGGAGGGTGATGTCATGTATCTTACATTATTATATATAACTGTATCCTAACATGCTATACATGACTGTAATAAGATATGACCTGTAACCACCAGCATACCTTACCACCAGGGGTGCACTTGCAAGAGACAGGTATATAAGGACAGGTCTCAGGCAAGTGCAGCATTCCAGAGCTGTGAAATAAACGTGCAGGTCCAGAGTGACCTTGACTTCACTACATGCCTCATGTGAATCTGTACTGAGGGGACAGGACTTTACACATTTTCCTCCGTACTTCATTCTGGGCTAATAGGGCTTTTCTGCTGCACATGGTCGGCAGACACAGCCCGCCTTACTTTAGTTCCTTCCCCCTCTACACTCGAGACTATGTTTACAATATATCGGTATTGCACCATCTAGTTCTGCTACACCGTCCTTCCCTTTTCATATCCTATTATTGCACCACATTTTAGCTGATTCAGGCTGACTTAGCACCCCAGCTGGTGACCACAGTCCATGGAGACATAGCATGTTTTTATGTTCAATCCCTTATACATATTTCACATTCTTTCAACATTCCTCTACACTTTCTCACATTCTCACCTTCTTAATTGTAACATAGCTCCTCCTAGTGGACTACTGCTCCACCTAGTGGATTACTGTGGTAATGCAACTGCTGAAGTATAATAATAAAAGGGTCATGCAATCAGGTCACCCGACAAGTTCCAGATTGAAGCCATCTTGAGTGTATGTGCTTTAGTGATGTCGTATGAATATATCACATTGGTGAATGAGGATACGATAATGGGATTCCCTAGCTGAAATTTTGTTGGTGGATGATTCAGCCAACTGACAGAGATACTTTGAGAGGTTCCTTGTTTTGCAGCACAGCTGAAAATCCCAGGTAAATTATAAGCTCACTTTGCTGAATTGCCAGAGTGCGGATGGCCACGTCTATGGGAATAATAGGGCACTTGTGTGAGTCCCATCGCGACCGCGAGACTTTCGAAGCGTAAGTGGAATGGCTAGAAATGTTTTTTGCCTGGGACAACACATTGCTCAAAGCTGCCCATTTGTAAAGGCAAGGTGCCACATAAGACGTTACTGCACAAGATAAAAACTCACGGGATTGGGGGTAATATATTTGCATGGATAGAGGATTGGCTAATTAACAGAAAACAGAGTCAGGATAAATGGGTCATTTTCCAGTTGGCAAACAGTGACTAGTGAGGTGACGCAGGGATTGGTGCTGGGTCCTCAACTATTTATAATCAATATTAATGACTTGGATGAAGGGATCGAGAGTAGTGTTGCCAAGTTTGCTAATAATACAAAGATGGGTGGGAGAGTAAATTGTGAGGAGGACACAAAAAATCTGCGAAGGGATATTGACAGGCTAAGAGAGTGGGCAAAAATTTGGCAGATGGAGTATAATGTGGGAAAATGTAAGGTTATCCACTTTGGCAGAAATAATAGAAAAGCAAATTATAATTTAAATGGAGAAAAATTGCAAAGTGCTGCAGGACAGAGGGAGCTGGGGGTCCTTGTGCATGAAGCACAAAACATTAGTATGCAGGTACAGCAAGTAATTAGGAAGGCAAATGGAATGTTGGCCTTTATTGCAAGGGGGATAGAGTATAAAAGCAGAGAAGTCCTGCTATAACTGTACAGGGTACTGGTGAGGCCACACCTCGAGTACTGCGTACAGTTTTGGTCTCCGTATTTAAGGAAGGATATATTTGCATTGGAGGATGTTCAGAGAAGGTTCACTGAGATGAGGGGGTTGACTTATGAGGATAGGTTGAGTAGGTTGGGCCTATACACATTGGAGTTCAGAAGAATGAGAGGTGATCTTATTGAAACTTATAAGATCATGAGGGGGCTCAACAACGTGGATGCAGAGAGGATATTTCCACTCATAGGGGAAACTAAAACTAGGGGATATAGGGCTAGAATCTCCACTTTTTTTGCATGCTTAACACCCACTTAACGCCCATTTTACCGCTGACATGATATATAACGCCCATATATCGCCCATTTTGGCTCAAAATGGAAACTGATGGGCTTTTTTAGGAGACTTATCGGCGAGCGTTATTTTCCTAATGGGCTTAACGCCGAGAAAAAATATTACCACCCGCCCACTTTTTTGGTGCGCAATCAGCAGAATGGCGAATTCAACGCCCATAATATCACCCAGCGTTACTTTCCGCACGGCATTAACGCTGAGATTCAATATTAAAGCCGTCCACTGTATTTTGTCGTAAAGAGCAATCTAACGGCCATGGAGATCGGCCATCGTCAATTTCACCACCTCGCACATATATCACCCACAATATCACTCGCTCAAAAAACCGCCCACAAAAAGTGGAACTAACCGGAACGAACACCAATGGTGTGGCTGGCATTTGTTAAATCCCACTCTTACACGAGGAGCTGATATCGGAAAGATTTGCCTAAAAGAGCACTGATGTGAGTGACAACGCTGGCACACTGCTGTGTGTGTGCAGCTCAGACATCAATGGTGCCCATCAATTTGATACCAGTTAAAGTTTATGTTGATTGATGTTAAATTGTATTTAACCCTTTCATGGTAAGGAATCACAGTGTGTAACGGTCCAGCTATCTGAGACAATGCGCTCCAAGGTTATATTCAATAACAAAAGTTTAATACCAACATTGGTCTGAAATTATAAGTATCACAGCCAACCCCCGCCCATACCCTGTTTTTTCCACCATTGACATCAATCACATTTTCAAATGTCCACCAACACAGAATACAAATGCAAGGCATACATTGCAATAAATTGCATAAACCCAGATGGAGATATAACACAGCCATCACCTGCGCACATGCACCTCACTTTCCTTTCCCATCTCTAACCCTTCCGCTCCTCGTTCCATGGCGCCTGGCCGAGGAGCTCCTCAGGCGGTGCCTCATTGGGGAGGATGAAGGCAGATACATTGGTTGGACGGGTATGTGAGTGGGGCGTGCCAAGGGGGCAACATTCTCTGATGCAGAAGCAGGATCTTGGTCCTTGCTCTCATCTGTCGTTCGCACTGGTGGTGCGGAGCCTAGGGGTGGAATGCCACGCTCGGGGACCACTTGGAGGCCTGTGGCAGCAGTGTTCCTGGCTATCGCATCCAGGGTCTCCGCCATGCGCGGAATGTACTCAGTCATGGTAGCCAGCTGTTGGGATATGCCCCCCAATGCTTCAATAAGCTGGTCACCAATATCTACAGTCCTCCTGGACAACTATACCATCTCTCCGCTGTCATGTCGCACTCGTGGAACGGACCTGCCGCATCCACGAGGCCTCCGCGTGTTCGGCGCCGTCTTGGGGACAAATGGGGTGTCCTGTGAAGAGATGCTTGGGGCCGGGACCTCCAGAGTGGAGGCGGGAATGACCGGAGGAGCACAAGATGACCTTGGGGTGGAATGGCTTCTGAAGCGTGGCGATGCAGGTTCTTCGCAGTCCGCGCTCTCATTCGCCGAGAACAGACCCAGCAGATTGACGGGCGACAATCGGAGCTCCTCAGCACCAGATGTAGTAGGATCGTCCGCCGACCTCTGCCCCGCGCCCCCACCTTCTGGCCTCTGCGGTCTTGCCTGGGGCCGCACTGCTGGCTGAGCTGCAAGACACAAATGAGGTTATTAGAGGAGAAGGGGGTGCTAGGGTCACAAGGTGAGTCCAGCGCTACACACAGTATATGCACGACAAAAGCACCACCGCTCTCAAAACAATCGCAGACATCACATTTCATGACCATCAACACATTCTGCATTGCAATGATTTTCATTAGGCCAGCATTGTTTCTATGACACTTTTAGAAATCATCTATCATGTATGATTGTTCGGATATAAGTTGGTGTGGCATCTATTGAATTTACATCACGCATTGGTGTAAGCTTTACTCACGTGGCTGTACAAGGGTGCTTCCCCATGAGTGCGAGTACCCGCTCCTCCATCTCAGTGATGTCGCTGGGGACTGGTGGCCCCCCCACCCGTTCACCTCTGCATGGACCTGATCATCGATAGCTTCTTCTGTAAAAGGTGACAGGACGACATGGCATGAGATCATTGTGTGATATCGTTGCTAGGTACTGTCACAGAGACTGATACAACACATAACCGACAGATGTAATCATGATTATTATGATTTTTTTTCATTCTTTACCTAAAGACGTACACCATGACCGCAGGCTTTGAGTAAAACATTCCCGGTAAAAGTGCAAGACCTCACATCGGCTGATAGCCAATCATGACTGTTAGAAATCAAATTATACAAATACATAAGTACATGTAAATCAATGTAATACTTACTCGTGCGGATCCCACAAGGTCTTTCCATCGTTTGCGGCATTGGTTGCCCTCACGCACCTCATTGGGTCGCCGATGAGACCACCTCTGCTATCTCGGTCCATATCCTCTGGTAGGCCTTTGGGGTGGGCTTCCCACACCCTCCCTGTGTCAAATCACCCCAGCATAACTTGACCTTCTGCAGGAGAGAGGCATTTAGAAACATAGAAACACAGAAAATAGGTGCAGGAGCAGGCCATTCGCCTCTGCGATCTTGCACCGCCATTCAATATGATCATGGCTGATCATGCAATCTAAGGAGCACACCCCTGCCTTCTCTCCATACCCCCTGATCCCGTAAGGGTCACATCTAACTCCCTTTTGAATATGTCCAACGAACTGGACTCAACAACTTTCTGTGGCAGAGAATTCCACAGGTTCACAACTCTCTGGGTGAAAACGTTTCTCCTCATCTCGGTCCTATATGGCTTACCCCTTATTTTTAGACTGTGACCCCTGGTTCTGGACTTCCCCAACATCGGGAACATTCTTCCTGCATCTAACCTGTCCAGTCCCATCAGAATTTTATACGTTTCTATGAGATCCCCTCTCATTCTTCTAAATTCCAGTGAGTATAAGCCTAGCCGATCCAGTCTCTCCTCAGATGTCAGTCCTGCCATCCCAGGAATCAGTCTGGTGAACATTCGCTGCACTCCCTCAATAGCAAACATGTCCTACCCCAGATGAGGAGACCAAAACTGCACACAATACTCAAGGTGTGGTCTCACCAAGGCCCTGTACAACTGCAATAAGACCTCCCTGCTCCTATACTCAAATCCCCTCGCTATGAAGGCCAGCATGTCATTTGGCTCAATTTACTGCCTGCTGTACCTGCATGCCTACCTTCAATGACTGATGTACCATGACACCCAGGTCTATTTGCACCACCCCCTTTACTAATCTGTCACCATTCAGATAATAATCTGCCTTCCTGTTTTTGCCACCAAAGTGGATAACCTCACATTTATCCACATTATACTGCATCTGCCATGCATTTGACCATTCACCTAACCTATCCAAATCCCCCTACAGCCTCTTAGCATCTTCCTCGCAGCTCGCACTCCCACCCAGCTTAGTGTCATCTGCAAACTTGGAGATATTACCTTCAATTCCTTCATCTAAATCATTTAATGCATATTGTAAATATCTGGGGTCCCAGTACTGAACCCTAAGGCACCCCACTAGTCACTGCCTGCCATTCTGAAAAGGACCCGTTTATTCCCACTCTTTGCTTCCTGTCTGCCAAACAGTTCTCAATCCACGTCAATACATTACCTCCATACCATGTGCCTTAATTTTGCACACTAATCTCTTGTGTGGGACCTTGTCAAAAGCCTTTTGAAAGTCGAAATACACCACATCCACTGGTTCTCCCTTATCCACTCTACTAGTTACATCCTCAAAAAACTCTAGAAGATTTGTCAAGCATGATTTCCCTTTCATAAATCCATGCTGACTTGGACCGATCCTGTCACTACTTTCCACATGCACTGCTATTACAGCTTAATAATTGATTCCAACATTTTCCTCACCACCGATATCAAGCTAACCGGTCTATAATTACCTGTTTTCTCTCTCCCTCCTTTTTTAAAAAGTCGGGTTACATTAGCTACCCTCCAATGCATCTACTATTTCAAGGGACACTTCCTTAAGTGATCTGGGATGCAGACTATCAGGCCCTGGGGATTTATCGTCCTTCAGTCCCTTCAATTTCCCTAACACCATTTCCTGACTGATAAGGATTTCCCTCAGTTCCCCCTTCTCGCCAGACCCTCGGTGTTATTTGTATCTTCCTTAATGAAGACAGAACCAAAGTATTTGTTCAATTTGTCTGCTATTTCCTTGTTCCCCATTATGAATTCACCTGATTATGACTGCAAGGGAACTACATTAGTCTTCACTAATCTTTTTCTCTTCACATATAGAAGCTTTTGCAGTCAGTTTTTATGTTCCCTGCAAGCTTACTCTCATACTCTATTTCCCCCTCCTAATTAAACCTTTTGTCCTCCTCTGCTGAATTCTAAATTTCTCCCAGTCCTCAGGTTTGCTGCTTTTTCTGGCCAATTTATATGCCTCTTCCTTGGATTTAACACTTTCCCTAATTTCCCTTGTTAGCCACAGTTGAGCCACCTTCCTTTTTTATTCTTACGCCACACAACGATGTACAATTGTTGTAGTTCATCCATGTGATCTTTAAATATCTGCCATTGCCTATCCACCGTCAACCCGTTTAAGTATCATTCTCCAGTCTATCCTAGCCAATTCACATCTCATGCCGTCGATGTTTCCTTTCTTTACAGGACCCTAGACTCTGAATTAATTGTCTCGCTCTACATCTTAATGAAGAATTCTACCATATTATGGTCACTCTTTCCCAAGGGGCCCCGCATGACCAGATTGCTAATTAATCCTCTCTCATTACACAAGACCCAGTCTAGGATGGCCCGCTCTCTAGTTGATTCCTCAACATATTGGTCCATGAGCAGCTCCCATGCCGCAATGTGGTCTATCCCTTATACACTCCAGGAAATCCTCCTCCACCACATTGCTACCAGTTTCGTTAGCCCAATCAATATGTAGATTAAAGTCACCCATGATAACTGTTGTACTCTTATTGCACGCGTCCCAAACTTCCTGTTTGATGCCATCTCTAACCTCCCGACTACCGTTTGGTGGTCTGTACACAACTCCCACTAACGTTTTCTGCCCTTTGGTGTTTCGCAGCTTACCCATATAGATTCCACATTATCCACGCTAATGTCCTTCCTTGCTATAAATCTCCTCTTTAACAAGTAACGCTACACCACCTCCTTTTTCTTCCTGTCTGCCTTTCCTGAATATTGAATGCCCCTGGATGTTGAGTTCCCAGCCTTGGTTACCCTGGAGCCATGTCTCCATAATCCCAATTACATCATACCCATTAACAGCTATCTGCACAGTCAATTCATCCACCTTATTATGAATGCTCCTCGCATTGAGACTCAGAGCCTTCAGGCCTGTTTTTTTTAACACTCTTTGTTCTTTTTGAATTATGTTGTAATTTGGTCCTTTTGGATTTTTGCCCTTGATTTCTCTGCCCTCCACTCTTGCTTTTCTCCTTCCTACCTTTTGATTCTGCCCCCTTTTTACTTCCCTCTGCCTCCCTGCATAGATTCCCATCCCGCTGCCAGTTTAGTTTAAACCCTCCCCGACAGCACTAGCAAACACTCCGCCTAGGACATCGGTTCTGGTTCTGCCCAGGTGGAGACCGTCTGGTTAGTACTGCTCCCACCTCCCCCAGACCGGTTCCAATGTCCCAGGAATTTGAATCCCTCCCCTTTGCACCATTCCTCAAGCCACGTATTCATCTGAGCTATCCTGCAATTCCTATTCTGACTAACACGTGGCATTGGTAGCAATCCTGAGATTACTATCTTTGAGGTCCTACTTTTTAATTTAACTCCTAGCTCACTAAATTCAGCTTGTAGGACCTCATCCCATTTTTTACCTATATCGTTGATACCTATATGTACCACGACAGCTGGCTGTTCACCCTCCCCCTCCAGAATGCGCTGCAGTCGCTCCGAGACATCCTTGACCTTGCACCAGGGAGGTAACATACCATCCTGGAGTCTCGTTTGCGGCTGCAAAAATGCCTATCTATTCCCCTTACAATCGAATCCCCTATCATTGTAGCTCTCCCACTCCTTTTCCTGCCTTCTTGTGCAGCAGAGCCACCCCTGGTGACATGGACTTGACTGCTGCTGCTTTCCCCTGATGAGTCATCTCCCCCAACAGTACCCAAGGTGGTGTATCTGTTTTGGAGGGAGATGACACAGAGGACCCCCGCACTGTCTTCCTTCCACTGCTCTGCCTGATGGTCACCCATCCCCTATCTGGCTGTGTAACCTTTACCTGCGGTGTGACCAACTCACTAAACGTGCTATTCACGACATCCTCAGCATCGCAGATGCTCCAGAGTGAGTCCATGCGCAGCTCCCATGCCGCAATGTGGTCTGTCAGGAGCTGCAGCCGGATACACTTCCTGCACATGTAGCTGTCAGGGACACTGGTATTGTCCCTGATTTCCCAGATAGCACAGGAGGAGCATGACACAGGTCTGGGCTCTCCTGCCATGACTTAACCCTTAGATTAACTTAATTGGTAACAATGCCAAATGTTTCTTACTGATAAGAAACAGAAAAAAGATAAAGAAATAGAAAAATTACTCACCAATCAACCAGCCAATCACTTACCCTCTTGACTGTGACGTCACACTTCGCATACTTTTTACTTCTTTCTTACTTTTGACCCTACACCAGCTGCAGCTAGCTGCTCTTCCCTGAACTGCTGCCGACCTGGAACCGCCGCTGGGCATTTATAGACCACCGATCGTCTGCCTTTATAGGCTGCTGCTCGTTCCTCGCTGCTTCTCCCCAAACTGCCGCCAACCTGGGGCTGCTGCTGGGCCTTTATAGGCCGCTGCTCGCTCCACGCTGCTCCTCCCTGAACTGCCTCATCCGAGAACCACCTGGCTCTTTTGTGGCCTCCAATGTGCTCCTCTCCCACCTCACTGCTCTCTCCAGCGTCAGTCTCCACAGCGTGCTGTGATGCCGCCTCCTCATCCTACATTATAGGGCAAATTCGGTCAAATATGTGGCTGGTAACAATTAATTTTTGTTTGCCTACTTGCTGTGAAGCTCTAAAGTCTCCCTCCTTCCTCCCAAAGCAATCACACCACATCCAGCCACACCTTCAGTCCCTCTGAGCTCCCTCTCTCTCTGTCTCCTCTTCTGCGCATGTCATGATGACCCTTTACCTCCAGAATCGCGGGAATCAAGTGTTGCCATGCCGTTGCTAAGGACGGCCACAATTTATGGCAGAAGGTCAAAAAAATTTTGTGCTACCGCCCATTGATATCGCTCGCGGTAATGCCCATTTTCAAAAATGTAAACTAGGTATTTTGAGAATGGGTGAGAAGCCGGCGATCTGAAAACCCTTTTTTTACTACCCAAGCCGGAAATAACACCCATTTTTGGGCGATAAGCAGAAAAGTGGAGGTTCGAGCCCAGAGTCTCAGAATAAATGGCCACCCATTTAAAACTGAGATTAGGAGAAATTTTTTCTCTCAGAAGGTTGTAAATCTATGGACTTCTCTGCCCCAGAGAGCTGTGGAGGCTGGGTCATTGAATATATTTAAGGCGGAGACAGACAGATTTTTGAACAATAAGGGAGTAAAGGGTTATGGGGAGCGAGCAGGGAAATGGAGCTGAGTCCATGATCAGATCAGCCATGATCTTATTGAATGGTAGAGTAGGCTCGAGGGGCCAAATGGCCTACTCCTGTTCCTATTTCTTATGTTCTTATGTTCTTATGTTCTTATGTTCTTATGCTCTTCTGCAAGAAAACTAGGCATCTTGCCGACTGAAGAGTAAACCGATGTTCAATGTTATAAGTAGAAATCGCCAGAGAGTACATAGCACTGAAGAGAAGCAACAGGATGAAGAGGTTCTGAAGATACACATCATCAGGAGCACGAGGATATCTAACAATGATTCTCGAAGTATCACCATCCAAGTAGTCATTGCAGGAACCAGGATATCCATGGAAATCGACACTGGTGCATCCGTGAGTGTAGTGCCAGAATCGCTATATCGCGACAAGTTACGTAATTTTCCACTGGAGAAATCGAAGATTGAGCTGCGAGGCTACTCAGGAGAGACAATCACCGTACTGGTGAAATACAACGATCAGTTTCAGAGCTTGCCTTTCTCAGTAGTGTCAGGAGACAAGCCTACCTTAATAGGTAGAAATTGGCTGGGATCACTGAAGCTGATTTGGAATTAGATGTTTCGCGCTGAAATGAGATTTGCATCGAAGGATGATGCCATCAAGCAATATCCAAAGGTGTTCCGTGAAACAGACAGTCCGATCCAAGGCTTCAAGGCGAATGTCAAAGTGCAGAAGGATGCTAGAACAGTTTACTGCAAGCCACGTCCCGTACCATATGCACTCCAGGAGAAAGTTGAGCAAGAACTCAAAAGATTGGAGACTGAGAACATTATCTCTAAGATAGATCTAAGTAATTGGTACACATTGTTGTTGTACCTAAGTCAAATAGTAAAGTAACGTTATGTGGTGATTAGAAAGTAACCGTAAACCAGGTTCTAGAGGGTAATCTACCCAATTCATTGCCAAATGTAGAAGATTTGTTCACAATGCTGACAGGTGGCGAGATCTTCTCAAAATTAGATTTTATAAATGTCTAGAAACATAGAAACTTGGAAAATAGGTGCAGGAGTAGGTGATTCGGCCCTTCGAGCCTGCACCACCATTCAATATGATCATGGCTGATCATTTTTGCAACTTCAGTACCACATTCCTGTCATGTATCTCACACTACTGCACATAACTGTATCTTACCATGCTATACATGACTGTAACTGGAGATGACCTGTAACCACAAGCTTACCTTACCACCAGGGGTGCACTTGCAGGAGACACTGGATACTTGTCCCAGACAGGTATATAAGGAGAGGTCTCAGGCAAGTGTGGCATTCGACAGCTGTGTAATAAAGGTGCAGGTACTGAGCGACCTTGACTTCAGTATGTGCCTCGTGTGAATCTGTACTGCAGGGACAGGACTTTACAGTGGCGACGAGTTACGGGATTACAAAATCCACAGAATGGCGAACAATAGCTCAGATGAAAAATACAATGCTGGAGATAATTGGGAGGACTTTATAGAAATGCTCCAGCAAAGCTTTGTAACCAAAGACTGGTTGGGCGATGACAAGGCAGACAAGAGAAGAGCCCATGTCTTGACCAGCTGTGGCTCGAAAACACGCTTTAATGAAGGACCTGCTGGCACCCGAGAAACCAGCAAGCAAGTCGTTTGAAGAGTTGAGCACACTGGTAAGAGACCACCTGAAGCCAGCGAGCAGCCTACACATGGCCAGACACAGGCTCTACATCTACAGACGCTGTGTGGGCCAGAGCATACCCGACTTCGTGGCGGAACTTCGGAGATTGGCTAGTTTATGTGAGTTCTCTGATGAACTAAGGAGAGAAGTACTGAGAGACTGTTTTATTGAAGGAATAGGCCACGCAGGCATATTCTGAAAGCTCATAGAAACCAAGAACTTGACTCTAGAGGCAGCAGCACTGGTTGCACAGACTTTCTTGGCAGGTACGACAACTAACGAAACATCGGAACAAGGGGTTCACAGAGTGAAACAAGCTGCTACCCCCACACACAGACAAAGGCAGGAGAGCAGGCCCTCAACAGCAGGCAGTGGTGCCAGAAGCCATCAAGGGCCACATGAACGGCCGTTCACACCTCATCAACCCACAATGCGAGCATTCAACTACAAACTGAGAGAAGCTCAAGAGAGATCAGCCAGATGCAGCTCATTCTTTGGAAACAATGGAAATGGCCTGTGCTGGAGATGTGGGGGAAGGCGCTCATCAAGGGGGTGTCGACTTCAGCATGCTGTTTGCAGAAACTGCGACTATACAGGGCATCTGGCCCGCATGTGCAGAAAAATGGCAGCTCGGCTGGTATACGAATCGTTAGGGTCGGAAAGCAGACCAGAAGATGGTGGGGACAGTACCCGGGACACTGGTGTACAGCGGGTCAACACGATCAATGGCCACTGCTCTGAAAACAAGATGCCTCCAATAATGATGAGGGTCCTACTCAACGGGATACCCGTCAACATGGAGCTGGATACGGGAGCGAGTCAATCTCTCATGGGCGCTCAACAATTTGAACAGCTGTGGCCGCACAAAAGAGACAGACCAAAACTCACAAGGGTCGACACCAAACTAAGGACCTATACCAAAGAAATCTTCCCAGTCCTCGGCAGCGCCATGCTCTCAGTCACACACAAAGGGACAGTGAACCGACTTCCCCTGTGGATTGTCCCCGGAGATCTCCCAGCACTGCTGGGGAGAAGCTGGCTGGCAAAACTAAACTGGAAATGGGATGATGTTCACGCCCTGTCGTCAGTGGAACGAACCTCCTGCTCAACAGTTCTAAGTCGATCTCTTTCAGGTGTGGGCACCTTCAAAGGGGCTAAAGTCAAAATCTACATCACACGGGAATCTAGACCGGTCCATCAGAAGGCTAGAGCTGTACCCTATGTGATGAGGGAAAAGATTGAACATGAACTGGACAGGCTTCTGCGGGAAGGCATTATCTCACCCGTGGAATTTAGCGACTGGGCAAGTCCCATCGTCCCAGTCATGAAGCATGGATCCGTACGAATCTGTGGGGACTACAAATCTACCATAAACAGAGTCTCCCTATAGGACCAATACCCACTGCCCAGAGCGGAGGACTTATTTGCCACATTGGCTGGAGGAAAACTTTTCTCAAAACTAGATCGCACATCTGCGTATATGACGCAAGAATTGACCGATGAGTCCAAGCTACTCACCACCATCAACACGCATCGAGGCCTTTTCATGTACAATCGATGCCCATTCGGCATCAGGTCAGCAACTGCTATGTTCCAGCGCAACATGGAGAGTCTGCTCAAGTCCATCCCGGGGACGGTTGTATTTCAAGACGGCATACTTATCACGGGCAGGGACACTGACTCCCATCTCCGCAATTTGGAGGAAGTACTAAAGCGGTTGTATTGGGTAGGCCTAAGAGTTAAGAAATCCAAGTGCCTGTTTCTCGTGCCCGAGGTTGAATTTTTTGGCAGAAGGATTGCTTGCCGCTGATGGAATCCGCCCAACAGAGTCCAAAACCGAAGCAATTCGCCTGGCACCCAGGCCCCGGAATGTCTCAGAACTGCGCGCCTTTCTCGGGCTACTCAATTACTTTGGGAACTTTATGCAGAACTTAAGCACGCTGCTGGAGCCTGATCACCGATGCCTGTAAACTTGCTTGTAGTTTTGCACTGGCACTAAAACTTACCACTTTGATCTCATGCCCCTGAAATAGTGATGTCATCCGGTGCACAGCACCCTGTTACTGCCTCGGATGCAATATTCGCTCCCGCCCCCTGCAGCATCGCCGGACGTCAACAACGGCAGCAGTAGGAGGCATTATCACCTTGGCTGGCCTCTTAGGGAATGCTAATTGAAGGCAGTGATGGTCAGGTAGGGCAAAATTTAATTATGTCCCCAGTGTGGTGTTTTTAACTTTTTTTGTACTCCGCGATTGCTCAGCCCTGCACTCGCTTAGAGTGCTTGGGGCTGCTATGCACGTATCGCTGGTGCCGTCACCCAACATACACAGCCGTAGAATTCAATCAACACAGCTTTGGCCCTTCCTTTTAAGGGAAGGAAGGAGCCTGTAAAACCGTCAGTACTGCCCCGAACATCGCTTAGTGCTCTCGCGCTTCTGCACCTCTCACTCCCTTTAGCGCTCTAAGGGAGGTGATAGCACTTGATTTAGCGCTCCACTTCTCTCTTGGAATGCTAAAACGGAAGTTCCCGGCAAAATCAAATCTTTACCGCCCGGTGATACTTTTGTGCTCCCACAAAAGTTATCACCCCAAACGGGGTGCTACGCAATTTCTAGCCCAAGGTTTTGAGGTTAATATGTGGTGGAGGCATGGCTGTGCAGGGTGGCAGAATGGATTTGTATGATACAATGGAATGATCACAATGTTGTAAATATTTTTAATATTGAATAAAAAAAAATGTAAGAAGTTGGTAACACTCTCGCCTCTGAGTCAGAAGGTTGTGGGTTCAAGTCCCACTCCAGAGACTTAAGCACAAAAATCCATGTTGACGGTCCCAGTGCAGTACCGAGGCTGTGCCACTGTGTTGGAGATGCCGTTTTTCAGATAAGATGTTAAACTGAGGCCCTGTTTGCTCTCTCAAGTGGGTGTAAAAGATTCCATGGCACTATTTTGAAGAAGAGCAGGGGAGTTATATCCAGTGCCCTGGCCAATATTTATCCTTCAATCAACATCACTAAAACAGATTATCTGATCATTATCACATTGCTGTTTGTGGGAGCTTGCAATGTGCAAATTGGCTGCAGAATTTCCCACATTACAACAGTGACTATACTTCAAAAGTACTTAATTGACTGTAAAGCACTTTGGGACATCCTGTGGTTGAGAAAGGTGCTACATAAATGTAAGTCTTTCTTTCAGATAACAGCAGGCAGAGCGAGCACATGTCTTCCCTAGGATTGCAGGCTTCCCCATGGTGCAAGATGTTATTGACTGTATGCACGTTGCTTTGCAAGCGCCGCATGTCAACTCTGAAATGTACCGCAACCAAAGGGATTCCACTCCCTTAACGTCCAGCTGGTGCATGACCAAAGACAGCGAATCATGCAGGTTAATGCCCGGTATCCTCGCAGCAGTCATGATGCCTTTATTTTGCGGCAGTCCACTGTGCCATTTATATTTGAAACACCAGACCAAACCAAAGAGTGGCTACTGGGCGACAAGGACTATCTGGGGATGACATGGCTCATGACTCCGGTGTGCAAAGTGCAAACCATGCAACGGTGGGCAGCAGCATATAATGAAAGCCATACAAAATGTCCTAGAGTAGACCATTGGCAGGCTGAAACAATGCTTCCATGCTGGACCGCTCTGGAGGAGCCATGCTGTACTCGGCAGAGTGGGTGTCAATATTTGTGGTGGTCTGCTGCATGATACACAACCTCACAATTATGAAAACACAGCCCTTGCCACTAGCTATATGGCAACCAGCTGAAGAGCATGAGGGGGAGGAAGTGGAAGAGGAGGAGGAGGAAGAGCAAAAGGAAGAGAAAGAGGAGGAGGAGGAAGAGGAAAAGGAAGAGGAAAAATTAGAGAAGGAGAAAGAAGAGGAAGAGAAAAAGGAAGAGGAGGAGGAGGAGGGGGAAGTGGAAGGGAAGAGGCAACCTAGATGGTCCCTTTCTAGCTAGGCTGCCGTGAAGTACTAATCCGAGTAAAATAGCAGTAAATTCAACCCCAATTCCTCATCCACCAACAGTCCCATACTTTGCTCTGTTAGTGACTATCACTGTGTCCGCTTGCAGCAATAAAAGTCATAGAGTAATAGAGTCATTACGGCACAAAAGGAAGCCATTCGTCCCATCGAGTCAATGCTGGTTCTCTGTGGAGCAATCCAGTCAGTCCCATTCCCCGCTCTATCCCCGTTGCCCTGCAAGTTTACTTCCCACAAGTGCCTATCCAATTTCCTTTTGAAATCATTGATTGTCTCCGCTTCCACCACTCTCATCGGCAGTGAGTTCCAGGTCATTACCACACGCTGCGTTAAAAAGTTCTTCCTCACATCCCCCCTGTATCTCTTGCCCAGAAACTTAAATCTGTGTCCCTTAGTCCTTGTACCATCAGCTAATGGGAATAGCTTTTCTCTGCCTACCTCTGTCCAAAGTTGACACAAAATAAACATTCCGATCCAAATTTATAAATGAAATCATGCCATATTGCATAAAAACATAAACTAATAACCCTTAGTGCGTGTCTTCTGTGTGCCTTTGGCTGCCCTCGTGCTCCAGTATGGCTGGTGGAAGGCTGCTGCCTTTCAGTGGAGGAGACTACAAATGACCTTGCAGGATGACCTCAAGCAGCTCTGAGCCTAGAAGGCCCGACTTCAGACTGCACCATCTTGGCATGGGCAGCAGCAGTCTGGGCTAGCTGGCTGACAGGCAACAGCAAGGGCACTGGCGGAATGGCAGTGTTGGGAGGACAAATGCTGTCATCCTGAGAGAGAACAGCAGGTTCGTGCTCCACGGAGCCACTGCCACTTCCCTGGGTTGGCGCCTCAGCATTCCCAGTAATCTGTTGGCAGACAGATTGCTGGACTGCTGTGACACTTGGCACTTGCCTGAACTCCAGCAACACTCAAGAAGCTTGATACCATCTAGGACAAAGCAGCCCGCTTGATCGGCATCCCATGCACCACATTAAACACTCACTCCCTCCATCACCGACGTACCATGGCTGCAATGTGTACCATCTACAAGATGCATTGCAGCAACTCGCCAAGGCTTACATAAGAACATAAGAAATAGGAACAGGAGTAGGCCATATGGCCCCTCGAGCCTGCTGCACCATTCAATAAGATCATGGCTGATCTGATCATGGACTCAGCTCCATTTCCCTGCCTGCTCCCCCTAACCCCTTATCCCCTTATCGTTTAAGAAACTGTCTATTTCTGTCTTAAATTTATTCAATGTCCCAGCTTCCACAGCTCTCTGAGGCAGTGAATTTCACAGATTTACAACCCTCTGAGAGAAGAAATTTCTCCTCATCTTTGTTTTAAATGGGCGGCTCCTTATTCTAAGATCATGCCCTCTAGTTCTAGTCTTCCCCCATCAGTGGAAACATCCTCTCTGCATTCACCTTGTCAAGCCCCCTCATAATCTTACACGTTTCGATAAGATCACCTCTCATTCTTCTGAATTCCAATGAGTAGAGGCCCAACCTACTCAACCTTTCCTCATAAGTCAACCCCCCTCATCCCCGGAATCAACCTAGTGAACCTTCTCTGAACTGCCTCCAAAGCAAGTATATTCTTTCGTAAATATGGAAACCAAAACTGCACGCAGTATTCCAGGTATGGCCTCACTAATACCTTATATAGCTGTAGCAAGACTTCCCTGCTTTTATACTCCATCCCCTTTGCAATAAAAGCCAAGATACCATTGGCTTTCCTGATCACTTGCTGTACCTGTATACTATCCTTTTATGTTTCATGCAGAAGTACCCCCAGGTCCTGCTGTACTGCGGCACTTTGCAATCTTTCTCCATTTAAATAATAACTTGCTCTTTGATTTTTTTCTGCCAAAGTGCATGACCTCCCACTTTCCAACATTATACTCCATCTGCCATCTCCGTTGGCAGCATCTCCCAGACCCACAACCCCGATCACCTAGAAGGACAAGGGCAGCAGGCATATGGGAACACCATCACCTCCAAGTCACACTCCAAGTTACACACCGTCCTGAATTGGAAATATATCGCCGTTCTTTCATTGTCGCTGGGTCAAAATCCTGGAACTCCCTTCGTAACAATACTGTGGGAGTACTTTCACCACAAGGACCGCAATAGTTCAAGAAGGCGGCTCACCACCACCTACTCAAGGGCAATTAGGGATGGGCAATAAATGCTGGCCTTGCCAGCAATGCCCACATCCCAGGAACGAAAAAAACTCTGCAAGCATCCTTGAACACTGGAATCTTGACCAACAGTCTGAGCATGCAGGGCAGTACTCAGACATTGATTGGCTGCTGCTTGTGCTGCAATAGAAGCTGAGACATGATCATAGGATGCTGAATCACGGTTGGCTCCACAAGTGTGCTAATGGAGTTGGCCACCACTTCCATGCTGGAGGGGATGGGCTCCAAGCTCTGCGTCAAGTTGCTGCTAGTCTCGTACATACTCCTTGACATTGCACACTGGCTTTCTGGCAGGCACCCGAATATACTAAGCATTTCATTCTATATATTGATCAGCCTTCTTCTGTAGTCTGCCCCTTCGAAGTACTCACCCTGAGTCCTCAGCAACAGCCCTCCGGCGAGCCGGCACCTGCACTATTCTTGGCCCCTGTTCTGGCTGCAGGCCACTCATGCCCATTTTTTCAATACATGATGATCCCGCCTCGATAATATTCTTTAAATTACGCACAGTGTCAGCATCTGAGCTGGTGGCTGCGATTATGAAATCGTTGTTTCTTCATCATCACTGTTTGTTGCTCTTCCACCTGTTGCTCTTTCACCATTGCCTGGTCAGATTGCAGTTAATGAGTATCTGAAAGGAGAAAGGTACAAGGGTAAGGTTGTGGTGAGGGGAGGGGGGTGGGAAACCTTACACCGTCTACATCTTGTAAATCAGAAGAGATTGTGGGATGAGGGGAAGTGGGATGTAAAAAGGAGTATTAGGTATGAGGACACCGTCATTTTATCTGGCTTCAGCCCCGCCAATGGCCATGGCCTCAGCAATAGCTGTTCCAATGATGGCGAGCACTGTCTCCTTGATGCAAGTAAGGACATAAAGCATCGTCTGACCTCTGCCGGTTAGGTCGCGCTGCCTCCGGTTGTGCGCCACCTTGTCCTGCAAAAGAGAGGGAAGTGTGTCATTGAGTGTGGTGCAATCTGATTGGGTGATTTGGCTGTCATGGTTAAATAGCTGACAGTGTGTGCAAGCTGTGAGATGTGAGTGTGAGGCTTGCAGCAGTGGTAAGTGTGTGAGGGTGAGGTGAAGCTATGAATGCTAGGTATGAATGCTGATTGTTAGAGATTGTTGGTAGGTGACTGATGGGGGTGTCGTTCATTGTGGGGTAGCTGAAGCTATGCAATGCGGAATTGCTGAGGCTAGTGGTGTACTTGGTCGGATTTGCATTTGAAGATGCATTCAATGACCTTGACCACTCATGTGAAGTGATTGAACCTTTTACGGCACTGCATTCAGGTCTTTGGAGCTTGACTCCTGGCCTTGACTGGCACGGCTATCTGCTCCCACTGTCTTCTGAGCATTTGTCTGGAGGGCCTCCTGGCCCCCTGTGGATAGAGCACATCTTTGCTCCATTCTACCTCCTTTACCAAGGCCTCCAGTCATCATCGCAAAACCTTGGAGCCCATTCTCTCCCCAGTTGTGTTATTAATGAATGTTTCCCAGGTTCCCCAACCTGCTCCAGCCACAGTGCATCTTCCTTTAAGAGTTGCAGGTTGGCTTTAAGTAGTGCAGGCTAGCTTTAAGTGATGCTAACCTTCACAATTTTGGGCTCTCTCCTGATGCATGCAGCCAATGAACAGTGCAGTTAGAGCTGGCTGCGTACTACAATCATGGAAATGAGCAGGCAGCATGAAGTTGACATGCTACCTGAACCATATTGAATAGGTGCGGGCTAATCTCGCATCATGAACCCCGTGCCCATTTTCGAGGTCTATCGAATTTAGCACCCAAGTTGTTTAGAGTCAGAGTTGATAGGCTGTATGTGAATTCTTCCTGATCCAGTGCATCAAGGAACCCACAAGAGGCAATGCTTATATTCATTTTATAGTTGTAAAAGACCCAGGAAATGTACAAGATATGATAGTCTCAGTAAGCAGCTCAGTATTCGTTCAGTTGATAGCCGTTTCAATCACAGGTTTGTATTGAATGTGTGGTCTAGACTGACTATACAAGGGGTTTTGATAGAATAAATAAGGAGAAGCCTTCTCCACTAGTGGGTGGGTCGATAACCAGAGAACACAGATTTAGGCAAAAGAACCAAAGGAGAGATGAGGAGGAATTTTTTATTTAGTGAGTTGTTATGATCTGGAATGCATTGCCTGAAAGGGTGTTGGAAGCAGATTCAGTAGTAACTTTCAAAAGGGAATTGGATCAATACTTCAAAAGGAAAAATGTGCAGGCCTATGGGGAAAGAGCAGGGGAATGGGACTTATTGCTATCTCTTTCAACCAAATGGCTTTCAGCAGTGCTGTAAGATTCTATCGGGCTGGATTTTTGGTTGTCTATTACCTCAATTAGCGGCCAGCGGGGGCATTAATGGGAGCCTGGCCCAGCAGTATGCATGGCCCCAGGCCTGCGAGCACCATCGGAGCAGGACGGGGAGTGGAAGGAGCAGTGTTGCGGCATACCACTCCAGGAAGCAGCACGTGCTGGAGCAGGAGAGCGACGGCAGTGAAGAGGCCAACCGGATTAGATGTCACCAAGATCCAGATCGATGATTGTAGCGTGGGCAGGTACAGCAGAAACGGCGAGATCGATTGCGAAGGAGCGGGAGAGATTGTAGAGGGACATGATCGGGGCCCAGGAGAGGCGTGAGTTTGGGGCCCAGAAGAGGCGAGGGTCTAGGGGCAGCATGGGCCAGCCCACATTGCGATATGTGTGCGCGCTAGTTCCGTGCAGCAGAGCTGGTCTCCAGTCATCGTGGTCAACCCTTGCCACTAGACCAAGACCTAGCTCTGTCAAGCCCGTGTGGTGGCTGGTGTGCAACGTAAAAAAAATCCACGCACAGGCATCTTCCACCCTTCAAGATTTAGTTCGGGACCTGAAATATTAGGTCCTTCATTGAAACACCTGTGAACCTTTTGGCGTGGAAGCAAGTCATCTTCGATTCGAGGGACCGCCTATGACGATGATGATGGTAATGGGAGCGTAAATGGTTACCGACCAGGAGTGCAGCTTTTAGCACCCTGACCGAGAATTCATTAGAGGCTCACCGGGGATGCAAACCAGTAGCTCCCGGCTGCTGATGATCAGTGCGATCCTGACATCAGTCCTGCTGCAACACCCACATTTACGCCCCAGTCAGTAAATTAGGTGCGGCCGCTTCATTTAACAGCCGCCAGGATAACCGTCTGCAAAAACAGTCGGTACAAACTTGCAGAGTCGTTAACTGGTGGCTACTTCAAGGGATGAGGAAGCACTTCCCTCAAAGGTCACAGTCAGTGCAATGTTTACACACAGCACGGTGGTGAGCCTCCGAGTTTGCAGCGGCAGACGAACATACCAGTTCAGCTTGAGAGAAATTTATTTCTAAAACTTTAATGGGGGCATTACAAGTTTGCCAGCATCGCATTCTACCTACTCTAACAAGGCGTTGTGAAGAGAGAAGAGCTGTTAACCATGTTGCCGGCCAAAGGGGGAGAGCCACGTCGGGGCAGGCACCCCATGGCTTTACTGGCAGCCAAGCTCATACTTAGACTTATCCAAGGAGCAGAAGGCTGTGCTTCCGAAAGGAGGTCATTACAGAGATATGCCATCTCCTGCAGGAAGACCTGCAGCCTCACATCGACAGCAAGACTGCGCTGCCTGTTGCAGTGAAAGTCACTGTGGCACTCACCTTCTATGCCTCTGGCTTCACAGCACATCGCTGCATCCGTGACACCACACAGGCCCCATAGACCCTATGAATGAACTTATTAACTTCCCGATGACCAGGGAGAAACAGGATGAGCGCGCATATGGGTTTGCCAGGATAGTGGGCTTTCCGAGTGTGCAAGGAGCAATTGACTGCATGCACGTGGCCTTGTGAGCACCAGTCCAAAATGCAGAGGTCTTCAGAAATAGAAAGGGATAGCACTCTCTCTTTGTGCAGCTGGTGTGCGACCACATGCAGCGCATCCTCGCAGACAATGTTCGCTATCCTGGAAGCGCACATGATACGTATATCCACTGGGAGAGCAATGTGCCATGACTGTTTCAGCCACCATGGCAAGGCCGAGGCTGGCTGCTCAGCGACAAGGGATAAGGCCTGGCCACGTGGCTAATGACCCTCCTCCGCAATCCACAGAGCCGGTGGAGCACTACAATGAGAGCCATGCCACCACCGGCAACATCATAGAGCAGACAATAGGGGTGCTGAAGCACCGATTGCAATGCCTGGACCACTCTGGAGGCAGCCTTCAATACTCCCCTCAACAGGTCTCACTATTCATTGTGGTGTGCTGCATGCTGCACAACTTGGCCATCATGGGGTCCCAGGCCTTGCCAGTGAGGATCACAGTGCCACCTCAGGAGGACGAGGAGATGGGGGAGGAAGAGGAGCAGGACCAGGAGCGTGCCAACTCCCCGAATGAACAGCAACACAACGAGGACCAGCAGCATCCATGGAGGAGACAGCGTGCCAATGTTGGCGGCAGCAGGGCCATTCGGCGGCGGCTCATAAGGGAACACTTCGCTTAAATGGAGTGAGCTGAGGGTTGCAGCTAATAATGAACGCCTATTGTGGCACGATAATGTCACCTCTCCATAACAAGTCAACAGTCATACACCAGAGGCAGATGGAAACATTCAACGTTACATTTTATTGCAAACACATCCCTCAAACAACCCCAAAAACCTCACCCCTTCAAAGAAAACACAATGGGGCACCCGCCCCTTCAAATAAGATGAATAACATTTACAACATATTTGGAGCAATCTGGTGGAGCGCAGATTGCTGGCCTACTTCGACACCATTACCTCATCGTTGAACTGATGAGGCCCAAGTCATAATGGCAGCAGTCAGTGTTTGCATGGTGTCAATTTGACCCTGCATCAGAGCAAATTTACCAACCAAACTTTCGTATCGCAGCCCACGCCCCCCTCCCCCGCCCCCCAGCTTGATAGAGTATTCAAACAGGCTCATTGAGACAGACTGTGAAAATTCACAGACCCCCAAGTCAAGGCTGCTACATGCAGTTCGGCATCAATCAACTTGACATTTTCGGACCTTGGGTAGCGAGCCAATTAAACGTTAAAAGACTTTCAATTGAGCCAATAAGGTCAAAGAAGGCGAGTTCTTTTCTGTAAATTGATCCAGGTATAAAATACAGCCATTTTGACCATGTGTCTCAGTAAGACAAAGAAACTGGCAATCAGCCAGCAGTTTGTTGCTCTCTGCCAAGATTAAAAAGTTAAAACTACAATCGGAGTTCGTATTTCATTGGAAATTAAGAGATCTAACAATTTTGGCGCTGCGAACAGGATCGCTGAGGAAAGAAACTGAATTTTGGACATCAGACCTACATATTGAGGTAAGGACTCCTCTTTTTTAAAAAAAGTCCTCGGTCAAAAGTCTAAATTCGCCTCTCCTTCTACGCGATTCCGAAAGCCTCCGGTTTGCGAACCCTCCGGTTGGTAGTCGGCTTGAGGTCCCATAGACGTCTAAACTTCGGCGGTGTGTTAGTTAATTAATCACCGACCTATTGATCGGCTAGAAAGCTTACGACTCGAGACCCCAGTAAAGAACTCAGTATAATGGCAGCAGGAGATAAGAACAAAGAATTGCCTACAACTGTTAAAGGTGGGCAGGCACCACCTCAAGTTTCGATAGATTTAATTCTCGAACAGTTGAAAGAATACATAGAGCAACAATTCAACTTATCTAAAACCTGTATTAAGATCGAACAAAAGTACGGAACCTCCAAAAGACAATGGTCCTTGGACGAGATTAAAAGGGTCTGGGGGAAAACGACCTGTATGAAAAATAAAGAGCGAACTAGATGGTCCCTAGCGGTTATGGGCCAGATTCAAAACCGGAATGAAATTATAATGCATTCCCAACATGATCGAGAACTGACCAGTACAAAGGATCAATTGCAAGCAGTTTGTGCGCAGCTGCGACAGAAAAAGCTTGAACTTGGAAAGCTGGAAGCGGAAGTTAAAGATCTTAAAGGTGAAATTAAAGAATGGAAAAAATCATTAGGTCAAGAGACAGTAATAGGAAAAGGAAAATGTATTGATCAATTCCCAGGGTACCCATGTTTGGATAAATTAAAAGCGCAAACCCAAAGACACGACCGAGGAATAGATATGGTTTCTGAATCCTCCAACAATACAGTGTCGGAGGATGATGAAGAATTAGGGGTGCGCTTTGCCCTGTTTAACAAAAGACGAGTTGTAGTCAAATCAGAAGAGACTGCGGATGAGGGCGGAACCAAAAAAACAAAGAGAAGGGTGAATGGAGAATACTTAGTTCATGCTCCGGCAGACCCAGAGAAAATTGATAAATGGTCCAAGGAATTGCCCAATCCAAAGAAAGGGGGAGTAAAAACGTGGGATCAATTGGACCGCTTAAGAAATATATATCAACTTCATCCCTGGGACGGAGTGCAAATTTTGACCATAATGGTGCCAAAAACACAGGGAAGAAAATTTCACGACAAGGTAGATGAAGCTTTGGGGCAGAATGAGCAAGAATTAGACGCAGGATGGGAGGCGATTAAACACTGGCTGCAAGCCTTCAGTCCAGCTAAGACAGACTGGGGAAAAATTGCAGCTAGCCAACAGAAAGGAACAGAGTAGGTCCTGGAGTATGACGAGCGGTTTAGATGCACGTGGCTAGAACATTCGGGTATGAATAATATGGATGAGGAAATGGATGAACAAGCGTTTGGACCCCTGAAAGCAGCTTTCGTGGCAGGTCTAAAGCCAGAACTGTCCAAAATGCTTAAGGTAGTGTTACCGGACTGGGAAGGTAGAGGAACTACCTTTGCAGCATTGATGGATCGATGTAACCAATTAGATCGGGATATGGGAGCTAAAGTCCGAGCTGTACAGGCTATGGGATGGAAATCCCAGGATTCCGATAAACAGTCATTCGGAAAATTACCCGGAAAATGTCATTATTGTGGGAAAGAAGGTCACTGGGCCAAGACGTACAGGGTAAAACAGCAAGGTCGTGGCTGGGGAAGAGGACGCAGCCAGGGATACAATTCAGCCAACAAGCCAGGCTTGTCACAAGATAACGACCTCATAGAAGCATTTAAGCGACTGACAATACAACAACAGAAGGAGTTACTTGGGATAGCAAAAAACTATTAGAGCCCACCCTGGCCCCCCTCTTCGCACTAATACAACAAAGGGGAGATGGGCTATATATAACTGTGAGGGTGGGCGATAAGGATGTGGACTGTCTTTTAGACACATGGGGTGGAATTAACATGCTTACCCCTACAATATGGAGACTTTTTGCCTTTGGATGGTAGGGCATGTACAGCCTATGGAGTTGGGGGCCATAAAATGGAAATTAAAAGGACAACACCGGTACTTATAGGGCTGGGTCCACATGAACTAACCACGCCGGTCTGGATAGGCCCAGTAGATCAAACCCTTTTGGGAATGGACGTTCTAATCCAAGTAGATTCATCGTTGCATTTCGAGGATGGTCGGGTGACATGGTCAATTAGAACTTTGAAGAAAGAAGAATTGAAGGAACACCCGATATGGGCTAAAGATAAGAATGATTGTGGCCTACTCCAGATGGAGCCTGCATCATTTACCGGGACCAAGCCTCCATGCACTAAACAGTATCCCATCAGTCCAACTGCCATCGCGGGAATCTTACCGGTTAATCAGCAATTGGAGAAACAAGGGGTGCTTATTAAAACGCATAGCTCCTCCAATAGCCCCGTGTGGCCGGTACAGAAATCTAATGAGACTTGGCGTTTGACTGTCGATTATAGGAAAGCTAACCAGTGTATTGATCAAAAAGCTCCTTTGGTCGCAGATCCCTCCACCATTTTTAATGCCCTCAAACCGGAACATAAATATTTCTCGGTTATAGATATGGCCAATGGATTTTGGTCGGTGCCTCTGGCACCGGAGGTTCGACAGTGGTTTGCTTTCACGGTCCAAGGACAACAGTATATTTGGACCCGGTTACCGCAGGGTTTCCACAACAGCCCTACGGTATTCCACATGGCTTTACAAAGCCATTTGTGAGAATTACCTCCCCTGTCATCCACAGTCATCCAATATGTAGACGATATCCTGCTAGCTTCAAACATGGAAGAACAGCATGAACAAGATTTACGAGCTTTGCTGGATCACCTTCGGCTGAAAGGACATAAAGCCAGCATCGACAAAGCACAAATATCCCAAGAAGAGTTTGTATACCTGGGACAAAAGATTTCACAAGGAAAGAGAGAACTTACCCAGGATAGAACTGCAGCCATTCGGGCTGCGAAAAAACCCACCACTATTCAGGAACTAAGGTCTTTTTTGGGATTGTGTAACTTTAACAGAAATTGGATTGACTCCTTCACACAGCTTGCTCAGCCATTGAATGATATTTTAAAGGGGAAACGTGCCTCTAAAGAAGCCATCACCCTCACTAAGGAACAGCAAGAGGCCTTCCTGAGTTTGAAAAAGGTTTTGTGTTCGGCACCAGCTCTGGGAATCCCCAACAGTGGTAAGCCATTTACCCTGTTTGTTCATGAGAAAGAAGGATATATGACAGCTATGCTGAGACAAGAACATGGGGATCGGCAAAGACCTATTGGCTATTATTCGGCAAAACTGGATGCAGTCGCCCTCGAATCGAAAAGTTGCCTAAGGGCCATGGAAGCTACATGTCGAGCGGTAATGATCACTGCGGGTCTAGTCCTCGACCAAAAGCTGATTGTCAAGTGTCCCCACACCGTACACATGTTGCTGTCTATGAATAGAATGTCTCAGGTGACGGCAGCAAGATGGACCCGCTGGACAGCAGTTTTGGAAGCTCCTAATCTCCATATCGTCCGGGCCAGCCCAGTTAATCCCGCAACTATGCTCCCGATGTCAGAATCGAGGGAGCAAGAGGGGTGAGAATGTGAAGAGCATGACTGCGTGGAGATTTTAAAAGAAACAGAAGAAGCAGCCTTAGCAGCAGAGGAGCCTCTGCACAACCCAGACCTCATCCTGTTTACAGATGGTTCCTCCTTTGTTGACAATGGTACCAGAAAAGCAGGATGGGCAGTTACAACCTTATATGAGGTAGTGGCAAAAGGATGTTTACCCTCAGGATCGTCAGCACAACAGGCCGAGTTATGGGCCCTGTCAGAAGCATGTCGAATAGCAGAAGGACAGACAGCTAATGTCTACACAGATTCGCGTTATGCTTTTGGAGTCGCTCACGACTTTGGTATGTTATGGCGGAAAAGAGGATTCCTCACTGCTGCTGGTACACCTATCCGAAATGGAAAAGAAGTCCGAGACTTACTGGAGGCCATACAATTACCTCAGGAAGTGTCCATCCTAAAGTGTAAGGCTCATACCAAGGAAAATACCACAGAAGCACAGGGAAATGTCCTAGCCGACTAGGCAGCTAAAGATGCCACCTCACAGGGCGTTCCTCCAGAAGAACCAACACAGATGTGCAGATTGAAAGCACTCAGGACTCTGACACGAGACCTTCAAACAATGCAAGGTGAGTGCTCCCGAGAGGAAAAATGGACATGGATTGAGGCAGGAATTAAGCTATGCGAAGATGGTGTCTGGAGACAAAGAGTTACTGACAAGCCAGTCGCGTCACAAGCGCTTATGCCTTTTTTAGCCCAACAGATCCACTCGTGGGGACACTTGGCCTCACAACAGATGACGGCACGGTTCCAGAAAAGCTGGTGGGGTCAGGGATTTAAAAAACATGCCCAGCTGGTAGCAGACCGCTGTGTGGTCTGCCAGAAAAATAATTCTGGACCCATCACGGTAATGCCCCAACTGAGGCCCCCTGCCCTTGTCGGACCATTCCAGCATCTGCAGGTTGATTATATATCTCTTCCTTCATGCCAAGGATACACTAACATTCTTGTCATGGTCGACAGATTCTCTAGATGGGTAGAAGCTGTCCCAACTAAAAGAGCCACAGCCAATCACACTGCAAAGGTCTTGTGTAAGGATTACATTCCCCGATGGGGAGTTCCGAGTTGTATTGACTCAGATCAGGGAACACACTTCACAGGTGCTGTCTGCCAAGATGTCTGTAGGTTACTGAACATTACGTGGGATTTACACTGTCCTTATCATCCACAATCATCAGGACAAGTAGGGCAAATGACTCGAACTCTGAAACAACGGCTTGCCAAATATCACCAAGAAGGAACACCATGGCCCCAGGCACTACCAATAGTGCTATGTAGCATTAGGGCAACCCCGAACAGAACTACAGGCCTAAGCCCATTTGAAATTATAACAGGAAGACCCATGTCGCTGCCAGGAACTATCGATTTACGGAAAGCTGATGTTCACTTAATGAGTGACACTTTGTTATCATACTGTCAGAACTTAACCAATGCTATTAGTTCTGTTTCCCGACAGGTATCGGCAGCTTGGGGTAATCCACCCGAAGGAGGACTCGACATCATCCCGGGAGTCTGGGTGTATATGAAAAAGTTGCATAAAGAACCTTTGGGTGCCAAGTGGGAGGAACCTTATCAAGTGTTATTGACCACCCAGGCAGCTGTTAAAGTCCAAGGACAGAAAGCCTGAATCCACGCTTCACACGTTAAACGAGCACCCGTAACTGAAGCTGAAATCTAATAAGGACAATTACTTTTTGCCAAAATGTATAAATTTACTATAGTATTGATTTTAGGTATTCTAGGCATAGGCCTAATTCTTACTAGCCGACCCTCTGCACCAAAGGGAAATAGTAGAGTACCAAGGGAATTACATGTAAATTGTTTGTTTATGTTGATTAAATGTTGTTGCGACCAGGCAGCTGTAGCTGCTGTCCCGCAGGTGAGACACCTTGCAGGTCCCAGCAGACTGTCTGTACGTGGCACAGGGGTATGTTATGCTTAAGGAAAGGTTGTTTACTGGTTGAATTAAGATATTGATTTGGATTAAATTGGAATAAGGTTAATTAACCTACTAAAACCAGACTTCCATTGTGGCCACGATGGAACTCGGGTTGGTGTAAATTTGTGTGGATGCTACTAGTACGGACATGCGGCGAAACACATCAACAAATTTTAGAAGGAAACCCTATTAACATGCATGAAATTATTTTGTAGAATGTTTAACCAGTGATACCTGATGTTTTATGATTCAGTTTGTGAAAGAATCAAAGGGGGGATTGATAGCGTATTCAAACAGGCTCATTTAGACAGACTGTGAAAATTCACAGACCCCCAAGTCAAGGCTGCTACATGCAGTTCGGCATCAATCAACTTGACATTTTCGGACCTTGGGTAGCGAGCCAATAAAACGTTAAAAGACTTTCAATTGAGCCAATAAGGTCAAAGAAGGCGAGTTCTTTTCTGTAAATTGATCCAGGTATAAAATACAGCCATTTTGACCATGTGTCTCAGTAAGACAAAGAAACTGGCAATCAGCCAGCAGTTTGTTGCTCTCTGCCAAGATTAAAAAGTTAAAACTACAATCGGAGTTCGTATTTCATTGGAAATTAAGAGATCTAACACAGCTGTAGTGTGCAATGGCTGATTTAGTGCCCCTGTCAGTTCTTTGACCAATTCTAACAAATTTCTGGGCGGAGGGCACAAACTTTTTTAAGGCGCTAAATTTACCGCTCCGCCTGGGTTACCGCGTGACTGAATTTCTCCCCCTGTGACTAGCTTCTAGGTTTACAAGTGAGCTTCAGCAGTAAGCAAAGCTTTGCTATTGATCTTTATCAATCAAAGCATTTTACTGTTAACTCATTTCAGCTTTCAAGCCTATACTAAATATGCTCTTGGGGTCAGTATCATTGGTCTCTGCAATAAGTGAACCCTGTGTCCCTTAGAATCAGATGACTAGTCATACAATTGTGTGACCCAAGTATCATAATAATGTAATCCCTTGTGTATTCTGAATACTGGAATGCACGTGTACCCCATTATCTCTGGAAGATAGTCTGGTCAACTCTCGAGCGAGATGAGGTCTACTGCAAGCCAAAAACCTGGTTTATTTTACATAGATGAAATGAATATAGTTTTCAATGGTATTCAAACTACTTCATAAAGCCCCTAATAACGTAAAAAATAACAACTAGCACTATTAGCATATCCCCATTAGCGGGCTAAATTCACTTTACAGAATTGCACATTACTGAAACTAGTCAGTTGTAACCTTAAGATCTCTCTTTCTGTCTTTCGCTCCACATTTATGAAGACACCAGTGTCGCAGCTAACCAGGGAACAAAAGGTCGGACTTCTGACTCTCTTTGCTCTCTGTACCTAAGGATTAGCCAGCCAAGATAGTACCACCATTCTAGGCATGGCCTCCTCGCTCAAATGCATGAAGACATTCTAAAATATGAGGTGTGAATGTCTCTAGACTGCCTTAATTAACTCCACTGTCTCAAGTTGACAGGATATGCAGGAAATACCAACCTGGACAAATGCATCATCTAGATCTTGCATTTCTAAAAGATTCTCTGTTGTGGATTCAACTTCTTGTGGGCTGATTTTAACTTAATAGCAATATCTTAATATTAATGAATCTGAAATCCCTCTTAGGCCAAATTGACAAAGATTTCAAAATGTAGCAATACTTATAACATTAAGCGTCATCTGCAGCAAATCTATCTCCTACTTAGACTTTCTCCTAAATATCAGAATGTTTTCAGATTTTAACTTAGTGCGTGAGGGGTCTAAAGTAGGCAGTGCACTGGGAAGTTAGGAATGAAGTAAGGTCTGGTCAATTTTAACTGCTGGGCCTCATTACCATGATGCAGCAAGGACTCCAGCACAAACTCAATGGATATGATGAGGTGACTGGCGGGCGAGAGTGGGAGGCTGTCGCGGAAGAGCCATGGAAATTATCTCGCCATTAAGTAAATGTTTGGGGTGGGGTGTGGGGTGGGGGGGGGGGGCTTCAAAAGTGATCATGGTCAGAGAAGATGGACAGAAACCCAGAGCAGGGCAAGCCCAAGGTGTACGCCTGCTCCTCCATGCCCATCAGGAAACCTTCAAAACATTAAAAAATTGAACTTACCTGTGCATCCTCTGACCACAGTACAGCGACCAGCCAGGCATCACTATCAATAGTTAGGATCACGTCAGGGTCACCGGACCCCAACATTTGAATATTGTTGAGGTCCCTGCCTGTCAGTAGCTGGAGCCTCGGTCACCTAGAAAGTTGACAAAGATAGGAACAAAGCAACATCAGGCCAATAAGTCCACTTGCATCGGTGTCATGAGGCAGGTGGGGGTTAAAATCCCCCTCCCCCTAATGAAGTTCGGATATGGTTCAGCGAATGATTCAACCAAAGAAACACCATATTATCCATATGTGACCATAGCACAAAAGAAAAAGAATAGTCACTTGCATAACTTACTGTACGTGTAAAAATATTCATTTTGTATAGGAAACTAAGAATTCCTTCCAGAAATAAAGAAAGAAAACTCACACCAGGGTTATCTGAAGACAGGCACTAATGGCAGACACTGGTCTACTTTGGATAGCCACTTTGGAGTTGAATCCCTATTTTTAGCATCAAGTGGCATCACAATAGTACATTCTACTGAATGATTTCAAACTGTTGGAGCGCGAACATGTCATTCATTGGTTTAATAGAGTTAGTTTTGTGCCCATCTCTAACTGGAATTCTGCTGTTGGCAGAAATGACAAACAAACTATTTGTTTTCTGAAGACCATGGGATAGCACAATTGACCTCTTCGCATGGCTTGGGGCAGTCAGGAACAGAATGTCCCTGTTCCAAGCAATCCATAGTTTTACTTGGCTATCAGCACTACATTAATAAAATTAATGTCCAGCAGAAGTTTCTTTTAAGATCCATAAATCATTGAAGCATAGGAAAAAAAGCCTCTAAGGCAGCAAGTAGTTCTTTGCTCATATTTTCTGCCATATCTATTACCTTCAGCCCAGGAAAGCAAATAATGTGTAGAACATTAATGAGGTAATTTCTTACTAAAATATCAATTATCAATAACATATAATGCAAAAATAACTGCAAAAATCTGATATGCTTTACTGAATAAGATTATTTAGACTTGTTTTTACATAGAAACATAGAAATTAGGTGCAGGAGTAGGCCATTCGGCCCTTCGAGCCTGCACCACCATTCAATAAGATCATGGCTGATCATTCCCTCAGTACTCCTTCCCTGCTTTCTCTCCATACCCCTTGATCCCTTTAGCCGTAAGGGCCATATCTAACTCCCTCTTGAATATATCTAATGAACTGGCATCAACAACTCTCTGAGGCAGAGAATCCCACAGGTTAACAACTCTCTGAGTGAAGAAATTTCTCCTCATCTCGGTCCTAAATGGCTTACCCCTTATCCTTAGACTATGACCCCTGGTTCTGGACTTCCCCAACATCAGGAACATTCTTCCTGCATCTAACCTGTCCAGTCCTGTCAGTATTTTATATGTTTCTATGAGATCCCCTCTCATTCTTCTAAACTGCAGTGAATACAGGCCCAGTCGATCTAGTCTCTTCTCATATGTCAGTCCTGCCATCCCGGGAATCAGTCTGGTGAACCTTCGCTGCACTCCCTCAATAGCAAGAACGTCCTTCCTCCGATTAGGAGTCCAAAACTGAACACAATATTCCAGGTGAGGCCTCACCAAGGCCCTGCACAACTGCAGTATGACCTCCCTGCTCCTATACTCAAATCCTCTAGCTATAAAGGCCAACATGCCATTTGCCTTCTTCACAGCCTGCTGTACCTGCATGCTAACTTTCAACAACTGATGTACCATGACACCCAGGTCTCGTTGCACCCCACCTTTTCCTAATCTGCCGCTATTCAGATAATATTCAGCCTTCGTGTTTTTGCCACCAAAGTGGATAACCTCACATTTATCCACATTATACTGCATCTGCCATGCATTTGCCCACTCACCTAACCTGTCCAAGTCACTCTTAGCATCCTCCTCACAGCTCACTACGCCACCCAGCTTAGTGTCATCTGCAAATTTGGAGATATTACATTCAATTCCTTCATCTAAATCATTGATGTAAATTGTAAATAGCTGTGGTCCCAGCACTGAGTCCTGAGGCACCCCACTAGTCATTGCCTGCCATTCTGAAAAGGACCCATTTATCCCGACTCTCTGCTTCCTGTCTGCCAACCAGTTCTCTATCGACGTCAATACATTACCCCCAATACCATGTGCTTTAATTTTACACATTAATCTCTTGTGTGGGACCTTGTCAAAAGCCTTTTGAAAGTCCAAATACACCACATCCACTGGTTCTCCCTTGTTCACTCTATTAGTTACGTGCTCAAAAAATTGGTGGCAAAAACACGAAGGCAGGGAGGTCTTATTGCAGAGAGGGGATCTCATGAAACATATAACATTCTGATGGGACTGGACAGGTTAGATGCATGAAGAATGTTCTCGATGTTGGGGGAGTCCAGAACCAGGGATCACAGTCTAAGAATAAGGGGTAAGCCATTTAGGACCGAGATGAGGAAAAACTTCTTCACTCAGAGAGTTGTTAACCTGTGGAATTCTCTTCCGCAGAGAGTTGTTGATGCCAGTTCGTTACATATATTCAAGAGGGAGTTGCATATGGCCCTTACGGCTAAAGGGATCACGTGGTATGGAGAGAAAGCAGGAAAGGGGTACTGAGGTGAATGATCAGCCATGATCTTATTGAATGGTGGTGCAGGCTCGAAGGGCCGAATGGCCTACTCCTGCACCTATTTTCTATGTTTCTATGTTTTTATGTGACAAGGTCAGGAGCTGAGTGCTTCTGATGAGACCTGAACATCAGTTAGCAGATGTCACTATTGATGACTCCTTCCATCACTTTACTGATAATTGATAGGGCAGTAACTGGCTGGGTTAGATTTGTATTGCTTTTTGTGGATAGTCAATTTTTCACGATATTGGTTAGATGCCACTGCCTTAGCTATACTTGAGCAGCTGGGGGATGCGCGCAGCCCCGTAAATATCAGGGCCATACTCTTTATTGTGTCCAGTGCATTGAGCTGCTTCTTAATGTCATGTAGCGTGAACAGAATTGGACAGCAATAATAGAAAGGAGACTGTGATATTGTGCACTTTGAACCTTTACCTCTTGCACTCACATGCTTTTCCTGTTAATTGCTTGATTGTCCACCACCATTCTTGCCTGGATGTAGAAGGAATACAGAGTTGGTTTTGGGAATGTTTAGCTGTGTCTATAACCTGTTGCTTTTGATGTTTATTAAGCTGGTATCCCTGTGTTGTAGCTTCATTAAGTACAAAAAAATAACAAAAAAATAATTAAAAAGGCTAATGGAATATTGGCCTTCATCTCAAGAGGGCTGTAATAGAAAGAGCTGGAATTTATGCTACAGTTGTGTGAATCGAGCGTCGAGGAGGAGGCGGAGCGGGGAGATCGAGGCGGCCTACAAAAGGCCAGCCGGTGCAGCTACAGCAGGGAGGCAAAAAGAAGTAGAAAGAAATCGAAAGGTAACGTCACAGCCAAGGGGGTAAGTGATTGACTGATGATTCGAGAGTAGTTTTGCTTTTTCTTTTCTATATCAGTAAGTAACATTTAGCCTTGTTGTTGCCAATTTAAGTGTATCTAAGGGTTAAGACATGGCAGGACAGCTCGGGACACGTGTTATGCTCCTCCTGTACTATGTGGGAAGTCAGGGACACTTCCGGTGTCCCTGACGACTACGTGTGCGGGAAGTGTATCCGCCTCCAGCTTCTGATGGACCACATTGCGGCACTGGAGCTGCGGGTGGATTCACTCTGGAGCATGCACAATGCTGAGAATGATGTGAATAGCATGTTTAGTGAGTTGGTCTCACCGCAGGTAAAGGGTACACAACCAGATAGTAAATGGGTGATCAACAGGAAGAACAGTAGAAGGAAGGTAGTGCAGGGGTCCCCTGCGGTCATCCCCCTGCAAAACAGATACACTGCTTTGGGTACTGTTGAGGGGGATGACTCATCAGGGGAGGGCAGCAGCAGCCAAGTTCATGGCACCGTGCGTGGCTCTGCTGCACAGGAGGGCAGGAAAGAGTGGGAGAGCTATAGTGATAGGGGATTCAATTGTAAGGGGAATAAATAGGCTTTTCTGCAGCTGCAACCAAGACTCCAGGATGGTATGTTGCCTCCCTGGTGCAAGGGTCAAGGATATCTCGGAGCGGGTGCAGGACATTCTGAAAAGGGAGGGTGAACAGCCAGTTGTCGTGGTGCACACAGGTACCAACGATATAGGTAAAAAACGGGATGAGGTCCTACGAGACGAATTTTGGGAGAGAGGAGCTAAATTAAAAAGTAGGACCTCAAAAGTAATAATCTCAGGATTGCTACCAGTGCCACATGCTAGTCAGAGTAGGAATCTGAGGATAGCTCAGATGAATACGTCGTTTGAGGGGAGGGATTCAAATTCCTGGGACATTGGAACCGGTTCTGGGGGAGGTGGGACCAGTACAAACCGGATGGTCTGCACCTGGGCAGGACCGGAACCAATGTCCGAGGGGGAGTGTTTGCTAGTGCTGTTGGGGAGGAGTTAAACTAACATGGCAGGGGGATGGGAACCAATGCAGAGAGACAGAGGGAAATAAAATGGAGGCAGAAGCAAAAGATAGAAAGGAGAATAGCAAAAGTGGAGGGCAGAGAAACCCAAGGCAAAAAACAAAAAGGGCCACATTAAAGCAAAATTCTAAAGAGGCAAAGTGTGTTAAAAAGACAAGCCTGAAGACTCTGTGCCTCAATGCAAGGAGTATTCAGAATAAGGTGGACGAATTAACTGCGCAGACAGCAGTTAACGGATATGATGTAATTGGTATCACAGAGACATGGCTCTAGAGTGACCAAGGCTGGGAACTCAACATCGAGAGGTATTCAACATTTAGGAAGGATAGACAAAAAGGGACTGGAGGTGGGGTGGCATTGCTGATTAAAGAGGAAACTAATGCAATAGTAAGGAAGGACATTAGCTTGGATGATGTGGAATCGGCATGGGTGAAGCTACGGAATACCAAAGAGCAGAAAACGCTAGTGGGAGTTGTGTACACACCACCAAATAGTAGTAGTGAGGTTGGGGACAGCATCAAACAAGAAATAAGGGATGTGTGCAATAAAGGTACAGCAGTAATCATGGGCGACTTTAATCTACATATTGATTGGGCTAACCAAACTGGTAGTAATGCGGTAGAGGAGGATACCCTGGAGTGTATTAGGGATGGTTTTCTCGACCAATATGTCGAGGAACCAACTAGAGAGCTGGCCATTGTAGACTGGGTGATGTGTAATGAGAAGGGATTAATTAGCAATCCTGTTATGCGAGGCCCCTTGGGGAAGAGTGACCATAATATGGTAAAATTCTTTATTAAGCTGGAGAGTGACACTGTTAATTTGGAAATTAGGGTCCTGAACTTAAGGAAAGGTAACTTCGACGGTATGAGGTGTGAATTGGCTAGAATAGACTGGCAAAGGATACTTAAAGGGTTGACGGTGGATGAACTTCAGCAATTGTACATCCCTGTCTGGAGTAAAAATAAAACGGGGAAGGTGGCTAACAAGAGAAATTAAGGATAGTGTTAAAACCAAGGAAGAGGCATATAAATTGGCAAGAAAAAGTAACAAACCTGAGGACTGGGAGAAATTTAGAATTCAACAGAGGAGGACTAAGGGTTTAATTAAGAGGGGAAAATAGAGTACGAGAGGAAGCTTGCAGGGAACATAAAAACTGACTTCAAAAGCTCCTATAAATATGTGAAGAGAAAAAGATGAGTGAAGACAAATGTAGGTCCCTTGCAGTCGGATTAAGGTAAATTTATAATGGGGAACAAAGAAATGGCAGACCAATTGAACAAATACTTCGGTTCTGTTTTCACGAAGGAAGACACGAATAACCTTCCGAATGTAATAGGGGACAGCCGATCTAGTGAGAAGGAGGAACTGAAGGATATCCTTATTAAGCAGGAAATTGTGTTAGGGAAATTGATGGGATTGAAGGGCGATAATATCCCCGGGGCCTGATAATCTGCATCCCAGAGTACTCAAGGAAGTGGCCCTAGAAATAGTGGATGCATTGGTGATCATTTTCCAACAGTCTATCGACTCTGGATCAGTTCCGATGGACTGGAGGGTAGCTCATGTAACATCACTTTTTAAAAAAGGAGGGAGAGAGAAAATGGGTAATTATAGACCGGTTAGCCTGACATCAGTAGTGAGGAAAATGTTGGAATCAATCATTAAGGATGAAATAGCAGTGCATTTGGAAAGCAGTGACAGGAACGGTCCAAGTCAGTATGGATTTATGAAAGGGAAATCATGCTTGATGAATCTTCTGGAATTTTTTGAGGATGTAACTAGCAGAGTGGACAAAGGAGAGCCAGTGGATATGGTGTATTTGGACTTTCAAAAGGCTTTTGACAAGGTCCCACACAAGAGTGCAAAGGTGTGCAAAGTCAAAGCGCATGGTATTGGGGGTAATGTACTGACGTGGATAGAGAACTGGTTGGCAGGCAGGAAGCAGAGAGTCGGGATAAACGGGTCCTTTTCAGAATGGCAGGCAGTGACTAGTGGAGTGCCGCAGGGCTCAGTGCTGGGACCCCAGCTCTTTACAATATAGATTAACGATTTGGATGAAGAAATTGAGTGTAATATCTCCAAGTTTGCAGATGACACTAAACTGGGTGGCGGTGTGAGCTGTGAGGGGACGCTAAGAGGCTGCAGGGTGACTTGGACAGGTTAGGTGAGTGGGCAAATGCATGGCAGATGCTGTATAATGTGGATAAATGTGAGGTTATCCATTTTGGGGGCAAAAACACGAAGGCAGAATATTATCTGAATGGCGGCAAATTAGGAAAAGGGGAGGTCCAACGAGACCTGGGTGCCATGGTTCATCAGTCATTGAAGGTTGGCATGCAGGTACAGCAGGCGGTGAAGAAGGCAAATGGTATGTTGGCCTTCAAAGCTAGGGGATTTGAGTATAGGAGCAGGGAGGTCTTACTGCAGTTGTACAGGGCCTTAGTGAGGCCTCACTTGGAATATTGTGTTCAGTTTTGGTCTCCTAATCTGAGGAAGGACGTTCTTGCTATTGAGGGAGTGCAGCGAAGGTTCACAAGACTAATTCCAGGGATGGCTGGACTGTCATATGAGGAGAGACTGGATTAACTGAGCCTTTATTCACTGGAGTTTAGAAGGATGAGAGGGGATCTCATAGAAACATATAAGATTCTGACGGGACTGGACAGGAAAGAATGTTCCCGATGTTGGGGAAGCCCAGAACCAGGGGTCACAGTCTTAGGATAAGGGGTAAGCCATTTAGGACCGAGATGAGGAGAAACTTCTTCACCCAGAGAGTGGTGAACCTGTGGAATTCTCTACCACAGAAAGTAGTTGAGGCCAATTCACTAAATATATTCAAAAGGGAGTTAGATGAAGTCCTTACTACTCGGGGGATCAAGGGGTATGGCGAGAAAGCAGGAAGGGGGTACTGAAGTTTCATGTTCAGCCATGAACTCGTTGAATGGCGGTGCAGGCTAGAAGGGCTGAATGGCCTGCTCCTGGAGCTATTTTCTATGTTTCTATGTTTCTATGTTAGACTGCATCTGGAGTGTTGCGTACAGTTCTGGGCACCGACCCCAGGAAGGATATATTGGCCTTGGAGGGGATGCAGCATGGATTCACCAGAATGATACCGGAGCTAAAAGGATAAAATTATGAGGACAGGTTGCATAGACTAGGCTTGTATTCCCTTGAATATGGAAGATTAAGGGGTGATGTAATTGAGGTGTTTAAGATGATAATAAGGAGTTGATGTCGTAGAATAGAGAGGGGCTATTTGCTCTGGAGAGACAGTCCGCAACAAAGGGACATAACATTAAAGTTAGATGTAGGCTGTTCAGGGGTGATGTCAGAAAGCACTTCTTTACAAATCTGGAACTTTCTCCCCAAAAAGCTGTTGATGCTAGGTCAATTGAAAATTTCAAAACTGTGTGATAGATTGTTCGTAGGTAAGGATATTAAGGTTTACAGAATCAAGACAGGTTCAGATCAACCATGATCTAATGGAATAGTGCAACAAGTTCGAACGGCTTGGTTTAATGTCTCATCTGAAAGACAGCATACCCTTCATGCTGCACTGAGATGTGTCAGCCAGGATTATATGTCTTATTTATTCATACAGACACGGCATAAATATCCAGTTTGTTTCAGAAGTAAAGAAAATCTCACAAAAGATCCTCCTCAAAATTTAAATAAACATGGCAATCCAGGATTCTTTTATACAACACATTGGCCCAGAATTTCCTGGAGACTTGCCCCATGGTGCCCCCTGATGACTAAAAAAAATGATTAAGAAAGGAAAGATAGACGATGAAAGTAAACTAGCACAAAATATAAAAACAGATTGCAAGAGTTTCTATAGGTAGATAAAAAGGAAAAGAGTGGCTAAAGTAAATGTTGGTCCCTTCGAGGACGAGACCGGGGAATTAGTAATGGGGAACATGGAGATGGCAGAAACTCAGAACATATATTTTATATCAGTCTTTACGGTAGAGGACAGTAACAATATTCCAACAGTGGATAGTCAAGGGGCTATAGCGAGGGAGGAACTTAACACAATCACAATCACTAAGGAGGTGGTACTCAGTAAGATATTGGGACTAAAGGCAGATAAATCCCCTGGACTTGATGGCTTGCATCCTCGGGTCTTAAGAGAAGCAGCGGCAGGGACAGTGGATGCACTGGTTGTAATTTACCAAAATTCCCTGGATTCTGGGGCGGTCCCAGCAAAGTGGAAAGCTGCAAATGCAATGCCCCTATTTAAAAAAAGAGGCAGACAAAAATCAGGAAACTATAGACCAGTTAGCCTAACATTTGTGTTTGGGAAAATGATGGAGTCCATTATTAAAGAAGCAGTAGCAGGGCATTTGGAAAAGCATAATTTGGTCAGGCAGAGTCAGCATGGATTTATGAAGAGGAAGTCATGTTTGACAAATTTGCTGGAGTTCTTTGAAGATGTAACGAACAGGGTGAATAAAGGGGAACCAGTGGATGTGGTATATTTGAACTTCCAGAAGGCATTTGACAAGGTGCCACATAAAAGGTTACTGCACAAGATAAAAGTTCACAGGGTTGGGGTAATATATTAGCATGGATAGAGGATTGGCTAACTAACAGAAAACAGAGAGTCGGGATAAATGGTTCATTCTCGGATTGGCAATCAATAACTAGTGGGGTGCCGCAGGGATCAGTGCTGGAATCCCAATTATTTACAATCTATATTAATGACTTGGAAGAAGTGACCAAGTGTAACATAGCCAAGTTTGCTGATGATACAAAGATGGGAGGAAAAGCAATGTGTGAGGAGGAGGCAAAAAATCTGCAAAAGGACATAGACAGGCTAAGTGAGTGGGCAAAAATTTGGCAGATGGAGTATAATGTTGGAAAGTGTGAGGTCATGCACCTTGGCAGAAAAAATCAAAGAGTAAGTTATTATTTAAATGGAGAAAGATTGCAAAGGGCTACAGTACAGCGGGACCTGGGGGTACTTGTGCATGAAACACAAAAGGTTAGTATGCAGGTAAGGCAAGTGATCAGAAAGGCCAATGGTATCTTGGCCTTTATTGCAAAGAGGATGGAGTATAAAAGCAGAGAAGTCTTGTTACAGCTATATAAGGCATTGATGAGGCTACACCTGGAATACTGTGTGCAGTTTTGGTTTCCATATTTCCGAAAGGATATATGCTTTGGAGGCAGTTCAGAGAAGGTTCAGTAGGTTGATTCTGGGGATGAGGGGGTTGACTTATGAGGAAAGGTTGAGTAAGTTGGGCCTCTACTCATTGGAATTCTGAAGATTGAGAGGTGATCTTATCGAAACGTATAAGATTATGAGGGGTCTTGACAAGGTGAATGCAGAAAGGATGTTTCCACTGATGGGGGAGGCTAGAACTAGGGAGCATAATCTTTAAACCTGAGATGAAGAGGAATTTCTTCTCTCAGAGGGTTGTAAATCTGTGGAATTCGCTGCCTCAGAAAGCTGTGGAAGCTGGGACATTGAATAAATTTAAGACAGAGATAGACAGTTTCTTAACCAATAAGGGAATAAGGGGTTATGGAGAGCGGGCATGGAAGTGGCCCTGAGTCCATGATCGGATCAGCCATGATCATATTAAATGGCGGAGCAGGCTCGTACAGCTACTCCTGCTCCTATTTCTTATGTTCTTATGTTAATTCCGCACGACCCATTTTTTGGCACAAAAGTCCCAGGGATAAATGATTCACGCCATCACTTACGCCATACCATAATACCTGGGACTCCGCCATTTCTCTTGCCAAAACAATTAAATAATTAATTATCATAGTACCACCCTATTAAAATCAAAGACGATTGTGAATTTGCTGAAATAAAGCTACTGTAATCGCTGCTAGCACATAGACAGTTGCAGAATAGCTCTGGTGGGCGCAGAATGTTTGGAATAATCACAAAACTAATATGTTTGTTCAAAATATGCAGATATTTTAAAAGAATGGGTTTCTTTTAAATATAAGCTTCCCCCACTGATGATGTTAAGATCAAATTATAAAATTTAAATTTGATTGATGTCTGAACATTTGCACAGCCTCAGAAACCAAAGGTTCTTTGGCTATTACAATTCTAAAGAACACATTTTAAAGCTAGAGTATATTAACTTTGAAACAATGCATGCTGACATCGTTGTTCCTATTGTGTTCCGAACACAGATGAGACTGCACACAGGGAGGTTATAGAGGGTACGATGAAGAAAAAAAGGGAGGCTTATGACAGATACCGAGGACTCAATACTGCAGAAACTCTAGAGGAGTATAGAAAGTGCAGGGGTGCAATTAAAAAGAAATTAGGAAAGCAAAGAGAGAACATGAAAAAATATTGGCAAGTAAAATCAGGGAAAACCTAAAGATGTTTTATAAATAAACAAAGCGTAGGGCCTATTAGAGAACATAAAGTTAATCTGTGTGTGGAGGCAGCAGATGCGGGTATGATCCTTAATGAATAATGTGTGTCTGTTTTCACAAAAGAGAGAGGCAATGCAGACATTGCAATCAGGGAGGAAGAGATGAAATAAACATAGTGAGAGAGGAAGTATTAAAGGGCATAGCAGCTTTGAAAGTTGATAAATCCCCAGGCCCGGATGAAATGTATCCTAGGCTGTTAAGAGAAGCAAAAGAGGAAATAGCAGAGGCTCTGATCATCATTTTAAAATCCTCTCTGGCTACAGGTGTGGTACCAGAGGACTGGAGGACTGTATTGTGTTCCTAACACAGATGAGACTGCACACAGGGAGGTTAAAGTAACAGTGACCTCAGTCTTTATTAAGACACTCCAGAGTGAGGAACAGGCTTTAGGGGCCGGCTTATATACAGTGCTCCCAAGGGATACTGGGATCCCTTGGGACTTCAGGAGATGCACTCCCTGGTAAGGGAACATGGGAGTGCATGCTTTACAGATACACAACATCACTCCCCCCCAAAGTCAAAGTGAAAACTATTTATAAGGTGAGGCGGTTGGGAGCCTTTCTTTCTCTGGTGGACCGCCTCTGGTGTGTTGGCTGTGCCCTCGCTGGGCTGTCATGTTGTTGGCCCTGCAGGGCTGCTGGTTGAGCCTGGCCTTGCTGGGCTGTTGGGGGTGATGGGTTTGATTTCCTGGTCCGGCGTGGTGTCGTTGATCCTTTGGGTGTGTGTTGTGGGCTCGAAAAAGGTGGTGTCTGCTGTGGGTTGTTCAGGGCAGTTTGTGAACCGTAGCCTCGTTTGGTCCAGGTGCTTTCTGCAAATTTGTCCATTGTCTATTTTGACTACAAACACCCTATTCCCTTTTTTAGCTATCACCGTGCCCGCGAGCCACTTGGGACCATGCCCATAGTTTAACACATACACAGGGTCACTCAGATCAATTTCCCATGACACAGTGGCGCGACCATCGTTTACATTTTGTTGCTGCCGCCTGCTCTCTACCTGATCATGCAGGTTGGGGTGAACCAGCGAGAGTCTGGTTTTAAGTGTCCTTTTCATGAGCAGCTCAGCCGGGGGCACCCCTGTGAGCGAGTGGGGTCTCGTGCAGTAGCTGAGCAGTACTCGGGACAGGCGGGTTTGGAGTGAGCCTTCTGTGACTCGTTTAATGCTCTGTTTGATGGTTTGTACTGCCCGCTCTGCCTGCCCATTGGAGGCTGGTTTAAATGGGGCCGAGGCGACATGTTTGATCCCATTGCAGGTCATGAATTCTTTAAATTCGGCACTGGTGAAACATGGCCCGTTGTCACTGACCAGTATGTCAGGCAGGCCGTGGGTGGCAAACATGGCCCTCAGGCTTTCAATGGTGGCGGTGGCGGTTCTTCCCGACATTATTTCACATTCAATCCATTTTGAAAAAGCATCCACCACCAGCAGGAACATTTTACCGAGAAACGGGCCCGCATAGTCAACATGGATCCTTGATCATGGTCTGGAGGGCCATGACCACAAACTTTGTGGTGCCTCTCTGGGCGTGTTGCTCAACTGAGCACACACGCTGCATTGTCGTACACAGGACTCTAAGTCAGAGTCGATACCAGGCCACCACACATGGGATCTGGCTATCGCTTTCATCATTACTATACCCGAATGTGTGCTGTGGAGATCTGAGATGAACGTCTCCCTGTCCTTTTTGGGTAGCACTATGCGGTTACCCCACAACTGGCAGTCTGCCTGAATGGACAGCTCGTCCTTTCGCCGCTGGAATGGCTTGATTAGCTCATGCATTTCAACGGGGATGCTGGCCCAGCTCCCATGCAGTACTCAGTTTTTTACTCGGGACAGCAGAGGATCTTGGCTGGCCCAAATCCTAATCTGGCCGGCGGTGACAGGTGATTTATCATTTTCAAACGCTTCCATGACCATCAACAAGTCTGTGGGCTGCGCCACCATCAACAAGTTTGCAGGCTGCGCCATTTCCACCCATGTGGTGGGCAATGGTAGCCGACTGAGAGCATCTGCACAGTTCTCAGTGCCTGGCCTGTGGCAGATGGTATAGTTATACGCTGATAGCGCGAGTGCCCACCTTTGTATGCGGGCTGAGGCATTAGTATTTATACCCTTGTTTTCAGCGAACAGGGATATGAGGGGCTTGTGATCAGTTTCCAGCTCAAATTTGAGGCCAAACAGGTACTGATGTATTTTCTTTACCCCGAACAGATATGCTAATGCCTCTTTCTCAATCATGCTGTAGGCCCTCTCGGCATTAGACAAGCTCCCGGAAGCATAGGCGACAGGTTGCAACTTCCCAGCAACGTTAGCTTGTTGTAATACACACCCGACTCCGCACGACGATGCATCACATGCTAGCACAAGTGTTTTACACGGGTTATACAATACAAGCAACTTGTTGGAGCTTGTTGGAGCATAAAATGTTTCTGGCTTTCTCAAAAGCAATTACTTGTTATTTTTCCCCATAACCAGTTCTCACCTTTGCGCAATAACACATGTAGGGGCTCTAAGAGGGTGCTTAGCCCCAGTATGAAGTTACCAAAATAGTTGAGGAGTCGCAGCTCCATGACATTCTGTGACCTGGGCGCATTCCTGATAGCCTCTGTTTTGGCGTCTGTGGGCCGAATGCCATTCGCCGCGATCTTTCTCCCCAAAAACTCCACTTCTGTTGCCATGAAGACGCATTTCGACCTCTTCAGCCACAGCCCTATGCGATCCAGTCGCTGGAGGACCTCCTCCAGGTTTTGTAGGTGCTCGACGGTGTCCCGACCCGTGACTAATATGTCGTCCTGAAAAACCACCGTGCATGGTACCGACTTGAGTAGGCTCTCCATGTTTCTCTGGAAGATCGCTGCAGCCGACCAAATTCCAAACGGGCATCTGTTGTAGATGAACAGTCCCTTGTGCGTGTTGATGCAGGTGAGGCCCTTCGAAGACTCCTCCAGCTCCTGTGTCATGTAGGCCGAAGTCAGGTCGAGCTTGGTGAACGTCTTGCCTCCTGCCAGCATCGCCAATAGGTTGTCTGCCTTAGGTAGCGGGTATTGGTCCTGTAGCAAGAAATGATTAATCGTTACTTTATAATCGCCGCACATCCTGACCGTGCCATCACTTTTGAGTACTGGAACAATCGGGCTGGCCCACTCGCTGAATTCCATTGGGGAGATGATACCCTCGCATTGCAGCCTGTCCAGCTCGATTTCCAATCTCTCCCTCATCGTGTGAGGTACCGCTCACGCCTTGTGGTGAATGAGTCATGCCTCTGGGACCAAGTGGATCCGCACCTTCGCCCCGAAAAAGTTTCCAATGCCTGACTCAAAAAGGGAAGGAAATTTGTTAAGAACCTGGGTACATGAGGCCTCATCGACATGTGATAGCGCTCGGATGTCATCCCAGTTCAAATGGATTTTGCCCAGCCAGCTCCTTCCAAGCAGTGTGTGGCCATCGCCCGGGATAATCCAGAGTGGCAGTTCGTACACCGTGCCCTCATAGGTGATATTGACCATAGCGCTGCCCAGGACAATGATAAGCTCTTTGGTGTACATTCTCAATTTCGTATGGATGGGGCTCAGGGCTAGTCTGAGTGCCTTGTTCCACCACAGTTTCTCAAACATCTTTTTACTTATGATGGATTGGCTAGCGCCAGTGTCCAGTTCCATGGCTACGGGTAAGCCATTCAATTTTACATTTAGCATTATAGGTGGACATTTCATCGAAAATGTGTGCACCCCGTGTACTTCAGGATCTGCCTCCTCTCTCTGAGGTTCGAAATTGCTTTGATCCACCATGGACCAATCTTCCTCTGCCACGTGGTGGTTAGCAGGTTTTGCAGAGCTTGCAGCTCATCTGCAAGCTTGTTGGAGGTGCCCCATTGTTCCACAGCTCTTGCAAACATACCCTTTGAAGCGGCATGAATAGGCTGAATGGAAGCCTCCACAACGCCAACAAGGCATGAATTGCCTTGCATTCATCCTTTGTTGCGAACTCTGAGTCATCTGAATCACCTGAGGCCTGCTGGCAGGTGCAGACTCATATTTTCTGCCTTGTACATTTCTGCTCGCAAACACAGTTCCAGTTAATTTATGAATATTGCTAGTACTTGTGTGCTGAGAGATTTGTTTGGTGTTATCACTGGTGGATATAAACGCCTATGCTATCGCAATGGCCTTACTGAGGGTTGGTGTCTCTACAGTCAAATGTTTTCATAGGATGGTCTCGTGGCCAATGCCCTGTACAAAAAAGTTTCTGAGCATTTGCTCCAGGTAGCCATCAAACTCACATTGTCCTGCAAGTCACCTTAGCTCGGCGACGTAGCTCGCCACTTCCTGACCTTCAGATCGCTGGCACGTGTAGAACTGATACATCGCCATCAGCACGCTCTCCCTCGGGTTAAGATGCTCCCGAACCAGTGTACACAGCTCCTCATTTGACTTATCTGTGGGTTTCACCGGAGCCAGAAGATTCTTCATGAGGCTGTCGGTCGATGCCCCGCAGACTGTGAGGAGGACCGCTCTCATTTTTGCAGCGCTTCCTTCTCCGTCCAGCTCGTTGGCTACAAAGTACTGGTCTAGCCATTCAACATAGGCTTCCCAGTCCTCACCCTCCGAGAACTTCTCCAGGATGCCCACAGTTTGCTACATCTTTGCGTTGGATTCATATACTCATCGACAGTTATTGTGTTCCTAACACAGATGAGCCTGCACACAGGGAGGTTAAAGTAACAGTGACCTCAGTCTTTAAGACACTGCAGAGTGAGGAACAGGCCTTAGGGGCCGGCTTATGCTTGGATCCCTTGGGACTTCAGGGGATGCACTCCCTGGTGGCGAAACATGGGAGTGCATGCTTTACAGATACACAACAGTTCCTGTGCTAATAATATTTCCATTAATGCTAGCAACAACACACTCACTGGCAAACCTTTGGTAATGTTTTCTTTACCATGTATTCGAATCATCCAGCACCAATTTGACTAAATGAAATACATGAATCCCATTAACTGATTTATTGGGGTGGATTTTCGGCTCGCTTGTGCCTCTGTTAGTGTCCTGGAGGGGTGGCAAAGAGTGTTTCTAGGCGTTACGCCGGGAGTCCAGCTTTTACCACCCGGCCGGCAAATTCGTGACCCGGTTTGCGTCAGCGCAAAAACTTTGCGCCCCGCCCTCCAGTTGCATTGAACACCAAGTGCGTTAATGAAAAACAACTATTTGCAGGCGTACGCATAATATAGCAAGCTATCTGCACAAGGTTGTCCTCCCCCTCAATGAGACTTGCCCTAAGATTTCCCCTCCCTTCCCTTCATCCTCCTCCCATACCTGCTGCCCCTCCTCAATGAGGCCTCAGTGCCTATAGCAAGGCTGCTTGAGGGCTGCTGTGTCAGAGGGGCAGACAGTGCAGACGACATATGATGACGCTCTGGACCAGCTCTGGCCCTGGAAGGCCCAGCCACAGATTGCTGCGCCTCAGCATTGGCGGAAGCAGTCTCTGGTGGCTGGGGTATGGATCGCGTAAGGTGCATGGTGGGAGAGTCAGTGGTGGGAGCCGGAATGCTGTCATCCTGAGGAAAGACAGCACCTTCCATTTCCTGGGAACCACTGACACTCAGATGGGGCTGGGCCTCAGCAGCCAGAGCACGATGTGTCGCCACAACTTGCTGGCCTGCTTTAGTACCGTCACTTCCCCATTGGACAGTGGGGAAGACAGAGAGGATGGCACGAGTCAGCGACCGCATTACATCACCAAGCTGCCGCGTAGTTTGTGCCTGTGATGCGATTGCTGCTGCGACGTTACCCATGGCACCCGCCACACATTCTGGCACCCCACTGTCGCTGCTGGAGGCCACCTGCCTCTGTGAGTGAGCAAGGATGGCCTCGCTGGAGTCATGATTTGCACGGACAATGAGTGAGGCAGCCTCCGCAACACTCACAGCAAGTTTGTCTATTTTATCAGTGATCTTACCCAATGCACCCATGGGCTCACGGTGCATTTCCATGTTCTCCCTGGACATTGCCACCAAGTCCAGGTCCAGGTCTGCATGTTGTCCAGCAGGACTACTGTGCCGACTGACACTCCGGGGAGCTGGCCACCGAGCTTCCCCTTCCCCTCCCAGGAGTCTCAGACACTTCAAACCCCGGGAAATCGCCTTCATCCCCAGATGTAGTGTCAACAGATGGACTTTGAGGTTCAGGCAGCGCACGTTCACCACCTCCCTCATCGTCTCCCCCGTGGCCAGATGTAGATGGCTCCCGAGAAGGCTGACAGGCTTGTTGCTGATCATCTGAAAGCAGAAAACAACAGACGTGTGGTTAGCAGCAGAGGAGGGGCAGTGTGATAGCAGTAAGGTGGCATTGGACATGTGCATGTAAAGGGGCTAGTCCACCTCATATTAGGGGTCAATGAAGTCACATCAGTCGCGTATTCTATTTACATACACTCACTACCCGAGTTCCATCAAAGACTTAACATTGTGTGAGACATTGATTTTGCAAATATGGTAGGCTTACATAACATATGAACATAAGAACATAAGAAATAGGAGCAGGAGTAGGCCATTTGGTCCCACGAGCCTGCTCCGCTATTTAATAAGATCATGGCTGATCTGATCATGAACTCCGCTCCACTTCCCTGCCCGCTCCCCATAACCCTTTATTGCCTTAGCGCTCAAAAATCTATCTATCTCCGCTTTAAATATATTCAATGACCCAGCCTCCAGAATTCTCTGGTGCAGAGAATTCCATAGATTTACAACCCTCTGAGAAAATAAATTCCTCCTCATCTCTGATTTAAATGGGTGGCCCCTTATTCTGCGACAATGTCCCCTAGTTTTAGTTTCCCCTATGAGTGGAAATATCCTCTCTGCATCCACCTTGTCGAGCCCCTCATTATTTTATATGTTTCGAGAAGATCACCTCTCATTCTTCTGAACTCCAATGAGTGTAGGCCCAACCTATTCAACCTATCTCTATAAGTCAACCCCCTCATCTCCGGAATTAACCTAGTGAACCTTCTCTGAACAGCCTCCAATGTAAGTACAGGTTGAACCTCCCTTATCCGGATCCCTCGGGACATGGCCTGTTCTGGATAAGAGAATTTTCCGGATGAGGGGTGGTCACGTTAAATTGGATGGTACAGGTACTGAGCAAGGGGATATAGAGGCTGGCTGGCTTGGGGCTGCGAGTGCGGCAGAGATCAAGGAAAGGGCCGGTGGATCATGGGGTCATGCCAGCAATTGTGGGAGTCGGCAACGAGGAAGAACTCCAATTTGTTTAATTTGTTCATGTCGGAGTTCTGCGCATGCGCCACCCGGTGGCTGGGAATGGTTCTGGATGAGAGGTGGTTCTGCATATGGGAGCTCTGGATAAGAGAGGTTCAACCTGTATATCCTTCCTCAAATACGGAGACAAAAACTGTATGCGGTACTACAGGTGTAGCCTCACCAATACTCTGTACAGTTGTAGCAGGACTTCTCTGCTTTTATACTCGATCTCCCTTGCAATAAAGGCCAACATTCAATTTACCTTCCTGACTACTTGCTGTACCTGCATACTAACTTTTTGTATTTCATGCACAAGGACTCCCAGGTCCCTCTGTACTGCAGCACTCTGCAATTTTTCTCCATTTAAATTATAATTTGCTTTTCTATTTTTTCTGACAAAATGGATAACCTCATATTTTCCCACATAATACTCCATCTGCCAAATTTTTGCCCACTAACTTAGCCTGTCTATATCTCTTTACATGTTTTTTCTGTCCTCACAATTTGCTTTCCCGCCCATCTTTGCATTATCAGCAAACTTGGCTACATTATACTCGGTCGCTTCATCTAAGTCATTAATACAGCAGAGGAGGACAAAGGGTTTGATTAGGGCAGGGAAAATGGAGTACGAGAAGAAGCTTGCAGGGAACATTAAGGTGGATTGCAAAAGTTTCTATAGATATGTAAAGAGAAAAAGGTTAGTAAAGACAAACGTAGGTCCCCTGCAGTCAGAATCAGGGGAAGTCATAACGGGGAACAAAGAAATGGCAGACCAATTGAACAAGTACTTTGGTTCGGTATTCACTAAGGAGGATACAAACAACCTTTCGGATATAAAAGGGGTCAGAGGGTCTAGTAAGGAGGGGGAACTGAGGGAAATCTTTATTAGTCGGGAAATTGTGTTGGGGAAATTGATGGGATTGAAGGCCGATAAATCCCCAGGGCCTGATGGACTGCATCCCAGAGTACTTAAGGAGGTGGCCTTGGAAATAGCGGATGCATTGACAGTCATTTTCCAACATTCCATTGACTCTGGATCAGTTCCTATGGAGTGGAGGGTAGCCAATGTAACCCCACTTTTTAAAAAAGGAGGGAGAGAGAAAACAGGGAATTATAGACCGGTCAATCTGACCTCAGTAGTGGGTAAAATGATGGAATCAATTATTAAGGATGTCATCGCAGTGCATCTGGAAAATGGTGACATGATAGGTCCAAGTCAGCATGGATTTGTGAAAGGGAAATCATGCTTGACAAATCTTCTGGAATTTTTTGAGGATGTTTCCAGTAAAGTGGACAAAGGAGAACCAGTTGATGTGGTATATTTGGACTTTCAGAAGGCTTTCGACAAGGTCCCACACAAGAGATTAATGTGCAAAGTTAAAGCACATGGGATTGGGGGTAGTGTGCTGACGTGGATTGAGAACTGGTTGTCAGACAGGAAGCAAAGAGTAGGAGTAAACGGGTACTTTTCAGAATGGCAGGCAGTGACTAGTGGGGTGCCGCAAGGTTCTGTGCTGGGGCCCCAGCTGTTTACATTGTACATTCATGATTTAGACGAGGGGATTAAATGCAGTATCTTCAAATTTGCGGATGACACTAAGTTGGGTGGCAGTGTGAGCTGCGAGGAGGATGCTATTAGGCTGCAGAGTGACTTGGATAGGTTAGGTGAGTGGGCAAATGCATGGCAGATGAAGTATAATGTGGATAAATATGAGGTTATCCACTTTGGTGGTAAAAACAGAGAGACAGACTATTATCTGAATGGTGACAGATTAGGAAAAGGGAAGGTGCAACGAGACCTGGGTGTCATGGTACATCAGTCATTGAAGGTTAGCATGCAGGTACAGCAGGCGGTTAAGAAAGCAAATGGCATGTTGGCCTTCATAGCGAGGGGATTTGAATACAGGGGCAGGGAGGTGTTGCTACAGTTGTACAGGGCCTTGGTGAGGCCACACCTGGAGTATTGTGTACAGTTTTGGTCTTCTAACTTGAGGAATGACATTCTTGCTATTGAGGGAGTGCAGCGAAGATTCACCAGACTGATTCCCGGGATGGCGGGACTGACCTATCAAGAAAGACTGGATCAACTGGGCTTGTATTCACTGGAGTTCAGAAGAATGAGAGGGGACCTCATAGAAACGTTTAAAATTCTGATGGGTTTAGACAGGTTAGATGCAGGAAGAATGTTCCCAATGTTGGGGAAGTCCAGAACCAGGGGTCACAGTCTGAGGATAAGGGGTAAGCCATTTAGGACCGAGATGAGGAGAAACTTCTTCACCCAGAGAGTGGTGAACCTGTGGAATTCTCTACCACAGAAAGTAGTTGAGGCCAATTCACTAAATATATTCAAAAGGGAGTTAGATGAAGTCCTTACTACTCGGGGGATCAAGGGTTATGGCGAGAAAGCAGGAAGGGGGTACTGAAGTTTCATGTTCAGCCATGAACTCATTGAATGGTGGTGCAGGCTAGAAGGGCTGAATGGCCTGCTCCTGCACCTATTTTCTATGTTTCTATGTTTCTATGTAAATAGTTGAGGCCCCAGCACCGATCCCTGCGGCACCCCACTAGTTACTGTTTGCCAACGGGAAAATGACCCATTTATCCCGACACTCTTTTCTGTTAGTTTGCCAATCTTCTATCCATGCTAATATATTACCCCCAACCCTCTGAACTTTTAACTTGTGCAGTAACCTTTTATGTGGCACCTTATCGAATGCCTTCTGGAAATACAAATTCACCACATCCACTGGATCCCCTTTATCCACCCTGCTCATTACATCCTCAAGGAACTCCAGCAAATTTTTCAAACGTGATTTCCCTTTCATAAAACCATGCTGACTCTGCTTGATTGAATTATGAGATTGCTTCCTTAATAATGCACTCCAGCATTTTCTCAACGACAGAAGTTAGACTAACTGGTCTATAGTTTCCTGCTTTCTGTCTGCCTCCTTTTTTAGATAGGGGCGTTACATTTGCAGTTTTCCAATCCGCTAGGACCTCCCCAGAATCCAGCGAATTTTGGTAGATTACAACCAATGCATCCACTATCTCTGCAGCCACTTCTTGTAAGACCCTAGGATGTAGGCCATCAGGTCCAGGCGACTTGTCCGCCTTTAGTCCATTATTTTACCAAGCACTACTTCTTTCATGATAGTGATTGTATTAAGTTCCTCCCTCCCTATAGCCCCTTGATTATCCATTATTTCAATGTTTTTACTGTCTTCTACAGTGAAGACTGATACAAAATATTTGTTCAATGCCTCTGCCAATTCCCTGATCCCCATTATTAATTCCCCAGTCTCATCCTCTAGGGGACCAACATTTACTTTAGCCACTCTTTTCCTTTTTATGTACCTGTAGAAACTCTTACTTTCTGTTTTAATATTTCGTGCTAATTTACTTTCATAATCTATCTTCCCTCTCTTTATTATTTTTTTAGTCATTCTTTGCTGGCTTTTAAAAGTTTCCCAATCCTCTGGCCTCCCACTAGACTTGGCCACATTGTATGCCCTTGTTTTCAATTTGATACAATCCCTTATTTCCTTAGTTAGCTACAGATGGTTATCCCTTCTCTTGCAGTCTTTCCTTCTCATTGGGATATAAATGTGATGGGTACTCACCCTGACAACCCTTGTGAGGTCGTTGAACTTCTTGCGACATTGTGTGCCAGTTCTGGGCACCGTGTCTGTCGTTGCTACCTCCTGTGCTATCTCCCACCAGATTCTCTTAAAATGCTGGGCAACAGCCTCCCTCCCCCAACCAGATGGAGTGTAGACCACCTCCTTTCAATGGCCTGCATTAAGCCCTCAGCAGCCTCTGCAGAGAATCATCTAGTACACTGCCTGCTCTCTTGCTGCGCTATCTCTCCTGAACTCTCAGAAATGGACTGGGTCATCTACGCAGGAAACCTGCACGCCCTAAAGTACCGACTGTGCCCTGGAAAATTTTTGAATGCTGCGATTTTCGGCTGGGCATACAATCTTCCTTGTGTAACGCCTGATTTAACCCCCCACCGATCATAGAACCTCATTTATTGGCGAAATTTGCAGACAAGGGCACAAACTTTTTCCAGGCCATTTATGGACCGCCCCACCGCCATTACCTCACCGAAATCACTAAAGCCGAAAATCCAGCCTATTAATTGCTATTAGCCCTCAACCATATTGTATCAAATAATGTGACTAAGTGCCTATTTGTAAGCATTTAAAGTTATCTATACATGATAATTTTATAAAATTTGCAGTTTATCTCACATTATTTTTTATGGATTGATTTTTTGCTAGCTGCCCAAGGGCTAGATTTTACACTTTTGTGCAGATCGCCCAAAAATGGGCGGTATATCCGGCATGGGTGGTAAAAATGGTTTTTCCAATCGCCGGCTTCTCGCCCATTCTCAAAGCCCCTAGACTTCATTTCTGAAATTAGGTGTTACCATGAATGATATGAAACGGGCGGTGGCGGTAAATCTCTCTGACCTTCTGCGGTAAAGTGTCGCTGTTCTTAGAAACGGCATGGCAACGCTCGATTCCTGCGATTCAGGAGGTCAAGGGTCATCATGACATGCGCAGAAGAGGAGACAGAGAGAGAGGGAGCTGAGAGGAACTGAAGGCGTGTGTGGCTGTGGTGTGTGCTTGTCTGGCTGTTGTGGGAGGCACGAGGGAGATTCACCAGCAGCAAAAAGCCTACTAAGCACCAAGTACATAGTTGGCACCGAGGTTTTGTCCAACAAATAATATATAACATGGAAGGGATGGAGGAAACCCTGGAGCTGGTAGCCAGAAACACTGGTGGCAGAGGGCTCCCAGTGGTCCCGGAGCGCAGCACTGCACCCCAAGGTGCCGCACCCCCATTGCCAACCACACATGAGAGCCAGGAGCAACATCTTGCTTCTGGCTCGGAGCATGTTCCCACCTCGGGACCGTCTTCTCCCGTACCATTGAAGCAGCGGGTCAGCAGTCATCGCCCCCCCGCCCCCCCCGCCCCAATGAAGCATCGCTTGAGGGGACCCTCGGCCAGGCGGCTTGGAGTCAGAAGGGGAAGGGAAAGGGGTAGAGGTGGTTAGGAGAAGCGGGGGGGAGGGGAGGGAAGGGTTGTTTTTTACAGATATACATGACTTCAGACAAATTTTGGGTTTAAATGTTTTTTATTCAACAAAACCTTGTTGTGCATTGGCTCAGATAGCTGCACCGTTACACACTGGTGATTCCTTAACATGAAAGAGTATAATCACATTTAACTTCAGTCAGCTTAAACCTTAACTGTTACCAAGGTGATGCCCACCATTGATGTATGACCTGCACACCCAGCAGTGTGTCAGCCTTGTAAATAACACCAATGTTCTTTCAGGCAAAGCACTCATTGATGAGCTCCTGACGTAAGAGTCTTGCAGCTATCATGCCACCACGGGCCCATTCATGCGGTCTGCATGGGGGCAGGGGCATGGCTTCAGTGTCAGCCTGATTGTCTGGCCCGATGTCAGTGTCCACCTCCTCATCCTCCTTTTCCTCTCTCTGGTGAGGTGGATTGTCAGACTCTTCTGGCAATTCTTGTCCCCTCCTGATAGCCAAGTTGTGCAGCATGGAGCACACCACCACGAATTGTGCTACCTGCTCAGGGTGGTATTGAAGCTCACCTCCTGAGTGGTCCAAGCATCTAAATCACTGCTTAAGTACTCCAATGGTTTTCTCCACGATATTGTGAGTGGCTCTGTGGCTCTCGTTGTATCGCCTCTTGGCTTCGGTGTGGGTGTCACGCAGTGGGGTCATCAGCCAGGTGGCGAGGCCATATCCCTTGTCACTAAGCAGCCAGCATTGACCTTGTGGCTGATTGTTAAAAAAGTCAGATACAGTGCTCTCACGCAGGATGTGCGCATCATGGATGCTGCCCAGAAATTTGCTGCCATAATAATTTGCTGGTGGTCGACAACAAGTTGCACATTTAGGGAGTGGAATCCCTTGCTGAAAACCTCAGCATCCTGAAAAGGTGCCCGCATCACGATGTGCATGCAGTCTATTGCTCCCTGCGCCTTGGGGAAGTTAGCAGTTCAGTTTGAATCCTAAAGCCCTCTCAGTCTGAGCCTCCCTGATCATAGGGAAACTGATAAAGCCAATCCTGCATGCATACAGGGCTTCAGTGACCTGTCTAATGCAGCAATGTGTGGCATGCTGAGACAGACCGCAAATGTCACCAGCTGAGGCCTGAAAAGAACCCGAGGCATAGAACGACAGTGCCATGGTGACTTTGACCTCGACAGACAGTGCAGTACTGATGGTGTTGGCAGGCTGCAGATCTCCCCTTATAAGCTGGCATACCTCAGTGATAACCTCTTTGTGAAAGTGCAGTCTCCGAAGGCAGGTGGTGTTTGGCAAATTGAGGTAAGACCGCTTCTCCCTGTACTTGCCAGGGGGTGTAACGTCTGATCCTCCTCATCAGTCTGGCACATCTTACATTGGGCACATAATGCTGTGGAGCGTACCTTCGGTCATCAAGAGAGGGTGAGAAAGGACAGGCCCCATTCCAATAGCTATCTGTTTTCCACCAATTGGTCACTAAAAATGAATGCCTCGACGAAGACACCTATTAAATTCCAATCATTCACAGTATGATAAAGATGTTTGTACAGATGTTCACATCACCTCCAAAGACCTCCAGAGTACATTCAAACTCCCCTGAGGTTGAAGCAGAGCAGCCTTTTAAATGACACGACATGTGATGTAGAACATGGCGTCCATAACGTTGTGATTAGTTCCAGTTAGTTCCACATTTTCCGGGCGTTTTTTTGGGTGAGCGATATTGTGGGCAATACGTGTGCGAGGTGATGAAAGTGAGGTTGGGCGATCTCCTGAGCATCAGCAAATGTGATCTTTACGACAAAAAAAAGTGGGCGATCGGTATTATTGAATCTCGGCGTTAATTCCGTGCGGAAAGTAACGCTGGGCGATATTATGGGCGTTGATTTCGCCCATTCTGATGATTCCGCCCAAATAAAGTGGGCCTGCGGTGTTATTTTTTCCTGGCGTTACGCACATGGGGAAAGTAACGCTCACAGATAAGTATCTGAAAAATGCCTGATAGTTTCCATTTTGTTGCTAAATGGGCGCTATCTGGGCGTAATATGTCATTTCAGCAGTAAAATGGATGCTAAGTGGGCAGTAAGCAAGTAAGCATGCAAAAAAAGTGGAAAATCTATCCCCAAGTTTTGTTTTCAGTTCTAATGATACACTGCAACATGTGAAGCATCAAATTGGGCTTGAAGTCATAGTGCACATAACAGTAGAATGGACAAGGGAGAACCAGTTGATGTGATGTATTTGGATTTTCAGAAGGCTTTCGACAAGGTCCCACACAAGAGATTAATGTGAAAAGTTAAAACACATGGGATTGGGGGTAGTGTGCTGACGTGGATTGAGAACTGGTTGGCAGACAGGAAGCAAAGAGTAGGAGTAAATGGGTACTTTTCAGAATGGCAGGCAGTGACTGGTGGGGTACCGCAAGGTTCTGTGCTGGGGCCCCAGCTGTTTGCATTGTACATTCATGATTTAGACGAGGGTATTAAATGTAGTTTCTCCAAATTTGCGGATGACACTAAGTTGGGTGTCAGTATGAGCTGCGAGGAGGATGCTATGAGGCTGCAGAGTGACTTGGATAGGTTAGGTGAGTGGGCAAATGCATGGCAGATGAAGTATAATGTGGATAAATGTGAGGTTATCCACTTTGCTGGTAAAAACAGAGAGAGAGACTATTATCTGAATGGTGACAGATTAGGAAAAGGGGATGTGCAACGAGATCTGGGTGTCATGGTACATCAGTCTTTGAAGGTTGGCATGCAGGTACAGCAGGTGGTTAAGAAAGCAAATGGCATGTTGGCCTTCATAGCGAGGGGATTTGAGTACAGTGGCAGGGAGGTGTTACTATAGTTGCACAGGGCCTTGGTGAGGCCACTGTAAAGTCCTGTCCCCTCAGTACAGATTCACACGAGGCATGTAGTGAAGTCAAGGTCACTCTGGACTTGCACCTTTACTTCACAGCTCTGGAATGCTGCACTTGCCTGAGACCTGTCCTTATATGCCTGTCTCTTGCAAGTGCACCCCTGGTGGTAAGGTATGCTGGTTGTTACAGGTCATATCTTATTACAGTCATGTACAGCATGTTAGGATACAGTTATATATAATAATGTAAGATACATGACATCACCCTCCCCCAAGGTCTTATTGTCTTTATAGGTTCAGTCTCTCAGGTGGTCTACTCTCTCGCGTGGAGCGTCTGCGTTGTGGTTCAGTTGTTTGCCTTGATGTCTGTTTTTCTTTGGGTGTGGTTGCTGATATCTCGCCTGGGCTGACTGTTTCAATTGGTGTGATTGTTGTTGACTTGCCTGGGCTGTCTGTTGGGATTGCCCTTTCTTCAGGTTGTTCCCTCTGTCTGTCCACCAGGTGTGGTGTGAGTTCCACATTATAGTCTGCCTCTGGTTCCACAGTGTTGTTGGTAAATCTACTTTTGACTTGGTCTACATGCCTCCGGCAGGTTTTGTCATTGTCCATTTGTACTACCAGTAGCCTGTTTCCTTCCTTGCCTGTTACTGTCCCTGCAAGCCATTTGGGACCCCTGCCATAGTTTAGTACAAACACTTTGTCCCCTATCTCATTCCATCTCCCCCTCGAATTTCTGTCATGGTACTCAGTCAGCTTACGGCGCTTTGCCTCAACGATTTCGTGCATGTCTGGAAGGATTAATGAGAGCCTTGTTTTTAAAGTCCTTTTCATCAACAGTTGCGCGGGGGGGATCCCAGTCAATGAGTGCGGACGAGATCTGTATGCCAGCAGCAGTCGCGACAGGTGACCCTGTAGCGTGGGACCTTGGATTTTAAGCATGCCTTGTTTAATGACTTGCACTGCTCTCTCCGCCTGGCCATTGGAGGCCGGTTTGAACGATGCCGTCTTTATGCCATGGTCAATTATAAAATCTTGGAATTCTGCGCTGGTGAAGCACGGACCATTGTCACTGACCAATATGTCAGGGATTCCGTGTGTTGCAAACATGGTTGGGAGGCTCTCCACAGTGGTGGAGGTTGTGCTCGAGTTTAAAATGGTGCATTCGATCCACTTTGAAAATGCATCTACAACTACGAGGAACATTTTGCCCATGAATGGGCCCGCATAGTCTACGTGCACCCGCGACCACGGTTTTGTAGGCCAAGGCCAGCGGCTTAGGGGAGCCTCCCTGGGGGCATTGCTGAGTTGGGCACAAATGGTGCACCGCCGGACGCAGAGCTCCACGTCCGCGTCAATACCAGGCCACCAGACATAGGATCAGGCTATGGCCTTCATGAGGACGATCCATTGGTGCTCGCGATGGAGCTCCCGGACAAATGCCTCTCTGCCTCGCAGAGGCATGACTACTCGGCTGCCCCACATCAGGCAGTCTGCTTGTAGTGATAGCTCATGCATGTGCTTGTGAAAGGGTTTTAATTTCTCGGGGCTGGTATCGCGAGCCTCTGCCCAGTCACCGGTTAGGACACATCTTTTTACTAAGGATAACATGGGGTCGCTGGCCGTCCAGGCTCTGATTTGGTGAGCCGTCATGGGCAAACCTGTTGGCTCAAAGGCATTGATTGCCATGACTATCTCACAGTCCTGTTCGTCAGACCCTTCTGTGGTCGCCTGGGGTAGCCTGCTGAGCGCGTCGGCACAGTTGTCTGTGCCTGGTCAGTGCCTTATGGTATAGTCGTTGAATTCACGCCGAGGCGTTGGTGTTTATTGCCTTGCTCTCAGATAGGAGGGACGTGAGGGGCTTGTGGACAGTTTCTAACGTGAACTTGGCCCCGAAAAGGTATTGGTGCATCCTTTTGACACCATACACGCACGCAATCGCCTCCTTCTCTACCATTCCATACCCGCACTCCGCCCGCAAATGTGACCTGGAGGCATAAGCTATGGGTTGTAATTTGCCCGCACTATTGACATGTTGCAAAACGCACCCGACCCCATACGCTGACGCATCACATGTGAGAACTAGCTTTTTATCTGGATCAAAGAAAGTCAAAACACTGTTGGAACACAGAAGGTTGCGTGCCTTATTGAAGGCGCGTTCCTGGGAGTCCCCCCAAAACCAATCACACCCCTTCCTGAGTAACATGTGGAGAGGCTCCAGCAGTGTGCTTAAGTTCTGCATAAAGTTCCCAAAGTAATTCAGTAGCCCGAGAAAGGCGCGCAGTTCTGAGACATTCCGGGGCCTGGGTGCCAGGCAAATTGCTTCTGTTTTGGACTCTGTTGGGTGGATTCCATCAGCGGCAATCCTTCTGCCCAAAAATTCAACCTCGGGTGCGAGAAACAGACACTTGGATTTCTTGACTCGTAGGCCTACCCGATCCAACCGCTTTAGTACTTCCTCCAAATTACGGAGATGGGAGTCGGTGTCCCTGCCCGTGATAAGTATGTTGTCTTGAAATACAACCGTCTCCGGGATGGACTTGAGCAGACTCTCCAAGTTGCGCTGGAATATGGCAGCTGTCAACCTGATGCCGAATGGACATCGATTGTACATGAAAAGGCCTCGATGTGTGTTGATGGTGGTGAGTAGCTTGGATTCCTCGGTCAATTCTTGCATCATATACGCAGATGTGAGGTCTAGTTTTGAGAAAAGTTTACCTCCAGCCAATGTGGCAAATAAGTCTTCCGCTCTGGACAGCGGGTACTGGTCCTGTAGGGAGACTCTGTTTATGGTAGATTTGTAGTCCCCACAGATTCGTACGGATCCATCAGGCTTCATGACTTGGACGATGGGACTTGCCCAGTCGTTAAATTCCACAGATGATATAATGCCTTCCCGCAGAAGCCTGTCAAGTTCGTATTCAATCTTTTCCCTCATCACACAGGGTACAGCTCTGGCCTTGTGATGGACCGGTCTAGCATCCTGTGTGATGTAGATTTTGACTTTGGCCCCTTTGAAAGTACCCACACCTGCCTGAAAGAGGTGTTCAAATCACTTTATAACTGAAGAGCAGGAGGTCCGTTCCTCTAATGACATGGCATGGACATCATCCCATTTCCAGTTTAGTTTTGCCAGCCAGCTTCTCCCCAGCAGTGCTGTTGGGGAGGATTTAAACTGATATGGCAGGGGGATGGGAACCAATGCAGGGAGACAGAGGGAAACAAAAAGGAGGCAAAAGCAAAAGACAGAAAGGAGATGAGGAAAAGTGGAGGGCAGAGAAACCCAAGGCAAAGAACAAAAAGGGCCACTGTACAGCAAAATTCTAAAAGGACAAAGGGTGTTAAAAGAACAAGCCTGAAGGCTTTGTGTCTTAATGCAAGGAGTATCCGCAATAAAGTGGATGAATTAACTGTGCAAATAGATGTTAACAAATATGATGTGATTGGGATTACGGAGACGTGGCTCCAGGATGATCAGGGCTGGGAACTCAACATCCAGGGGTATTCAACATTCAGGAAAGATAGAATAAAAGGAAAAGGAGGTGGGGTAGCATTGCTGGTTAAGGAGCAAATTAAGGCAATAGTTCGGAAGGACATTAGCTTGGATGATGTGGAATCTATATGGGTAGAGCTGCAGAATACCAAAGGACAAAAAACGTTAGTGGGAGTTGTGTACAGACCTCCAAACAGTAGTAGTGATGTTGGGGAGGGCATCAAACATGAAATTAGGGGTGCGTGCAATAAAGGTGCAGCAGTTATAATGGGTGACTTTAATATGCACATAGATTGGGTTAACCAAACTGGAAGCAATACGGTAGAGGAGGATTTCCTGGAGTGCATAAGGGATGGTTTTTTAGACCAATATGTCGAGGAACCAACTAGGGGGGAGGCCATCTTAGGCTGGGTGTTGTGTAATGAGAGAGGATTAATTAGCAATCTCGTTGTGCGAGGCCCCTTGGGGAAGAGTGACCATAATATGGTGGAATTCTGCATTAGGATGGAGAATGAAACAGTTAATTCAGAGACCATGGTCCAGAACTTAAAGAAGGGTAACTTTGAAGGTATGAGGCGTGAATTGGCTAGGATAGATTGGCGAATGATACTGAAGGGGTTGACTGTGGATGGGCAATGGCAGACATTTAGAGACCGCATGGATGAACTACAACAATTGTACATTCCTGTCTGTCGTAAAAATAAAAAAGGGAAGGTGGCTCAACCGTGGCTATCAAGGGAAATCAGGGATAGCATTAAAGCCAAGGAAGTGGCATACAAATTGGCCAGAAATAGCAGAGAACCCGGGGACTGGGAGAAATTTAGAACTCAGCAGAGGAGGACAAAGGGTTTGATTAGGGCAGGGAAAATGGAGTACGAGAAGAAGCTTGCAGGGAACATTAAGACGGATTGCAAAAGTTTCTATAGATATGTAAAGAGAAAAAGGTTAGTAAAGACAAACGTAGGTCCCCTGCAGTCAGAATCAGGGGAAGTCATAACGGGGAACAAAGAAATGGCGGACCAATTGAACAAGTACTTTGGTTCGGTATTCACTGAGGAGGACACAAACAACCTTTCGGATATAAAAGGGGTCAGAGGGTCTAGTAAGGAGGAGGAACTGAGGGAAATCCTTATTAGTCGGGAAATTGTGTTGGGGAAATTGATGGGATTGAAGGCCGATAAATCCCCAGGGCCTGATGGACTGCATCCCAGAGTACTTAAGGAGGTGGCCTTGGAAATAGTGGATGCATTGACAGTCATTTTCCAACATTCCATTGACTCTGGATCAGTTCCTATGGAGTGGAGGGTAGCCAATGTAACCCCACTTTTTAAAAAAGGAGGGAGAGAGAAAACAGGGAATTACAGACCGGTCAGCCTGACATCGGTAGTGGGTAAAATGATGGAATCAATTATTAAGGATGTCATCGCAGTGCATTTGGAAAGAGGTAATATGATAGGTCCAAGTCAGCATGGATTTGTGAAAGGGAAATCATGCTTGACAAATCTTCTGGAATTTTTTGAGGATGTTTCCAGTAGAGTGGACAAGGGAGAACCAGTTGATGTGGTATATTTGGACTTTCAGAAGGCTTTCGACAAGGTCCCACACAAGAGATTAATGTGCAAAGTTAAAGCACATGGGATTGGGGGTAGTGTGCTGACATGGATTGAGAACTGGTTGTCAGACAGGAAGCAAAGAGTAGGAGTAAATGGGGACTTTTCAGAATGGCAGGCAGTGACTAGTGGGGTACCGCAAGGTTCTGTGCTGGGGCCCCAGCTGTTTACACTGTACATTAATGATTTAGACGAGGGGATTAAATGTAGTATCTCCAAATTTGCGGATGACACTAAGTTGGGTGGCAGTGTGAGCTGCGAGGAGGATTCTATGAGGCTGCAGAGTGACTTGGATAGGTTAGGTGAGTGGGCAAATGCATGGCAGATGAAGTATAATGTGGATAAATGTGAGGTTATCCACTTTGGTGGTAAAAACAGAGAGACAGACTATTATCTGAATGGTGACAGATTAGGAAAAGGGCAGGTGCAAAGAGACCTGGGTGTCATGGTACATCAGTCATTGAAGGTTGGCATGCAGGTACAGCAGGCGGTTAAGAAAGCAAATGGCATGTTGGCCTTCATAGCGAGGGGATTTGAGTACAAGGACAGGGAGGTGTTGCTACAATTGTACAGGGCCTTGGTGAGGCCACACCTGGAGTATTGTGTACAGTTTTGGTCTCCTAACCTGAGGAAGGACATTCTTGCTATTGAGGGAGTGCAGCGAAGGTTCACCAGACTGATTCCCGGGATGGCGGGACTGACCTATCAAGAAAGACTGGATCAACTGGGCTTGTATTCACTGGAGTTCAGAAGAATGAGAGGGGACCTCATAGAAACGTTTAAAATTCTGACGGGGTTAGACAGGTTAGATGCAGGAAGAATGTTCCCAATGTTGGGGAAGTCCAGAACCAGGGGACACAGTCTAAGGATAAGGGGGAAGCCATTTAGGACCGAGATGAGGAGGAATTTCTTCACCCAGAGAGTGGTGAACCTGTGGAATTCTCTACCACAGAAAGTTGTTGAGGCCAATTCACTAAATATATTCAAAAAGGAGTTAGATGAAGTCCTTACTACTAGGGGAATCAAGGGGTATGGTGAGAAAGCAGGAATGGGGTACTGAAGTTGCATGTTCAGCCATGAACTCATTGAATGGCGGTGCAGGCTCGAAGGGCCGAATGGCCTACTCCTGCACCTATTTTCTATGTTTCTATGTTTCTAAGTGCTGGGGGGTCTCCGGGGACAATCCACAGGGGAAGTCGGTTCACTGTCACTTTGTGTGTGACAGAGAGCATCGCGCTGCCGAGGACTGGTACAATTTCTTTGGTATAGGTCCTTAGTTTGGTGTCGACCCTTGTGAGTTTTGGTCTGTCTCTTTTATGCGGCCACAGTTGTTCAAATTGTTGAGCGCCCATGAGAGATTGACTCGCTCCCGTATCCAGCTCCATGTTGACAGACATCCCGTTGAGTAGGACCCTCATCATTATAGGAAGCGTCCTGTTGTCGGAGCAGCGGCCATTGATCGTTTTGACCCACTGTACATCGGTGTCCCGGGTACTGTCCCCACCGTCTTCTGGTCCGCTTTCCGACCCATCCGATTCGTATACCAGCCGAGCTGCCGTTTTTTTGCACATGCGGGCCAAATGCCCTGTATATTCACAGTTCCTGCAAACAGCCTGCTGAAATCGACATCCCCTTGATGAGTGCCCATTCCCACACCTCCAGCACAGACTGCTTGCAAAGAAAGAGCTGCGTCTGGCTGATCTCTCTTGAGCTTCTCTCAGTTTGCAGTTGATTGCTTGCATTGTGGGTTGATGAGGTGTGAACGGCCGTTCCTGTGGCCCTTGATGGCTTCTGGCGCCACTGCCTACTGTCGAGAGCCTGTTCTCCCGGTTTTGTCTGTGTGTGGGGTAGCAGCTTGTTTAGTGCTGTGAACTTCTTGTTCCGATATTTCGTTAGTTGTCGTACCTGTATTGTAAATCAACCTCGTTTCTTCTTCCCCTACCAAGAATGTTTGTGCAACCAGTGTTGCTGCCTCTAAGGTCAGGTTCTTGGTCTCTATGAGCTTTTGGAATATGCCTGCGTGGCCTATTCCTTCAATGAAAAAGTCTCTCAGCATTTCTCTCCTCAGTTCATCAGAGAACTCACATAAACTAGCCAACCTCCGAAGTTCCGCCACGAAGTCGGGTATGCTCTGGTCCACACAGCATCTGTAGTTGTAGAACCTGTGTCTGGCCATGTGTAGGCTGCTCGCTGGCTTCAGGTGGTCTCTTACCAGTGTGCTCAATTCTTCAAACGACTTGCTTGCTGGTTTCTCGGTTGCCAAGAGATCCTTCATTAAAGCGTATGTTTTCGAGCCACAGCTGGTCAAGAGATGGGCTCTTCTCTTGTCTGCCTTATCGTCGCCTAACCAATCTTTGGTTACAAAGCTTTGCTGGAGCCTTTTTATAAAGTCCTCCCAATTGTCTCCCGCATTGTACTTTTCATCTGATCCGTTGTTCGCCATTCTGTGGATTCTGTAATCCTGTAACTCGTCGCCACTGTAAAGTCCTGTCCCCTCAGTACAGATTCACACGAGGCATGTAGTGAAGTCAAGGTCGTTCTGGACCTACACCTTTATTTCAAAGCTCTGGAATGCTGCACTTGCCTGAGACCTGTCCTTATATACCTGTCTCTTGCAAGTGCACCCCTGGTGGTAAGGTATGCTGGTGGTTACAGGTCATATCTTATTACAGTCATGTATAGCATGTTAGGATACAGTTATATATAATAATGTTTGATACATGACAGCCACACCTGGAGTATTGTGTACAGTTTTGTTCTCCTAACTTGAGAAAGGACATTCTTGCTATTGAGGGAGTGCAGCAAAGGTTCACCAGACTGATTCCCGGGATGGCGGGACTGACATATCAAGAAAGACTGGATCAACTGGGCTTGTATTCACTGGAGTTCAGAAGAATGAGAGGGGATCTCATAGAAACGTTTAAAATTCTGACTGGTTTCGATGGGTTAGATGCAGGAAGAATGTTCCCAATGTTGGGGAAGTCCAAAACCAGGGGTCACAGTCTAAGGATAAGGGGAAAGCCATTTAGGACCGAGATGAGGAGAAACTTCTTCACCCAGAGAGTGGTGAATCTGTGAAATTCTCTACCACAGAAAGTTGTTGAGGCCAATTCACTAAATATATTCAAAAAGGAGTTAGATGTATTCTTTGCTACTAGGTGGATCAAGGGGTATGGCGAGAAAGCAGGAATGGGGTACTGAAGTTGTATGTTCAGCCATGAACTCATTGAATGGTGGTGCAGGCTCGAAGGGCCGAATGGCCTACTCCTGCACCTATTTTCTATGTTTCTATATTTCTAAAATGAACTATCCAGAACCCACACATATAAATGTGTGTTTGCCTGTTATTTTTTATATCTACATGGATTTTAAGTATAATAGGTTCAACGAAATGTCACTTTAATCTCACTTATATTGTAAATGCTGAAAAACAAATGTGGACTATGGCATTTAGTTTGAACTGTGTTCTACCCTGCAGACTCACTTCGATCTTGGTTTTCGATTTCCAATTCTTTAATTCTTCCCCCAAAAGGCTGCGAATGCTGTGATAGTTTGGACCTTTCAAGACTGAGACCAATAGATTTTTGTTAGGTAAGAGTATCTGGGAATGTGGAACTAAAGTCGGTAAATGGAGTTTAGATACAGATCAGGAATGATCTAACTGAATGGTGGAGCAGGCTCGAGGGATGAATAGCCTAACCCTGTTGCATATCCACTCCATCCCCAAGATCACGAGCTTCCACCTCCGTAACATCACTTATCTCTGCCCCTGCCTCAGCGCATCTGCTGCTGGAACCCTTATCCATGCCCTTGTTACTTCTGGACTCATGCTGAGCAGTGCCTTTCAGAGAAATGGTGAGAGATGGAGGTGTGGAGAGTGGGAGTGAGAGACTTGGGGCAATACTTCCCTCTCCCAGGTATTAGATCCTGGCTGAGGGCAGACATTGGAATGGCCAGATATCCAGTTCTTAAAAGAAGAAGCAGAGTGGCCGCCGCCATTGCACGCACCATGTGCTCGGCAGGGGCTCCGCCGTGATTCCTCCAGCTGCTTTTGCTTCTGCAGTTGAGTGAGACCGGCAGCTGGAGGGAGGCCAAAACATCGCCAGAATCGGATGCGGAGAGAGAAAGGGTACAGTCCTCAAATCCTCCTTGATAAAGTGCAACATCCCCACCGACTCCTGGGAATTCCTGACCCACGACCGCCCAAAGTGGAGGAAGAGCATCCGGGAGGGCGCTGAGCACCTCGAGTCCCATCGCCGAGAACAAGCAGAACCAAGCATAGACAGCAGAAGGAGCGTGTGCAGCATGCTACCTGTCACCATCTCAGCACAACCCCAGCCCAGCATGAGTAGAAAAGGCCATCCATCAACTGAAGAATAACAAGGCAACAGGAGCAGATGGAATTCCCGCCGAAGCACTAAAGCATAGCGGAGAAGCACTATTCGCACGAATACATGACCTTATTTCTCTTATCTGAAAGGAGGAGTGCCTGCCAGGAGATCTCAGGGACGCCGGAATCATGACCATCTTCAAAAAAAGGGACAAGTCCAACTGCGGTAACTACAGAGCAATCTCCCTGCTGTCGGCCACTGGGAAAGTCATCGCAAGAATCCTCTTTAATCATCTTCGCCCTGTGGCTGAAGAGCTCCCTCCAGAGTCACAATGCGGATTCCATCCACTGAGGGGTACAACGGACATGATCTTCACTGTGCGATAACTACAAGAGAAATGCAGGGAACAGCACCAACCCTTGTACATGGCCTTCTTTGACCTCACAAAGGCCTTTGACACTGTCAACCGTGAGGGATTATGGAGTGTTCTCCTCCATTCCGGCTGCCCTCAAACGTTTGTTAACATCCTCCGTCTGCTCCACGATGACATGCAAGACGTGATCCTCACAAATGGATCCACCACAGATCCAATCCACGTCCGGTTTACGGTCAAGCAAGGCTGCATCATCGCTCCAACGCCCTTTTTGATCTTCCTTGCTGCAATGCTATATCTTACCCGTAGCAAGCTCCCCGCTGGAGTGGAGCTAAATTATAAAACAGATGGGAATCTTGTAGGTATGTAGGCACCTTTTGCAATGACTCCACGAGGCAGGGTATGGTACTTAAACTGTGTAGACTGTAGTCCTTTATTTGTAGCTCCTCGAGTGAGGACACCAAGCTGTGAGCTTCCTTTTATACTGGATTACCTGCAGTGTGCAGGTAACCCTTAGGTCTCCAGCAGCAGCACCCTCTGGTGTACAGGTAAGGTGTGTACAGTGTAAGGGTACATTCAGTGTTACAGACATCACACAACAATACAAGCATGCATATATAACAACACACCCCCCCTAAGCATTTTTAATATCCTTATTGTCATGACCTGGGGAGGTGATCAGTAGGGGCTATGGGAGGTTATGGTGTTGTGGTGAGGGTTGTGTAGGTGCCAGGTGTGATCCCTATGCTTGAGGCTGGCCTCGTACGTCCCCCCCTCCCCCCGCCCCCCTCACACACAGACCATGTGAGTGTCACTGTTGTGGGATCCCTCAGGGGAGTAGCCACAGCAGCAGTAGGTAGGGTGCATGATGTGGGTAATTGTGTGGTGGTGGGGAGGGCCACAGGACTGAGTGGGCTCCTTGTCCTCCGATTGTCATCCCAGGGTTTGCCAGGGAAGCTGGAGGGTATTGGCCTCTCGCTCCTGTTGTTGGCCCTGGTGGCCAAGGGGGGTAGGGCTGGTCTGGTGCAGGTTGCCAGTGGTGGTGGCTGTGCTGCCCATTGGCCACTGTCCCTGTAGTGGGTTTGCTCCCACTGGGTGTGTGTGTGTCCTTCCAGGGGCATCACATTTGTTCCAAAGGTCCAGGCTACATGGTCTGGTAGCCAGCTGGACCTGGGGTCTTCCACATTTGCATGGTCCCTGTAGAACCCAATGTCCTTTAGCAGTGTCCTACCTGTATACATGACACCTTGGCTCTGATCACACATAGTCGAGCCTACATTATAAATTACTGCATTTGCATCACTTTTTGGTGTCATGGTCTCTCGTTTAAGGGAGCCTTCCAATCCGATTGGCCGCTCGGTGCCACGTGTCGCTCCTCCAATGCTGCCCCTCGTGGTCTGGCCGCGGCTATTTTGTTTGTAGGTTCTTCTCCTCGTGGTGCAGCCGCCATCTTCTGGCTCTCCTCCAGGTAGGCTGTGGTGGTCTTTTCTTCCTCAGGTTCGGCCAGGGCCATTGGGAATCCACGTCTTTCGACAATGTTCGCCTCTTGGAGTCCTGCCCTGGCCCGGAAGGTGGTGTCTTCAGTCGTGGAGATTTCGCTGCGCAGTCGAGCTGGACGGTGGGATCTCTGGATGCAGCGGTGGATCCATGTTTGATGTCGATTGCTGGAGCCCGGAGGCCGTCGCCACTTCGCCCAACTTAGACCGGGTTCATCCAATTCCTTCCCAGCAGCGTGGGACTGTCGCTGGCTACAATCCACAGGGAGAGTTTGTTCAACACGCAGCCCTGGGAAACCTGGACGTTCACACTGCCAACGACTGGAATTTTACCTTTAGTGTAGGCGAGTAGCTTCGTTTGGACAGGATGCAGTTTTGGTCGATTGGCGGAATTTATCAAAAGTTTTTCAAAGGTCGTTTGGCTCATCACAGACTGGCTCGCAACTGTGTTGATCTCCATAGAAACTGGGACCCCGTCGATGTCTACTTCCATCGTCCATGGAGAACTTTCAGTGGAGCAAGTATAAATTCTATACTCTTCTTCCAGTGGTTGAGCAGCTTCACCTTCATCTGTGTCAGAGCCAACTCATCAGAGACACAGTGAGTACAGCTTTTTCTGCACATTCTTTGAAGGTGCACTTTCACTTTTCAGCCTTTGCATGTATAGTCTTTGTAGCGGCACTGGTGGGTCCTGTGATTTCCCCCACAGTGCAGCACGGGGCCATCCAGTTTGCCCCATGTGGCGGACTCAGGGTTGCTGGACTCGGGGCAGCATTTCTGCCTTTAGAAGTATCCATGCGGTGCACTGCATTCACCGGTTTAGAGTCCTGGGTTAGTATTCACCTGGAGTCGTCGGCCGAAACCATGTAGGCCTGGCTCACTTGAATTGCTTTCTGCAGGGTGACTGTGATGTCGGCAGAGAGCAATTTGTGTCGGAGGCCCTCGTGGCCGATTCCGATGACAAATATGTCCCTTAGTGCTTCATTAAGGTGGTCACCAAAATCACACGGTGCAGCTAATCTTCTTAAATGTGCAGCATACTTAGTAATTTCTTGGCCTTCGGGTCGCCGGTAAGTGTAGAACCGGTGCCTGGCTGTAAGGATGCTTTCTTTTGGTTTTAGTTGCTCCTGTATAAGTGTTACAAGTTCCTCATAGATTTTAGTGGTTGTCTTCGCTGGGGCTAGCAAGTCCCTGACGAGACAATGGATGGTGGACCCACAACTGCTAAGCAGGATGGCCCTGCGCTTGTCCGGTCGTGTAGCTGGTGTGTCACCATCCAGGTCGTTGGCTATGAAGAAATGTTCCAACTTTCTACAAAAGCATCCCAATCTTTAACATCAGTAAATTGCTGAAAAGTGTTGAGATTCGACATGCTGAGCATAGTTCGTGACCTTGTATCCTCGTCGCCAGTTGTAGTGTATGTAGGCATCTTTTGCAATGACTCCACGAGGCAGGGTATGGTACTTAAACTGTGTAGATTGTAGTCCTTTATTTGCAGCTCCTCGAGTGAGGACATCAAGCTGTGAGCTTCCTTTTATACTGGATTACCTGCAGTGTGCAGGTAACCCTTAGGTCTCCAGTAGCAGCACCCTCTGGTGTACAGGTAAGGCGTGTACAGTGTAAGGGTAGATTCAGTGTTACGACATCACACAGCAATACAAGGATGCATATATAACAAATCTGTTCAATCTCCGCTGCCTCCAGGCCAGATCCAAGGTCGTCCCATCCTCTGTCATTGAACTACAGTACGCGGATGACGCTCGTGTCTGCGCACACTCAGAGGCCGAACTCCAAGCCATCATCAACACTTTCACCGAGGCATAGACGAGCATGGGCTTACGTAAATCTGACCCGGCCACACAACATTGCCCCCTGATTTTCAAAATCCATGACAAGGCCTTGGACAACGTGGACCATTTTCCATACCTCGGGAGCATACTGCTAGCAAGAGCAGACATTGACAACGAGGTCCAATACCGCCTCCAGTGCACCAGCGCAGCCTTCGGTCACCTGAGGAAGGGAGTGTTTGAAGACCAGGACCTCAAATTTGGCACCAAGCTCATAGAATCATAGAATCATAAACGTTTACAGCACGAAAGGAGGCCATTTCGGCCCATCGTGTCTGCGACAGCCAACAAGAGGGTATCCAGCCGAATCCCACTTTCCAGCTCTAGGTCCGTAACCCTGCAGGTTACGGCACTTCAGGTGCACAACCAAGTACTTTTTAAATGTGGTAACGGTTTCTGCCTCTACCACCCTTTCAGACAGTGAGTTCCAGACCCCCACAACCCTCTGCGTGAAGAAATTTCCCCTCAAATCCCCTCTAAACCTTCTACCAATTACTTTCAATGTATACCCCCTGGATGTTGACCCCTCTGCTAAGGGAAATATGCCCTTTTTTCCACTATATCTAGACCCCTCATAATTTTATACACCTCAATAAGGTCTCTCCTCAGCCTCCTCTATTCCAAGGAAAGCAAACCTAGCCTATCCAATCTTTCCTCATAGCTAAGATTTTCCACTCCCAGCAACATCCTCGTAAATCTCCTCTGTACCCTCTCCAGTGCAACCACATCCTTCCTGCAATGCAGTGACCAGAACTGCACGCAGTACTCCAGCTGTGGCCTAACCAGTGTTTAGTCCAGTTCAAGCATAATCCACCTGCTCTTATATTCCACACCTCGGCTAATAAAGACAAACATTCTGTATGCCTTCATAACCACCTTATTCACCTGGCCTGTTACCTTCAGGGATCTGTGGATATGCACTCCTTTTGACACAGGTCCTTTTGTTCCTCTATACTCCTCAAAGTCCTACCATTTAATATGTATTCCCTTTCCTTGTTAGGCCTCCCCAAATGCATTCCTCGCACTTCTCTGGATTAAATTCCATTTGCCACTGTTCTTCCCACCTGACCAGTTGATTAATATCTTCCTGCAGTCCGCAGCTTTCTTCTTCATTATCAACCACACAGCCTATTTTTGTATCATTTGCAAACTTCTTAATCATATCCCTATTTTCAAGTCTAGATCACTGATGTATACCACAAAAAGCAAAGAACCTAGCACTGAGCCCTGCGGAACCCCACTGAAATATCCTTCCAGTCATAAAAACACCCAGCAACCATTACCCTTTGCTTCCTGCCTCTGAGCTAATTTTGGATCCAATTTGCCACTTTGCCCTGGATCCCATGGGCTTTTACTTTCGTGACCAGTCTGCCATGTGGGACCTTATCAAAAGCTTTGCTAAAATCTATATACACTACATCATACGCACTACCCTCATCATGCCTTCTGGTTATCTTCTCGGAAAATGCAATCATGTTAGTCAGACACGACCTTCCCTTAAACGTTTAACGGATACCTTCAAAGCATCCTTGATAAAGTGCAACATCCCCACCAACTCCTGGGAATCCCTGGCCCACAACTGCCCTAAGTGGAGGAAGAGCATCTGGGAGGGGGCTGAGCACCTCGAGTCCCATTACCATGAACAAGCAGAAACCAAGCGTAGACAGTGGAAGGAGCGTGCGTCAACCCAGGCTCCCTGCCCACCCTTTCCTTCAACCACTGTCTACCGCACCTGTGACAGAGACTGTAGGTCCTGCATTGGACTCCTCAGTCACCTGAGAACTCACTTTTAGAGTGGAAGCAAGTCATCCTCGACTCCGAGGGACTGCTTATGATGATGATGATGATGATGATAATGACTTCTAGACTCAACTATTCCAATGCTCTTCTGGCCAGCCTCCTATCTTGCACTCATCCAAAGCTTTGTTTCCCGTATCCTAACTCGCAATAAGTCCCGTTCACCCATCAACCCTGTGCTCGCTAAGCTACATTGACTCCTGGCCTGGCAATGCTTCAATTTTAAAATTCTCATCCTTGTTTTTAAATTCCTCCATGGCCTCATCCCTTCTTATCTATCTAACTTCCTCCAGCCCTACAACCGATCCAAGATCTCCGTGCTCCTCCAATTCTGGCCTCTTGTGTAGCCGCAATTTTTAACATCCACCATTGGTGGCCCTGCCTTCAACTGCCCAGACCCTAAGCTCTGGAATTCCCTCCCAAAACCTTTCCGCCTCTCTACCTCCTTTAAGAGGCGCCTTAAAACCTATATCTTTGGCCAAGCATTTGGTCACCTATCCAAATATCCCCACATGTGGTGTCAAATTTTATTTGCTAATGCTGTTGTTAAGCACCTTGGGACTTTTTACTACTTTGATGGTGCTATATAAATGCAAGTGTTGTTGTTCCATTCTTCCTATGAATTGGGACGAATCAAATCTTAAACTAATCAAACAGTTACATTTTTGGCTCCCACAGTGGCAGCTCCATTTATTAATAACGGGACGACCATCTATTCTTCGAAATAGTTACAGACCCCTGACACCAATGTGCATGTGTTGGGGAACACAGTTCTCCATCTCCTTGAGATACAAAACGCTGGCTGTGCCACTTCTGATTCACCGCTGTACTTACTGTAGTGTATCCTAGTCAGTTTTTCAGCTTATTTGGCATAAATTTAATACTGAAGGATCGGTGTGCACAACGGTCTAACTTATGGTTAGTTAATAATATCACCGTTGCAGCAAATTCCTGACCAATGTAATGAGAAAATAATAGACCTGAAATTACGGTCAGAGGCTTCCCGCGGGTGAATGGCTCCGAAACGCAAATAAAATCCTTACTTACCTGATGGCCCCAGACCTATGAAGACCGGGAGCGGGGGGGCCATTCGGTCTGGGATTGCAGTGGGAGCGGGGGGCCAACACCAGAACAAGTAAGTAATCTTTAATGTAAAGAGATGCAAGGAATGTACTAAACATGATAATTATAAATTATCTTTATGAACAACACTAAACTGCTAACAGCTCCGACACAGACCTGAGCGCCGATTTCCTTAAGTTAATGTAAGGTATTTCTGATCGGTACTTAATGCCACTCTGCTGGTCCTTAAAAAAAATCGGTGTTGGGGCAAATCGCTTAAATGGCCAAAAGCGGCCAAAAACGGCACGGAAACCAGTTTTCGTCCAGACGTGCGCCAAAACATCTGGCGTACAAAAAATCCACCACTGACAGTTGCTGCTGGCGTACAAACTTTGAGGAAAGTTGCAAAATCAAGATTGTTCAAAAAAAATCAGCGGACACCAAAAAGACGGTGCCCACTGGTGACGAAAATTGAGCGCTCACTTTTAAACCTCTAAGCCTCTCGACTAGCATTCAATAATTTTGAATTATGTTAATTACCTGGCCCGTCGCCTGCTGTCGTATCTGCTATCCGAACATCTGACAGCTGAGAAACTCACACGGGGGTGGATTCAGAGCAGGATCCCGACCCGCTGTCAATCAAAGCCATTTTGACAGCGGGCCCACCTCCAAACCCGCACTCACAGGGCTGGGAAGATTCCGGCCTCGGGGTATAATTGCTTGTGGAGGTGGTATCGGGAAGTTATACTTGAAGTTAATTTCATTTGTGCTCCCATTTAGCCGTCGTATATTTATACACAAATTTCCTACCAATTTTAGTAGCATATGCTGGAATGTAAATATTGGGGTAAACAAATGATGTAAATAATCAGGGACTGAGGAAAGCACAGAACTCACACCATATCTCCCTTCATTAAATATGAAAATTTAAATCTGAAGCCATCTATCATTTATGCACATTAGGTGCAGCATATTTGAGGACCTGCAATCGTGGAAGCTTTTCATGTTTAATGTAACTCACTCTGCTGCCATAAAATGCATCAAAGAAAAAGTGCAAATTTCTGACAGTAAATAAAAATAAAATCGCTTAAAAAAATCCTAATAAAACACCAGAAAAATGAATTAATTTGCTGCTGCACCTAAAATTCTGGGTGTAATTTTACACTCACTTTCAACCAGCATAATTACAAGAAATTTATGTGTACAGCTCTTTTGTCAGGAAGCAGAGCTATTATAATGAGCTTAGATGCACTTTCATGCAACGATCAACAGATGGGCGCAAAATAACAGCAAAATACTGGTGTAGTTTAATTATGTGTGTAACATACTTGCGCCCGAGTTTCCTCCATGTTTTATGCTGGGTATTTGCTTTACTCCACAATTACACATCTTTCTTGGTGCAAATGCAGAGGGAATTCTGTGAATTCATATGAAGTGAATGCACCTTCTCCATCACCACTGTCACCATTGAGTTTTTGTCACATTGGAGAACATTGGCAACCCAATTGCTGCTAAGTAATTGAGGTGCTTGAATGTACACTCCTGAGCATGTAAGAACATAAAAACATAAGAAATAGGAGCAGGAGTAGGCCATACAGCCTCTTGAGCCTGCTCCGTCATTCAATAAGATCATGGCTGATCATCGACCGCAACTCCACTTTCCTGTCCGATCTCCATATCCCTTGATTTTCTGAGACTCCAAAAATCTATCTATCTTAGCCTGAATATATTGAGACTCAGTATTCACAGCCCTCTGGGGCAGAGAATTCCAAAGATTCACAACCCTCTGAGTGAAGAAATACCTCCTCATCTCTGTCTTAAATGGTCTACCCCTTATCCTGTGCCCCTAGTTCTAGACACTCCAACCAGGGCAAATAACCTCTCAGCATCTACCCCATCAATCCCCTTCAGAATCGTGTATGTTCCAATGATACCACCTCTCATTCTTCTAAACTCCCCAGAGCATAGGCCCATTCTACACACTCTTTCATCATAACACAGGTCTCTCATCCCAGGAATCAATCTAGTGAACCTCTGTTGCACCGCCTCCAAGGCAAGTATATCTGTCCTTCGATAAGGAGACCAAAACTGTGCACAGTACTCTAGGTGTGGTATCACCAAGGCCCTGTACAATTCCAGAAAGACTTCTTTACTCTTACACTCCAACCCCTTGCAATAAAGGACCACATGCCATTTGCCTTCCTTATTGCTTGTTGTATCTGCTAGCTTTCTGTGTTTCTTGCAGAAGGACACCAAATCTCTCTGAACACCAATATTAAAAGGTTCCTCACCATTTAAAAAATATTCTGTGTTTCTATACTTTCTACCAAAGTGAATAACCTCACATTTCGCTACAGTATACTCCATTTACGACCTTACTGCCCACTCACTTAGTCTATCTATATCCCTTTGCAGGCGCTTTGTGTTCTCCTCACAGCTTACTGTCCCACGTAGCTTTGTATCGTCAGTAAACTTGGATACATTACACTCCGTCCCTTCATCTAGGTTATTAATATAGACCGTAAATAGCTGAGGCCCCACCACTGATCCTTGCAGCACCCAACTATTTACCCTCTGCCAACCTGAAAAACACCCGTTGGTCCCTACTCTCTGTTTTCTGTCCATTAACCAATCCTCTATCCATGCTAATACATTACCTCTAATCCCATGAGCCCTTATCTTGTGCAATAATCTTTTATGTGGTACCTTATCAAATGCCTTTTGGAAATCCAAATATACTACTTCTACTGGTTCCCTTTTATCTACCCTGCTAGTTACATCCTCAAAAAACTCTAATAAATTTGTCAAACACGATTTCCCTTTCATAAAACCATGTTGACTCTGCCTAATCATGTTATGATTTTCTAGGTGCTCTGATACCACATCCTTAACAATGGATTCCAGCATTTTCCCGAAGACTGGTGTCAGGCTAACTGGTCTGTAGTTCCCTGTTTTCTCTCTCCCTCCTTTCTTGAATAGCGATGTTAAATTTGCTACTTTCCAAACCGCTGGGACCATTCTAGAATCGAGGGAATTTTGAAAGATCAAAACCAATGCATCCACTATTGCTACAGCCACCTCTTTTAGAACCCTCGGATGTAGGCCGTCAGATCCAAGGGATTTGTTGGCTTTTAGTCGCATTAGTTTCTCTAGTACTTTTTCTCGACTTATATGAATAACATCAAGTTCCTCACCCTCATTACATCCTTGGGTGCCCATCATTTTAGATATGCTTTTTGCATCTTTTACTGTGAAGACAGATACACAATATGTATTTAACATCTCTACCATTTCTTTATTCCCCATTATAAATTCAACTGTCTCAGCCTCCAAGGGACCAGTGTTTACTTTTGCTGCTCTCTTCATTTTTACATACGTGTAGAAGCTCTTGCAATCTGTTTTTATATTTCTTGCTAGTTTTCTCTCATTTTATTTTTTCCCTTTTTATCAACTTTTTGGTCATCCTTTGCAGGTTTCTGGCTTACTAGTATTCTTTGCAACATTATAAGCTTGTTCTTTCAATCCAATGCTATCTTTAACTTCTTCAGTTAGCCATGGATGGATCACTTTTTCTGTGTAGTTTTGTTTCTCAATGGAATATATTTTTGTTGAGGAATATGAAATATTTCTTTAAATACGAGCCACTGCTTATCTACTGCCACACCTTTTAATCTATTTTCCCAATCTACCTTAGCCAACCCGCTCTTCATACCTATTTAATTGGCTTTATTTAAGTTTAAGACTCTCGTTTCATACTTAGGCAAGTCACTCTCAAAAGTAATGTAAAATTCTATCATATTATGATCACTCTGCCCCAGAGGATCCTTTATTATGAAATTGCTAATTACCTCTATCTCATTACACAATACAAGATCTAAAATAGCCTGGTCCCTGGTTGGCTCCATGACATATTGTTCTAGGAAACTGCCCCAAGTGCAGACAAAACCTATCCTCCAGACCAACTTTGGCAATTTGATTTGTCTAGTCTATATGAAGATTAAAGGTCCCCACGATTATTGCATTATTTTTTTACAAGCTCCTACTACTTCTTGATTAATATTCTCTCCAACAGTATAGCTACTGTTAGGGGGCCTATATACTGCTCCCACCAGTGTTTTCTACCCCTTGTTATTCCTTATCTCCACCCATACTTCCTGATCTTCCGAGCCACTATCCTTATGTCATCCTTTATTATCAGGGCTGCCTGCCCCCCGCCCCCCCACACCCCACCCCACCCCCACCCCAACTCCTTTATTATTCTGCCAGTCTTTTCAAAACATCAAGTAACCTGGAACATTTAGTTCCCAACCTTTGTCACCTTGCAACCATGTCTCTATAATGGCTATTAGTTCAAACCCATTTATCTCTACTTGTGTCATTAGTTCATCTATCTTGTTATGAATGCTCCATGCATTCCGATAAAGAGCCTTTAATTAATTTTTCCCCCATTATTCTCTGCTTTGACCTTATTCTCTACTGCATTGCTATCATTAAACAGGGGTAAACTTTCCATCGGGTTCGCCCAGTTACAGCCCATTTAACCGCTAAGATTTAGTTTAATGCCCATATTTGATTAAAAATGGAAACTAACACCCAATTATCGCCCATTTATCGCCGGTGTAACTTTCGGCATACAGTTAATGCTGGGGATTAGCTGAACTGCCCACCATACTTTTTTTTTAAATTAAGATGTCATCAGCTGTGCACCACGCAGAAGACTGTTTATAATGGAAACTAATGCACAAATACCACCCAGAATATCACCGAGCGTTACTTTCAACATCTCACCCATATACTATCCAAATGATTGTTCGCCCAAAAAGACGCTCAAAAGAAGCGGCACTCACCTGACCATAAGCCAACGGTATGGACACCATTTTTTAACTTGGAAGACTTTTCATAAAAGGCTGCTTCAAGTTCATGGGAGTTTTGAAGTAATTTGTGAGTGCTTTTAAGATGGTTTTAAAATCTCTTGACAACCATCTAATCATATTGTGGTGAATTTTGATTTTTTTATTGAATTTTTAGAGGACAATATGAATACATATAAATAGGGCATTTAGTAATAGTAATGGTGCCTGTAGTTTCTCAGCCGGTATTGATAACTACTCACATGCTGCAGACTAGAGATGGGAGAAGGTTCATTGAAGAGCATTATGTGCCCAATCAAAGAGGTGGCAGATTGCTGAGGAGGAGGAGATCTTTCACCTGACACATTTACAGGGATAAGTGATCATACCTGGACTTGTCCGATAACACATGCCTTAAGAGACTGCGCTTCCGAAAGGAGGTCATCAGCAAAATATGCCAGCTCATTAAGGGAGATCTGCAGCCTAACAGCACCATCGGGACCGCACTGCCTGCTGAGGTCAAGGTTACTGCGGCACTTTCCTTCTATGCATCGGGCTCCTTTCAGACCTCAGCTGGCGACATTTGCAGTATTTCTTAGCATGCCACACATTGCTGCATTCAACATGTAGCCCTTTACGCATGCAGGATGGACTTTAAAAGCTTCTCTATGACCAGGGAGGCACAGTCTGAGAGGGCTTTGGGTTTCTCGAGAATAGCAAACTTCCCCAAGGTGCAGGGAGCAATAGACTGCATGCACATCATCACCCTGCGAGCACCTTTTCAGGATGCAGAGGTGTTTCGGAACCGAAAGGGATTCCACTCCCTGAATGTGCAACTCGTTGTTGACCACAAGCAAATAATCATGGCAGTAAATGCAAATTTTCCAGGGAGCATCCATGATGTGCACATCTTGCATAAAAGCATCTGACCTGTTTAAAAGTCAGCCACAAGATCACAGTTGGATGCTGGGGAATAATGGATAAGACCTTGCCAGTTGGCTGATGACCCCCCTGCATAAGATCCAGATGGAAGCTGAGAAGTGCTACAATGAAAGCTACATAGCCACATGCAATATCATCAAAAAGACAATTGGAGTGCTTAAGCTTCAGATGCCTGGACCACTCAGCAGGTGACTTACAGTACCACCCTGAACAGGTCACTCAGTTCATTGTGGTGTGCTGCATGTGCATAACTTAGCTATCAGGAATTGCCAGATGGGACTGCCGGTCCACCTCAGGAGAGAGGAGAGGCGGAAGAAGAGGACGAGGAGGTGGATGAGGACCTTGGGGAAGCCAATCAGGCTGGCATTGAAACCATGCCCCACCAGACCCTAGACCGTAGGAAAAGGCCCATGATAGTTACACAGCTGCAAGACTGTTGCGTCAGCAGCTCATAAATGAGCGCTTTGCTTGAACTAACATTGGTGGTAGTTACGCACCTGCAAGACTGTTGTGTCCGCATCTTATAAATGAACGCTTTACGTTACGTTGTGACAGTTACAGTTACAGTTGTGTTAGATTACATTTCATCTTTGCCTTTCCTGGCCTGGCCTCGCCAGTATTTGCAAACTTTTTATATGCTTAATGTTTCTGTTGTTTGAAGATACTGCACAACAATGTTAAGTTAAATTTAAAAAATGTAATGCTTAGAAAAGTTTTAAACAATTTTTATTTACAAAAAACACTCATGTACCTCCCCACCCCCATGGTGAAAATGTTATAAATAACAACAAATTTTATTAACAGCAAACACCCAAGTACCCCCCCACCCTAACAGTGAAAGTTTTTTAACTAACAAATAACAATAACAATAAAAACAGCAACGACACACTTTAAAAAACAATTATAAATATAACAAACACCCACCCACCCACCCACCAGTCAACAAATGTTTTAATAACAATAATAATAAACCCACCCTCCCTACCTGCGGCCATGCCTCTCCTTTCCTTTACCCCCCCAATCTGAACCACACTTCTTCTCCTTCCTCTTGTACAAACTCCAAGCCGCCTTGTAGCAGGGCACCTCGAGCGCTGCTGCTGTGTGGGGAGATGACGGCAGATTCAAAGATGGGGCTGGAGATGGAGAGGATGTTTCCAAAGAAACGTCCGAGTCAGAAGCAAGAGCTTCCTCCTGACTCGCATGTGTTGGCAGCAATGATGATACCTCACCTTGGGGCGCAGTGTCGTATTCCGGGATTACTGGCTGCCATCTGGCATCCATGGATTCAGCTATCCTCTCCATCACCGCGACCATCCGCGACATCTCCTACGAGACTATCGCAGTCAGAGCGGCAATATGGCCAGTTAATCCGCCCATTGCCTGGAGGAGCTCTCGGCCTATGTCGACGCTCATCCTGGACAGTTCCACCATGTCCATACTTACATCTGACCATCTTGGAGCAGTGCGACCTCGCCGAACCAACCTCCGCGGGGTCGGTGCAGGCAAGGAACCACTCGGGGTGCCCTGCTACAAGGAGCTTGGCCCCGCTGCTTCCTCGATGGATGAGGACATGGCCGCAGGAACACAAGATGACTCCGCTGCAGGCTCCTCCTCCACCTCCTCATTATCCTTGGTAGATAGGATACCTGTAGAAGGACAGGAGAGGCTCTTGCCTCCTCGCCTCCGGAGACAACTGGTGGAACCTGCAGAACCATGCTGACAAGCCTGGGCAACCTGGGACGTCTGGGGAACCTGGAGAGCCTGTTAGTCCTGGTGACCTAGAAAACATAAATGAGGTTAGTAGAAGAGAAGGGGATGCCAGGATCACATGAGAATGCTTACGCTATGCAGTCATATGTATGAGGAGCAACAGTACTGCTATAAATATAAATATCAATGACAGACGTCACATATAATTAACATCACGATTGTACAGAATCTGCATACATTACAATGATATTTCTTGATCCCATCATTAATTACATAACATTACATCAATCATATCTTGTACTGAAATTACATTGAATTACTTTTTGATACATTACTCACATGGCACAAGAACAGGTTCAGCACCACCACGAATGGTCACCCGATTATGGACCCCCACGAAGGCCACGCCCAGTCCTCAAGGTCCATCAATGGGGTGAGATCTACTGGTTCTCCCCCAGTATGCCTCTGTTCGTACCTATTCTTCGAAAGCTTCTTCTGCAAAGGTGACAAGAGCATGGCATAAGATCATTTTGTGGTAAAAACAGAGAGACAGACTATTATCTGAATGGTGACAGATTAGGAAAAGGGGAGGTGCAAAGAGACCTGGGTGTCATGGTACATCAGTCATTGAAGGTTGGCATGCAGGTGCAGCAGGCGGTTAAGAAAGCAAATGGCATGTTGGCCTTCATAGCAAGGGGATTTGAGTACAGGGGCAGGGAGGTGTTGCTACAGTTGTACAGGGCATTGGTGAGGCCACACCTGGAGTATTGTGTACAGTTTTGGTCTCCTAACCTGAGGAAGGACATTCTTGCTATTGAGGGAGTGCAGCGAAGGTTCACCAGACTGATTCCCGGGATGGCGGGACTGACCTATCAAGAAAGACTGGATCAACTGGGCTTGTATTCACTGGAGTTCAGAAGAATGAGAGGGGACCTCATAGAAACATATAAAATTCTGACGGGGTTAGACAGGTTAGATGCAGGAAGAATGTTCCCAATGTTGGGGAAGTCCAGAACCAGGGGTCACAGTCTAAGGATAAGGGGTAAGCCATTTAGGACCGAGATGCGGAGGAACTTCTTCACCCAGAGAGTGGTGAACCTGTGGAATTCTCTACCACAGAAAGTTGTTGAGGCCAATTCACTAAATATATTCAAAAAGGAGTTAGATGAGGTCCTTACTGCTAGGGGGATCAAGGGGTATGGCGAGAAAGCAGGAATGGGGTACTGAAGTTGAATGTTCAGCCATGAACTCATTGAATGGCGGTGCAGGCTAGAAGGGCCGAATGGCCTACTCCTGCACCTATTTTCTATGTTTCTATGTTTCTATTGTCTCGGTACTATTACAGTGATGACAGATATCAGATTACTGACAGATATCAGATTATAATTATTATTACTATTACACAACACAACACACACAGCACAGCACACAGAACACACAGACAATCCACAATTAGTCATCGCCCATGCTATTCATCATTAACGTTATATGCTAATACGCTTCGAATGCAATTGAATGCATGGTTATATCTATGGTCTGAGAATAAGTTTAATAAGTTCGAGGTTAGGATTAAACGCATAACACCAAGATTACCAGCCTAACTACAATCCAGCAGATCTACATTTGAATTAATCATTGCATCATTACAATTTATTTAATAAATTTAATACTTACTCTGCCGGAACCAGCGAGGTCATTCCAGCGCTTGTGGCACTGATTAGGCTCTTTCACTTCACGCGTCGTCGAAGACACCACTTCGGCGATCTCACACCAGATTCTTTGGTACACCCTGGGGTTGGTTTCTCATGACCACACCGGGTCAATTGGGCCCAACGATTTTTAAACTTGGTGACCAGGGCAGCATTGGCCTCCTCGGTAAAGCGCTTTGCGTGTCTTCGTCCACCCATCTCCTCTCTCACCTCACCCACTTCAGCCACTTCCTCCACCTCTACATCACTCATTACTTCCTCAATATTCTCAATATTCTCCATTTCTAAAATCAGTCACTTATACAAACATTCCACACCTGTTTCTGAAATCAACTCCTCTCTCTCGCTCTCTCTCTCTCCCCTCTCACTCTCTCTTCTGTGTATGTGCAGATGACTCCTGACCTCCTGAATCGCGGGAAAAGCCCGTTGCTGTGGATGGCGGCCTTGCACGATGGAATAAATCGCTAATGCCTATTTCACACCACTACAGCTAATGCCCAAATAAAAAAGTGGAAACTAGCAGGTTTTAAAATAGGCAATATTCCGATGATAACGAAAAAAAAATATTATCACTAACGCCGAAAATATCGCTCATTTTTGGGGATCTGGACAACAATGCAAAGTCAAGCCTCTGTCCTTTCCTGTCACACTCTGCTTATTTTTACCCAAATCACTACACTGCTCTATTGCATTGACCTTTCTCTTTAGATATTTAAATTTAACATAAGAACACATGAACATAAGAAATAGGAGCAGGAGTAGGCCATTGTAAAAATTCAGCGAAAACATCGACAGCAAAAGCATAAACTTTTGGGTTTATACTTTTGGACTTAAAGTTTTGGAACTTGGCTGTTATTGCACAAGGGCAGACAGCCTGATGTGGGACAGATCCAAACATGCCCCACAGGGATACACATCAGGTGGGCAGGATTCAATAGCTGGAATGGCAGGTAGATGATTGATGAGGGGAGCCTTTGTCATGTAATCAGTGAAAGATCAAGAAGATTGGTCAGTGCTCAAGACACAAAGGAAGCTCTTCGACCACCCAGACTTGTTGGAGCCTATCGAGGAAACCGCCCAGTAACAAAGGAACAGGCCGAAGACATAATTTTGCTCTTTCAGTTGTACTGCCTCAGGCGAAGGACAGTTGAACTTTTGGCGCAAGAAGAAGCATTTTGCAGGTATAAGAGAGGCAGTTTCAGCTGCCATCTCTTTCTCTCTCTCTCTCTCTCTCCTCTTCTACGCTTACTCGCTTCGTTCAACGCACAAGGACTGAGCATTCCATCTGGGACAGAGAGAAGAAACACCATTTATGAGCAAAGAGAGTCTCCTTATTTCGACTGGGAAGCTGACCTTGAGACTGGACCTGAATACCACAGATTGGTATAGAACCAGAAGATACGCCTCATCGGGAGAAGCAGCGAGTAAGACAGATGGGTAATTGGTGAGCATTTATCCCAGCCCATACATCTTTAAGACCACCGCATAGTGTGAAAGGGGTGTTGTGTGTCCCAACCAAGCCATAGGGGTTTAGTGGAGAGGTTTTTACATGGATTGTAAGCGTACGCACAATTCTGTTGAACAGATTCGGCGGTGCATTTTTGAATCCGAGCAGGGGTGTTTTAGTCATGGGTACTTCACGTTAGGGGCCTGTTCAGATGGGCCAGGGTTGTGTGTTGTACTGTGTTTGTTTGCTTGACACCACCAGGGTGTGTTTTGCTGGGTGCAGGTATGTGCTTTAACTTGAATAAAAGCATTGTGACGGTTGAGACCGAAAGATCTGTCTATAACTGTGTATTTCTATTCACCACTATAATCCTGGTGTCTAGAACTGTTGTAAGGCGGGGGGTGGGGGGGTGTGTGATTCGAAACCACCAAGGGCAAAACCACTTACTGAATCTGGTGACCGCGGCAGAACATCAGTATTTGAGTGAACAGACAGTTATGGAAGATCTCAAGGTCAAGAGATCGGCAATGGGTGATAGGATTTCCTCGTACGTATTTGGAAAAATTAATGTAACACAGCAGTGGGTGTTAGACCTGTTACGGGCTGAGAGTCCTGAGGACAAAGCCGATGAGTGGGCAGGGAGTAAGGAGCACAAAAATGCAAAAGAAAAGGCCATTTGTCTCCTGTGTTTGCAGAAGCAAGTCCAGCTGCTCAGGGAGCAGGTTGGTAAGCTTAAGGCAGAGCTCCAAGAGTCAGAGGGGAAGGCAACCAAAGGGCAGATGAGTTAGCAAAGGAGGGAGCCAGGGAAGAAGTTTTTTGGGATCCATACGGGTCCGGCCTTGCAGCAGCAATCCGGGACAAAAGGGGAACACCAGGGAGTGCAGGAGTAGCATTGGCCCCGGACTTGAGGCAAGTCCAGGCACAGGATCCTGTCCTCAAGGTTGTCCTGGAGCAGCTGGCTAAGGGCGAGAAGGTAAAAGGCCCGTTCGGGGTCATAAAGGAGGGGATGCTCTTTAAGAGGGATCAGTGGATAGTTCCCGAGGTGCACCAAAGGAAATTCCTCCAGTTGGCCCACAGGGGCCTAGGAGCGGGACACCCAGGGCTGGAGATTACCGCAACTGAAGGAGGATGCCCACGGTTTTTTGCGCTGACTGGTGTACACGGCGAACAACCCCGATCCGCAACGTAGGAAGGTTCCCATGGGGCACATGAGAAGGGTAGAGGGATCATGGCAGTTGTAACGGGTCGATTACATCGGGCCATTAACCACCACAAAGGGGGCCTACAAGTATTGTTTGGTACGAGTAGACGTGTTTTCCAAGTGAGTGGAAGTCTTCCCTTGCCAATCAGCCATGGAATTGGCGATGGCAAGGATTTTGATAAGGGTAGTGTTCTCCAGGTGGGGACTGCCACAGAACGTGGAGTCCGACCAAGGGAGCCATTTCATGGGGCAAGTCATGCAGGCTGCTGTAAGATATATAGCTCCACCTGTGGACTACTGTGACACTACAGCCAATGCTGTGTACCAATAAAGAGGGAATAGGTCACCTGACTAGAGTTCTGGAGTGTTCTGCCACCTTAAGGCTGTGTGTGTGTTTGTGAGTTATACTGAAGATATAACAATGGTGATGAGGATGGGATAAAGTGGGAAAAAAGCTGTAATTTTTGTTGGTGGAGGATTCAGCCAACCAACAGAGAGACTTTGAGAGCTTCACTGTTTTGATTAACAGCTACAAATCTAAAGTAAATTACACTTGTTTGAACTGCCAGAGTACAGATGGCCGCGCCTATGGGAATAATAGGGCATTTGGGAGAGTTTCAACACGACTGTGAAAGTTTCGGAGCATATGTAGAGCGGCGAGAAATGTTTTTCACCGCAAATAATATCATCAAAGTCCCCAGTGATGAAAACCATAACCGGGTGGTGTTGGAAAAACAACGGGCGATTTTCTTAACTGAAGCAGGACCCGAGGTTTATGAAACCCTGAAAAATTTGCTTGTGCCCATCAAGCCAAAGGACACAACTCTTAAGCAGATTCTGCACTACAGCCCTGAGTCCCTGGAAATTACTGAAAGTTATCGGTTTGGAATACGAGATCAGTTAACCAAAGAAAATATCAGTGAGTACATTGTAGCATTAAAAAAGCTATCTAACCACTGTAATTTTGGAAAATTTCAAGTCCGAGCATTGCGTGACCGCTTTGTTTGTGGGATGAAAAATGACACGATCAGAAGAAAGTTATTGACAACGCCTAACTTGACTTTTGATTTAGCTTGTCAAACAGCTATGTCAATGGACATGGCCGACCAATATTCCCGAGAATTGCCAGTCGTCAGACCACCGAGGTGAATCGCCTGCAGGTTAAAAGTAAAAGGCAGTTGAGCCCCAAGGTCTCAGAAACTGGCAATGGTAACAGAGCATTGAAGTCCTGCTATCGGTGCCTGGGACAACACATTGCTCAAAGTTGTCCATATGTGAAGGCAGAGTGTTTCATCTGCAGGAAAACTGGGCATCTTGCGAAGGCATGCCAACGAAAGAGTAAACCAGCTTTCAAAGCTATAAGTAGAAATCCCCAGCGACTACATAGCATGGAAGAAAAACAACAGGACGAGGAGGTTTTAGAGCTACACATCATCAGGAACACGAGGTTAACTAACAGCGATTCGAAAAGTATCATAATCCATATAGATGTTGCAGAAACCAAGATACCCATGGAAATCGACACTGGTGCATCCGTGGGTGTAGTACCGGAGTCGCTATATCTCGATAAATTGCGTGATTTCCCATTGGAGAAATCCAAGATAGAGCTGCGAGGCTACTCAGAAGAGAACATTCCTGTGGTAAGTCGTATCACCGTACCGGTGAAATACAAGGATCAATCTTAGAGCTTGCCTCTATTAGTAGTGGCAGGAGACAAGCCTACCTTACTAGGTAGAAATTAGTTGGGATCACTGAAGCTGGATTGGAGTGAGATTTTTCGTGTTGAAACGAGATTTGCATCAAAGGATTATCCGAAGGTGTTCTGCGAAACAGGCAGTCCGATCCAAGGCTTCAAGGCGAGTGTCAGGGTACAGAAGGACGCTAGATCGGTTTACTGCAAGCCACGTTCCGTACCATATGCACTCAAGGAGAAAGTTGAACAAGCACTCAAAAGACTAGAGACTGAGAACATTATTTCTAAGATAGATCTATGTAATTGGGCTACACCCATTGTTGTTGTACCTAAGTCCGATGGTAAGGTAAGATTGTGCAGTGATTATAAAGTAACCGGAAACCAGGTTCCAGAGGGTAATGTTCCCGATACATTGCCGAATATAGAAGATTTGTTCACAACACTGACAGGTGGTCAGATCTTCTCAAAGTTGGATCTTACTAATGCCTACTTACAGCTTGAACTAGATGAGGAGTCCAAGTCATGCTTGACTATAAATACTCATCTAGGCCTATATCAATTTAATAGGCTACTGTTTGGAGTGTATTCCACTCCTGCCATATTCCAAGGGGTGATGAGCCAGATTTTGAAGGTATTGAAGGGGTAGTATGTTATTTAGATGACAGACTAATTTCAGCACCAAATAGACATATTCATAATAACATATTGAATGAAGTCCTCAAACGGCTAGAGAAGCACAGAGTACGAGTGTCTGCTCTCAAGTGTGAGTTATTTCAAAACTCAGTGGAGTACTTAGGGTACAGAGTAGACAAAGATGGTTTACATCCAACCAAGGGAAAGCAGAATGCAATCAGAAATGCACCCACTCCCAAGAATGTCACTGAACTGCGATCATTTTTGGGTCTTTTGAACTATTATGGGAAGTTCCTACCAAATTTGGCTACAGTATTACATCCACTGAATGAACTCTTGAAAAAACAGGTCCATTGGAAGTGGTCAGAAGAATGCGATAAGCATTCAAGGAGCGTAAAAGCAAATTGGTAGAGAGCATGTTAGTTCACTGTGACGTATCTAAGGAAATCAAGCTAGCATGTGATGCCTCTCCGTATGGAGCTGGGGCAGTGATCTCTCATGTACTACTTAGTGGGGAGGAGAGACCAATTGCTTTTGCTTCACACACTATCAGTGCCAGTGAGTGTAATTTATGCGCAAATCAAAAGGGAAGCTATGGCATTAAATTTTGGGGTCAAGAAGTTCCACAAATACTTGTATGGTTGTAAGTTTACCATCATTACGGACCATAGGCCCCTGACAGCAATCCTCCATCCAAAGTCCCCAGTTCCAACATTAGCTGCAGACCGAATGCTGAGATGGGCTTTGATTTTGTCAGCAGATATATATGATATTGAATACAGATGATCAGCTGATCACAGTAATGCTGATGCAATGTGCAGATTGCCTTCCCCATCACAAGTTACACCCGATACATTGATGAACTGACAGCCACAGCTGAAGTGATTGGTAGAGCAACCAAACGTGATCCAATTATGTCAAAGGTGTATGATTATATTGCAAATGGCTAGCAAAACCAGGTAACAGACAAAGATATTCATCCATTCTCCATTCGTAGGAATTAATTATCAGTCGATAAAGATTGTATCATGTGGGGTGCAAGAGTGGTTATACCAAATAAATTCAGGTCCAAATTATTAGGAGACCTCCATGACCAGCACCTGGGAATGTACTTGACCAAGAGTTTTGCACGCAATTACTTTGAGAGTGGTAGAGTAAAAGAGAGAGAGTTCAAATGGAAATCAAGGGCATCCCTTGGAGGAAAACTTTCCTCAGGATCAGCCTCGAATGAGTTTAAATTCGACACCATGTTTGGAAGGTTCTGTTCGAGAGTGAAGGTATCCTCTTCGAAACAGAAAACAAGTGGTTAAGCTTGATTTGTAAATATGGCAAAATAAGTCCATATCTTTTGTTATATATAATCATGCAAGTTATGTATGATGATTATTTTGTTATAATTACTTCTTCATTAGGAGAGAAAAATGTAATATATATAGCTCCAGCTATGGACTACTGTGGCACTGCAGCCAGTGCTATGTACAAATAAAGAAAGAAAAGGTCACCTGACTAGAGCTCAGGTGTGTGCTGCCATCTTAAGGCTTGTGTGTCTGTGTTTTGAGTTACTGAAGATATAGCAGCCATCTTGAAGGTTCTGGGGATAGAGGGTAAATGGCACATGGCTCACAACCCACAGTCATTGGGTACTGTGGAGCGATTTAATCAGACCATCAAAGAAAGGCTGCGGAAGGAAGCAGAGCCGTCCCCAAAAAGGTGGGATGAGATCCTACCGTTAGTTTTGATGGGGGTCCGAACCAGCCTCTCCAGGAGTACAGGGTACTCGCCGCATGAGCTCATGACTGGGAGCTCATGCGCACGCCCACCCATGTTCTGGCACCGGTTCTCACTGAAGGTCAAGTGAGAGAAGTAAACCGGGATAAGTTTGTCAAGAATCTGTATGATCTGTATGGGGAAATCGGTTGCTGCTCGAGCCCCAGAGAACACACGAGTGGAAGGTAGGGGACCAGGTGATGGTCCGAAACTACACTCATGTAGGGACGTTTGAACCACTATATATGGGACCTTACAGTATAGTGGATAAGGCGAGCCCCATGGGTTATGTGGTTAAACTTCCAAGGCACACAAAATGGTTCCACGTGAACCAGTGTAAGTTGTTTAACCCAGGGAAAGGGTAAGGAAAGGAAAGTAACACCAAGGCGCTGTAAACAGCATGATGGACATGGGTCTTCCTCCCATAGTTTGGGACAGCGAGGATCCCGTGGTGGCAGCTGTAAGAAGGAGCAGCAGGATCCCACGGCCAAGGGCGCCATGAACGCCTCCTTACACGTTGACCAGGAGCCGTAAAAGGCCCAGGCAAGAGGCGCCCTAGCGGGGCCACTCGGCGGCATGGGTGGTATTGGACATAGTTTCCTTTTAAAGTGTTTTGGTTAGTTGTAATGAAGCCAGACCTGTGGAGGTAGACTCTCTCACAGCAAGGTGCTTGTTAGTTTTGTTGTGCAGGAAGCCGAAGACGGAATGGAGACAGCCCTGAGACTGAGCGTGATTTGGATGGAACGGGGCACAACAGGAGAGGAGACACCGAGTTGTCCTTCCTCTCTGGCTGTACTGGGAGGAATGGACCCACCGTGGCACAGGGGGGTAGGACTGGAGACACAGACAGGATGTGATTGGGATTACGGAGACGTGGCTCCAGGATGATCAGGGCTGGGAACTCAACATCCAGGGGTATTCAACATTCAGGAAAGATAGAATAAAAGGAAAAGGAGGTGGGGTAGCATTGCTGGTTAAGGAGCAAATTAAGGCAATAGTTCAGAAGGACATTAGCTTGGATGATGTGGAATCTATATGGGTAGAGCTGCAGAATACCAAAGGACAAAAAACGTTAGTGGGAGTTGTGTACAGACCTCCAAACAGTAGTAGTGATGTTGGGGAGGGCATCAAACATGAAATTAGGGGTGCGTGCAATAAAGGTGCAGCAGTTATAATGGGTGACTTTAATATGCACATAGATTGGGTTAACCAAACTGGAAGCAATACGGTAGAGGAGGATTTCCTGGAGTGCATAAGGGATGGTTTTTTAGACCAATATGTCGAGGAACCAACTAGGGGGGAGGCCATCTTAGACTGGGTGTTGTGTAATGAGAGAGGATTAATTAGCAATCTCGTTGTGCGAGGCCCCTTGGGGAAGAGTGACCATAATATGGTGGAATTCTGCATTAGGATGGAGAATGAAACAGTTAATTCAGAGACCATGGTCCAGAACTTAAAAAAGGGTAATTTTGAAGGTATGAGGCGTGAATTGGCTAGGATAGATTGGCGAATGATACTGAAGGGGTTGACTGTTGATGGGCAATGGCAGACATTTAGAGACCGCATGGATGAACTACAACAATTGTACATTCCTGTCTGTCGTAAAAATAAAAAAGGGAAGGTGGCTCAACCGTGGCTATCAAGGGAAATCAGGGATAGCATTAAAGCCAAGGAAGTGGCATACAAATTGGCCAGAAATAGCAGAGAACCCGGGGACTGGGAGAAATTTAGAACTCAGCAGAGGAGGACAAAGGGTTTGATTAGAGCAGGGAAAATGGAGTACGAGAAGAAGCTTGCAGGGAACATTAAGACGGATTGCAAAAGTTTCTATAGATATGTAAAGAGAAAAAGGTTAGTAAAGACAAACGTAGGTCCCCTGCAGTCAGAATCAGGGGAAGTCATAACGGGGAACAAAGAAATGGCGGACCAATTGAACAAGTACTTTGGTTCGGTATTCACTGAGGAGGACACAAACAACCTTCCGGATATAAAAGGGGTCGGAGGGTCGAGTAAGGAGGAGGAACTGAGGGAAATCCTTATTAGTCGGGAAATTGTGTTGGGGAAATTGATGGGATTGAAGGCCGATAAATCCCCAGGGCCTGATGGACTGCATCCCAGAGTACTTAAGGAGGTGGCCTTGGAAATAGTGGATGCATTGACAGTCATTTTCCAACATTCCATTGACTCTGGATCAGTTCCTATGGAGTGGAGGGTAGCCAATGTAACCCCACTTTTTAAAAAAGGAGGGAGAGAGAAAACAGGGAATTACAGACCGGTCAGCCTGACATCGGTAGTGGGTAAAATGATGGAATCAATTATTAAGGATGTCATAGCAGTGCATTTGGAAAGAGGTAATATGATAGGTCCAAGTCAGCATGGATTTGTGAAAGGGAAATCATGCTTGACAAATCTTCTGGAATTTTTTGAGGATGTTTCCAGTAGAGTGGACAAGGGAGAACCAGTTGATGTGGTATATTTGGACTTTCAGAAGGCTTTCGACAAGGTCCCACACAAGAGATTAATGTGCAAAGTTAAAACACATGGGATTGGGGGTAGTGTGCTGACATGGATTGAGAACTGGTTGTCAGACAGGAAGCAAAGAGTAGGAGTAAATGGGGACTTTTCAGAATGGCAGGCAGTGACTAGTGGGGTACCGCAAGGTTCTGTGCTGGGGCCCCAGCTGTTTACACTGTACATTAATGATTTAGACGAGGGGATTAAATGTAGTATCTCCAAATTTGCGGATGACACTAAGTTGGGTGGCAGTGTGAGCTGCAAGGAGGATTCTATGAGGTTGCAGAGCGACTTGGATAGGTTAGGTGAGTGGGCAAATGCATGGCAGATGAAGTATAATGTGGATAAATGTGAGGTTATCCACTTTGGTGGTAAAAACAGAGAGACAGACTATTATCTGAATGGTGACAGATTAGGAAAAGGGCAGGTGCAAAGAGACCTGGGTGTCATGGTACATCAGTCATTGAAGGTTGGCATGCAGGTACAGCAGGCGGTTAAGAAAGCAAATGGCATGTTGGCCTTCATATCGAGGGGATTTGCGTACAAGGGCAGGGAGGTGTTGCTACAATTGTACAGGGCCTTGGTGAGGCCACACCTGGAGTATTGTGTACAGTTTTGGTCTCCTAACCTGAGGAAGGACATTCTTGCTATTGAGGGAGTGCAGCGAAGGTTCACCAGACTGATTCCCGGGATGGCGGGACTAACCTATCATGAAAGACTGGATCAACTGGGCTTGTATTCACTGGAGTTCAGAAGAATGAGAGGGGACCTCATAGAAACGTTTAAAATTCTGACGGGGTTAGACAGGTTAGATGCAGGAAGAATGTTCCCAATGTTGGGGAAGTCCAGAACCAGGGGACACAGTCTAAGGATAAGGGGGAAGCCATTTAGGACCGAGATGAGGAGGAATTTCTTCACCCAGAGAGTGGTGAACCTGTGGAATTCTCTACCACAGAAAGTTGTTGAGGCCAATTCACTAAATATATTCAAAAAGGAGTTAGATGAAGTCCTTACTACTAGGGGAATCAAGGGGTATGGTGAGAAAGCAGGAATGGGGTACTGAAGTTGCATGTTCAGCCATGAACTCATTGAATGGCGGTGCAGGCTAGAAGGGCCGAATGGCCTACTCCTGCACCTATTTTCTATGTTTCTATGTTTCTATGGCAGCCTACTTCCACGAGGGAAGGTGACCAGGGTGGCTGGGGTCGAATTCGACGAAATAATCCAGCCATGCCGGGTTCACATACCGTGGAGGCTTACATACCGTGTCCCAGACTGAAGGCCACAGCCACATGGGTTAGGGTGACCGAGGGCAAGCGCTCATGCTCGAAGTGCAAGGGACACATTCCCCTGGGACAGTGGTGGTGGCTCAGGAAATGGAGTCAGGACACGGGGAACCAGACAACGGACTGGGAGAGACTAGGGAACGATACATACCAACAGATTACGGGGACACAGGGGGGAATGGAAGTGTGCTGGGACAAGCGGTGGAAGGATGAACAGGGAATTTATGTGTGTATGTGGGGGTCAGAACGGGTCTGCCCAGCGGGTGTGTCGATTGCCTTTTCGAGGCAATGGCAGGACGCCGGGGCTGAGATCAGATGGGATCGGAGTATGGACTCCTGCGTGATCCCAGACCCTCCCAACACAATAAATTCCAGGAGATTGTTGCACACAAGAGGAAGCCCCTGCCCACAGCCCCACCGGTACAGGCGACAGAAGTTAGGTGTCCCACCACCGCACCAGGCCCAGGGAATGGTTTTGTTTTAGTCCCAACCAGAAAGGTTCTATTACAGGGGATGTATTACGCGGTCGCGTCAGTCATTAAACTTAACCGGGGTACATCTGCCTGAGTGGCGTCCAAAAGAAATTGAGCAGCTGTATGAGGCGCTCATTAAAGAAATATTCCGCCAGTTCTTTGAACTCAGTTACGGGGATGTGATTCGGGAAAGATTGTACGACATGGGAGTGTACGATAACATTAGGCTGGGGAGGCAGAGGCGAGGGGTGCTCAATGATGTCGTTATGGGTTTTGCTGCGGTGCTGAGTAGGACCGCCAGGAAGAGCTGCGCCAGGTGTGCAACGCCCCCCGTTGCGACACCGGCAAGAGTTTTGACCCGCAATGACCGCCTGGGTAATCAGAGCGGTCCAGCCATGAGAGGAAGGTAATGTGTCGTAAAAGTAAGTGCGAGTGTTTTTGTTTTAAAATTTTGTCCGATTTTTGTTGCGGTGGCGTGGGCAATGTTTTAGGAATGTTTTGTTGTTTTTTTATAAGGCTCCCACCCCCTGTAAACCTCTCTCGGAGCGCTCCCTGGCTGGCACTTTAGTTTGTGAGTTTTCCATCCTTGCACCAAGAGATATACAACACCTCCCTTAGTGCTGCGACTCCTGACACAGGGCCCAGATGCCCAAACTTACATACTAAAGCGCAAGCTATTCCGGGTCGTTAACTATCCCGCCCGCCTCCATTTTCATCCTGAAAACAGAAAAGCCTAAAATCCAGCCCAGAGTTTCAGCTCTTAATTTAACCCCCTTCCCTAACTCTCATATTTCTGAATTCCAATGAGTAGAGGCCCAACCTCCTCAACCTTTTCTCATAAGTCAACCCCCTCACCTCCAGAATCAACCTAGTGAACCCATCTGAACTGCCTCCAAAGCAAGTATATCCTTTTGTAAATATGGAAACCAAAACTGTACGCAGTATTCCAGGTGTATTCCATGTATAAGATTCCACGTGTATTCCACATAAAAGATTATGAGGCGGCTTGACAAGGTGGATGCAGAGAGGATGTTTCCACTGATGGGGGAGACTAGAACTAGAGGGCATAATCTTAGAATAAGAGGCAGCCCATTTAAAACAGAGATGAGGAGAAATTTCTTCTCTCAGAGGGTTGTACATCTGTGGAATTCGCTGCCGCAGAGAGCTGTGGAAGCTGGGACATTGAATAAATTTAAGACAGAAATAGACAGTTTCTTAAACGATAAGGAGATAAGGGGTTATGGGGAACAGGCAGGGTAATGGACCTGAGTCCATGATCAGATCAGCCATGATCGTATTAAATGGCGGAGCAGGCTCGAGGGGCTATATGGCCTACTCCTGCTCGTATTTCTTATGTTCTTATGTTGTTATCTTTGTATCGTCAGCAAACTTGGCTACATTACACTTGGTCCTTTCTTCCAAGTCGTTAATATAGATTGTAAATAGTTAGGGCCCCAGCACTGATCCCTGCGGCACCCCACTAGTTACTGATTGCCAACCAGAGAATGAACCATTTATCCTGATACTCTGTTTTCTGTTAGTTAGCTAATCCTCTATCCATGCTAATATATTACCCCCAATCCCGTGAACTTTTATCTTGTGCAGTAACCTTTTATGTGGCACTTTGTCAAATGCCTTCTGGAAGTCCAAATACATCACATCCACTGGTTCCCTTTTATCCACCCTGTTGGTTACATCCTCAAAGAATTCCAGCAAATTTGTCAAACATGACTTCCCCTTCATAAATACATGCTGACTCTGCCTGACCGAATGAAGCTTTTCCAAATGTCCTGCTACTGCTTCTTTAATAATGGACTCCAACATTTTCCCAACCACAGATGTTCGGCTAACTGGTCTATAGTTTCCTGCTTTTTATCTGCCTCCTTTTTTACATAGGGGCGTAACATTTGCAGTTTTCCAATCTGCTGGGACCTCTACAGAATCCAGGGAATCCACTATCCCTGCTGTTACTTTTCTTAAGACCCTAGGATGCAAGCCATCAGATCCAGGGGATTAGTCCTATTATCTTACTGAGTACCACCTCCTTAGTGATTGTGATTGTGTTAAGCTCCTCACCCTTTTAGCCCCTTGACTATCTACTGTTGGGATATTGTTAGTGTCATCTACCGTAAAGGCTGATACATAATATTTGTTCAGAGTTTCTGCCATCTCCATGTTCCCCATTACTAATTCCCTGGTCTCTTCCTCTAATAGACAAACATTTACTTTAGCTACCCTTTTCCTCTTTATATACCTATAGAAACTCTTGCTATCTGTTTTTATATTTTGTGCTCATTTACTTTCATAGTCTATCTTCCCTTAATCATTTTTTTAGTCATTCTTTGCTGGCTTTTAAAAGTTTCCCAATCTTCTGTCCTCCCACTAGTTTTGGCCACTTTGTATGCCCTTGTTTTTAATTGAATACCATCCTTTATTTCTCGAGTTAGCCACGGATGGCTATCTTTTCTTTTACACCCTTTCCTCCTCACTGGAATATATTTTTCTTGAGAGTTGTGAAATATCTCCTTAAATGTACGCCACTGTTCATCAACCGTCCTACACTTTAATCTATTTTCCCAGTCCACTTTAGCCAACTCTGCCCTCGTACCTTCATAGTCTCCTTTATTTAAGCTTAGTACGCTGGTATGAGATCCAACTTTCTCACCCTCCATCTGAATTTGAAATTCAACCATGCTATGATCACTCATTCCAAGAGGATCCTTTACTAGGAGATTGTTTATTAATCCTGTCTCATTACACAGGACCAGATCTAAGATAGCTTGCTCCCTTGTTAAGCGCTGATAGCCTCACTGTTCTTCCTCCTGCAAAATCCAGGCCTTTACTTCTGAGTTGCAGATGTATTCACACTGAAATTGTGTTCAGCAGGGTAACAGAACATATTTATTTGCAATTTACAAGAGAAGTCAGTTCTTTTTAACTAGACTGGAATTAGCAACTTTCTTCATTTTATAAGTGGCAATGTTGTAAATTTATTCAAAAAAACCTGATTGATTGTAGTTATAGGTGAGAATCACTGGCATACAAATTGATTTGTACTCTCAAATTAATATTTTTACTGATACCATTAAAATTGCTCTTATAATAACACACTGTTCAATGTTCTCTGTATTCTATGTTCAGGGCTCAAAAAGAAGTTTGTTTTTTCCATCTGTCAGTCTCGAGCACAAGAGTTATTTTTCAGCTCTCCTTATTGTCTCTCCAGATCTGATTCAGACTTTAACTCACTATTGATGCCAGTAGCCATTATCCAATTTATCCATCTTTCCCTTTTTATCTCTGTGACAAGCATTGTCTGCAACAACATTGCACAAATGGTCATGATATAAATGACCAGTTAATGTGTCCTTTGTAGTGATGGTTGATGGAGAACTACCTATAACAAGGAGAGAACTCCTTGTGCTTCTGTTAACTGCGTAGGGACATCCTGAGATTGCGAAAGGTGCTATATCAAAGCAACTTCTTTCTTTTTGAATATTGCCATGAGATCTTTCACATCATGTCAACCACCAGAATAGGGAGACAAGACCTCAGTTTAACATTGCCTCCAAAGGATAGTATTTTTGAAAATGCAGCACATCCTCCATACTGCAATGGAGCATCAGCCGAGATTATGTCCATCATCATCATAGGCAGTCCCTCGGAATCGAGGAAGACTTGCTTCCACTCTTAACACGAGTTCTTGGTGGCTGTAGAGTCCAATATGAGAACCACAGTCCCTGTCACAGGTGGGACAGATAGGATAGTCGTTGAGGGAAAGGGTGGGTGGGACAGGTTGCCGCACGCTCTTTCCGCTGCCTGCGCTTGATTTCTGCATGCTCTCGGCAACGAGATTCGAGGTGCTCAGCGCCCTCCCGGATGCACTTCCTCCACTTAGGGCGGTCTTTGGCCAGGGACTCCCAGGTGTCAGTGGGGATGTTGCACTTTATCAGGGAGGCTTTTGAGGGTGTCCTTGTAACGTTTCCTCTGCCCACCTTTGGCTCGTTTGCCATGAAGGAGTTCCGAGTAGAGCGCTTGCTTTAGGAATCTCATATCTGGCATGCGAACTATGTGGCCTGCCCAGCGGAGCTGATCAAGTGTGGTCAGTGCTTCAATGCTGGGGATGTTGGCCTGGTCAGAGATTTGTATGATCTTGCGGAGATATTGTTGGTGGTATTTCTCCAGCGACTTGAGGACATAGTCGACGTATTTACTGAGACGTACGAAAGCATGGGCCTTATGCTAAACATCCATAAGACAAAGGTCCTCCACCAGCCTGTCCTCACAGCACAGCACTGCCCCCCATTCATCAAGATCCACGGCGCAGGCCTGGACAACATGGACCACTTCCCATATCTCAGGAGCCTCCTATTAACAAGAGCAGGCATTGACGACGAGATCCAACACCGCTTCCAGTGCGCCAGTGCAGCCTTCGGCCGCCTGAGGAAAAGAGTGTTTGAAGAACAGGCCCTCAAAACTGTCACCAAGCTCATGGTCTACAGGGCTGTAGTAATATCCGCCCTCCTGTATGGCTCAGAAACATGGACTATGTACAGTAGACACAAGACTATGCACCAAGGCCGAGAGTCACAATTTGTTTTTCTGTGACCAATTCCATAGAAGATCAATTATATTAGATAGTAACATTATGATGTTATGTCTTAAGGTCACTGCCAATAGGCATAGTGCTACTGTTAGTACGGGGGCCATAAATTTCCACAATGACTTTCCTAATCTTCCACCGGAACCCCCAGAGAAATAAAGTTTTCAACCATTTACAGTGTTCCTCCAGGGAATTCTGTTGATCACACAGTGAAGTTACAATGAGAATTTGGGACAACCCCTGTGGAAATTCAGAGCCAGTGTGATTACTCAACCCAGTAAAATCTATGGCAGTCAGGGAGATCCAGTTAACAGATGGTCTTAAAAGTCCGGCTCATTTGCCTTTCATGTGATGCCGGCCTCATGAGACCAGCTCCTTCAGGAACTAAAGATACAATTTCAATATAAAAGCAGTATTTCCTCCTTTGGTTCTGTAATTGTCTCTCTTTATATCTATGTTGCACTCTTTCTCTCTCACCCTCTCTCTCTCTATGCCCATAACATGTTTTTCATTGTGTTGTCTGTATTTTTCTTTTTCTTTTTCACATTCTTTCTCTAAGTTTTTCCCTCTCTCTTTTTTGTCTGACTCCAAATGGCACTGCATGGCTCTCTTACATTCTGTCAAGTTCAGAGTCACCGATCTGTCCCATAACCAAACCCTGCATCCTCTATGATAAAGAATCTACCTTTTCTGCTTAATATCTAGTCATATGACAGCATGACACAGAGATCATAACAATGAAACTCCGTGTTATGTGATCTGTGCATTGCAATCTCACACATACCCTCGTGCATTTCCCCTTTCTTCTAGAACGCAAACTGATGAACAAAAATGTGTCATTTGAATCATTAGAGGCTCATTACCTAATCTTATGAAATCGCACTCCAAGCAAGGAGTCACAGCATGCAGGAAAGCATATTGAGAGTTAGGGCACACAATCCAGATGGTCTAGGTCACCGCCGAGACCGCACTTACATGAAATCAGCTCATGGGCTAGGATTAATTTTAACAGTTTAAGCTCACAGATCCTATGTAGGCCCAACCAGAAGGATTTCAATTTACAATTAAGGCAGTCTCATAGAATGTCTACAATCTGCCCTGCATCAAGCCACACCTCTCACAAGTTTAATTTTTGGACGGGCTAACTTTAAACAATGGAGAAGGGTTCCATTAGATATAAGGCAGGTGCCAAGGTTACTTCCAAAACTTGTCAACTTTTTCCCATGTTTTATTCCATTTCATTAAATTTACCAACTCCTCTTCCGTTTTAGCTTTAAACTCGGGTAAGGAATCAAGGTTTGATCATATTAAGTACCTGCAGATCTTAGATGCGGCCTGACAACAACAACTTGCAGTTATCTTCCATCTTTAACGTCCCAAAGTGCTTCATAGTAGCGTTATCCAACAAAATATGACACCGAGCCACATAAGGAGATATTTTAGGACAGGTGACCAAAAGCTTGATCAAAGACATAGGTTTTAAGGAGCTTCTGAAAGGAGGAGAAAGAGGTAGTGAGACAGAGAGGTTTATGGAGGGAATTCCAGAGCTTAGGGCATAGGCAACTGCAGGCACGGCTGCCAATGGTGGAAAAGAGGCCAGAATTGGCAGAGTGCAGAGATCTTGGAGGGTTGTGAGGCTGGAGGAGATTACAGAGATTGGGAGGGGCGAGGCCATGAAGAGATTTAAAAACAAGGATGAGAATTTTTAATTCAGTATTATTAGAGAGCAGTTTTTCCATTTTGGTGGTTTAGTTGTTTCTGTTAGCAGTTATTAACACATTTATGTTAAATAGTTAATAGCTACACTCAATTGCAAACAGAATCTTATGTAAACTCATTAACCATTGCACTACCAGAGCAAATTAAACCCTGTTGTTTACTTATTGGTAAAAACCGAATCAAGCCTAAAGTGCTGAAATGTATGGGAGAAATTGACCACTTCTAATCAATCAAACATAGAAACATAGAAAATAGGTGCAGGAGTAGGCCATTCGGCCCTTCGAGCCTGCACCGCCATTCAATGAGTTCATGGCTGAACATGCAACTTCAGTACCCCATTCCTGCTTTCTCGCCATACCCCTTGATCCCCCTAGTAGTAAGGACTACATCTAACTCCTTTTTGAATATATTTAGTGAATTGGCCTCAACAACTTCCTGTGGTAGAGAATTCCACAGGTTCACCACTCTCTGGGTGAAGAAGTTTCTCTTCATCTCGGTCCTAAATGACTTACCCCTCCATGTCAAGGAATGGCTCTGCATCTGACAAGCTTTAGAGTTAAGCATCATGTACAACATGGTGCAAATAGCTTGCATCATGTGTATATACTCTTTCATGTGGCAACTTACCTGAATGAATTACATTTCTCAATACAGTATGCAGAGCAATTTTGCTCAAACTTTACTATTTGTATTTAGCAAAAAGATTGGTCTGTATTTGGGGCAAAATTTTACTGGAAATGTCAATGCCACCAAAATTCCTGGGACCCTGCTCCTCTGCTGGAAGAGTCCTCCTCTTCAGGATGTTGACTCAGTCCAAAATTGCAGGGGTGGCATTATTTCCATATTCAAGGCAAACAACAGGAGTCTAAAGAGGCAAAGCAAAGCTGTCCCCCCTGATGGCTCCATCAACATATGGGCACTGACGCCCAGACAGGACTGAAGAAAAAAGGGCCTATCCTTTCTTCAAATGCTCCTCAGGGAGCAAAGGGCCATGATTTGAAAGGTGATCGATCCTCTGTGAGATCAATTATCTTCTTTGCCGGCAGTCTTGGGGCTTTCTTAAGGCTTGATACAAGATCTTTAACTGCTTTCAGGAGATGTAGGACCCACTGGGCCTATGGGTGGTGTACTGGGTGGAATTTCTGGGATACCCCTAGAATGCTCCCCCAGATGCCTCCCCACCTCCACAAAAAAAATCTCTGTCAGATATAAGGAGACTGAGTGGAAGAATCAGGCAGCCAACCATTGGAATTTAGGATAGAGTGGAAAAGGGTAGAAACACACCAAATCTGGATTCCACCCCAAATTCCTAGCCTCCCATTAGAGGTGTGCCTTCCCTACCCCAATAATATCAGACCTAGTGTGACTAACAAAACAAAATGTCACCAATTTCAGCATCTGATTTGGGTATGACAGGAGATTACATGGCTGCAGGGGAAGAGATGGGTCAGATGGTGGACCTGCTGGTATTTTCCTGTCCATTTTTATAAGTATGTTTGTTTATATTTGGGAACTAGACAGAATATCTTTAACTTACAGGAGTTTATTACCACATAGAATGAATAAAAAATCATTTTGTTAGTACCCAAATCATTCTTAGCATAAAACTCAGAGGAAATGTCATCTAAGTGAGCTGTGGGGTCAACTAACCTTTGGGATTACATTTAATGCAAAGTTCTTCTACAGAAGAGAAATTAGACAGATTAAGTTGTGAAAGGAGGAGATGGATATCACTGTTAAATGATTGACATTATAATGTGTACTGTTGGTGACAAATTGTCACAGTCTCTCATTTAACTTTAAGGGGTTATGAGAAAGTTAGCTATTATATCACTTTACATAGTCAATGACTGCCTTGAACTAATTTTTCTGAACATATATGCCAAAAGCTTTTTGGCTGTGTCCCCATTTTCATGGAATTACGCACTGGACCTGAAAAGGGCAAATGATGTTTCAGCAGATAATAATGTTCTAATTATATTTAAGTGTAGAGAGACAATTTAATAATACAACTCATTCAGTAAGAACATTCTGCCACTTTGCTGCTTTAATTTGAAATGACAGGCATTCAATTTGTTTATTGCTGTTCGTGAGGTGAAGGAGCTTTAAATAGTGATCCGAATACAAGTTTTATACATGCCACAAAAAAGATCCTCGTGTGTTACTGAGCCGAGGATTGCTGGATTTAAAACAGAGAGGTGTTCTATCCATTTACACCTTTCCTGTTTTGCAAACTATACAAATTACTTCTTATTTACCAGGGAAACCTACTAAATTTATGAAGCATTCAGTAAATGAAGCTATAGTTTGATCCTGCAGCATTGCAAGAAACTGTGTTAGGACTTCTGGATATATTGGCCCAGAAATTGCAGTCGGAATCATCTGAACTGAAACATTTTTACGAATCTACCTAGTGGTCCAGGAGGTTCGGAGGCTTGTAGTCCTGGGCCTTTACGCAAAGGCCTGTGGAGAGGCCCACGTATTCCAGGCACGTAAGCGCTTTGTACACGTTCCTGGGATCATGTGGGTCAGCCCAGCTAATCCAAGTGGGGGTATTCCCGTTCATACTTGTGGTGATTTCGGAATCACCATAATATGAATGGGAATATCCCCAAAAACACACAAACACCTAAAATAAATGTGTTAAAACTTCACATATTTAAAATTAATCAAAATGGAATTAAATGAATTATTTAAAACAAAAATTTTATTTTTTGAAAAATAAATTAACATATTTTAAACTTACCTTATTTAACAGGATTTTAAATGTTTAAATTATAGAAAAAAATATATTTTCCTGCCCTTTAAAAGTCTCACGCTGATAAAAGCAGGCCTTATGCCTGTTTTAATCAGTCGTAAGAATTTCAAGGGCATTCGCTGGGCAGAAGTTGGGCAAATAGCTCAACTCTCTGCCCACGGAGGCCCTTTACTTCCGGATGCGGCGATCTGTCAAGAGGATTATTGACCGATCGCAAGTTCTGGGTTTAAGCGCACGCACTTCACATGCCTAAACCCGGAACTTGCGGGGACCTCATGGGCATGTGAGCAGCTCATACACGCCCGTGGGGCATGCAAATTCAGGCCTATTATATGTCCATTCAAACGCTAATTTTGTAACTGAACATAATTTTAAACAATAAAAGATGTTTCTGCAATTCTCCTAGAGATAATTAGACTTAATAAACGATGCGTTTCAGGGTTCTATATTTGTCCAGTGAGTGAATTCAATTTATTAATTGCAGGAACTCACCCATGTGAGACATTCTTAGCAAACTAAGCACTGAAGTTCATTTCTGGAGGGATAGAACTGAAAAGCAGAGAAGTTATGTTAAACTTGTATAGAAACTTAGTTAGACCACACGGAGTATTGTGAACAAAGCTGGATTCTCTGCTTGTTGCTGCCTCTGTTTTCACCCTGGAGGGGCAGCATTGGCAGCGGTGAGCTCTTCCGGGCGGGCGACCAGCTTCCAGCGCCCCGCTGGGATTTTTGGGGCCGGTTTCATCGGGTCACAGAGAATTACCATCCAGAAGAAGCGAGTCAGTGTGCAATGTCCCAGGTTGCTACATCGGTTTGATTTTTGGCTCCCCTCCCGATCCTTAGTGCTCCGTAGAGTGCCCTGCTGGGACTGCCTGTGAAAGCGGGCAGTCCAAGCTGTAGCGGCTGCAGTGAGATAAGTAATGTCAACCCCAGGTAAGTGTGATTATTTTTTTTTTTGCGATTTATATTGTGGTGGCGTGAGTAATGTATTGGGAATGTTTTTGGTGTTTTTTGTTCAGGTTTCTTTTTTTCTCCCCAGGCCTCGCCTAGCGCCCTCTGAGGCCGGCTGTTTAGCTCGGGATTTTCGCTTGCTCAGCCGGCCTAGCGCCCTAAGAGAGGTGTGCAACACCTTCCTTAGCTCTCCGCCCCACACTCAGGGCCCAGCTGCTGAAGTTAGCTGACTGAGGCACAAGCTGTTCCCGGGCGCAAACTTTACTGCCCCGCTGCAATTACCGCCCGAAATGAGCAAAACCAAAAATCCAGCCCCTAGTCTCCAGAAGATGCAAAAAAGATTTACTAGAATGATACCAGAACTGAGAGGTTATAACTATCAGGAAAGATTGAACAGGCTGGGGCTCTTTTCTTTAGAAAAGAGAATACTGAGGGGTGACCCGATAGAGGTTTTTAAGATTATGAACGGGTTTGATAGGGTAGATGTAGAGAAGATGTTTCCACTTGTGGGGGAGACCAGAACTAGGGGCCATAAATATAAGACAGTCACTAATAAATTCAATAGGAATTTCAGGAAAACTTCTTTACACAGAGAGTGGTTAGAATGTGAAACTCGAACCACATGGAGTAGTTGAGATGGCATAGTTAAGGGAAAGCTCGATAAACACAGGAAGGATAAAGGAATAAAGGGAAAAGTTGATAGGGTTAGATGAAGTAGGGTGGGAGGAGGCTCGTGTGGAACATAAACACTGGCATGGACCTGTTGGGCCAAATGGCCTGTTTTTGTGCTGTATATATTGTCTAACTCTGTAATCTTTTGTTTATTTACTTCATTTAGATTCAGAGTATCAAGGTCAATCTAGACATGGAGAGAAATTGTTATAATACTAATGTCTGCATGAATCACGAACTATAATAGTGATCAAAACAGTGGATTTTTCACAAGTATTTCGCCAAAAAATAAACTAAGTGAGGAGCTATGTCAGGATGAGGTGTAGGTGCTCAATGGGCTATCCCAAGGATTGGTGTTGCGCCTTTAATTTTGGATTTAGTGCTGATTTTGCAAACCTATCTAAAAAGGTAGCAAGACCACATCATGTGGACTGCTACACAGGGTGTCCTTGAAGCATTTCCTCTGCTCACCTGGGCTTGCTTGTTGTGTTGGAGCTCTGAGTAGAGCGCTTGTTTTGGGAGTCTAATATCGGGCTTGTGGACGATGTGGCCTGTCCATTGGAACTGATCGAGCGTGGTCAATGCTTCGATGCTGAGGATTTTGGCCTGAGCAAAAACAGTGATGTTGGTGCACCTATCCTGACAATGGATTTGCAGGATCTTGCGGAGACAGCATTGGTGGTAATTCTCCAGTGCATTGAGGCGCCTGCTGTACATAGTCCATGGCTCTGAAGCATATAGGAGGGTGGGTATCACTACTGCTCTGTAGACCATGAGCTTAGTGTTGGGTTTGAGGTCCTGATCTTCAACACCCTCTTCCTGAGGTGACCGAAGGCTGCACTGGCACACTGAAGGTGGTGTTGGACTTCGTCATCGATGTCTGCCCTTGTTGACAGTAGGCTCCCAAAGTATGGAAAAATGTTGTCCAAGGCCTCGACATGGATCTTGATAATCGAGGGCAGTACTGTGTGACAGGGGCAGGTTGGCAGAGAACTTTTGTCTTATGGACGTTTAGTGTAAGGCCCATACTCTCGTACGTTTCGGTGAAGGTGTTGATGATGGTTTGAGTTCGGCCTCCGAATGTGTGCAAATGCAAGCATCGTCTGCATACTGTAATTCAATGACAGAGGATGGGACAACCTTGGATCTGGACTGGAGGTGACGGAGGATGAACAGTTTCCCGTTTGTTCTGTAGATTAGATCCACTCCAGCGGGGAGCTTATTGAGGGTGAGATGGAGCATAACAGCAAGGAAGATCGAAAAGAGCGTTGGTACAATGACACAGCCGTGCTTGACCCCAGTCCGCACATGTATTGGGTCTGTGGTGGATCCGTTGGTCAGGATCACAGCTTGCATGTCATCATGAAGCAGGCGGAGGATCATGACGAACGTTTGAGGGCAGCCGAATTTGAGGAGGACTCTCCATAATCCCTTGCGGTTGAGCGTCGAAGGCCTTTGTGAGGTCAAAGAAGGCCATGTACAGAAGTTGGTGCTGCTCCCTGCATTTTTCTTGAATTTGACACGCGGTGAAGATCATGTCCATTGTGCCCCTTAGTGGGCAGATTCCGCAGTGTGAATCTGGGAGGAGCTCTTCAGCCACTGGGAGAAGGCGATTGTTAAGTACCTACCAAATAAGACTTAACAGGGTAGATTTTCATGTTACTACCTGGCATAAAGCATTGGCTGGGTGAACTGTAGAGAGTAAAGTCAGGAGGATCACATGCCTTTAACATTTAAGTTAATGGATAGAAAGCCAGGCAGGTTCTGTTACGGGCTTGTGATCCTCAGCCCCCAATTTTCCTTTCTGCACTCCATCCAATTGGGTAGGTTATTCCAAATAGATAGGAATAGTCGGACTAGAGATAATGGGCTAAAAATTCGATTAGGCTCAAAAATGGGCCCATGCCTGTTGAACGTAATACAGGCAGCATGCGACATTGGTACTGCCTACTAATTATTATTGATACGTGCAGCCCAGCGCTGAGTGCGCTGCTGAATGACTGAGCACTCAGCAGGGGGCTGAAGTGCGTGTGAGGCTAGTTCTATTTAAAGTTAAACATGAGGTGCATTCTTCATTCAGTAGCTGCTGGAAATGCTTGTCAAGGCAACTGTGACTCAGTAATGCTCATCAGGGCATAAATAAGGGCACCAAGGTTCTCCGGCACAGCATTAGAGACCTTAGTTCATGGGTAGACCAGATGAGACAGATCCTCTACCTGCAGGGGACCAGGAAGCTCTCCAGACTCACAGTCAGAAGTCTCTGGGAGCAGATAGCTGAAGTGGTCACTGCCAGCAGTCTTGCCCCGAGGACCTGGATTCAGTGCCAAAAGAATTTAAATGACCTCACACCAGTAGTCAAGGTTACTGAATGCATCTCCCACCATCTGCACCACTAGCCTCATACACTGCTCAATGCACCGCACCCTATCACTCACCAGCAACAATCTCCAACAATCACAACTCATATCTCACATTCATAGCTTTACCTCAGCCTCACACACTTACCACTGCTACAAGCCTTACACCCACATCTCAAACCTCGCACACACCACCAGCTACTTAACACGACAGGTACATCACACAAACACATTGAACTACACTCATTCTCGTCCCATCTGCAGTCTCTCCAACTGAAAGTCAGCAGCCTTCCACCAGCCATGCTGCAGCCACTGGGACACTAGGGACACTAGGATAGGCAAAAGTAGACGGAAGACAGACACTAAGGGAATGCACAAGGGAGATTGGTTGACTTTCGTATGTAGTATTTGATTGACTGATTTCTAAATGTGGTTTAGAATGTTTGCTTTGTGATGGCTTTCATTTCAGCTTTGTGGCTAAGAGGATGCCGTAACATTCCATGACAGAGGGATGGTAAGATGGGGAAGTGTTGAGCAACAGGGATCTGGGATTTCATCCAGGGGAACTGGAGTCTGATGATGTTCTCATGGACAGCCCATCCAGAATGTGGATCTGCAGGCTGCCTCCTCCATTCATCCTGAGGTGTTCCTGGAACCCGTGGTGGCAAGAGCTGTGCCCTCATGATGGCCCAAGTTGTGGATGATGCAGCAGACCACCATGAAATGGGACATCTGCTCCGGCGTGTATTGGAGAGCTACTCCCAAACGGTCAAGGCAGTAGAACCGTTGCTTCAGCAGCCCGATGGTCTGCTGGATGATGTTCCTCATGGCAGCATTGCTCTCATTATACGAATGCTGGCCATGAGTGGTGGGGTTGCGGAGAGGAGTCATCAGCCAGGTGCGGAACTGATAGCTATTGTCGCCGCGCAGCCACCCTTGGGATCGACGTGGTGGCTGGAAGATTGCTAGGACAGCGGACTAGCACAGGATGCACGCATCATAACAGCTGCAAGGATAGTGGGCATTCGCCATCATGATGTGCTGGACATGGTCGCACACCAACTGCACATTAAGAGAGTGTTAGACTTTGCGGTTACGGAACATCTCACCATTGAGATATGGCACCTGCAAAGGCATGTGTGTGCAGTCGACGGCGCTGTGCACCATGGGGAAGCCCCCTGTCCTGGTAAAGCCATGTGCGTGCTCCTCTTGCTTATCTCTGTTTAGAGAGAAGACAATGAAGACTCCTCTCCGAGCAAAAAGAGCCTCTGTGACCTCCCGGATGCAGCAATGGATGGCAAACTGCGAGATGTTTGATATGTTGCCTGTTCCAGCCTGGAAGGATCCACTGCCGAAAATATTCAGGGCTACGGTCACGTTGAGGGCCACTGGCAGTGCCATCATCACCCTGCTCTGAGGCTGCAGGTCTGGTTCCAAGAGGTGGCAGAATTCTGTGACAACCTCCTTTGTGAAGTGGAGCTACAGTGTTCCTGGCTTAGGTGCAGGTATGAGAAGCGCTCCCGAAAGAATGTAGGTGGGTAAGGCCTCCTGCTGGGAGCCCTCCTCTCCCTCCTCCTCCTCCCTCTGTGAGCAGCTGGTCTTCTTTACTGCCTCTGCTCCATCTCCCTGTCATGCTGCAGCGCAAGGGGGGCTGCAACTGGAGCATTCATGATTGGGAGCACGGGTCCTACACTTGTCTGCCAAAACTGCTCACTATTCAAGGATCATTCCCCTGTCTCCTCCACATTCACCCCCAACAACAAGTGCGAGGAGATCATGGACTTCTTTGTCTCCAAGATTGAAATCATCCAATCAGCTGCCTCTGCCACTTCCCTTCCTTTCCCTAGCCCACCGGGCCAAACGTCCTTTAAGGTTCCTCGCTGCCCTAATCCTGAACTCAAATCTTTCTCCTCGATCTCCCTTCATCACCTCTCCGCGCTCACCTTGACCATGAGACCCATTTCCTGCTCCCTCGATCCTATTCCCACTAAACTACTGATCACAAAAAAAAAACTTCCTTTTCTGGCTCCCATGTTAGCTGACATGGTTAAAGGTTCTCTATCCTCAGGTACTGTCCCCCACTCCCTCAAATCTGCCGTCATCACACCTCTCCTCAAAAAAACAACCCTTGACCCCCTCCATCCTTGCAAACTACCGCCCCATATCCAATGCGGTGGAGGAGGATTTCCTGGAGTGTATTAGGGATGGTTTTCTAGACCAATATGTTGAGGAACCAACTAGAGGGCTGGCCATCCTAGACTGGATGATGTGTAATGAGAAAGGACTAATTAACAATCTTGTCGTGCAAGGCCCCTTGGGGAAGAGTGACAATAATATGGTAGAATTCTTTATTAAGATGGAGAGTGACACAGTTAATTCAGAGACTAGGGTCCTGAACTTAAGGAAAGGTAACTTCCATGGTATGAGACGTGAATTGGCTAGAATAGACTGGCGAGTGACACTTAAAGGGTTGACGGTGGATAGGCAATGGCAAACATTTAAAGATCACATGGATGAACTTCAACAATTGTACATCCCTGTCTGGAGTAAAAATAAAACGGGGAAGGTGGCTCAACTGTGGCTAACAAGGGAAATTAAGGTTAGTATTAAATCCAAGGAAGAGGCATATAAATTGGCCAGAAAAAGCAGCAAACCTGAGGACTGGGAGAATTTTGTAATACAGCAGAGGACAAATGGTTTAATTAGGAGAGGGAAAATAGAGTACGAGAGAAAGCTTGCTGGGAACATAAAAACTGACTGCAAAAGCTTCTATAGATATGTGAAGAGAAAGAGATTAGTGAAAACAAACGTTGGTCCTTTACAGTCAGATTCAGGTGAATTTATAATGGGGAACAAAGAAATGGCAGACCAGTTAAACAAATACTTTGATTCTGTTTTCACGAAGGAAGACACAAATACTTCCAGAAATACTTGGGGACCAAGGGTCTAGTGAGAAGGAGGAACTGAAGGATATCCTTATAAAACGTGAAATTGTGTTAGGGAAATTAATGGTACTGAAGGCCGATAAATCCCCGAGGCCTGATAGTCTGCATCCCAGAGTACTTAAGGAAATGGCCATAGAAATAGTGGATGCATTGGTGATAATTTTCCAACAGTCTATCGACTCCAGATCAGTTCCTATGGACTGGAGGGTAGCTAATGTAATACTACTGTTTAAAAAAGGAGGGAGAGAGAAAACGGGTAATTATAGACCGGTTAGCCTGACATTAGTAGTGGGGAAAATGTTGGAATAAATTATTAAAGATGACATAGCAGCGCATTTGGAAAGCAGTGACAGGATCGGTCCAAGTCAGCATGGATTTATGAAAGGGAAATCATGCTTGACAAATCTTCTGGAATTTTTTGAGAATGTAACTAGTAGAGTGGACAGGGGAGAACCAGTGGATGTGGTGTATTTGGACTTTCAAAAGGCTTTTGACAAGGTCCCACACAAGAGATTGGTGTGCAAAATCAAAGTACATGGTATTGGGGATAATGTACTGACGTGGATAGAGAACTGGTTGGCAGACAGGAAGCAGAGAGTCAGGATAAATGAGCCCTTTTCAGAATGGCAGACAGTGACTAGTGGAGTGCCACGGGGCTCAGTGCTGGGATCCCAGCTCTTTACAATATACATTAATGATTTAGATGAAGAAATTGAGTGTAATATCTCTAAGTTTGCAGATGACACTAAAGTGGGTGGCGGTGTGAGCTGTGAGGAGGACACTAAAAGGCTGCAGGATGACTTGGACAGGTTAGGTGAGTGGGCAAATGCATGGCAGATGCAGTATAATGTGGATAAATGTGAGGTTATCCATTTTGGGGGCAAAAACACGAAGACAGAATATTATCTGAATGGCGGCAGATTAGGAAAGGGGGAGGTACAACGAGAACTGGGTGTCATGGTTAGCAGTCATTGAAAGTTGGCATGCAGGTACAGCAGGCAGTGAAGAAGGCACATGGTATGTTGGCCTTCATAGCTAGGGGATCTGAGTATAGGAGCAGGGAGGTCTTTCTGCAGTTGTACAGGGCCTTGGTGAGGCCTCACCTGGAATATTGTGTTCAGTTTTGGCCTCCTAATCTGAGGAAGGACATTCTTGCTATTGAGGGAGTGCAGCGAAGGTTCACCAGACTGATTCCCAGGATGGCGGGACTGACATATGAGGAGAGACTGGATCAACTGGGCCTTTATACACTGGAGTTTAGAAGGATCAGAGGGGATCCCATAGAAAATTATAAGATTCTAACGGGACTGGACAGGTTAGATGCGGAAAGAATGTTCCCGATGATGGGGAAGTCCAGAACCAGGGAACACAGTCTTAGGATAAGGGGTAGGCCATTTAGGACTGAGATGAGGAGAAACTTCTTCACTCAGAGTTGTTAACCTGTGGAATTCCCTACTGCAGAGAGTTGTTGATGCTAGTTCATTGGATATATTCAAGAGGGAGTTAGATATGGCCTTTACGGCTAAAGGGATCAAAGGGTATGGAAAGAAAGCAGGAAAGGGGTACTGAGGGAATGATCAGCCATGATCTTATTGAATGGTGGTGCAGGCTCGAAGGGCCAAATGGCCTACTACTGCGCCTATTTTCTATGTTTCTATGTAAACTCCCTTTCCTCTCCAAAGTTCTTGAATGTGTTGTCGCCTCCCAAATCCATGTCCTTCTTTCCCGGAACTCTATGTTTGAATCCCTCTAATTCGGTTTCTGCCCCTGCCACAGTACCGAAACGGCCTCATCAAAGTCACAAATGACATCCTTTGTGACTGTGACAAAAATAAACTATCCCTCCTCCTCTTTCTTGACCTGTCTGCAGTCTTTGACATGGTTGACCACTCCATCTTCCCCCAACGCCTCTTCACCATCATCCCCTGGATGGGACAGCACTTGCCTGGTTACAATCTTATCCATCTCATCATAGTCAGAAAATCACCAGCAACGGCTTCTCTTCCCGCTCCCACATCGTTACGTCTGAAATCCCCCAAAGAGCTATTCTTGGCCCCCTCCTATTTTGCATGTGCATGTTCTCCTTGGCGACATTATCCAGAAACAGAGCGTCAGTTTCCACATGTATGCTGACAACACCCAGCTCTACGTCACTATCACTTCTCTTGACCCCTCCACGGTCTCGAAATTGTCAGATTGCTTGTCCGACATCCAGTACTGGATGAGCAGAAATTTTCTCAACTTGAATATTAGGAAGACCGAAACCATTGTTCTCGGTCCCTGCCACAAACTCCGTTCCCTAGCCACTGGCTCCATCCCTCTCCCCAACTTCTGTATGTGGCTGAACCAGACTGGTTGCAACCTTGGTGTCATAATTGACCTTGAAATCAGCTTCCGACCACATATCCACGCCATCACTAAGACCGCCTATTTCCACCACCTTCTCCGCTCCTGCCTCAACTCATCCGTTGCTGAAACTCTCATTCATGCCTTTGTTACCTCTAGACTTGACTATTCCAATGCACTCCCTGGCTGGCCTCCCACATTCTACACTACGTAACCTTGAGGTCATCCAAAATTCAGCTGCCCGTGTCCTAACTCACACCAAGTTCCGTTCACCCATCACCTCTGTGCTCGCTGACCTACGTTGACCCCCAGTTAAGCAGTTACTCGATTTCAAAATTCACATCTTTTTTTCAAATCCTGCCATGGCCTCACCCCTCCCTATCTCTGTAATCTCCTCCAGCCCCTCAACCCCCCGAGATGTCAGCACGCGTCTAATTCTGCCTTTTCAGCATCCCTGATTAAAATCGCTCAACCATTGGTGGCCGCGCCGTCTGTTGCCTAGGTCCTAAGCTCTTAAATTCCCTGCCTAAACCTCTCTACCTCTCTTTCTTCCTTCAAGACGCTCCTTAAAACCGACTTCTTTGACGAGGCTTTTGGCCATCTGCCATAATTTCTTCTTCTGTGGCTCGGTGTCAAATTTCTGTCTTATAACACTCCTGTGAAGCGCCTTGGGTTGTTTTACTACGTTAAAGGTGCTATATAAATACAAGTTGTTGTACTCAGACGTCTTCCCATAGCAGCCAACACCTTCCCACTGTCCAGCAGCACTCCCTGAACACTTTACCAGCTTTTTAATTCTCTTCCAGCAACCCACTACTCTTACAAACTCTGCAAGAGCCAGTACAAAAGCAATAGCCAACTTACCTGCAAGTTGGAAACATCCCTTTAAGTAGCGCTGGTGGGGGGTCCCTCGTGCAGCTGAACATATGTTCAACTGTGAGTGTTTAGGCAAGGTCATTGAATGGAGCGGCAACTTTGAAAATGGCAGGTCACGCATTAAATCAGCATTCCATGCTGACTAATGTCATGATCTGCCTACTCTGCATAATGGCGGCACATGCTCGTACCACCCATGCCCTCACCAATATGGTGAACAGCACGAGCCGCACCGAAGAGGGCAGAAGTGAGGTGGATGCCATTTTTGTTTAAAAATAGCCAAAACTACTGGTGCTACGGGGTTGAATTTTGTGCCACCTGGCTACACAATTCTCAAGTAGAGTCAGGTTAGATGTTAGGGTGTGTTTCTTTTCACCGACGGTCATTGTCCTCTGGAACAAACTGCCAAGACATGGTGGGTATGGAGTTGCTTTAAAAGGGAACTTGACAAGCCCCTGGGAGAAGAGCACATGTCCAGTTTTAGACCAGTGCCGGTTATTTGAGATTGTGGCGAGTCATAAGCAGCCATGGTCACCTGGAGATTACACAATTGACTCAAGGAGTGAGAGAGGAATTTCCCAGAATTCCCTGAATTGCCTGCATATTTTTTTCTCGGTTATTTTAGCCTCTTCCAGGAGATGGAGTGGTTAGGATGTGTCTGAGGTTGCACAATCAAATGGATGGGGCAGGTTTGATGGGCCTAAGGGTTTCTTGTTGCATTTGTCCTGGCAATCATTTATTTCACAACCAATATCACTAAAAACAGATTAACTGGTCATTATCACATTGCTGTTTGTGGGACCTTGCTGCGTGCAATTTTGACTGCCGCATTTCCTACATTACAACTGTGACTACACTTTTAAAAAGTACTTCATTGGCTGTAAAGCACTTTGGGATTTCCAAAGGTCATGAAAGGCGCTATAGAAATACAAGTCTTTCTTTATTTTCCTTTCTTTCTTTCATTTTATAAGTGTGTATGTCTGAATGGAAGTAACTTACTCACTTTTCAATTTCCATTTTCCCACGTGAATGCTTTGTATCCATCTCTCTGGAGCAAGGCCACACATTAAAAAGCATTTAACAAAAACAAAATGAAATTTAACGCAGAAAAGTGCAAAGTAATACATTTTGGTAGAAAGAATGAGGAGAGGAAATATAAACTAAGTGTTACAATCCTAAAGAGGATGCACGAACAGAGAGATATGGGAGTATCTGTCCACAAATCGTTGAAGGTGGCAGGGCAGGATGAGAAAGCAGTTAAAAAGGCTTACGGGATCCCGAGCTTCATAAATAGAGGTATAGAGTACAAATGTCAGGAAACTGTGATGAACCTGTATAATATACTGGAGCACTGTGTCCAATTCTGGCACCACATTTTAGGAAGGATGTGAAGGCCCAGAGAATGTGCAGAAAAGATTGACGAGAATGATTCCAGGAATGAGGAGCTTCAGTTATGTGGATAGAATGGAAAAGCTGGGGTTGTTCTCCTTGGAGCAGAGAAGATTCAGAGGAGATTTGATAGAGGTGTTCAAAATCATGAGGGATCTGGATAGAGTAGCTAGAGAGAAACTGTTCCCATTGGTAGAAGGGTGATTGACAAAAGAACCAAAGGTGATGTAAGAAAAAACTTTTTTATTCAGCGAGTGGTTAGGTTCTGGAATGTACTGCCTGAAAGGGTGGTGGAGGCACACTCAATCTTATCTTTCAAAAAGGAGTTGGATAAGAATCTGAAGGAAACAAATTGGCAGGGCTACAGGGAAAGGGCGGGGGAGGAGGACTAGCTGAGAGTCGGCATAGGCTCGACAGGCCGAATGGCCTTCTTCCGTGCTGTAACCATTCTATGATTCTACTCTATTCTAATCTATAAAATATTAACATTTGTTTTGCACGTCTTCCATAAGTTGCCTTCCAGCAATTTACCTACAGAAGGAACACACATAGTAACATCTTCCAGTTCTGATAAAGGGTCTTCGACCTGAAACGGTAACTCTGTTTCTCTCTCCACAGATGTTAGCTGATCTGCTGAGTATTTCCAGCATTTTATGGTTTTATTTCAGATTTCCAGCATCTGTAGCATTTTGCTTTTTGTTTGACAGATAACAGCATGATTGAGAGTCTATTTATGATAAAGATTAGCATTCCTCACTAATATATCCCACCTTTTCCTTTTTCATTACAATATTCTGAGGAAAATATACCACATAATTTTATCCTATCCAGATTTGTATTATTTTGAATACATTTCTGGAGCGGATTATCATTAGTTTTGTTCTGGTGACAGGTGTCAGGACCAACATCAATGATAAGGACACTCTGTTCAGTTGATGCACAATGGCACCGTCACTGAATGATTTAATTCATGATGGAATCACTGCAAGATACCAATATTTAATTTGTAGAGCATTCACAGGAAATAACACTGCTCTGTATATTAGATGTTGAATAACAGATAACAAAACAGAATTAATGCGATTGTGGTCCGATTGGTTTGGACTTTTGCACGCAGTCATAGCTTGTTCATTCAGAAACACGATGCATCAAAAACAACAAAAGACCACATAGGCATATCTAATTTAGCTTTTGCCAGCCAATGTAGGAATTATTAGGATTAATAACCTGGGCAATAGATAGACTGATAGCCTTTTCAAAACTTCTCCGAACTTCAGGACAGTTTTGAAATAGGTTATCAGTCAGTTTACTGGCAGAGTTATTAATCTTGACTGATAGACCATTTTCAGTAGATTTCAAATTCTACATTCTTACCTGTCAGGCTGCCTAACAGCATTACAATTAACTGTTAGGTTCTCCTTGCACCAGTGCAATAACGATGCACAGAACGTTCAAATTCAGCTACGTCTGCACAAGCCGAAAAAGAGCAATCCAGCCTAATCCCACATTCCAGCTCTTGGTCAGTAGCCTTGTATATTGTGGAACTTCAAGTGCACATCCAAGTACTTTTTAAATGCGATGAGGATTTTTTCCTCTACCACCCTTTCAAGCAGTGAGTTCCAGACCCCCACTACTTTCTGGAAGTGTGGTGGGAGGAAGTGTAGTCCAGGTAACTGTAGGAGTCAGTGGGTGGATGTTTGTCGATAGTCTATCTGCAGAAATGGACATAGAGTAGTCGACAAAGGGAAGAGAGGAGTCAGAGATGGACCATGTGAAGGTGCGGGAGAGATGAAAATTAGAAGCAAAGTTGATTAAATTTTCCATTTTGGGGCGAAAGCAGGAAGCGCCACTGATACAGTCATCAATGTACTGGAAAAAGAGGTGAGGGAGAGGACCTGAGTAGGACTGAACAAAGAATGTTCCACATATCCCACAAAAAGAAGTCATAGCTAGGACCCATATGGGTTCTCATAGCAACACCTTTTATCTGGAGGAAGTGAGTGGAGTCAAAGGAGAATTTGTTCAATGTGAGAACAAGTTTAGCCAGGCGGAGAAGGGTGGTGGTGGATGGGAACTGGTTGGCCTGTGTTCAAGGAAGAAGCGGATGGCCCTCAGCAATATTCCCCCGAAGATGCACAGCAGCTCACCAGCTGCTGCCGCTGGAAGATAGCGCGCAGCAAATTTAAAGGAACCGTGCACTTAGACCACAAATTAAAGGCAACATTGGCCCTCTGGCCATCCTGGAGGTGTAGTGTTTGGATTGGTGAAAAGGAGATGGTTAGTGTAAAGTCCTGTCCCCTCAGTACAGATTTGCACGAGGCATGTAGTGAAGTCAAGGTCACTCTGGGCCTGCACCTTTATTTCACAGCTCTGGAATGCTGCACTTGCCTGAGACCTGTCCTTATATACCTGTCTCTGCAAGTGCACCCCCCGGTGGTAAGGTATGCTGGTGGTTACAGGTCATATCTTATTACAGTCATGTATAGCATGTTAGGATGCAGTTATATATAATAATGTAAGATACATGACATCACCCTCCCCCAAGGTCTTATTGTCTTTATAGGTTCAGCCTCTCAGGTGGTCTACGCTCTCGCGTAGAGCGTCTGAGTTGCGGTTCAGTTGTTTGCCTTGGTGTCTGCTTTTCTTTGGGTGTGGTTGCTGGTATCTCGCCTGGGCTGTCAGTTTTAATTGGTGTGATTGTTGTTGACTCGCCTGGGCTGTCTGTTGGGATTTCCCTTTCCTCAGGTTGTTCCCTCTGTCTGTCCACCAGGTGTGGTGCGAGTTCCACATTGTAGTCTGCCTCTGGTTCTGCAGTGTTGTTGGTAAATCTGCTTTTGACTTGGTCGACATGCCTCCGGCAGGTTTTGCCATTGTCCATTTGTACTACCAGTAGCCTGTTTCCTTCCTTGCCCGTTACTGTCCCTGCAAGCCATTTGGGACCCCTGCCATAGTTTAGTACAAACACTTTGTCCCCGATCTCATTCCATCTCCCCCTCGAATTTCTGTCATGGTACTCAGTCAGCTTACGGCGCTTTGCCTCAATGATTTCGTGCATGTCTGGGAGGATTAATGAGAGCCTTGTTTTTAAAGTCCTTTTCATCAACAGTTGTGCAGGGGTTATCCCAGTCAGTGAGTGCGGACGAGATTTGTATGCCAGCAGCAGTCGCGACAGGCGACCCTGTAGCGTGGGACCTTGGATTTTAAGCATGTCTTGTTTAATGATTTGCACTGCTCTCTCCGCATGGCCGTTGGAGGCCGGCTTGAACGGTGCCGTCTTGACGTGATTTATGCCGTGGTCAATTATAAAGTCTTGGAATTCTGCGCTGGTGAAGCCTGGACCATTGTCACTGACCAATATGTCAGGGATTCCATGCATTGCAAACATGGTTGCGAGGCTCTCCACAGTGGTGGAGGTTGTGCTCGAGTTTAAAATGGTGCATTCGATCCACTTTGCAAATGCATCTACAACTACGAGGAACATTTTGCCCATGAATGGGCCCGCATGGTCTACGTGCACCCGCGACCACGGTTTGGTAGGCCAGGGCCAGGGACTCAGTGGAGCCTCCCTGGGGGCATTGCTGTGTTGGGCACAAATGTTGCACCTTCGGACGCAGAGCTCCAAGTCCGCATCAATACCAGGCCACCAGACGTGGGATCTGGCTATGGCCTTCATGAGAATGATCCCCGGGTGCTCACAATGGAGCTCCTGGACAAATGCCTCTCTGCCTCGCAGAGGCATGACTACTCGGCTGCCCCACATCAGGCAGTCTGCTTGTAGTGATAGCTCATGCATGCGCCTGTGAAAGGGTTTTAATTCCTCGGGGCAGGCATCGCGAGCCTCTGCCCAGTCACCAGTTAGGACACATCTTTTTCTAAGGATAACGTGGGGCCGCTGGCCGTCCAGGCTCTGATTTGGAGAGCCGTCGTGGGCGAACCTGTGGACTCAAAGGCATTGATTGCCATGACTATCTCACAGTCCTGTTTGTCAGACCCTTCCGTGGACACCAGGTGTAGCCTGCTGAGCGCGTCGGCACAGTTGTCTGTGCTTGGTCTGTGTCTTATTGTGTAGTCGTAGGACACCAGCATGAGTGCCCACTGTTGAATTCGCACTGAGGCGTTGGCGTTTATTGCCTTGCTCTCGGATAGGAGGGACGTGAGGGGCTTGTGGTCGGTTTCTAGCGCAAACTTGGCCCCGAAAAGGTATTGGTGCATCTTTTTGACAGCATACATGCACGCGACGCCTCCTTCTCTACCATTCCGTACCCGCACTCCGCCCGCGAAAGTGACCTGGAGGCATAAGCTATGGGTTGTAATTTACCCGCACTAGTGACATGTTGCAAAACGCACCCGACCCCATACGCTGACACATCGCATGTGAGAACTAGCTTTTTACCTGGATCAAAGAAATTCAAAACACTGTTGGAACACAGAAGGTTGCGTGCTTTATTGAAGGCGCGTTCCTGGGCATCCCCCCAAAACCAATCGCACCCCTTCCTGAGTAGCACGTGGAGAGGCTCCAGCAGCGTGCTTAACTTCTGCATAAAGTTCCCAAAGTAATTGAGTAGCCCGAGAAAGGTGCACAGTTCTGAGACATTCCGGGGCCTGGGTGCTAGGTGAATTGCTTCTGTTTTGGACTCTGTTGGGCGAATTCCATCAGCGGCAATCCTTCTGCCCAAAACTTCAACCTCGGGTGCGAGAAACAGACACTTGGATTTCTTGACTCGTAGGCCTACCCGATCCAATCACTTTAGTACTTCCTCCAAATTATGGAGATGGGAGTCGGTGTCCCTGCCCGTGATAAGTATGTCGTCTTGAAATACAACCGTCCCCGGGATGGACTTGAGCAGATTAGAAACATAGAAACATAGAAAATAGGTGCAGGAGCAGGCCATTCAGCCCTTCTAGCCTGCACCGCCATTCAATGAGTTCATGGCTGAACATGAAACTTCAGTACCCCCTTCCTGCTTTCTCGCCATAACCCTTGATCCCCCGAGTAGTAAGGACTTCATCTAACTCCCTTTTGAATATATTTAGTGAATTGGCCTCAACTACTTTCTGTGGTAGAGAATTCCACAGGTTCACCACTCTCTGGGTGAAGAAGTTTCTCCTCATCTCGGTCCTAAATGGCTTACCCCTTATCCTCAGACTGTGACCCCTGGTTCTGGACTTCCCCAACATTGGGAACATTCTTTCTGCATCTAACCTGTCTAAACCCGTCAGAATTTTAAACGTTTCTATGAGGTCCCCTCTCATTCTTCTGAACTCCAGTGAATACAAGCCCAGTTGATCCAATCTTTCTTGATAGGTCAGTCCCGCCATCCCGGGAATCAGTCTGGTGAACCTTCGCTGCACTCCCTCAATAGCAAGAATGTCCTTCCTCAAGTTAGGAGACCAAAACTGTACACAATACTCCAGGTGTGGCCTCACCAAGGCCCTGTACAACTGTAGCAACACCTCCCTGCCCCTGTATTCAAATCCCCTCGCTATGAAGGCCTCCCTGCTGCACCACTGCTCAAGCCACGTATTCATCTGCGCTATCCTGCGATTCCTACTCTGACTATCACGTGGCACTGGTAGCAATCCCGAGATTACTACTTTTGAGGTCCTACTTTTTAATTTAGCTCCTAGCTCCTTAAATTCGTTTCGTAGGACCTCATCCCTCTTTTTACCTATGTCGTTGGTACCAATGTGCACCACGTCAACTGGCTGTTCTCCCTCCCATTTCAGAATGTCCTGCACCCATGTTGCACTGGAATATGGCAGCTGCTGACCTGATGCCGAATGGGCATCGATTGTACATGAAAAGGCCTCGATGTGTGTTGATGGTGGTGAGTAGCTTGGATTCCTCGGTCAATTCTTGCGTCATATACACAGATGTGAGGTCTAATTTTGAGAAAAGTTTACCTCCAGCCAATGTGGCAAATAAGTCCTCCGCTCTGGGCAACGGGTACTGGTCCTGTCGGGAGACTCTGTTTATGGTAGATTTGTAGTCCCTACAGATTTGTACGGATCCATCAGGCTTCATGACTGGGACGATGGGACTTGCCCAGTTGCTAAATTCCACGGGTGATATAATGCCTTCCCGCAGAAGCCTGTCTAGTTCGTGTTCAATCTTTTCCCTCATCACATAGGTCCTTGTGATGGACTGGTCTAGCATCCTGTGTAATGTAGATTTTGACTTTGGCCCCTTTGAAAGTGCCCACACCTGGCTGAAAGAGATGTTCAAATCACTTTATAACTGTTGAGCAGGCGGTCCGTTCCTCTAATGACATGGCATGGACATCATCCCATTTCCAGTTTAGTTTTGCCAGCCAGCTTCTCCCCAGCAGTGCTGAGGGGTTTCCGGGGACAATCCACAGGGGAAGTCGGTTCACTGTCCCTTTGTGTGTGACAGAGAGCATGGCGCTGCCGAGGACTGGTACGATTTCTTTGGTATAGCTCCTTAGTGTGGTGTCGACCCTTGTGAGTTTTGGTCTGTCTCTTTTATGCGGCAACAGTTGTTCAAATTGTTGAGCGCCCATGAGAGATTGACTCGCTCCCGTATCCAGCTCCATGTTGACAGATATCCCGTTGAGTAGGACCCTCATCATTATAGGAGACGTCCTGTTGTAGGAGCAGCGGCCATTGATCGTTTTGACCCGCTGTACATCGGTGTCCCGGGTACTGTCCCCACCATCTTCTTGTCCGCTTTCCGACCCATCCGATTCGTATACCAGCCGAGCTGCCATTTTTTTGCACATGTGGGCCAAATACCCTGTATATTCACAATTTCTGCAAACAGCCTGCTGAAATCGACATCCCCTTGACCAGTGCCCACCCCCACACCTCCAGCACAGACCTGTTCTATTGTTTAAAGTGTTCCCAAAGAATGAGCTGCATCTGGCTGATCTTTCTTGATCTTCTCTCAGTTTGTAGTTCATTGCTCGCATTGTGGGTTGATGAGGTGTGAACGACTGTTCCTGTGGCCCTTGATGGCTTCTGCTTGCTGTCGAGAGCCTGTTCTCCCGGTTTTGTCTTTGTGTGGGGGTAGCAGCTTGTTTAGTGCTGTGAACTTCTTGTTCCGATATTTCGTTAGTTGTCGTACCTGCATTGTAAATCAACCTCGTTTCTTCTTCCCCTACCAAGAATGTCTGTGCAACCAGTGCTGCTGCCTCTGAGGTCAGGTTCTTGGTCTCGATGAGCTTTCGGAATATGCCTGCGTGGCCTATTCCTTCAATGAAAAAGTCTCTCAGCATTTCTCTTCTCAGTTCATCGGAGAACTCACATAAACTAGCCAACCTCCGTAGTTCCGCCACGAAGTCGGGTATGCTCTGGCCCACACAGCGTCTGTAGTTGTAGAACCTGTGTCTGGCCATGTGTAGGCTGCTCGCTGGCTTCAGGTGGTCTCTTACCAGTGTGCTCAATTCTTCAAACGACTTGCTTGCTGGTTTCTCAGGTGCCAAGAGATCCTTCATTAAAGCGTATGTTTTCGAGCCACAGCTGGTCAAGAGATTGGCTTTTCTCTTGTCTGCCTTATCAGTCTTTGGTTACAAAGCTTTGCTGGAGCCTTTCGAAAAGTCCTCCCAATTGTCTCCCGCATTGTACTTTTCATCTGATCCATTGTTCGCCATTCTGTGGATTCTGTAATCCCATCCTCGTCGCCATTGTAAAGTCATGTCCCCTCAGTACAGATTCACATGAGGCATGTAGTGAAGCCAAGGTCACTCTGGACGTGCACCTTTATTTCACAGCTCTGGTATGCTGCACTTGCCTGAGACCTGTCCTTATATACCTGTCTCTGCAAATGCACCCCTGGTGGTAAGGTATGCTGGTGGTTACAGGTCATATCTTATTACAGTCATGTATAGCATGTTAGGATACAGTTATATATAATAATGTAAGATACATGACAGTTAGGCCTAGGAAACTGGACTTTGTTAAAGTGGTGGAGGTCGTCGGAAGAGTCACTGATGTAGGTGAGAATAAACTGGACAAGGGAGAAAAAATAGAGTTGAGATAGGAAGAAATCATTTCCATGAGGCAAGAACAGGCTGAAATGATGGGTCTACCAGGGCAGCCCTGTTTGTAGATCTTGGGAACGAGATAGAAGCGGGCTGTGTGGGCTTGGGGGCTATGAGGTTGGAGTCCGTGAAGGGATGATCTCCAGAGGAGAGAGGTCAGTGAGAGTCTGGGAAACAATGGCTTGATGTTTGATGGTGGGGTCATGTTCCAGGGGGAGGTAGGAAGAGATGTCAGAGAGTTGGCATTCAACATCCGCAAGGTAGAGGTCGGTTTGCCAAACAACAACAGCGTCACATTTCTCAGCAGGTTTAACAGCAACAACAACTTGTATTTATATAGCGCCTTTAAAGTACTGAAACATCCCAAGGTGCTTCACAGGAGTATTATGAGATAAAAAAATTGAAACTGAGCCAGATAAGAAGAAATTAGGGCAGGTGATCAAAAGCTTGGTCAAAGAGGTATGTTTTAAGGAGCGTCTTAAAGGAAGAAAGATAGGCGGAGAGGTTTAGGCAGGGAAATACAGAGCTTCGGGCCTAGGCAACAAAAGGCACGGTACCGATGGTTGAGCAATTATAATCAGGGATGCTCAAGAGGGTAGAATTAGAGGAGTGCAGACATCTCGGGGGGGTTATGGGGCTGGAGGAGATTACAGAGTTCGGGAGGGACGAGGTCATGGTGGAATTTGAAAACTAGGATGAGAATTTTGAAATCAAGGCTTTGCTTAACCGGGAGCCAATGAAGATCAGCGAGCACAGGGATGATGTGTGAGTGGGATTGCTGTGAGTTAGGACAGGGGCAGCCGAGTTTTGGATGACATCAAGTTTACGTAGGGTAGAATGTGGTCGGTCAGCCAGGAGTGCATTGGAATAGTCAAGTCTCGAGCCAACAAAGGCATGGATAAGGGCTTCAGCAGTGGATGAGCTGAGGCAAGGACGAAGACAGGCGATGTTGCAGAGGTGGAAATAGGCAGACTTAGTTATGCTGTGGCTATGTGGTCAGAAGCTCATTTCAGTGTCAAATGTGACACCAACGTTGTGAGCAGTCTGGTTCAGCCTCAGACAGAAGTTGGGTAAAGGGAGGAAGTCAGTGGCTAGGGAATGGAGTTTGTGGCAGGGACCAAAAACAATGGCTTCGGTCTTCCCAATATTCAATTGGAGAAAATTTCTGCTCATCCAGAACTGGATGTCAGACAAGCAGTCTGACAAGTTAGAGACTGTGGAGGGTTGAGAGAAGTGATAGTGAGGTAGAGCTGGGTATCGTTAGCGTACATGTGGAAACTGTCGTTGTGTTTTTGGATGATGTCGCCAAGGGGCAACATGTAGATGAGAAATAAGAGGGGACCAAGGATAGATCCTTGGGGGACACCAGATGTAACTATGCGGGGGCAGGAAGAGAAGCCATTGGAGGCGATTCTCTGGCTACGATTAGATCGATAACAATGGAACTAGGCAAGTACAGGCCCACGAGCTGGATGACGGTGGAGAGGCGTTGGAGAAGGATAGAGTGGTTAACCATGTCAAAGGCTGCAGAAAAGTCAAGGAGGACGAGGAGGGATATTTTGCCTTTGCCTTTGTCACAATCCTTTGATGAGAGCCATTTTGGTACTGTGGCAGACGCGGAAACCGGATTGGAGGGATTCAAAAATGAAATTGCGGGAAAGATGGGCACAGATTTTGGAGGCGACAACACGTTCAAAGATTTTGGAGAGGAAAGGGAGGTAGGAGATGGGGCGGTAGTTTGCAAGGATGGAGGGGTTGAGAATTTTTTTTGAGGGAAAGGGTGATGATGGCAGATTTGAGGGATAGGGGACAGTACCTGGGGAGAGATAACCGTTAATGTCAGCTAACATGGGAGCCAGAAAAGGAAATTAGATGGTCAGTAGTTTGGTGGTAATAGGGTCAAGGGAGCAGGCAGTGTGTCTCACGGACAGGGTGAGCTCATAAAGGTCATGAGGGAAGATCGGAGAGAAACTGGAGAAATATGTGAGGTCAGGGCTAGGGCGGGGAGGATCGTCAGAGGAAGTTTGGCCCGGTTGGCTAGGGGAACAAAAGAACATAAGAAATGGGAGCAGGAGTAGACCATCTGGCCTCTCGAGCCTGCTCCGCCATTTAATAAGATCATGGCTGATCTGATCATGGACTCAGCTCCACTTTCCCGCCCACTCCCCATAACACATCACTCCCTTATTGCTCCAAAATCTGTCAATCTCCACTTTAAATATATTCAATGACTGACCCTCGACAGCTCTCTGGGGCAGAGAATTCCACAGATGTACGACCCTCTGAGAGAAGAAATTCCTCCTCATCTCAGTTCTAAATGGGCAACTCCTTATTTTGAAACTGTTGTGTATGCAATAACTCAATGGACTGAATACTGTAAATTCCGAACAGGTACAAACCTGGCTCTAACTTATTAGGGCCCAAAGTGATTACATTACAAGATGGCTGGCCATTTATACATGGGCCGCACACACCTGCGCACAGCCCAATGACCTCTGACAGTGGCGCCACCTGGTGGCTAATAAACCCAAGCATACATACATGACAATATCCCCCCTTTAAGATATTAGTAACAGTCTTTTTACAAATTGAGATGGTCCGGGGCTTTCCGCTCCCAAGTTGAATGTCTCAGTTCAACTTTAGCCTTGGGCGAGTGTTCTGAGTCTGTTATGACTGGGGGCTGGGTAGCCGATCTGATGGGAGTGGCAATGACCGCATCAGGGATTGAAAGTCCAGATTCATTGATGACAGCAGAGTCCTCTGATGACTGAGGGCAGGTTGGTTGGTCACTGATTGTGTCTTCCTCAGACTGTTCTGGTTCATCCGAGTGCTGCAGCTTTATCTGTTCGACATGTTTCCTGCATGTTTCTCCATTCTTGAGTTTAACGATAAACACTCTGTTACCCTCCTTGACCGTAACAGTACCGGTGATCCATTTGGGACCTTGTCCATAATTCAGTACATACACAAGATCATTGATAGAAATGTCACGTGACACAGTAGTGCGATCATGATACCTTTGCTGACTTTGATGTCTGTATTCGACGTGATTATTCAAGTCAGGATGGACAAAAGAGAGCCTAGTCTTGAGACCTCTCTTCATCAATAGTTCAGCAGGGGAGACCCCGCTAAGCGTATGGGGTCTTGTCCTGTAATTAAGCAATATGCGTGACAAGCGAGTTTGCAGTGAGCCTTGAGTTACATGTTTCATACTCTGCTTGATGGTTTGTACCGCACACTCTGCTTGTCCATTGGATGCAGGTTTGAATGGTGCTGACCTCACATCTTTGATACCATTGAGTTTCATGAACTCTTGAAACTCCATACTGGTGAAGCAAGATCCGTTGTCGCTTACAACGATGTCAGACAGACCATGTGTAGCAAACATGACACGAAGACTCTCAATGGTAGCTGTGGATGTGCTGGATGACATGATGTACACTCTATCCACTTGGAATAAGCATCCACCACAACTAAGAACATCTTTCCCAGGAAGAGACCTGCAAAGTCGATGTGGATCCTGGACCATGGTTTAGATGGCCACGACCACAGACTCAGCAGCGATTCCGCTGGTGCTTTACTAAGCTGCACAGATGCACACATGATTCCAGATCAGAGTCAATTCCAGGCCACCATACTGAGACTTGGCAATGGCTTTCATCATGACAATACTGGGATGCGTGCTATGTAGATCATGCACAAATTTCTCTCTGCCTTTCTTGGGCATAACAATGCGATTATCCCACAGTATATAATCTGACTGAATGGATAGTTTGTCTTTGCGACGGATATACGGTTTGGTCCCACATTTGCTTGGATATGGCAGACCAATCACCACTAAGGATACAACCAATAATATCAGGTCCTGGCTGATCCAGATCTTAAGTTGTTGGGCCGTGATAGGGGTTCCTTCATTTTCAAAAGTATCTATGACTAACAGTAGGTCTGACGGTTGTGGCATTTCCACCTTTGGTGTGGGCAACGGCAGATGGCTCAATGCATCAGCACAATTCTTAGTGCCAGGTTTATGGTGAATGACATAATCATAGGCAGATAATGTTATCGCCCACCTCTGGATGCAGGACGACGTGTTGGTATTAATATATTTGTTTTCCGAAAACAATGAAATGAGTGGCTTGTGATCTGTTTCCAGTTCAAACCAAAGACCAAACAGGTACTGATGCATCTTTTTAACCCCATACACACAGGCAAGTGCTTCTTTCTCTACCATGCTGTAGGCTCTTTCCGCCTTTGACAAACTTTTTGAAGCATATGCAACAGGTTGTAATTTGCCCGACGCATTAGCTTGTTGGAGCACGCAACCAACTCCATATGACAAAGTATCACAGGCCAATACTAGACGCTTACACGTATCATAATGTACCAGCAGCTTGTTAGAGCAAAGCAGATTAGTAGCTTTCTCAAACGCTCTATCTTGAGATGCACCCCAAACCCAGTTTTCGCCTTTTCTTAGCAGCATGTGCAGTGGCTCTAATAAGGTGCTCAATCTAGGTAAGAAATTATCGAAATAGTTGAGTAGACCAAGGAACGAATGCAGCTCTGTCACATTCTGTGGCTTGGGTGCATTTTTGATGGCCTTGGTTTTCAAGTCCGTAGGCCTGATACCGTCAGCAGCAATTTTCCTCCCCAGAAATTCGACTTCCGGTGCCATGAAGATGCACCGAGCATTTCAGTCTGAGTCTCACTTTGTCCAGACGATGTAGAACCTCTTCCAGGTTGTTCAGATGTTCGGCGGAGTCACGATCTGTGACCAACATGTCATTTTGGAACACGACGGTTCTGGGGATGGACTTCAGTAGACTCTCCATGTTCCTCTGAAATATGGCTGCAGCCGAGCGAATTCCAAAAGGGCACCTATTATAGATAAACAGTACTTTATGAGTGTTGATGCACATAAGTTTCTTCGACGTGTCGACCAGTTCCTGTGTCATTTAGGCCGATTTCAGATCCAGTTTTATGAACGACTTCCCCCCCCCGGCTAGCGTTGCAAACAGGTCATCAGCCTTCGGTATTGATTCTGTTTCCAAACTCGGTTGATCGTAACTTTGTGGTCTCCACAAATTCTGACAGTGCCATCACTTTTTAACACAGGAACAATGGGGCTGGCCCACTTGTTAAATTCAACCAGTGATATGTATAAGAGGTGTTCCCCGGGGTCAGGTTCACCTCTGACCTTCTTGAGCAGTTCGAATCGCTCCCACTCCCTTGGGTTCTAGACACTGGATTTATTTGGGGGATGTGATGAAGTGCAAAAGATGACTGGCTTGGTGCAAAATAACTTTGATTTTATTAAGGATAAGAAAATACAATGTCACACTTATAATTACACTAATAAAGAACAGTACATCACACATTCAAAGGTGTTGAAAATTACACCTCCCACCTCCCAAATACTGGCTAGGTTAGACTCCAGGGCAGACAGGGACTATGCTTACCAATCCTTCCTGGTCAGTTAGTGGTAGTTCGCGATTTTGGGGTTTGTTGGATTCTGTAGGTTCTGCTTGCCGTGCCCCGAACATCGGAGAGCGCTGCTTACTGCGCAATCTTCAGTTGGGTTGAGTTTGCTGATGCGGTAGGGCGCATTTTGGATTTGTTGGGTAAGTACCCGTTTTCTTTTGTTAGAAATAGGTTTCAAATTTCTTTTAGATAACGTTTTCACCTGTTGGTAGTCAGGCCTAGATTGTAGAGTGGAAACTTTTGATTCTTCGGTTTCTTCCTTGTGAAGTTTTGTTTCGAGGTTGGTCGATCGCGGTGGTTTTTAATGGTACCATGTTAGCTGTGGTCGGTTGCTGCCGCAATGGTGATGTTCTTCCTCCCTTTTCAATTTCAGGACGTCGAGGCTGGAGAAATTAGTTTACGACTGTCGCGTCGGTTTCTCTCCCTTCTTGATGGCATAGGCATAGTATGGCATTAGCACTAGCACAAGTAGTGTCTCTCGAGGCAGTAGCATAAGCACACCCTTTGTTAAAGCAGGGCCCAGTTATACTGTTTGAGCTGTCCTAATCTTCACGCCAAATCAGTCCAGAATGTTTTGTTTAATGTTGGCGGGCTCGACATTTCTTTGTAATATTTTGGCAGGCTCGTTAAAAGCCAATATGTCTCAGGTGGGCTGATCTTCTAAATCTGTTTCTTGATGGAAATATTAGCTTGGTAATCGCAATGTTCTTTGTGCTTGGTTTTTGCATGCAGACTGGAATGGGCCTTTTGTTTTTATGCATAAGCTGAAAATGGCTTTCCAGGTTCAGGTTGATGGCTGGTCATCTCTGAGTTAATTGTTGCAATGTTAATGTCTTTTGTGGAGAAGGGTTTTCGAGTATCCATTTTCCAGACAACTTACTTTAGTCTCAATGCCCCAGACAGTTTCAATAATCAAACTGGCTTCTTTAGTTCTCTCGACCTGCCCACAGACTTAATTTGTCTTGTAGAATCCCAAATTCGATTAAAGCTCGTAGTTTCTTCCTTGAGCATTTTAGGACTTCAAACTTTCTGGTAGATGCTTCTAAATTAAATTTCCTTTCCTATGAGTCCAAACACTGGGGGGGTTTCCACAATTTTTACCCTTCTCTTACATATGATCCCTTCACGCTGGAGTCTGTCCAGTTCGATTTCGACCTTCTCCCTCATCATTTACGGAACTGCACGAGCTTTGTGATGGACGGGTCATGCAGCCGAGTCCACGTGGATCTGCACTTGGCTCCCGTGAAATTGCCGATGCCTGGTTTAAACAGCGACGGGAATTTGCACAGCACTTGAGCACATGGAGTATCTATTGTGTTCCTAACACAGATGAGACTGCACACAGGGAGGTTAAAGTAACAGTGACCTCAGTCTTTAATAAGACACTCCAGAGTGAGGAACAGGCCTTAGGGGTCGGCTGAAATACAGTGCTCCTAAGGGATGCTGGGATCCCTTGGGACTTCAGGGGATGAGCTCGCTAGTGGCAGAACATGTGAGTGCATGCTTTACAGATACACCACATCACTCCCCCGCAAAGTCAAAGTGAAAACTATTTACAAGATGAGGCGGTCAGGAGCCTTTCTTTCCCTGCTGGACCGCCTCGGTACAAATGTCTGCTCTGGTGTGTTGGCTGTGCCCACGCTGGGCTGGCGTGTTGTTGGCCCTGCGGGACTGCTGGGTGAGCCTGGCCTTGCTGGGCTGTTGGGCATGATGGGTTCGATTTCCTGGTCCGGGGTGGTGTCGTTGATCCTTTGGGTGTGTGTTGTGGGCTCGAAAAAGGTGGTGTTTGCTGTGGGTTGTTCAGGGCAGTCTGTGAACCGCAGCCTCGTTTGGTGCGGGTGCTTTCTGCAAATTTGTCCATTGTCTAGTTTGACTACAAGCACCCTATTCCCTTTTTTAGCTATCACCGTGCCCGCGATCCACTTGGGACCATGTCCATAGTTTAACACATACAAAGGGTCATTCAGATCAATTTCCCGTGACACAGTGGCGTGACCATCGTTTACATTTTGTTGCTGCCACCTGCTCTCTACCTGATCGTGCAGGTTGGGGTGAACCAGCGGGAGTCTGGTTTTAAGTGTCCTTTTCATGAGTAGCTCAGCCGGGGGCACCCCTGTGAGCAAGTGGGGTCTCATGCGGTAGCTAAGCAGTACTCGCGACAGGCGGGTTTGGAGTGAGCCTTCTGTGACACATTTAAGGCTCTGTTTGATTGTTTGTACTGCCCGCTCTGCCCGCCCATTGGAGGCTGGGTTAAACGGGTCCGAGGTGACATGTTTGATCTCATTGCGGGTCATGAATCCTTTAAATTCGGCACTGGTGAAACATGGCCCGTTGTCACTGACCAATATGTCAGGCAGGCTGTGGGTGGCAAACATGGCCCTCAGGCTTTCAATGGTGGCGGTGGCGGTGCTTCCCGACATTATTTCACATTCAATCCATTTTGAAAAAGCAACCACCACCACCACGAACATTTTACCGAGAAACGGGCCCCCATAGTCGAAATGAATCCTTGACCATGGTCTGGAGGGCCAGCGCCACGAACTGAGCACATACGCTGCATTGCCGTACACAGGACTCTAAGTCAGAGTCGATACCGGGCCACCAAACGTGGGATCTGGCTATCGCTTTCATCATTACTATACTCGGGTGTGTGCTGTGCAGATCCGAGATAGAAACATAGAAACATAGAAAAATAGGTGCAGGAGTAGGCCATGCAGCCCTTCGAGCCTGCACCACTATTCAATAAGATCATGGCTGATCATTCCTTCAGTACCCCTTTCCTGCTTTCTCTCCATATCCCTTGATCCCCTTAACCGTAAGAGTCATATCTAACTCCCTCTTGAATATATCCAGTGAACTGGCATCAACAACTCTCGGCGGCAGGGAATTCCACAGGTTAACAACTCTCTGAGTGAAGAAGTTTCTCCTCATCTCCGTCCTAAATGGCCTACCCCTTATCCTAAGACTATATCCCCTGGTTCTGGACTTCCCCAACATCGGGAACATTCTTCCCGCATCTAACCTGTCCAGTCCCGTCAGAATCTTATATGTTTCTATGAGATCTCCTATCATCCTTCTAAACTCCAGTGAATAAAGGCCCAGTTGATCCAGTTTCTCCTCATATGACAGCCCAGCCATCCCTGGAATCAGTCTGGTGAACCTTCGCTGCACTCCCTCAATAGCAAGAACGTCCTTCCTCAGACTAGGAGACCAAAACTGAACACAATATTCCAGGTGAGGCCTCACTAAGGTCCTGTACAACTGCAGTAAGACCTCCCTGCTTCTATATTCAAATCCCCTAACTATGAAGGCCAACATACCATTTGCCTTCTTCACCGCCTGCTGTACCTGCGTGCCCACTTTCAGTGACTGATGAACCATGACACCCAGATCTCGTTGCACCTCCCCTTTTCCTAGTCTGTCGCCATTCAGATAATATTCTGCCTTCGTGTTTTGCCCCCAAAATGGATAACCTCACATTTATCCACATTATACTGCATCTGCCATGCATTTGCCCACTCATCTAACCTGTCCAAGTCACCCTGCAGCCTCTGAGCATCCTCCTCACAGCTCACACCGTCACCCAGTATAGTGTCATCTGCAAACTTGGAGATATTACACTCTATTCCTTCATCCAAATCGTTAATGTATATTGTAAAGAGCTGGGGTCCCAGCACTGAGCCCTGCGGCACTCCACTAGTCACTGCCTGCCATTCTGAAAAGGACCTGTTTATCCTGACTCTATGCTTCCTGTCTGCCAACCAGTTCCCTATCCACATCAGTATATTACCCCCAATACCATGTGCTTTGATTTTGCTCACCAATCTCTTGTGCGGTACCTTGTCAAAAGCCTTCTGAATGTCCAAATACACCACATCCACTGGTTCTCCCTTGTCCACTCTGCTAGTTACATCCTCAAAAAATTCCAGAAGATTCGTCAAGCATGATTTCCCTTTCACAAATCCATGCTGACTTGATCTGATCCTGTCACCGCTTTCCAAATGCACTGCTATTTCGTCCTTCATGATCGATTCCAACATTTTCCCCACTACTGATGTCAAGCTAACCGGTCTATAATTACCCGTTTTCTCTCAACCTCCTTTTTTAAAAAGTGGTGCTAAATTAGCTACCCTCCAGTCCATGGGAACTGATCCAGAGTCGATAGACTGTTGGAAAATGATCTCCAATGCATCCACTATTTCTAGGGCCATTTCCTTGAGCACTCTGGGATGCAGATTATCAGGCCCTGGGGATTTATCGGCCTTCAATCCCATCAATTTCCCAAACACAATTTCCCGCCTAATAAGGATATCCTTCAGTTCCTCCTTGTCACGAGACCCACTGTCCCCTAGTACCTTCGGAAGGTTATTTGTATCTTCCTTCGTGAAGACAGAACCGAAGTATTGGTTCAATTGGTCTGCCATTTCTTTGTTCCCCATTATAATTTCACCTGAATCCGACTGCAAGGGACCTAAGTTTGTCTTGACTAATCTTTTTCTCTTCACATATCTATAGAAGCTTTTTCGGTCAGTTTTTATATTCCCTGCAAGCTTCCTCTCGTACTCTATTTTCCCCCTCTTAATTAAACCCTTAGTCCTCCTCTATTGAATTCTAACTTTCTCCCAGTCCTCAGGTTTGTTGCTTTTTCTAGCCAATTTATATGCCTCTTCCTTGGCTTTTAACACTATCCTTAATTTCCTTTGTTAGCATTGGTTGAGCCACCTTCCCAGTTTTATTTTAACTCCAGACAGGGATGTACATTTGCTGAAGTTCATCCATGTGATCTTTAAATGTTTGCCATTGCTTATCCATCGTCAACCCTTTTAGTATCGTTTGCCAGTCTATTCTTGCCAATTCACGCCTTATACCGTCGAACTTAGCTTTCCTTAATTTCAGGACCCTAGTTTCCGAATTAACTTTGTCACTCTCCATCTTAATAAGGAATTCTACCATATTATGGTCACTTTTCCCCAAGGGGCCTCGCAAACAAGATTGCTAATTAGTCCCTTCTCATTACACAATACCCAGTCTAGGATGGCCAGCTCCCTGGTTGGTTCCTCGACATATTGGTCCAGAAAACCATCCCTAATACACTCCAGGAAATCCTCCTCCACCGCATTGCTACCAGTTAGGTTAGCCCAATCAATGTGTAGATTAAAGTCACCCATGATAACTTTATTGCACACATCCCTTATTTCTTGCTTGATGCTGTCCCCAACCTCACTACTACTATTTGGTGGTCTATACACAACACCCACTAGCGTTTTCAGCCCTTTGGTATTCCGCAGCTCCACCCATACCGATTCCACATCATCCAGGCAAATGTCCTTCCTTACAATTGCATTGATTTCATCTTTAACCAGCAACGCCACCCCGCCTCCTTTTCCTTTCTGTCTATCCTTCCTAAATGCTGAATACCCCTGGATGTTGAGTTCCCAGCCTTGGTCCCCCTGGAGCCATGTCTCCGTGATGCCAATCACATCGTATCTGTTAACTACTATTTGCGCAGTTAATTCATCCACTTTATTCCGAATACTCCTTGCATTGAGGCACAGAGCCTTCAGGCTTGTTTTTTTAAAACACTTTGCCCCTTTAGAATTTTGCTGTAATGTGGCCCTTTTTGTTTTTTGCCGTGTGTTTTTCTGCCCTCCATTTTTACTATTCTCCTTTCTATATTTTGCTTCTGCCTCCTTTTTATTTCCCTCTATCTCTCTGCATAGGTACCCATCCCCCTGATGAACGTCTCCCTGCCCTTTTTTGGTAGCTGCTACGCGGTTACCCCACAACAGGCAGTCTGCCTGAATGGACAGCTCGTCCTTTCGCTGCTGGAATGGCTTGATTGGCTCTTGCATTTCAACGGGGATGCTGGCCCAGCTCCCATGCAGTACACAGTTTTTTTTACAAGGGACAGCAGAGGTTCTTGGCTGGTCTAAGTCCTAATCTGGCCGGCTGTGACAGGTGATTTATCATTTTCAAATGCTTCCATGACCATCAACAAGTCTGCGGGCTGCGCCACCATCAACAAGTTTGCAGGCTGCGCCATTTCCACCCCCGTGGTGGGCAATGGTAGCCGACTGAGAGCATCCGCACAGTTCTCGGTGCCTGGCCTGTGGCGGATGGTATAGTTATATGCTGATAGCCCACCTTTGTATGCGTGCTGAGGCATTTGTATTTATCCCCTTGTTTTCAGCGAACAGGGATATGAGGGGCTTGTGATCGATTTCCAGCTAAAATTTGTGGCCAAACAGGTACTGATGCATTTTCTTTACCCCAAACACACACGCTAATGCCTCTTACTCAATCATGCTGTAGGCCCTCTCGGCCTTAGACAAGCTCCTAGAAGCATTGCTGACAGGTTGCAACTTCCCCGCAACGTTAGCTTGTTGTAATACACAACCGACTCCGTACGACGATGCATCACACGCTAGCACTAGTCCTTTACATGGGTTATACAATACAAGCAGCTTGTTGGAGCATAAAATGTTTCTGGCTTTCTCAAAAGCAATTACTTGGTTTTTTTCCCCATACCCAGTTCTCACCTTTGCGCAATAACACATGTAGGGGCTCTAAAAGGGTGCTTAACCCTGGTAGGAAGTTACCAAAATAGTTGAGGAGTCCCAGGAACGACCACAGCTCCATGACGTTCTGTGGCCTGGGCGCGTTCCTGATAGCCTCTGTCTTGGCGTCTGTGGGCCGAATGCCGTACGCCGTGATCTTCCTCCCCAAAAACTCCACTTCTGTTGCCATGAAGACGCATTTGAACCACTTCAGCTGCAGCCCTATGCGATCCAGTTGCTGGAGGACCTCCTCCAGGTTGTGTAGGTGCTGGCGGTGTCCCGACCCATGACCAATATGTCGTCCTGAAAGACCATCATGTGTGGTACCGACTTGAGTAGGCTTTCCATGTTTCTCTGGAAGATCGCTGCAGCTGACCGAATTCCAAACGGGCATCTGTTGTAGATGAACAGTCCCTTGTGCGTGTTGATGCAGGTAAGGCCCTTCGAAGAGTCCTCCAGCTCCTGCATCATGTAGGCCGAAGTCAGGTCAAGCTTGGTGAATGTCTTGCCTCCTACCAGCGTCGCAAATAGGTCGTCTGCCTTAGGTAGCGGGTATTGGTCCTGTAGCAAGAAACGATTACTTTATAATCGCCGCAAGTGTACTTTTGAGTACTGGAACAATCGGGCTGGCCCACTCACTGAATTCCATGGTGCTGCCCAGGACAGTGATAAGCTCTTTGGTGTACGTTCTCAGTTTCATGTGGATGGGGCTCAGGGCTGGTCTGAATGCCTTGTTGCACCACAGTCTCTCAAACATCTTTTTACTCATGATGGATTGGCTAGCGCCAGTGTCCAGTTCCATGGCTACGGGTAAGTCATTCAATTTTACATTTAGCTTTATAGGTGGACATTTCGTCGAAAATGTGTGCACCCCATGTACTTCAGCATCTGCCTCCTCTCTCTGAGGCTCGAAATTGCTTTGATCTACCATGGACCGATCTTCCTCAGCCACGTGATGGTTAGCAGGTTTTGCACAGCTTGTAGCTCATTTGCAAGCTCATTGGAGGTGCCCCATTGTTCCACAGCTCTTGCAAACATACCCTTTGAAGCGGCATGAATAGGCTGAATGGAAGCCTCCACAACGCCAACAAGGTGTGAATTGCCTTGCATTCATCCTTTGTTGGGGACTCTGAGTCATCTGGATCACCTGAGGCCTGCTGGCCGTTTTCAGAGTCGTGGGTTCTGCCCTGTACATTTCTGCTCGCAAACACAGTCCCAGTTAATTTATGAACATTGCTAGCACTTGTGTGCTGAGAGATTTGTTTGGTGTTATCACTGGTGGACATAAACGCCTGTGCTATCGCAATGGCCTTACTGAGGGTCGGTGTCTCTGCAGTCAAAAGTTTTCGTAGGATGGTCTCATGGTCAGTGCCCAGTACAAAAAAGTCTCTGAGCATTTGCTCCAGATAACCATCAAACTCACATTGTCCTGCAAGTCGCCTTAGCTCGGCGATGTAGCTCGCCACTTCCTGACCTTCAGATCGCTGGCACGTGTAGAACCGATACCTCGCCATCAGCACGCTCTCCCTCGGGTTAAGATGCTCCCGAACCAGTGTACACAGCTCCTCATACGACTTATCTGTGGGTTTCACTGGAGCCAGAAGATTCTTCATGAGGCTGTAGGTCAGTGCCCCACAGACCGTGAGGAGAACCGCTCTCCTTTTTGCAGCGCTTCCTTCTCCTTACAGCTCGTTGGCTACAAAGTACTGGTCTAGCCATTCGACATAGGCTTCCCAGTCCTCACCCTCCGAGAACTTCTCCAGGATGCCCATAGTTTGCTGCATCTTTGCGTTGGATTCGTATTCTCGTCGCCAGTTATTGTGTTCCTAACACAGATGAGGCTGCACACAGGGAGGTTAAAGTAACAGTGACCTCAGTCTTTAATAAGACACTCCAGAATGAGGAACAGGCCTTCGGGGCTGGCTTATATACAGTGCTACCAAGGGATGCTGGGATCCCTTGGGACTTCAGGGGATGAGCTCCCTGGTGGCAGAACATGGGAGTGCATGCTTTACAGATACACAACAGTATCCTCCTCCTCCAGCTTTGATCTCGATCCTGTTCCATTTGAATTTTTCTAACCAGTTCCTGCCAAACAGTGTTGAACCATTGCCTGGAACAATCCATAACGGTAAATCGTGAACCGCACTATTATATGACACCTTGATTACTGCACTGCCAATCACTGTTATGAGTTCTTTAGTGTACGTACGCAACTTGGCATTGACTGGACTCAGCTTAGACCCCACAGCCTTAGTATCCCACAGCTTGTCAAATGTCCTCTGGCTCATTATTGATTGACTCGTACCCGTGTCCAATTCCATCGATACCGGCACACCATTAACTTTTACATCAATCATTATCTGTTGGCTTTTTGTTAGGAATGAATACAGTCCATACACTTCCTCCTCTGATATCTCGGATTGCATATCCGGATCTGCGCTAGACTTGTCACCATCCTCCACGTGGTGTGTCGCAACACGCTTGCTCAGTTGAGGACACATGCGCTGGAGATGCCCCACTCTCGAACAGCCTTTACAAATATACTGTTTAAACTGACACTGATGATGCTGATGATTTCCCCCACAAAACTAACACGGTGATATCGGATTCATTCCCGTTGGTGGATTTTAAGCAGCCACAGGTTTCACGTACGCAGTCGGGTAGGCCCTGCCATATGCAGCTCTGCCAAATGACGATACTATCTTGTTTACAGTACTTGCCGAGTTCCGATTTTTCAATGATATCTGCTTTAAGCTTTTGTCCGTCATCATGCATGATTGGGCAATCGTGATGACCTTGCTCAAATCCAGCGTCTCCGCCACCAGTAGCTTACGCACGATCACCTCGTGGTTGATGCTGATTACAAAGAAGTCCCGCAGCTTGTCTGCTAATGCAGTTTCAAACTTACACATTCCAGCTAGACGTCTTAGGTCAGCAACGAATTCCGATACATCCTGCCCCTCAGAACGAATGTGCGTATAGAATTGATATCTTGAGATGATGATGCCTTCATCTGGTTTGAGATGGTCACGTACCAGAGCACACAATGTTTCATAGTCCTTGTCCATTGGACTTAAGGGCGAGAGGAGATTCTTTAAGAGTCCATAGATTTTCAGACCGCAAACCGTGAGGAGGACCGCCTGGCGCCGAACTGCGTCTGCCTCTTTCTCCATTTTGTTGCCCACAAAGTACTGGTTCAAGCGGGCTACAAAGTCTGCCCAATCTTCTCCCTCCACGAATCGCTCCCGAATTCCAATTGTGCTCATTTTTGCATGTGAAGATTTTTTTACCTCGTCGCTAAATGTTGTGTATGTAATAACTCAATAGACTGAATACTGTAAACTCCGAACAGGTACAAACCTGGCTCTACTTTATTAGGGCCCAAATTGATTACATTACAAGATGGCTAGTCTTTTATACCTGGGCTGCACACACGTGCACACAGCCCAATGACCTCTGACAGTGGCGCCACCTGGTGGCTAGTAAACCCAAGCATACATACATGACAGAAACTATGCCCCCTAGTTGTAGATTCCCCCATGAGTGGAAACATCCACTCTGCTTCTACCTTGTCGAGCCCCCTCAGTATCTTATATGTTTCAATAAGATCACCTCTCATTCTTCTAAACTTCTAATCTGCTCAACCTTTCTTCAAAAGTCAACCCCTTCATCTCAGGAATCAATCTAGTGAACTTTCTCTGAAGTGCCTCCAATGCAAGTATATCCCTCTTTAAATAAGGAGGGAAGGAAGGGAAGCTGCAGAGACGGATAAACGGAGGGTGTCAAACTTCGAGCCAAAGAAGTCCATGAGTTGCTTACACTTATTGTTGGAGGTGAGGGTGGAGACTGGGCAGAGGGGTTTAAAAAGATGGTTAGCAGTGAAGAATAGAAGCTGGGGTTTATCTTTACAATCCAGAATTATTCTGGAATAGTGAGCAATTTTGGCAGAAGAGAGCAGGAGCAGGCTTTATGTGGTCAAGCGAGATCTGGCGGTGATTGGCTAAACCAGCTCTCCGCCATATCCGTTTAAATCTGCGTCCCTTGGACTTAAGAGGGCACAGATCAGGGCTGTACCAGGAGGAACAGCCAGGGTGGGAGTGAATAATTGTTTTAACCGTGACTAGGGCATCAAAGGTGGTGGTGAGGGTTTAATTAAGCAGATCAGTAGCTGCAGAGATGTCATGGTGAATGGAGGGTCAAAGGCTGGACAGTTGGGAGTTAATAAGTGCAGTTGTAAGAGAGTCGGGGGAGAGGTTTTTCTAGGGGCAGACCCAGAAGGAGGTAGGGTTAGTGGGGTTGGAAGGGGGATGTGGATGGAGAGTGATACGAGGATGTGGTCAGAGATGGCCTTACCTGCGATTGACACGATGGGAGTAGCGAGGCCATGAGAGATGGCAAGGTCGAGGAGGTGGCTGTGAATATGGATTGGGGAGTTTACATGGAGGGAGAGATTAAGGGAGGATAGGAGACTAGTGAACTCAGGAGAGAGAACGTGATGAATTGAGATAGAGGTTGAAATCACCGAGGATGAGAAGTCATTCGGTGCAGAGGCAGAGGGAGGAAAGTAGCGGAAAAATATCATTAATAAATGTTTTATGGTTCTTGGGTGGGTGGCAGAGAACGGGACTTTTAAGGTAGTTATGGAAAAGGACAAAGATAGACCAGGAATAAAAGTTCTCAATTGCGGAAAAGCCAATTTTGCTAAGCTGAGAGGTGATTTAGCCATAGTGGACTGTAAACAGCTACTTGAAGGTAAATCAGTGTAAGTAGTGGGAGGCATTCAAGGAGGAGATCCTGAGGGTTTAGAGCAAGTATGTTCCCTTAAAGAAAAAGGGTGGGAATAACAAATCTACAGCCCCCTGGCTATTAAGGGACATAGAGGGTACGATAAAGAAAAAAAGGGAGGCTTATGACAGATACCGAGGACTCAATACTGCAGAAACTCTAGAGGAGTATAGAAAGTGCATGGGTGCAATTAAAAAGAAATTAGGAAAGCAAAGAGAGAACATGAAAAAATGTTGGCAAGTAAAATCAGGGAAAACCTAAAGATGTTTTATAAATAAACAAAGCGTAGGGCCTATTAGAGAACATAAAGTTAATCTGTGTGTGGAGGCGGCAGATGCGGGTATGATCCTTAATGAATACTGTGTGTCTGTTTTCACAAAAGAGAGAGGCAATGCAGACATTGCAATCAGGGAGGAAGAGATGAAATAAACATAGTGAGAGAGGAAGTATTAAAGGGCATAGCAGTTTTGAAAGTTGATAAATCCCCAGGCCCGGATGAAATGTATCCTAGGCTGTTAAGAGAAGCAAAAGAGGAAATAGCAGAGGCTCTGATCATCATTTTAAAATCCTCTCTGGTTACAGGTGTGGTACTGGAGGACTGGAGGACTGTATTGTGTTCCTAACACAGATGAGACTGCACACAGGGAGGTTAAAGTAACAGTGAACTCAGACTTTATTAAGACACTCCAGAGTGAGGAACAGACCTTAGGGGCCGGCTTATATACAGTGCTCCTAAGGGATGCTGAGATCCCTTGGGACTTCAGGGGATGCACTCCCTGGTGGCGGAACATGGGAGTGCACGCTTTACACAACATCACTCCCCCCTCTAAGTCAAAGTAAAAACTATTTACAAGGTGAGGCGGTCGGAAGCCTTTCTTTCCCTGGTGGACCGCCTCGGTACAAATGTCTGTTCTGGTGTGTTGGCTGTGCCCTCGCTGGGCTGGCATGTTGTTGGCCCTGCAGGGCTGCTGGGTGAGCCTGGCCTTGTTGGGCTGTTGGGCGTGATGGGTTCAATTTCCTGGTCCAGCGTGGTGTCGTTGATCCTTTGGGTGTGTGTTGTGGGCTCGAAAAAGGTGGTGTCTGCTGTGGGTTGTTCAGGGCAGTCTGTGAACCGCAGCCTCGTTTGGTCCAGGTGCTTTCTGCAGATTTGTCCATTGTCCAGTTTGACTACAAACACTCTACTCCATGGAGGGCAAGGACCACAAACTTAGTGGTGCCTCTCTGGGCGCGTTGCTCAACTGAGCACACACGCTGCATTGCCGTACACAGGACTCTAAGTCAGAGTCGATACCGGGCCACCACACGTGGGATCTGGCTATCGCTTTCATCATAATATACCCGGGTGTGTGCTGTGGAGATCCGAGATGAACGTCTCCCTGCCCTTTTTGGGTAGCACTATGCGGCTACCCCACAACAGGCAGTCTGCTTGAATGGACAGCTCGTCCTTTCACCGCTGGAACGGCTTGATTAGCTCTTGCATTTCAACAGGGATGCTGGCCCAGCTCCCATGCAGTACACAGTTTTTTACTAGGGACAGCAGAGGATCTTGGCTGGTCTAAGTCCTAAACTGGCGTGCCGTGACAGATGATTTATCATTTTCAAATGCTTCCATGACCATCAACAAGTCGGCGGGCTGCGCCACCATCAACAAGTTTGCAGACTGCGCCATTTCCACCCCTGTGGTGGGCAATGGTAGCCGACTGAGAGCATCCGCACAGTTCTCGGTGCCTGGCCTGTGGCGAATGGTATAGTTCTACGCTGATAGCACGAGTGCCCACCTTTGTATGCGGGCTGAGGCATTAGTATATTAGTATTTATCCCCTTGATTTCAGCGAACAGGGATATGAGGGGCTTGTGATCGGTTTCCAGCTCAAATTTGAGGCCAAACATGTACTGAAGCATTTTCTTTACCCCGAACACACGCTAATGCCTCTTTCTCAATCATGCTGTAGGCCCTCCTGGCCTTAGACAAGCTCCTGGAGGCATAGACGACAGGTTGCAACTTCCCCGCAACGTTTGCTTGTTGTAATATACACCCGACTCCGTACGACAACGCATCACATGCTATCACAAGTCTTTTACGTGGGTTATAAAATACAAGCAGCTTGTTGGAGCATAAAATGTTTCTGGCTTTCTCAAAAGCAATTACTTGTTTTTTTCCCCATACCAAGTTCTCACCTTTATGCAATAACACATGTAGGGGCTCTAAGAGGGTACTTAACCCCGGTAGGAAGTTACCAAAATAGGTGAGGAGTCCCAGGAACGACCGCAGCTCCGTGACGTTCTGTGGCCTGGGCACTTTCCTGATGGCCTCTGTCTTGGCGTCTGTGGGCCAAATGTCGTCCGCTGCGATCTTTCTCCCCAAAAACTCCACTTCTGTTGCCATGAAAATGCATTTCGACCTCTTCAGCCGCAGCCCTACGTGGTCCAGTCGCTGGAGGACCTCCTCCAGGTTTTGTAGGTACTCGACGGTGTCCCGATCCGTGACCAATATGTCATCCTGAAAAACCACCATGCGTGGTACCGACTTGAGTAGGCTCTCCATGTTTCTCTGGAAGATCGCTGCAGCCGACCGAATTCCAAATGGGCATCTGTTGTAGATGAACAGTCCCTTGTGCGTGTTGATGCAGGTGAGGCCCTTCGAAGACTCCTCCAGCTCCTGCGTCATGTCGGCCGAAGTCAGGTCGAGCTTGGTGAACGTTTCGCCTCCTGCCAGCGTCGCAAATAGGTCTTCTGCATTAGGTAGCGGGTATGGGTCCTGTAGCGAGAAACGATTAATAGATACTTTATAATCGCCGCAAATCCTGACCGTGCCATTACTTTTGAGTACTGGAACAATCGGGCTGGCCCACTCACTGAATTCTACTGGGGAGATGATGCCTTCGCGTTGCAGCCTGTCCAGCTCGATTTCCACTCTCTCCCTCATCATGTGAGGTACCGCTCGTGCCTTGTGGTAAATGGGTCATGCCTCTGGGACCAAGTTGATCCGCACCTTCACCCCGGTAAAGTTTGCAATGCCTGGCTCAAAAAGGGAAGGAAATTTACTAAGAACCTGGGTACATGAGACCTCATCGACATGTGACAGCACTCAGATGTCATCCCAGTTCCAGCGGATTTTGCCCAGCCAGCGCCTTCCAAGCGGTGTGGGGCCATCGCCCGGGACAATCCAGAGTGGCAGTTCGTGCACCGTGCCCTCATAGGTGACCTTGACCATGGCGCTGCCCAGGACAGTGATAAGTTTTTTGGTGAACGTTCTCAGTTTCGTGTGGATGGGGCTCAGGGCTGGTCAGAGTGCCTTGTTGCACCACAGTCTCTCAAACATCTTTTTACTCATGATGGATTGTCTTGCGCCAGTGTCCAGTTCCATGGCTACGGGTAAGCCATTCAATTTTACATTTAGCATTATAGGTGGACATTTCGTCAAAAATGTGTGCACCCCATGTACTTCAGCATCTGCCTCTTCTCTCTGAGGCTCGAAATTGCTTTGATCCACCATGGACCAATCTTCCTCTGCCACGTGATGGTTAGCAGGTTTTGCAGAGCTAGCAGCTCTGGAGGTGCCCCATTGTTCCACAGCTCTTACAAACATACCCTTTGAAGCGGCATGAATAGGCTGAATGGAAGCCTCCATAACGCCAACAAGGTGTGAATTGCCTTGCATTCATCCTTTGTTGCAGACTCTGAGTCATCTCGGTCACCTGAGGCCTGCTGGCAGTTGCAGACTCGTGATTTCTACCCTGTACATTTCTGCTCGCAAACACAGTCCCAGTTAATTTATGAACATTGCTAGCACTTGTGTGCTGAGAGATTTGTTTGGTGTTATCACTGGTGGACATAAATGCCTGTGCTATCGCAATGGTCAATGGTCTTACTGAGGGTCGATGTCTCTACAATCAAAAGTTTTTGTAGGATGGTCTCGTGGCCAATGCCCAGCATTTGCTCCAGGTAGCCATCAAACTCACATTGTACTGCAAGTCGCCTTAGCTCGGCGACATAGCTCGCCACTTCCTGACCTTCAGATCACTGGCATGTGTAGAACCGATACCTCGCCATCAGCACGCTCTCCCTCAGGTTAAGATGCTCCCGAACCAGTGTACACAGCTCCTCATATGACTTATCTGTGGGTTTTACCGGAGCCAGAAGATTCTTCATGAGGCTGTAGGTCGGTGCCCCGCAGACTGTGAGGAGGAACGCTCTCCTTTTTGCAGCGCTTGTTTTTGCGTCCAGCTCGTTGGCTACAAAGTACTGGTCTAGCCGTTCGACATAGGCTTCCCAGTCCTCACCCTCCGAGAACTTCTCCAGGATGCCCACAGTTTGCTGCATCTTTGCATTGGATTCGAATACTCATCGCCAGTTATTGTCTTCCTAACACAGATGAGACTGCACACAGGGAGGTTAAAGTAACAGTGAACTCAGTCTTTATTAAGACACTCCAGAGTGAGGAACAGGCCTTAGGGGCTGGCTTATATACAGTGCTCCCAAGGGATGCTGGGATCCCTTGGGACTTCAGGGGATGCACTCTCTGGTGGCGGAACATGGGACTGCATGCTTTACAGATGCACAACAGACTGCTAACATTGTACCTTTGTTTAAAAAGCGAGAAAGGGACAGACTGAGTAATTACAGGCCAGTCAACCTAACCTCGGTGGTGGGGAAATTATTGGAAAAAATTCTGAGGGTTAGGATAAATTTTCATTTCAGAAGACACAGATGAATCAAGTACAGTCAGTATGGAATTGTTAAGGGAAGGTCGTGCCTGACTAACTTGATTGAATTTTTTGAGGAGGTAACCAGGAGAGTCGATGAGGGCAGTGCGTTTGATGTAGTGTATATGGATTTCAGTAAGGCTTTTGATAAGGTCCCACATGGCAGACTGGTCACGATGGTAAAAGCCTATGGGATCCAGGGCAAAATGGCAAGTTGGATCCCAAATTGGCTCAGAGGCAGGAAGCAAAGTGTAATGGTTGATGGGTGTTTTTGTGACTGGAAGGCTGTTTCCAGTGGGGTTCTGCAGGACTCAGTACTGGGTCCCTTGCTTTTTGTGGTATATATCAATGATTTAGATTTGAATGTACGGGATATGATAAAGAAGTTTGCAGATGATACTAAAATCAGCTGTGTAGTTGATAATGAAGAAGAAAGCTGTAGACTGCAGGAAGATATTAATGAACTGGTCAGGTGGGCAGAACAGTGGCAAATGGAATTCAATCCGAGAAGTGTGAGGTAATGCATTTGGGGAGGACTAACAAGGGAAGGGAATACACATTAAATGGTAGGACACTGAAAAGTGTAGAGGAACAAAGGGACCTTGGAATGCAGGTCCACAGATACCTGAAGATAGCAGGCCAGATAAATAAGGTGGTTAAGAAGACATAGGGAATATTTGCCTTTATTAGCCGAAGCATAGAATACAAGAGCAGGGAGGTCATGCGTGTGTATGGCCGCCTGCCCCATCATCTGGGGCCTCTCCTCTGGGAAAGATCCACATTTGCCCTAAGCTGTCTCTGCAGTTGGCGCCTTTTAAGTCAGCGCCGCAGGACGAGGTGGTGTGCCATCATTGCCCCCATCATTCGGCACTGGTCACAGCGAGATAGAGATTTCAAAGTTAGCCGAGATTACAGCCAATGTGTCCCAGATACAAGTAGTCAATCTGATGAGTCCACAGCAGTGTGACGCCAACAACCTACTGTCTCTGCGAGCATCAAACACAGCTCTGACTGAGACCTTTGAGCCCTGGCTGCAAATCCCTTTAAATAACGCCCCAGATTTTTTTCCTCCGCCTTGTGCAGTCCAACTTTTTCAGGCATCATGGACGCCAGCCGTTAAGTGAGGCAGCAAAGTGAATGTGGCGAGAAGAGCACCAAGGAGGCATTGCACGTGTACTGACGTCATGATTTCCATGACGTTAGCTGGCGGTAAGTTACATTTTTGCGCCGCTAAAAAATTTCACACGACTTTCGCGTCAGGCGTGAACAGCACTGAGCGCTACTCCCAGACGCCTAACTCGCAGTTAACACCTAACACCAGCGTTATCAGCATGTGTTATCAATCGAATTTCGACCCCCTAACTCCTAGTTAACACATACCTCCGGCGTTATCAGCATGCGTTATCAAACGAATTTCGACCCCACAATCTTTACCTACTTGCGAACATTGCACTTCCAGACATACAAAAAGCAACCAGAGTTGAAAGAAACAGATAATTTAATGATCCGCACCATCAATTGTTCCAGCACTATCCTGCTCAGAGTAAACTGAAGTTGGGACGCAGCTTCCTACACTCTGTCAACCCTCTCGAATCCAGTGTGAAACAGGGAAGAGCAAATACTTGAAGAAAATATCCACAGAATAAGCCACATCATCTGGATATCAAACCTGATGAACATCAACCAGCTGGAGCCGATGAACTGTGGTCAACCTGGCTATGCCTCAATATGCATGGATACTGGTTGTTCAGAAGTAAAGATAAGGAATGGGGTTACAATGACAGTAACCCAGTGATCTGCGACTGTGGTGATGAGCCGCAAACTATGGAACATCTGCTTCGCTGTCAACACCTGTCTGAGTACTGTCATGCTATTGACCTTGCCAAATACAATGACAATGCTAAGGCATGTGTAGGCTTATGGCAGGGAGCTCAAATAAGTGGGAATTCAAGGTAAATAGAGTGTAATGTAGCCAGGTTTGCTGACGATACAAAGATGGGAGGAAAAACAATGTGTGAGGAGGACACAAAAAATCTGCAAAAGGACATAGACAGGCTAATTGAGTGGGCAAAAATTTGGCAGATGGAGTATAATGTTGGAAAGTGTGAGGTTATGCACTTTGGCAGAAAAAAATCAAAGAGCAAGTTATTATTTAAATGGAGAAAAATTGAGAAGTGCTGCAGTACAGCGGGACCTGGGAGTACTTGTGCATGAAACACAAAAGGATAGTATGCAGGTACAGCAAGTGATCAGGAAAGTCAATGGTATCTTGGCCTTTATTGCAAAGAGGATGGAGTATAAAAGCAGGGCAGTCTTGCTACAGCTATACAGGTTATTGGTGAGGCCACATCTGGAATACTGCGTGCAGTTTTGGTTTCCATATATAAGAAAGGATATAGTTGCTCTGGAGGCAGTTCAGAGAAGGTTCACTAGGTTGATTCCGGAGATGAGGGGATTGACTTACGAGGAAAGATTGAGTATGTTGGGCCTCTAACCATTGAAATTAAGAAGAATGAGAGGTGATCTTATCGAAACGTATAAGATTATGAGGGAGCTTGACAAGGTGGATGCAGAGAGGATGTTTCCACTGATGGGGGAGACTAGAACTAGAGGGCATGATCTTAGAATAAGATTTAAAACTGAGATGAGGAGAAATTTCTTCACTCAGAGGGTTGTAAATCTGTGGAATTCGCTGCCTCAGAGAGCTGTTGAAGTTGGGTCATTGAATAAATGTAAGACAGAGATAGACAGTTTCTTAACCGATAAGGGAATAAGGGGTTATGGGGGCGGGTAGGGAAGTGGACCTGAGTCCATGATCGGATCAGCCATGATCGTATTAAATGGCGGAGCAACCTCGAGGGGCGGTAAGGCCTACTCCTGCTCCTATTACTTATGTTCTTATGTAAACCTTGATAATAGATAAGGGAGGGTTATTTTGGTGAAAGGGTAAAAACAGGTGCTAAATGGGTGCTGTACGCTTGTTTGAAAGTCTGATATTAGCAGGCAGTTTTGGACCTCATTCTGATTACCATAATTTGAACTTGCTTGGAGGTGCTAAATCAGACACCTGCAGGTTTAGCACACAAGTGCTGACGAGACGCAATTATCACGGACGAGTATATGTGGGCTCCACGCACACATTTCCACTGAAGGTGTGGAGTCGGCTGACTGACATATAGCAGCTGGTTTCAGGATGGCTCGGGAACTGAGGGAGAGGGTGCACAGGTTCACAGATGTGACACTGGAGATTCTGGTGGAGGAGGTCCAGGATGAAGGATGTCCTGTAACTGCAGTGGGGGAAGGAGTCCAACTCGCCCTCCTGTCCCTCACTCCTGCAACAACTGGTGCTGGCTGCTCTGTCTGGCCTCATATCCTCCTCCCAACCCTCCTGCAGATGAAGGGGGACCCCTAGCAAGATGCCGATGACAAAGCACTCCCTTTCTCCTGGTGACTCCTATAAGGTGTCCAATAGGTAGAGTAGCACAGCACTCACTCTTATTGGGTGAAGTCCTCAGTGAATTTCCAGAATAAATATTGATAGAATGTTGGTTAGGTCTTGACAAAGTGTCCCAGAATGTCTCCCGATGTGTCTCAAAAGTCCTCTTCAAACCTCCAGCAGCAACTGAACAGTAAAAGGTTGGTACTCGAAATCCTCTGTAGGGACTAGTTTACTCCCAATCAGCTTGGGTGCTGGTAGGAGACATAGGAGGAGAGACTGGATCAACTGGGCCTTTATTCACTGGAGTTTAGAAGGATGAGAGGGGATCTCATAGAAACATACAAGATTCTGACGGGACGGGACAGGTTAGATGCGGGTAGATTATTCCCGATGTTGGGGAAGTCCAGAACCAGGGGACACAGTCTTAGGATAAGGGGTAGGCCATTTAGACTGAGATGAGGAGAAACTTCTTCTCTCAGAGAGTTGTTAACCTGTGGAATTCCCTGCCGCAGAGAGTTGTTGATGCCAGTTCATTGGATATATTCAAGAAGGAGTTGGATATGGCCCTTATGGCTAAGGGGGTCAAGGGGTATGGAGAGAAAGCAGGAAAGGGGTACTGAGGGAATGATCAGCCATGATCTTATTGAATGGTGGTGCAGGCTCGAAGGGCCGAATGGCCTACTCCTGCACTTATTTTCTATGTTTCTGAAAGGGCATTAGGTCAAGCGTTAGCCACCAAAATATCATACGGCCTCATTAATGAGTGCTAGCAGGGAACTTAAGTGGTAATCAGTTGCTTAATGTTCCTCCAGGCAGCCGTTTCTAGCGCTGGCTTCAACTCCTTTACCAAGATGGCATTGTGCTAAACACGGACTAAACTGCCATTTCAGCTTAAGACCCTATCTTGGCCATCTCAGAAGCTCTTTAGTGCCTAAAGTATCTGGGGAAAATCACCCACAAGAAATTGGTTGAAGGGTAAAAAACAATGGTAACTTGTTAAATGAGTTATGTTGGGGGAGAGGAAGTACAGGGTGGGGTGCTCTGGGGTTTAATGTTGAGATTAATTTACTTCAATGATTTAGATTCAGGGATTCAATGTAAATTTGTAGATGCTTGCAAACTAGGGGTCTGTGTAATTGGAGGAGATAGCTCCTAAAATGTATAAGTGGCATTGAAAATGACATTTAATGTAGACAAGTGTAAAGTATTACAAACAAGAAGAAAAATAAGTGACACATGTACTTTATGAATTATGTTGAAACAGCTATGTTGAAAAAGACCTTGGAGTTTTAATGAACTCAGTGATCTAGGTTCCACTTCAATAGAGGAACAAAGCTCTGGAAAATTCATCTCTGACCCCCTTCAGGCGATCAAAACCAGTCCAGGAGATGACATAGACCATGTATTATCTGTATAACCACTTATCTTCTCTATGATGCAATCACTTCTCCAGTCAAGAACCGGTCCAGTTCCCACTTGAAGGCATGCAGAGAGTTAACAGCCTCCACACCAGCGCTCAAAATATATTCCAGAGGCTCACTGCTCTCTGGGAAAAGAAAAAACACCTCCAATCTATTCCTACTCTTGCATAGTTGAAATGCGTGTTCCCTGGTCCTCCCCATCCGTTATACTGGAATTATCTATCAATAGCATCACTATCTAACCATTTCATTATTTTATAAACCTCTATCACTTCGCCTTTAAGCCTCTGCTGCTCTAAAGTAAATAGACCCAGTTCATTAAGCCTACCTTAGCAACTAACATTCTTTAAGTTAGGAATAACTCTTGCAGCTCCCCTCTGAGCTTTTTCCAAAGTCACTGGGGCCGAAATTTAGTTACGCCAGAAAGCTGGTGCACCTATGATATTTTACCTGGTTTCTCTGCCGGGAGCGATGAGGCGACCGTTTGATCCATTTTCAGCACTTAGAAGATTTTTTAACGTTGGGCTGGAAGTCAGTCATAGTGGGGGCGGAAGTGCGGCGGTAAGTCATGCTGAGGGGCGGAAGTTGGGGCGGGATCCTCGCTGTCAATCAGCGGTGGAGCAGTGGTGACATCACTGCATGTGTGCGTCACCACGCTCTCTCCCCCCCCCCCCCCATTAAAGGGGAGGGAATCGAGGATTCTTTAGCTTCGGCCACTGAGCCACCCAAGGAGGGTTTTGGCAGGGCCAGCAGCCTGGCACCCAAGACATCCTGTTGGCAGCCCGGCTGAACCCAGGGCAGCAATAGTTCGGCCGACTTGGAAGTTGGCCAGCAAAAAAAATAAGATGGCAGCCGTGGCATTCGGCCCTCGCATTTAACGGCTGCCGCACCGCCAGGGCAGAGTGAGAGCAGACAAGGTGCACCAATAGAAAAAGCTGTCGGGGGCACCGTCCAGCGGCTCGTGGATTTCTTCAACTAAATTTGGGGCGGATTAAAGTGCAGATGCGGGATTGCAGTGGTGCGCGCTTTGAGGATGCGCTTGCAGCGGTCGGCAGCAGCGGAGCGGAAGTGGGGCAGGCCGAAAAATCCCCGACCTGAATTTGAGTCAAGGTGGCCAATGGACTGCAACGCGGCGGCCACTCGATTCCGCCGCATGGTTGCCACAAAACGGCATAAACAGGCCTTATACGGATGCTGAATTTCGGCCCCACGATATCATCCACCATGTAAGGGGACCAAAACTGGTCACAGTACACCAAATGTGGTTCTGTATAATGACAAAATGTTGTCCTTTGATTTATATTGAACACTTTTATTACTACATCCCAATATCTTGTTGGCTTTAGCGACAGCTTCTCTACATTGGTCATGAAACTTTAGTGATCTGTGCATAATAACATCTTCTTCAGTATTGTTCCCTGTAAATGATAAGTGTATTCTGTGTTGGCCAGACCAAAATATATCAGACTACGTTTATCCTGGTTAAATGCCATTTGCCATTGTACGTCCCATTCCCCCGAGCACATGTACATTTCTTCGCATTAGATTTCACTCCTCTACTGTCTTAACCCTTGCACAGGTTTTGGTGTAATCTGCAAGCTTATTGACCATACTCTAAACGCTACTGTCCAGGCCATTAATAAATACAGCTAACAGTAGCGGGCCCAGGACTGATCCCTGGTGGACACATAGGAACATATAAACATAGAAAATACGTGCAGGAGTAGGCCATTCGGCCCTTCGAGCCTGCATTACCATTCAATAGGATCATGGCTGATCATGCAATTTCAGTACCACATTCCTGATTTCTTTCCATACCCCTTGATCCCTTTAGCCGTAAGGGCCACATCTAACTCTTTTTTGAATATATCTAACGAACAGGCCTCAACAACTTTCTGTGGTAGAGAATTCCACAGGTTCACAATTCTCTGAGTGAAGAAGTTTCTCCTCACCTCATTCCTAAATGGCCTACCCCTTATCCTTAGACTGTGACCCCTGGTTCCAAACTTCCCCAACATCGGGAACATTCTTCCTGCATCTAACCTGTCCAATCCCATCAGAATTTTATATGTTTCTATGAGATCCCCTCTCATTCTTCTAAATTCCAGTGAAAAAAGCCAAGTTGATCCAGTCTTTCTTCATATATCAGTCCTGCCATCCCGGGAATCAGTCTGGTGAACCTTCGCTGTTCTAAATTCCAGTGAAAAAAGCCAAGTTGATCCAGTCTTTCTTCATATGTCAGTCCTGCCATCCCGGGAATCAGTCTGGTGAACCTTTGCTGCACTCTCTCAATAGCAAGAATGCCCTTCCTCAGATTAGGAGACCAAAACTGTACACAATATTCAAGGTGTGGCCACACCAAGGCCCTGTACAACTGCAGTAAGACCTCCCTGCTCCTATACTCAAATCCTCTTGCTATGAAGGCCAATATGCCATTTACCTTCTTCACCGCCTGCTGTACCTGCATGCCAACTTTCAATGAGTGATGTACCATGATACCCAGGTCTTGTTGCACCTCACCTTTTCCTAATCTGTCACCATTCAGATAATATTCTGCCTTCCTGTTTTTGCCACCAAAGTGGATAACCTCACATTTATCTACATTATACTGCATCTACCATGCATTTGCCCACTCACCCAACCTGTCCAAGTCAACCTACAGCTTCTTAGCATTCTTAGCATTCTCCTCACAGCTCACACTGCCACCCAGCTTAGTGTCATCTGCAATTCCTTTGTCTAAATTATTAATGTATATTGTAAATAGCTGGGGACCCATTACTGAACCTTGCGGTACCCCACTAGTCACTGCCTGCCATTTTGAAAAGAACCCGTTTATTCTTACTCTTTGCTTCCTGTCTGCCAACCAGTACCATGTGGGAACTCAGGGACGACTCCAGTGTCCCTGACGACTATGTGTGCAGGAAGTGTATCCACCTCCAGCTCCTGAGGGTCTGCGTTGCAGAGTTGGAGCTGAGGGTGGATTCACTCTGGAGCATCCACGATGCTGAGAATGACGTGAGTATCACGTGTAGCGAGTTGGTCGTACCGCAGGGAAAGGGTCCACAGCCAGATAGGGAATGGAAGACCAACAGGAAGAGCAGTGCAAGGAAGGTAGTGCAGGGGTCCCCTGTGGTCATCCCCCTGCAAAACAGATACACTGCTTTGGGTACTGTTGAGGGGGATGACTCATCAGGGGAGGGCAGCAGCAGCCAAGTTCATGACACCATGGCTGGCTCTATTGCACAGGAGGGCAGGAAAAAGAATGGGAGAGCGATAGTGATAGGGGATTCAATTGTAAGGGGAATAGATAGGCGTTTCTGCGGCCGCAACCGACACTCCAGGATGGTATGTTGCCTCCCTGGTGTAAGGGTCAAGGATGTCTCGGAGCAGGTGCAGGACATTCTAAAAAGGGAGGGAGATCAGCCAGTTGTCGTGGTGCACATTGGTACCAACGACATAGGTAAAAAAAGGGATGAGGTCCTACAAAATGAATTTAAGGAGCTAGGAGCTAAATTAAAAAGTAGGACCTCAAAAGTAGTAATCTCGGGATTGCTACCAGTGCCATGTGCTAGTCAGAGTAGGAATCGCAGGATAGCGCAGATGAATACGTGGCTTGAGCAGTGGTGCAGCAGGGAGGGATTCAAATTCCTGGGGCATTGGAACCGGTTCTGGGGGAGGTGGGACCAGTACAAACTGTACGGTCTGCACCTGGGCAGGACCGGAACCAATGTCCGAGGGGGAGTGTTTGCTAGTGCTGTTGGGGAGGAGTTAAACTAATATGGCAGGGGGATGGGAACCAATGCAGGGAGACAGAGGGAAACAAAAAGGAGGCAAAAGCAAAAGACAGAAAGGAGATGAGGAAAAGTGGAGGGCAGAGAAACCCAAGGCAAAGAACAAAAAGGGCCATTGTACAGCAAAATTCTAAAAGGACAAAGGGTGTTAAAAAAACAAGCCTGAAGGCTATCTGTCTTAATACAAGGAGTATCCGCAAAAAGGTGGATGAATTAACTGTGTAAATAGATGTTAACAAATATGATGTGATTGGGATTACGGAGACGTGGCTCCAGGATGATCAGGGCTGGGAACTCAACATCCAGGGGTATTCAACATTCAGGAAAGATAGAATAAAAGGAAAAGGAGATGGGGTAGCATTGCTGGTTAAGGAGGAAATTAAGGCAATAGTTCGGAAGGACATTAGCTTGGATGATGTGGAATCTATATGGGTAGAGCTGCAGAACACCAAAGGGCAAAAAACGTTAATGGGAGTTGTGTACAGACCTCCAAACAGCAGTAGTGATGTTGGGGAGGGCATCAAACATGAAATTAGGAGTGCATGCAATAAAGGTGCAGCAGTTATAATGGGTGACTTTAATATGCACATAGATTGGGTTAACCAAACTGGAAGCAATATGGTGGAGGAGGATTTCCTGGAGTGCATAAGGGATGGTTTTTTAGACCAATATGTCGAGGAACCAACTAGGGGGGAGGCCACCTTAGACTGGGTGTTGTGTAATGAGAGAAGATTAATTAGCAATCTCATTGTGCGAGGCCCCTTGGGGAAGAGTGACCATAATATGGTGGAATTCTGCATTAGGATGGAGATGAAACAATTAATTCAGAGACCATGGTCCAGAACTTAAAGAAGGGTAACTTTGAAGGTATGAGGCGTGAATTGGCTAGGATAGATTGGCGAATGATACTTAAGGGGTTGACTGTGGATGGGCAATGGCAGTCATTTAGAGAACGCATGGATGAACTACAACAATTGTACATTCCTGTCTGGCGTAAAAATAAAAAAGGGAAGGTGGCTCAACCGTGGCTATCAAGGGAAATCAGGGATAGTATTAAAGCCAAGGAAGTGGCATACAAATTGGCCAGAAATAGCAGTGGACCCGGAGACTGGGAAAAGTTTAGAACTCAGCAGAGGAGGACAAAGGGTTTGATTAGGGCAGGGAAAATGGAGTACGAGAAGAAGCTTGCAGGGAACATTAAGACGGATTGCAAAAGTTTCTATAAATATGTAAAGAGAAAAAGGTTAGTAAAGACAAACGTAGGTCCCCTGCAGTCAGAATCAGGGGAAGTCATAACGGGGAACAAAGAAATGGCGGAACAATTGAACAAGTACTTTGGTTCGGTATTCACTAAGGAGGACACAAATAACCTTTCGGATATAAAAGGGGTCGGAAGGTCTAGTAAGGAGGAGGAACTGAGGGAAATGTTTATTAATCGGGAAATTGTGTTGGGGAAATTGATGGGATTGAAGGCCGATAAATCCCCAGGGCCTGATGGACTGCATCCCAGGGTACTTAAGGAGGTAGCCTTGGAAATAGTGGATGCATTGACAATCATTTTCCAACATTCCATTGACTCTGGATCAGTTCCTATGGAGTGGAGGGTAGCCAATGTAACCCCACTTTTTAAAAAAGGAGGGAGAGAGATAACAGGGAATTATAGACCGGTCAGCCTGACCTCAGTAGTGGGTAAAATGATGGAATCAATTATTAAGGATGTCACAGCAGTGCATTTGGAAAGAGGTGACATGATAGGTCCAAGTCAGCATGGATTTGTGAAAGGGAAATCATGCTTGACAAATCTTCTGGAATTTTTTGAGGATGTTTCCAGTAGAGTGGACAAGGGATAACCAGTTGATGTGGTATATTTGGACTTTCAGAAGGCTTTCGACAAGGTCCCACACAAGAGATTAATGTGCAAAGTTAAAGCACATGGGATTGGGGGTAGTGTGCTGACATGGATTTAGAACTGGTTGTCAGACAGGAAGCAAAGAGTAGGAGTAAATGGGGACTTTTCAGAATGGCAGGCAGTGACTAGTGGGGTACCGCAAGGTTCTATGCTGGGGCCCCAGCTGTTTACACTGTACATTAATGATTTAGATGAGGGGATTAAATGTAGTATCTCCAAATTTGCGGATGACACTAAGTTGGGTGGCAGTGTGAGCTGTGAGGAGGATACTATGAGGCTGCAGAGCGACTTGGATAGGTTAGGTGAGTGGGCAAATGCATGGCAGATGAAGTATAATGTGGATAAATGTGAGGTTATCCACTTTGGTGGTAAAAACAGAGAGACAGACTATTATCTGAATGGTGACAGATTGGGAAAAGAGGAGGTGCAAAGAGACCTGGGTGTCATGGTACATCAGTCATTGAAGGTTGGCATGCAGGTGCAGCAGGCGGTTAAGAAAGCAAATGGCATGTTGGCCTTCATAGCAAGGGGATTTGAGTACAGGGGCAGGGAGGTGTTGCTACAGTTGTACAGGGCCTTGGTGAGGCCACACCTGGAGTATTGTGTACAGTTTTGGTCTCCTAACCTGAGGAAGGACATTCTTGCTATTGAGGGAGTGCAGCGAAGGTTCACCAGACTGATTCCCGGAATGGTGGGACTGACCTATCAAGAAAGATTGGATCAACTGGACTTGTATTCACTGGAGTTCAGAAGAATGAGAGGGGACCTCATAGAAACATTTAAAATTCTGACGGGGTTAGACAGGTTAGATGCAGGAAGAATGTTCCCAGTGTTGGGGAAGTCCAGAACCAGGGGACACAGTCTAAGGATAAGGGGGAAGCCATTTAGGACCGAGATGAGGAGGAATTTCTTCACCCAGAGAGTGGTGAACCTGTGGAATTCTCTACCACAGAAAGTTGTTGAGGCCAATTCACTAAATATATTCAAAAAGGAGTTAGATGAAGTCCTTACTACTAAGGGGATCAAGGGGTATGGCGAGAAAGCAGGAATGGGGTACTGAAGTTGCATGTTCAGCCATGAACTCATTGAATGGCGGTGCAGGCTAGAAGGGCCGAATGGCCTACTCCTGCACCTATTTTCTATGTTTCTATGTTTCTATCCACGTCAATACATTACCTTGAATACCATCTGCTTTAATTTTGCATACTAATCTTTTGTGTGGGACCCCTTGTCAAAAGCCTTTTGAAAGTCCAAATACACCACATCCACTGGTTCTCCCTTGTCCACTCTACTAGTTACATCCTCAAAAAATTCCAGAAGATTTGTCAAGCATGATTTCCCTTTCATGAATCCATGCTTACTTGGACCGATCCTGTCACTGCTTTCCAAATGCGCTGCTATTACACCTTTAATAATTGATTCCAACATTTTTCCCACTACCGATGTCAGGCTGACCGGTCTATAATTCCCTGTTTTCTCTCTCCCTCCTTTTTTAAAACGTGGGGTTACATTAGCTACCCTCCAATCCATTGGAACTGATCCAGAGTCTATAGAATGTTGAAAAATGACTACCAATGCATCCACTATTTCAAGGGCCACTTCCTTAAGTACTCTGGGATGCAGCCTATCAGGCCCTGGGGATTTATTGGCCTTCAATCCCATCAATTTCTGTAACACAATTTCCTGACTAAAAAGGATTTCCTTCAGTTTCTCCTTCTCGCTAGACCCTTGGTCCCCTAGTATTTCCGGAAGGTTATTTGTGTCTTCCTTAGTGAAGACAGAACCAAAGTATTTGTTCAATTGGTCTGCCATTTCTTTGTTCCCCATTATGAATTCACCTGATTCTGACTGCAAGGGACCTACATTTGTCTTCACTAATCTTTTTCTCTTCACATATCCAAAGAAGCTTTTGCAGTCAGTTTTTATGTTCCCCGTAAGCTTGCTCTCATACTCTATTTCCCCCCCATCCTAATTAGACCCTTTGTCCTCCTTTGCTGAATTCTAAATTTCTTCCAGTCCTCAGGTTTGCTGTTTTTTCTGGCCAGTTTATATGCCTCTTCCTTGGATTTAACACTATCCCTAATTTCCCTTGTTAGCCACAGTTGAGCCACCTTCCCCGTTTTATTTTTATGCCAGACAGGGATGTATAATTGTTGAAGTTCATCCATGTGATCTTTAAATGTCTGCCATTGCCTATCCACCATCAACCCTTTAAGTCTCATTTGCTAGTTTATCCTAGCCAATTCACGTCTCATACCATCGAAGTTACCTTCCTTTAAGTTCAGGACCCTAGTTTCTGAATTAACTGTGTCACTCTCCATCTTAATTAAGAATTCTACCACATTATGGTCACTCTTCTCCAAGGGGCCTTGCACAACAAGATTGCTAATTAATCCTCTCTCATTACACAACACCCAGTCTAGGATGGCCAGCTCTCTAGTCGACATATTTGTCTAAAAAAAACATCCCTTATACACTCCAGGAAATCCTCCTCCACCATATTGCTACCAGTTTGGTTAGCCCAATCTACATGTAGATTAAAGTCACCCATGATAACTGTTGTACCTTTATTGCACGCATCCCTAATTTCCTGTTTGATGCCATCCCCAACCTCACTACTACTGCTGGTGGTCTGTACACAACTCCCACTAATGTTTTCTGCCCTTTGGTTTTCTGCAGTTCTACCCATACAGATTCCACATCATCCAAGCTAATGTCCTTCCTTACGATTGTGTTAATCTCCTCTTTAACTAGCAACGCCACCCCACCTCCTTTTCCTTTCTGTCTATCCTTCCTGAATATTGAATACCCCTGGATGTTGAGTTCCCAGCCTTGGTCACCCTGGAGCTATGTCTCCGTAATCCCAATTACATCATATCCGTTAACAGCTATCTGCACATTTAATTCATCCTCCTTATTACGAATGCTCCTCGCATTGAGACACAGAGCCTTCAGGCTTGTTTTTTTAACACTCTTTGTCCTTTTACAATTATGTTGTAATGTGGCCCTTTTTGATTTTTGCCTTTGATTTCTCTCCCCTCCACTTTTCCTTATCTCCTTTCTACCTTTTGCTTCTGCCTCCATTTACTTCCCTCTGTCTTCCTGCATAGATTCCCATCCCCCTGCCATATTAGTTTAAATCCTCCCCAACAGCACTAGCAAATATTCCCCCTATGACATCGGTTCCAGTCCTGCCCAGGTGTAGACCGTCCGGTCTGTACTGGTCCCACCTCCCCCAGAACCGGTTCCAATGTCCCAGGAATTTGAATCCCTCCTCCTTGTACCACTCCTCAAGCCATGTATTCATCTTAACTATCCTGCTATTTCTACTCTGACCAGCACGTGGCACTTGTAGCAATCCTGCAATTACTACCTTTGAGGTCCTATTTTTTAATTTAACTCCAAGCTCCCTAAATTCAGCTTGTAGGACCTCATCCCATTTTTTTACCTATATCGTTGGTACCTATATGCACCACGACAACTGGTTGTTCACCCTCTCCCTCCAGAATGCCCTGCAGCCGCTCCGAGACTTCCTTGCCTCTTGCACAGGGAGGCAACATACCATCCTGGAGTCTCGATTGCTGCCGTAGAAATGCATATCTATTCCCCTTACAATAGAATCCCCTACCACTATAGCTCTCCCACATTTTTTCCTGCCCTCCTTTGCAGCAGAGCCACCCACGGTGCCATGAACTTGGCTGCTGCTGCCTTCCCCTGATGAGCCATCTCCCCCAACAGTATCCAAAGTGGTATATCTGTTTTGGAGGGAGATAACCAGAGGGGATCCCTGTACTACCTTCCTACTCCTGCTCTGCCTGATGGTCACCCATTCCCTATCTGCCTTTGTAACCTTTACCTGCAGCGTGACCAACTCACTAAACGTGCTATTCATGACATCCTCAGCATCGTGAATGCTCCAGATTGAATCCATGCGCAGTTCCAGTGCCGCAATGCGGTCTGACAGGAGCTGCAGCTGGATACACTTCCGGCACACATAGTAGTCAGGAAGTGTCCCTGATTGCCCACATAACACAGGAGGAGAATGACACGGGTCTGGGCTCTCCTGTCATGACCTAACCCTTAAATTAACAATTTGGCAACAATGCCAATGATTTCCTACCCAAAGGAAAAAGAAAAATACTCATCAATCCACCAGTCAATCACTTACTCGTCACACTTCGATTTTGATTTTGTTTAACATTTTGTCCTTGCATCAGCTGGCTCCTCTGATTCTCAGGCCCCATTTATGGGCCTTTCGATCCTCCTGCTCCTGCTCCTGCTCCACTAATAACGTGCCTCTAATCCAATCCACATCCATTAACTACAACTTTTTGGCTGCTTGATTGGAGCCAATTCCTTGACATTGAATGGGATTACCATCACCGAATCCCCTACCATCAACATCCTGGCGGTCACCATTAGCCAGAAACTCAATTGGAGCAGCCCCATAAATTCCTTGGCTACTAGAGCAGGTCAGAGGTTGGGTATTTTGTGGTAAGTGCCTTACCTCCTGACTCCCTAAAGCCTCTCTACTGCCTTCAAGGCACGTCAAGACTGTAAATTGAGTACTCTCCACCAATGTTCCCTTAAGCTGTGTGCAGCTCTTTAGAGGTCCCGTACTAAAGCATGGCAGAGAAATACTCGGCGCAAATCCATAACCTCACCTCTCTTATCTAGAAGGAGGAGAGCGTACCAGGGGATTTCAGAGATGCCGTAATCGTGACCATCTTCAAGAAAGGTGACAAGTCCAATTGTGGTCATTACAGAGGAGTTTCCTCGTTGTCTGCCGTAGGGAATATCATTGCAAGAATCCTCCTCAATCGTCTCCTCTCAGTGGCTAACGAGCTCCTCCCTGATTTGCAATGCGGATTCTGTACACTAAGGAACACAATGGACATGATTTTCTCCATACGACAAATTCAAGAAAAATGTAAGGAGCAGCATTAACTTCTGTACATGACTTTCTTTGACCTCACAAAGGCCTTCAACTCTGTCAACTGTGAGGGATTATGGAGTGTCCTTCTCAAATTCGGCTATCCTCAAAATTTCGTCACCATCCTCAGCCTGCTTCACGATGGCATGCAGGCCGTGATTATAACCAGTGGATCCACCACAGACCCAATACAAGTGCAGACTGGGGTCAAGCAAGGATGTGTCATTGCACCAACACTCTTCTCAATCTTTCTCACTGCAATGCTTCATCTCACCTTTAACAAGCTCCCCACTGAAGTGGAGTTAATCTACAGGACAAGCGGGAAATTGTTCAATCTCCGTCGCCTCCAGTCCAGATCCAAGTTTGTTCCAACCTCTGTCATTGAATTACAGTATGCAGACAATGCTTGCATTTGTGCACACTCGGAGGCCGAACACCAAACCATCGTTGACACCTTCACTGATACGACAGTCTGGGCCTTACATTAAACATCTGTAAGACAAAGGTTCTCTACCAACCTGCCCCACCACACAGTACTGCTCCCGAATTATCAAGATCCATGACGAGACCTTGGACAGTGTGGACCACTTTCCATACCTTGGGAGCCTACGGTCAGCAAGGACAGACATCGACAACGAAGTCCAACATCGCCTTCAGTGTGCCAGTGCAGCCTTCGGTCCCCTGAGGAAAAGAGTGTTTGAAGACCAGGTTCTCAAACCCGGCACCAAGCTCATGGTCTACAGAGCAGTAGTGATACCCGCCCTCCTATATGCTTCAGAGACATGGACTATGTACAGCAGGCACCTAAAAAAACTGGAAAAGTACCACTAACACTGCCTCCACAAAATCCTACAAATTAATTGACAGGATAGGTGCACTAACATCAGTGTTCTCACTCAGGCCAAGCATCGAGGCATTAACCACACTTGATCAGCTCCAATGGATGGGCCATATTGTCTGCATGCCTGATTCCAGACTCCCGAAACAAGCACTCTGTGAGCTACATCATGGCAAGCGTGTCGCAGGAGGACAGAGAAAACACTTCAAGGACACCTTCAAAGCCTCCTTGAAAAAATGCAACAATCCCACCGACTCTTGGGAATCCCTGGCCCAAAACCACTCAAAGTAGAGGAGAAGCATTTGAGAAGGTTCCGAACACCAAGTCTCATCATCAGGAGCAAGCGGAAGCCAAGCACAAACAGCGGAAGGAGCGTCCAACAAATCAAGCACCCACCCACTCGTCCCTCCAACCACCATTTGCCCCACCTATGACAGAGACTGTAGGTCCTGCATTGGGTTCATCAGTCACCTAAGAACTCATTTTAGTATGGAAGCAAGTCATCCTCGACTCTGGGGGACAGCCTAAGAAGAAGAAGAAGGAGGAGCTCCCGTACAGCCGGCTCACCCGCTTTTAAATGGGAAATGGGCCACACACACAAAAAGATTAACGGGATCGTTGCTCTTCACTTGTCTGGATGGGTTCAGCTGGAACAGCACTCAAGGAGCTTGACACCATCCAGGATAAAGCAGTCTGTTTGATCGAAATCCTATCCACTAGCCTAAACATCCACTCCCTCCATACTCATACTGTAACTGTGTGCTCCCTATAGGATGCATAGGAACATAGGAACATGAGTAGGCCATTTAGTCCCTTGAGCCTGTTTCACCATTTAATGAGATCATGGCTGATCTGTGACCTAACTCCATATGGAGCCTTTGTCCCATATCCCTTAATACCTTTAGTTAACATAAATCTCTCAGATCACTCAGATATAAAATTAACAATTGACCCAGAATTGACACCTTTTGCAGAAGAGAGTTCCAAACCTCTACCAACCTTTGCATGTAGAAGTGTTTCCTAACTTCATTCCTGAAAGACCTGGCTCTAATTTTTACGGTATGTCACCTAGTCTTGGATTTCCCAACCAGCGGAAATAGTTTCTCTCTATCTATCCTATCAGTTCCTCTCTAATATCTTAAAAACTTTGATCTAATCACCCCTTAATATTGTAAATTTCAGGATTACAACCCTAGTTTGAGTCATCTTTACTTGTAATTTAATCCTTGGAGTACAGGTATCATTCTAGTAAATCTACGCTGCACACAGCGAGTCACCAGGGCGCCTTTGGCAGCACCTCCCAAACCCACAACCTCGATCAAGAATGACAAGATTAGCCATGTCACGGATGCATCATTAGCATGCTCACTTGCAGATATAATCGCAGTTCCTTCTTTGTTGTCACCGGGTCAAAATCCTGAAACACCCTACCAATCAACGTTGTCGGGTCACCTTCCCCATACTGACTGCAAGCAGCAGGCACACTACCACCTTGTCAAAGTGCCACTAGTTATGGCAATAGATGCTGGCATTGCTAGTGACATCCACATCCCAAGAATAAATATAGATGTGCTCAAATCTCTGGATTAGGACTTGAACCCCACAAACTTCTAACTCAGCAGCAGGAGTGCTACCCCCAAGGCTTACTCACCAGTGCAAATAAGGGCACCATAGTGAACTGGCACTTCAACTAAATACATGATAGAACTGTAGGACATGGGGCCAGCTCCCCAGTATAATTCCAGTGGAATGCAGTTGGAAATTCCATGGGAGCTGCTCCAATGGCTCCCCCGCTGTTTCTGGAAGTAACTGAGGACATACGATACATATATTCAAATATATGTAATGGTTACATTGTAATGGTTAAAAATTATGGGAATATATCATCTGACATATTTGCACCCCAGCAAAGAACATAAGAACTTAAGAAATAGGAGCAGGTGTCGGTCATTCGGTCGCTCAAACCTGCTCCGCCATTCAATAAGATCATGACTGATCTTCCACCTCAACTCCACTCTCCTGCACGATCCCCATATCCATTGATTCCAAAAAAGCTGGGAGTTAGGAACACTTTTTTTAAAAATGTGAAACGTTCTTTGTTTTGGGGCCAGCCATAGTAGCCGTCAGCAAAGCTAAATTACAGCAGGCACCTGAGACCTGCCTTAGCTAATCTCCGCATACTTCCAAGTGGGGAATTCACCTAAATTGTGCCAAATAGCCTGAGCTCAGAAAATCAGCCTCGAGCAGGCGATTGGGTGGAACTTCTACAGGACCAAGATGCACCAGAATTCCACCAAAGCAGCTAATCTGGGGTTTGTGTTATGAATTTCCATATAAATTTCCAATATAATCCAAGGCACTGGAGGAGTTACCAAGTAGAGGCCAACCACAGCTCCTTAGTGAAAGGGATATGGAAAAACAGATAGCAAGTTTTGGTGATCTGATGTATCTCTTAGCAGATGGCTGAAAAGCAGAATCAGCAGATGTTCCCAAGCTGGTTAATTGCTTAACATCTTATCCGAAAAAAATACTGTGCAGGGAATAGAATGAGGAAGAGAAAATTTCAGAACAGCAATAAATAAAATATTCTTATTATGCACATCCTTAATAGCTAGCTAATGATTTTACCTTTTCCATGAAAAATGGTAACATTACAAAGGATGACTAGTATCAGAGCAGTATGGGCAGAGGCCACTCCCCGGATCAGGGATTGTGTGAGAGGCCCAATGGAATGAAAAAAGGGAAGTAGTGGGGTCGAATTTCCACAGGCATTCTCCCGATCGTCCGCCGTAACTTTGACAGAAGATCCGCAGAAACCCCGGAGAAACAGCATTATGGCACGAGATTGGCAAAACCCCACAGAAATTCAACTCCAATAACTTTAAAGTGAAGGCGTTATCCTCACAATTGAACAAAAGTTGACATCCTTTTGCTTTTATTCGGCTAAATTTTCCCAAAGCCTTTTTTTTGAGTACTTGAAGAGTTACGCCTGATTTTTTGGGACCCAAGTACGCCAAAAAAATATATTCTAAAGTTTCCCTGTTGGATTTCTTCATTTTGGCCTGGCGTAACCCGACCTTCAGTTTTGGGGGTGGAGCCTTGATCTGCGCCAAAAAGATCAGGCTGCCATAGTAACCAGGGACACAATGCGAGCTGAGGCTGCAAAGTGAAGCATACAGCCAGCTCCTAACACTTTAAAAGAATTGAAAAACGCATAACACTAACTTACCTCCAACCCTGCCGGAGGGGCTTGCCGGTCCACTGCCATTCTCGGTCCCCACCGGTTCCATTCTCTGATCTCTCTCTCTCTCTTTCTCGGTTTCTGGCCGAAGGGCTTGCCGGTGCACTCTCCCGCCCTTAGACCTGGCCGAGTAGTCTCCCGGTCTGTTCCCCCGCCCCTAGCCCTGGCCGAAGGGCTTGCCAGTGCATTCCCTCAGCTCTAGCCCAGACCGAGTGGCCTCTCGATCCGCTCCCCTGCCCCAAGCCCAGGCCGAGTGGTGTCCTCCCTCCCGGTTCCCACACCTAACCACACCCGAAATGCTTCCCCCCACCCCCTCTCCTTCCCCCACCTCTCTCTTCCTCCCCCCACCTCTCTCTCTTCCCCTCTCTTACCTTTCCTGCTGTTGCTGTCTGGGCATCTGCTGCACTTACCTGCGCCGATTTCCTTACCTGCGCCGAGAGGCCACATAAGCTGCCCGAAGTAGAAACAAAGTAACTATTGGCTGGCCAAAATTGCCTAAATGGCCAGAATTGGCGTAGGTAGCTGGTAACGCCCCCTTTTGAGAAAAAGAAAACTTACCTAAAAAAAACGTAACTAACTGAGTTACACTGGTGCAAATTGATTGGGTAAACTGGGGATTTTTAAGTTAGGCCAGAAAAAGCAGCCTACTCCAATAAAAAACACGTAAATACTGGGGAAAATTGAGCCCAATTTATGTCTACTTTCATTTTTTAAATTATTTTTCTACCTATACATGACATTTTGAGCAGACTGTTACTGTAACTGATTTTTGAAAGATAAGATTTTAAAAACTGTTGTTTTGATGTCATTCTGAACTCAAAAGAGAAGGGGGTAAATTTCATGAATCTGTGCTGCTCGTGCACCGGGAGCACTTCTGGAATTTAGGAATGGAGGTTATCGAGGGAACTACAGGATTTCCATCCATCCTGGACAGAAAATCCAGCAAGACATGCTGACCTATGGATCCTGTCGAGGAAATTTTAGCTTAAATTAACTCAGACGGAGGCTTTCAGAGTCGTGCTTCGAGAGAATTTTATTTTACAAGCGAGATATCTCGGAGAGCTTGCTCAGTCCGCACCGAGGCAAAAACTCTGAGTTTTACAAGCAAACCCGCTCTATATTTATACAGTCAAAACAGGAATTTTATCTAAAACACACCACACATGAACATTAATCATACATTCTGTAAATGTAATCAAAGCAGAAACTTTATCTAAAACACCACACATGAACATTAATCATACATCCTGTAAATACAAAGGTTATTCCAGGAGGCACACTTTATCTGTTCTTGCATAGTTTCTCCCTGTCCGTATCCTGATAAGCAGGGTATCTGGAAACTCATATAAACACCAGATAGTCATGTATTTACAACATTCTTTGTTTCAAGGCTGAGAAGTTTGGGTGTTTTTTCTAGCTCCACTAATTCTACAAAATCAGCAAAAAGTGAACTTAACCCTTTCCTTTAAAATAGGACATAGATTGTTTTCTTCCACAATTCCCTCCTTGTTGATCTTCTACTAGATCAACACAGTGTTTTATATATTCTTTTCTTGTTCAAAAGGGGGTTCATACCCCTCAGGGTAGGGTCGCATTTTAAGACATTCCTCTTCATTGTAACCATCTAATTTTCCTTCTATGCGACTTAACCTTCCTTTCACGAACACACTTTTCCTTTCTACTTGGGATACCAGGCCCACTACTTGACTAATTAATTTTTTCAATTTTATCCACATTCCACAAATGATTATTAACAATATAAGCATAACCACACCTAAGATTATTATGGGGTGTATGACAAGCTTCAGTACTGCTGAAGCTTTTGGGGACCATCCGAAAAACACATCCCACCAGTGGTGTACTGTCAAAGAGGTGACTTCATCTGCGATTCTTACTAGTTGCCCCTTCTTGTAACTCATTTCGACTCTAAATTGGTGGATGTCTTTGCTTCGTTTTGACAGAGCTTCCTCAATTTGCTTGTCATTACGTATCAAATTGTGCAGTCTGGTCAAATTAATTACAGGGGGTAAGGATTCAATCTTGTGCACAGACAGATATTTTTCTACATTTTACCATTGCCCAAAGGTATAAGTTCTTTTTTCTTCTGGGTCATACAGGGTGTAGACTCCTCTCACGCATTTATTAATGGGGGGCCTATACAAAATTCCATCTAGATAGACAGGTTTATTTCCGGTCACACAGACCTCATAGTTATGTTATATCCTTTTGAATCACAACTGGTATATCTTTCTTGGGGTTTAATGGTTAAATTAAGAAGCTTATCCTTCTGATTGATTTTCAGCAACCTTTCCCATGTGTCCGCATGGAAGGATAATATTTTCCTTTCTAGCTCGGCTCTCAACAACTGTCTGATCATTTCTTTAAACATACAATGGGTGTACCTGTTTCTTCAAGTAATTCTTCTTCCTGTCTGACTTTCTTTACTGCTAAAATGATCAGAATGCCCAATGTCCGCTTATAGTTTTTCCAAGAGTCCCGCCTCATCTTCCATTTTCTGTTTACTTCTATAACACTCTTGAACTAATTCATTACAATAACAACACGCAAGCACGATAGTAACAGTAACCCAAATAATAAAGGCCCAAACAGGCATACAAATGAGTTCTGACATTCGTCCCTGGACCTTTGGGTAACTATAGATACTTTTAAGTCCAAAATACACAATGAGTGAACACAAAATAAGAGCAGGTACAGTTCTTCAGCGAGAAGATGGCTGTTTTCTTAGTCGGGCAACCGTAGCTCGTCCTGGTTCAATGCCTTTTCTTTCGGCTGAAATTCGTCGGGGAAATAATATTTACGGCGGGTTGCATGCACCCAGTTCGGGTGCTTTTCCAACTTCAAAGCGGTTCGTGTTGTGAGAATTATCTGATACGGTCCTTTCCACCTAGGAGAAAAGGATTCTTTATTTAATGTTTTTACTAACACTTGATCTCCAGGCCTGAAAGGGTGCATATTTCCTTCCAACGAGGGCACCTGTGTCTGCTTTATTTGTTCGTGCAGACTCCTCGCTATTTCACACATGGCTTGAGCATACTTTAGTGATTTTTCATCATTCCAAATTAATGCTATTTTTCTAGCCACCAGTGGTGGTTTTACGCCGGTAGGCATTGGTCTTCCCAACAAGGCTTCATGTGGTGTCAAACCAGTGTTTCGTTTTTTTTGGTTTCTAATTGTATACAGTACCAATGGTAAGGCATCTGGCCACTTTAGTCCTGTCTCGCCTGACATACCTTGGTGAGGGTAGATTTTACTATCCCATTTACTCTCTCTACCATTCCCGAGGACTGTGGTTGATATGGTATATGTAACTTCCACTGGAAACCTAATGCTTCTGCAAGATTTTGCACTATTTTTCCTGTGAAGTGTGTTCCCCTGTCACTGTTGATTCCCATAGGTATCCCATATCTTGGTACTATTTCTTTAAATAGAATTTTTACTACTGTTCGGGCATCGTCTCTCCTAGTGGCGTACGCTTCTACCCACCTTGTGAACATATCTACTATGACTAATAGGTACTTAAGACCTGATACTGGAGGCATGTGGACAAAATCAATTTGCAAATTTTCAAAGGGCATACTTGGCTGGGGTAGATGATCATATTCAGCAGATGTTTTACCTCTGTTATTTTGTTGACAAATTTGACATGTTCTAGCAACTTTTTCAATTACTATTGTTATTCCTGGTGCATACCACTGTGCATTAATAGTAGCACCGGTATCCACCAGGAACTTCACATAAGTGTTTCCCACTTTCACTATTGCTAAAGGGTTTTCTTCTATGTCTGCTGATAAGCGGAGGGCTGCCGCCTGTACCACTAAGCCTCCGGGGCATCCCTATGCGGATTGGTGCGGGTTGGGGTTAGAGAACGAAAACTGAGGGGCCAATGAAGGTGGAGTTTCGGGGAAATCCCCTTGTAACCCTCCAAGCTGTTTCGGTGGGCATCTGCAATCTCGAGCCCAATGCCCTTTCCTTCCGCAATTTCTACACTCATCTTGGGAGCGATCTCGTTGGGGCCACAGTCCTCTTCCTCTTCCTCTTCCTCTTCCTCGTCCTCCAAACCCTCCTCTATTATTCTGTGCTTGTCCTCTTCCCTTTTGCTGATAGTATTGACCTGTTATTTTAGCCTTGTTGTCTTTATAGGTGAATAGTCCCTCCCTATCCATATTGGCCAGTACTGTAATTGTCTCTTTCCAACTTTTTCCTTGCCAGTCCAAAACCTTTATTTTGTATGTTCTTGCTTGTTGTGGCAACATACAATTTAACAAGGTTTGCACTGCCAAAGGTTCATTTTGATCCATAGGTAGTCCTGCATGTTTGTCCCAACTATTTTTCCATCTGCCTGCAAAATCTATCATTGATTCTTTTGCTTTCTGCAAGCAGCGGGTGACTTCCCCTATATCCCCATGCTTTTTAGCCCCTTGCAGAATTGCGTTCTTTCCTCGGTTTTTCAGCCAATGGGTTAATGACTCATTGCCGTCATTCAGCAAGTCATCATTAACTCTCCAGTCTCCATTTTCCCCTGGTGGGATGTGGAACATATCTTTTACTCCCTGCCAGGAAGATCCATAGGCCGCTTGCAATAATAGTTTAACATCTCCTGGGAGCGGATTGTAAATTGTACACGTTTGCTCAAGCCAGTTGTGAAATGCTACCGGTTTCTTTACAGGATTTGGGGCGGCTGAGATCATATCTCTGGCTTCTCCAGGGGACCAGGGTTTCAGAACTGCCGTAGTTCCTATCATTACCCTAGGATTTTGGTGGACGGTAGAGTCGGCTGCTTCTTTTGCCGTTTGTCACCTTGTTTGGTGAGGACCTCTTTTCCCAGTGTCCTAGTTTGCTACCCCTCCCTCTACTGCTTCGGCTTCCCCTGATCCTGATGCTCCCGGATCTCCTCCACCGGCTCCTCCATTAGATGGCTGATCCGGAGGGGCTGCTAGTTCCCTCGGAACTTGATTTCTATGGGGAGCGATTATTTCTATAATTTCCTGCCAACTATCTTGTTTTGGGGGTTCTATGCGGGGATAGAGTCCTACTGCTGGTGCTGAGGGGATAGGAAGGCCCGGAGGACTATAAGAGGGAGGTTTTTCATTTTCCCTTTTTTCCTTTTCTTCTGATTTAATCTTAGGGGGTTGGTGCTTCTTAGCAACCTCTGTCCATTTTTTAAAACAGTTTTCCATATAGTCCCTATCCCAAGTGGGGTCTCCCCCTCCTTCCTTGGTTGTTTTTCTCCATTCCTCAATCAAAGATAACTTAAAACTTCCTCCATATGGCCAATCCCCATCAGACCAACCGTACAAATCGCAGATAAACGTTACCGCATATCTGTCATCTCCTGTTTCCTTAATTACAGTGTCCGCCGGCGAGCCGGGCGGCACAATGGGATTTCCTACCTTCTCTCGTTGCTTTACTACTTTACGGATTCTTTTCTCGGTCTTAGGATGTACTTTCATTCTTTCAGTCAAGAGGTCGTCTTTCTTTCCTTTTCTAGGAGCTGGGCGCGAGCGCCCTGCTCGACTAGAGCCGTTTCCCATTCTTCCGGGTGCAACGTCTCGCAATCTTTTCTGAAATGAGAGACAGGACAATCCTACAAAATATACAGTAATTTACAAAGCGCTCACCAGTGTTCTCTTTTCCGCTCAGCTCGGGGTCTCCTTTTGCCTTTTTGTTATTTTAGCTTCTTTGCAGTAGCTACCTTAAATGCCTCACCCCCCAGGGGATCTCGGCGGCTCGTCCCCCTTTTAGCTAGGACGGCCTAGGCACCTTCCCCCTTTCAGCTAGGAAGGTCCTTAAAATTCCTCTTTTATCTTTAAAAGTTAAATTTAGTTCTTTTGGATCTCGTTTTTTAGAGATCCTGCCTGACTACGCCAGAATCTGTCGAGGAAATTTTAGCTTAAATTAACTCAGGCGGAGGCTTTCAGAGTCGTGCTTCGAGAGAATTTTATTTTACAAGCGAGATATCTCGGAGAGCTTGCTCAGTCCGCACCGAGGCAAAAACTCTGAGTTTTACAAGCAAACACGCTCTATATTTATACAGTCAAAACAGGAATTTTATCTAAAACACACCACACATAAACATTAATCATACATTCTGTAAATGCAATCAAAGCAGGAACTTTATCTAAAACACCACACATGAACATTAATCATACATCCTGTAAATACAAAGGTCATTCCAGGAGGCACACTTTATCTGTTCTTGCATAGTTTCTCCCTGTCCGTATCCTGATAAGCAGGGTATCTGGAAACTCATATAAACACCAGATAGTCATGTATTTACAACATTCTTTGTTTCAAGGCTGAGAAGTTTGGTGTTTTTTCTAGCTCCACTAATTCTACAAAATCAGCAAACAGTGAACTTAACCCTTTCCTTTAAAATAGGACATAGATTATTTTCTTCCACAGATCCAAATTCCCAATGTCACTCCTAGTGGATGAAGTTCCATGCTGGAAGCATAACTTCATAAAATCTAACCAAAGAGTTGGTTGGCACTAAAGGGCTGATGTCGTGATCGGGTGCTTCATGCAACAACAAATTGTACTTATGTAGTACCTTTAACATACTAAAATGTCCAAAGGTGCTTATGCAAGGAACACAACTCAGGAAACCATGGTCCTACAGCAGATTTTGAAGGTGGAAGAGGAGGATCAGAAGAAGCATGAGTAACTTTTTCACCCTAGACCTTAGGACTCGGGACAATTAGGACCAATGTTCCCTCTAATTTTTTGGGGGTGCGCGATCCCTTTAACTGGCTGCATGGCCCATTCAAACTTTCGCACATGTGCAGTTTCCTGCATTGAAAAGCGGGTGTGCGGCCTGCACAGGACCTCCAGACTGCTGTGTGGCCGCACGACCGTGCAGCTTAACGGGAACGTTGCTTCGGACCCACCCCAATGCCACCATGCTTGTGTTCAGGGCCAACCGTACCTGGCCATGCAGAGAGTATAATTCCAAAGGAAGCCTTAATTGAACTGTGCACAGCCCTGCAGCTATAATTGTAAAGCACTTCCCGACAGGACCAACCCTGTCAGTTTCTGTGTAGGGGGCAGCTGTGTTCAACATTTATGCCACTGGGTCCAGTCACAGTTGTCTTATTCGGTGAGACCGCTCAATTTATTTATTTCCTATGGGAAGAATTCAGCAACACAAGAAGCCCTGCACTTTTCCTGCTTGGTTGGATTCCCCAAAGTGTATATATGAACAGAAACAGGACAGCATTAATGCTGGAATATGAGAGAAGATGCATGTGACCCTGTACCCAGACCAGCAGCGCCGTTATATGAGTGTACGGACATATAGGGGCCAAGTTTTGGCCTGAGTTGCTCCTGATTTTTTGGAGCAACTGGTTTAGAATGGAGTATCTTAGAAATTTGAATTCTCGGCATTTAGTTTGTTCTAATTCTAGTCAGTTAGAACAGTTTCACTTTGGAACAGAATTTTTTTTTCAAAAGGGGGCGTGTCCGGCCACTTACGCCTGTTTTCAAAGTTTAGGCAGTGAAAACTTACTCCAAACTAACTTAGAATGGAGTAAGTGAAGATTTTTGTACGTTCGAAAAAACCTTGTCTACATGTTAGAAAATCAGGCGTAGGTTACAAATTAGGCGTAGGGAACGGGTGGAGGGGTTTAAAGGGAAGTTTACAAACATTAAACACTTCAGTTTTACAAATAAAGAGCCATCATCAATAATAAATGATAAATACATCAATAAATCAACCAACAAATCAATCAAAAAAAAAATTTAAAAAATCAATAAATAAAACATCTTCTACTGACCGACTGCAGCACCGGGAGTCCTCCAACAGCGTGCTGGGACGGCCCCCCCAGTGTGTCTCTGTCAGTGTCTCTATCTCTCTGTCTGTCCATGTGTGTGTCTCTCACTCTCTGTCTGTCAGTGTCTGTGTTTCTGACAGGGAGGGGAGGGGGAGAAGGTGGGTGGGAGGGGGAGAAGGGGTGGGGTGGAGGGGGGGTGGGGGGGAAGGTGGAGGGGGGGTGGAGGGGGCGTGGAGGGGAGGTGGGGGGAGGAGGAGGGGGACTGGGGGGGAGGTGGAGGGGAGGTGGGGGGGAGGATGAGTGGGGTGAGGGGGGAGAAGGGAGGTGGGGAGGAGGAGGTGGAGTGGGGGTTGGAGATGGGGGTTGGGGGGGAGGAGGAGGTGGGGTGGGGTGGGGTGGGAGGAGGAGGGGAGTGTGGGGGGGCAGGGGAGGGAGGGAGAGGAGGGGGGAGAGAGAGGGAGAAGGAAGGGATGGAGGGGGGAGAGGGGGGGAAGGGAGAGAGGATGGAGGGAGGGAAGGGAGAGTGGTTGGAGGGAGAGAAGGGAGGGAGGGAAGGAAGGGCGAGAAGGAGGCTGAGCGGCTGGGCCCAAGACTTCGGGCTAGATTTACAGGTAGGTGGCGTCGGATCTCGGGGGGGGGGGGTCGCGGAGGTCCGGGGGGGGGGGGGGGGGTAGATTCGCGGAGGTCCGGGGGAGGGGGGAGAAGAATCGCTGAGGTCCGGGGGAAGAAGAGTTGCGGAGATCCGGGGGGAGGGAAGAGTCACGGAGGTCCAGGAGGAAAGAGAGAGAATCACGGGGGGTTGGGGGGTGGGGGGGCGTGGAGGTCGGGTCGGGGGTGGAGCGGAGGTCGGGTCGCCGGTGGGGGGGGGAGGGGAAGGCGGGGGGAAGCAGAGGTCGAGTCGGGTCCGGTCGGGTGGGAGGAGCCTTACTCATGCAGCCCCAGTGAGGCCATTCGGCCAGGGCTAGGGGCTGCGTGCTTCGGGCCCCTCCCACAGTTTTGGGCGCCTGGAGCTACTGCACTTGCGTGCCCACTGTAGCGTGCATGTGCAGAGGTCCCGGCACTGTTTTCAGCGCAGGGACCTGGCTCCACCCCCTACAGCTCGTGCTGCGCTGCGCCCAGCTCCAGAGGACCTGCAGGGAGCCGGAGAATAGGTAAGTTTTTTTTAGGCGCACTTTGTGGCGCGAAAAACGGGCGTCCAGGCCGAAACTTGGGCCCGTAGTATGCAAGTACCTTGTGTGGGTGGTGTACTTGGTAATTATTGTTTGCCATATTTCATTGGCCACAAGACAAATACATTGTGATCATGGCAATGCAGGGTGCCTTGGTAAAGCATATTGAAAGTAAATGAACAATTACTCAAGTGTTATCAAGATATATTGTAACACAACATTGTTAAATTATGCACAGTGCAAGCACACGTCGGCAACCTTGCATAGTTCAGAAAATTGCTTCTTCACCTCCTCCCAGGTTTGGGCCAGAAGTGAGATTAATTCTCTCTGCACCCCCATGCAAACTGCTCTAATGGTGCTCTTGCCTAGAGGGTGACCCACTGCTCCAGAAAGATCTACTCTTTTCATAGCAGCTCCTGCGGACATACCTCCAAAGCAGCATTATGGAATGGTGCTGGTCTGCTCTGCACCATTCCTCTGCCAGTTTTCAAATTTGGAGCTAGTTCCCTCTTTAAGAATAACCGGGATGGAGATATCGCACCCACCCCCCCCCCCCCGACCCTTGAGTGTTCCCTGTGCATCATGCGACAGGAACAGCCATAATTTATTTAAATGAATGACTAGAGGTTCAAAGCCATGGCCTCCCAACAGGGCTGAACCATGCAATAGCAACCTGTCACTATACTTGCTCCTCTCATGCAAGGAGTACTTATACACAGCCTTAAGTTACATAGTAGGATAAACACACCTTATGGTAATGCATGGACAGATGGGCATCTGTCCCACCTGTGACAGAGTCTGTGGCTCTCGTATTGGACTGTTCAGCCACCAAAGAACTCACTTCAGGAATGGAAGCAAGTCTTCCTCGATTCCAAGGGACTGCCTATGATGATGATAATGATGCATGGGCATTGGGCTGAGTACATGTTTCAGGTTTTGCGTGCTTGTTGAATAAGGCCATAGAAATGTAATAAGTGCTGGGGAGGGAGCTAAAAGGCTTCAGTCCAGCTTCAGTGGAGTAAATGAGGAGCATGTTCTTTGACGGAACAAATGGGTTTTCATAGCAAAAATAAAGTTGGTCAGTGGTAGATTGTGTCCATTACTGGACGTGATTTTATATCACAGACTGCTGCACTAATATCCTTGCATGTGCATCAGCTCCCTCATGTTGTCCTCTTCTGCATTCTCTTCCTGTGGGCTTGCAGCTCCATGGGCCACCCCTCATCATCCTGCTGCAAGCTCACTTCTGTCTGCATGGCAAAACTGTGGCAGAACTTGGTGATGTGAAGACAGGCTGGATTGTAGACCAGCATCCTTCACTGAATGGTCGAACAGCAGAATTGTTGCTTATGGATCCTTGTGGAGACATCGACCCCATTTCCCTCCTTGGCCACTGTTTGGGGCTGAACCAGATTGTTTACAACTTCGGCATCCTATTTGAACCTGAACTGAGCTTCAACAATTTTTCATCTCTGTTATGTCTTCAGATGCTCTGATAATGACTCCACGAGACTATGTGTTGTGCTTGAACTGTAGTGACCTTAGTCCATTTAATGTAATTCCAGAGTGAGGATCACACATGGTGGCCTGCCTTTTATACTAGGCCTGGCACACCTGTACAAGTAACCTACAAGTCTCCCACTGCAGTGCCCTCTGGTGGTACACCTTGTAATAGTACAAGCAGTAACTATGTAGGATACATGACATCACTCTCCCCCAAGCCTTTAGTGCAAATTGTCTTTGCATTGACTGTGCTCTGGGCTTAGCTCTATCTGGTTGACCCTTGGAGGGTCGTTTCCATCTTGGGTGAGTAGGTGGTGTTTTGTTGGCAGTAGAGGTGCTAGTGGTTTCTGTTTGTGCATCCATGACCACTCCAGTCAACCCCCCCACCATCCGCCACCCCACCTCCCCGCCACAGACAGATTGTGCCGTTGGCTCATTACATTCATATACATGAGGTACATACTTGGAATATACTTGGGGTCAGTGCTAGGGTCAGCACCGGTGCGTGAGGACAAACTAGTGCCAGTATTGTTGGATTGTGTCCAGGCAGTCTGGTGGCGGCGCGGTGCCCAGTGCTGGCAGTGGGAACCCGGTTGGCTCAAGTTGCCTGTTCTCGGGGCTGTTGCCGTTGCTCCTAGCATCAGGCAGGTTCACAGATGCCTGTGACCTCCCTGTCCTCTCCTTGCACCCGGGGTCGCTGCTGCTCCCTGAGGAGCAGTCGTCTAGCAGTGCACAGGGAACTGCTGACTCACTTGCCTGGGCGTTACTTGGTTTGGGATCCTGGCTGGTCCCGGTCCCATTTGGGGGAACCGTTGCGGATGATCCTTCGTTCCCGGGTGTGGCTTTGGTGGCGATAATGTCTGGGGGCTGCGCCTTAGCGTGGTTTGCTCTTTCAGGCTCATGGCAGTTGGTGCCATCGGGTGCCTGAGAGGTGGAGCCAATCAGGGGCAGGTATCAATACCGGTGCCGTTGCCCTCCTGAGATCGCTTGCTCTGCAGCTTGTATATATTAGCTGCTTGTGGCCACACTCTGTGGTGCATCACTCTGGTTCCAGGGATGCAGGCTACAGCATTGGGTAGCTTGCTGGGTGTTCGCCTGCTGCTTGACTGTATGCAGTTGAAATCCTACATCGCACAACGTTTCATTACTTATTGTAAATAACCTGTAGCTCCGATCGCAATCGCGTGACTTTTCTTTGCTTATTGCATGTACACAACTCTGATCATCAATTACACATTTTACATTTAACTCACAGCTGCTATTACATTGATTGAGAGTGTGGAACTGTTCCTTTAAGTGTGGTGAGTTGCAGGCCTCCTTTAAGAGAGCCATGCTATCTTTACCCCAATCCTCTTCTTCGCTTGGTGCCACGTGTTGCTCCATCAGCGCTGTACCTCGTGGTCTGGCCGCCGCCATCTTTTTCTTTAGTGCCTCACCTTGTGGCTTGGATGCCATCTTTCTTCCATCCACGATGTCGACTGCTGTGTTTCTCTTCTCCCCGGGTTGTGCCACCGAGGCTGGGAAGTCGCCTCTGGATCCGATTTTCTTCCTCCGGAGACCTGCCATTGGAGCCTGGAAGGTGCGTTCGGGTCGTCCCAGCTGGATCATCTCCACGCAGCCGTGCTGAATGGTCTGTGCCTCGGGTGCTGTGATAGTCTACTCTCTGATGCCGGATCCAACCTCAGGTGAGGGCTTGCTTTGCCTCTGAGTACGGGGTCATCAATCGCTGGAGGGGTGAAATCTTCCCAGCTCCAATGGATCTTCTTCATCCACCTTCTTCCAAGTAGTGTTGGTCCATTACCTGCAACAATCCACAGTGATAACTTATGCACCACACCATCATGGGGTACCTTTACCTCCGCACTACCAACGACTGGGAGTAGGTACGCAGCTTTGCCTGAACTGGGACCAACTTGGGTTGATCAGCTTGATTGTCCCATAGCCTCTCAAACACTTTTTGATTCATTACTAACTGGCTCGCCCCCATGTCCACTTCCATGAAGACTGGAACGCCATTTATCTCAACTTCCATCCTCAACGGGGAACATTCTGTGTGCAGGTAAACATGCCATACACCTCATCGTGAGGCTGAGCTGCCTCTCTGACTATCGCTTCATAATCCGCGCTAGATTTATCATGGCCATCTGCAGACTCTTCATCAACACAGTGAGTCATATTTCTTTTATACATTCGCTGGAGGTGGCCATTTTTGCTGCAGCCTTTACACACATAGTCCTTAAAATGGCACTGGTGAGCCCTGTAATTCCCTCCGCAACGCCAGCATGGAGCTACTCGATTAGCCCCCCTCGCCGGTTCTGAGTTAAGGGACTCGGGGCCCTGTTCTCTCTCCCCTGAGGAGATTTACATTCTACAGTCCAGCCTCTAAAAGGCGCCATTCTGTGCACAGTACTTGCCGGGTTTGAGTCCTGAGGATGTGTCATCCGCCTAGAGCCGCAGGTCGAGGTCATGAATGCTTGGCTCACAGAATGGCCTTCTGCAGTATGACTGTGATATCCGCAGATAGTAGCTTAGAAGAAGGCCCTCATGGCGGATTCCGATGACAAAGATATCCTGCAGCACTTCGGTGAGGTGGTCGCCGAAATCACACGGTGCCACCAGCCCCCTGAGGTCTGCAGCATTTTTCGCAATTTCCTGGCCTTCGGGCTGTCGGTGGGTATAAAACCAGTGTCTGGCTATGAGGATACTCTCTTTGGGCTTGAGTTGTTCTTGGATCAGCGTTACAAGCTCCTCGTAGGTCTTGGTCGTTATTTTCGCTGGTGCCAGCAAGTCCCTGATGAGGCCATAGACGGTGGGCCCACAACAGGTTGGCAGGATAGCTTTGCACTTATCAGCCAGTGTGGCCGGATTGTCGCCTGCCAGGTCGTTTGCTGTGAAAAAATGGTCGAGCCTCTCCACAAAGGCATCTTAATCATCACCATCGACGAACTGCTGCAACGTACCAAAGTTAGTCATTTTCGCGTGAAGGTCCAAAATCTCGTCACCAATTGTTATGTCTTCAAATGCTCTGATAATTATTCCACGAGACAATGTGTTGTGCTTGAACTGTAGTGACCTTAGTCTATTTAATGTAACTCCAGAGAGAGGATCACACATGGTGGCCTGCCTTTTATACTAGACCTGGCACACCTGTACAGGTAACCTACAAATCTCCCACTGCAGTGCCCTCTGGTGGCACACCTTTTAATAGTACAAGCAGTAACCATGTAGGATACATGACAGTCTCCATCACCAGGGTGACTATTCCACCTTTATAATGTCATCAGTGTCCAACTCTACCTCATCCCATTGCCTGCTGAAACCCTCATCCATGCCTTTATTACCTCCAGACTCAACTATTCCAATGCCTCTTGACTGGCCTCCCAACTTCTAGTCTCCGCAAACTTCAGCTCATCTAAAACTCTGCTGCCCATATGCTAACTTGCATCAAATCCTGTTCACCCAACAACTACCCCGCCCCACTCTCAGTGCTTGCTGATCTGCATTGACTTACGGTCTGGCAACGCCTTGAATTTAAAATTCTAGCAAACCATTCCGTTATATCAGATCATTATTCAGCAGTTTATGAAGGGCCACCTCCACCTTCTCAGGGCAACTAGGAATGGACAATTGGGAATGAGCAATAAATGCCAGCAACACCTGCATCCCAAGAATGAATTTTTTAAAGGCAATGTACATAATATCCATCTTCAATTCCAATGAATAATCCGGGAAGTGACAATGATCGGCCAGAAGATAACAAAATGGCTCTCCACCCAATTTCCCATAACTGCCCAGGCCACTAATGCAGCTAAAAGGCCGTAATTGTGGCAGAAAATCTTGACATTTGCACACATTCCGTCAACTTGCAAAAAGTAATCTCAGGATTGCTACCAGTGCCACGAGCTAGTCAGAGTAGAAATTGCAGGATAGTTCAGATGAATACGTGGCTTGACGAATGGTGCAAGGAGGAGGGATTCAAATTCCTGGGGCATTGGAACCGTTCTGGGGCAGGTGGGACCAGTACAAACCGGACGGTCTGCATCTGGGCAGGACCGGAACCTATGTCCGAGGGGGAGTGTTTGCTAGTGCTGTTGGGGAGGATTTAAACTAATATGGCAGGGGGCTGGGAACCTATGCAGGGAGGCAGAGGGAAGTAAAAAGGGGGCAGAAGCAAAAGGTAGGAAGGAGAAAAGCAAGAGTGGAGGGCAGAGCAATCAAGGGCAAAAATCAAAAAGGGCCACATTACAACATAATTCTAAAAGGACAAAGAGTGTTAAAAAAAACAAGCCTGAAGGCTCGGAGTCTTAATACGAGGAGCATTCGTAATAAGGTGAAACAATTAACTGCGCAGATAGCTTTTAACGGATATGATGTAATTGGGATTACGGCGAAATGGTCCAGGGTAACCAAGGCTGGGAACTCAACATCCAGGGGTATTCAATATTCAGGAAGGCTAGACAGGAAGGAAAAGGAGGGAGAGTAGTGTTAATGGTTAAAGAGGAGGTTAACGCAATAGTAAAGAAGGACATTAGCTTGGATGGTGTGGAATCTATATGGGTAGAGCTGCGAAACACCAAAGGGAAGACAACGTTAGTGGGAGTTGTGTACAGACTACCAAACAGTACTAGGGAGGTTGAGGATAGCATCAAACAGGAAATTAGGGACACGTTCAATAAGGGTACAGCAGTTATCATGGGTGACTTTAACCTACATATTGATTGGGCTAACCAAACTGGTAGCAATGCAGTGGAGGAGGATTTCTTGGAGTGTATAAGGGATGGTTTTCTAGACCAATATGTGGAGGAACCAACTCGAGAGCAGGCCATCCTAGACTGGGTCTTGTGTAATGAGAGAGGACTAATTAGCAATGTGGTCATGCGTGGCCCCTTGGGGAAGAGTGACCCTAATATGGTAGAATGCTTCATTAAGATGGAGAGCGACAAAGCTAACTCAGAGACAAGGGTCCTGAACTCAAAGAAAGGAAACTTCGATGGTATGAGACATGATTTAGCTAGGATAGACTGGCGAATGATACTTAAAGGGTTGACGGTGGATAGGCAATGGCAGACATTTAAAGATCACATGGATGAATTACAACTATTGTACATTCCTGTCTGGTGCAAAAATAAAACAGGAAAGGTGGCTCAACCGTGGCTAACAAGGGAAATTAGGGATAGTGTTAAATCCAAGGAAGAGGCATATAAATTGGCCAGAAAAAGCAGCAAACCTGAGGACTGGGAGAAATTTAGAATTCAGCAGAGCAGGACTAAGGGTCTAATTAGGAAGAGGAAAATAGAGTATCAGAATAAGCTTGCAGGGAACATAAAAACTGACTACAAAAGCTTCTATAGATATGTGAAGAGAAAAAGATTAGTGAAGACTAATGTAGGTCCATTGCAGTCAGAATCAGGTGAATTCATAATGAGGAACCAGGAAATGGCAGCCCAATTGAACAAATACTTTGGTTCTGTCGTCACTAAGGAAGACACGAATAACCTCCTGAAAATACTAGGGGACCGAGGATCTAGCGGGAAGGAGGAGGTGAGGGAAATCCTTATTAGTCAGGAAATGGTGCCAGGGTAATTGATGGGACTGAAGGCCGATAAATCCCCAGGGCCTGATAGTCTGCATCCCAGAGTACTTAAGGAAGTGGCCCTAGAAATAGTAGATGCATTGGTGGTCATTTTCCAAAATTCCATGGACTCTGGATCAGTACTTATGGATTGGAGGGTAGCTAATGTAACCCCACTTTTTAAAAAAGGAGGGAGAGAGAAAACAGGGAATTATAGACTGGTAAGCCTGACATCAGTAGTGGGGAAATTGCTGGAATCAATTATTAAAGATGTAATAGCAGAGCATTTGGAAAGCAATGACAGGATCGGTTGAAGTCAGCATGGATTTATGAAACGGAAATCATGCTTGACAAATCTTCTAGAGTTTTTTGAGGATGTAACTAGTAGAGTGGATAAGGGAGAACCAGTGGATTTGGTGTTTTTGAACATTCAAAAGGCTTTTGACATGGTCCCACACCAGAGATTAAGGCACATGGTGTTGGGGGTAAGGTATTGACGTGGCTAGAGAACTGGTTGGCAGACAGAAAGCAAAGAGTGGGAATAAACGGATCCTTTTCAGAATGGCAGGCAGTGACTAGTGGGGTGCCGCAAGGTTCAGTGCTGGGACCCCAGCTATTCACAATATACATTAATGATTTAGACGAAGGAATTGAAGGTAATATCTCCAAGTTTGCAGATGACACTAAGCTGGGTGGCAGTGTGAACTGTGAGGAGGATGCTAAGAGGCTGCAGGGTGACTTGGACAGGTTAGGTGAGTGGGCAAATGCATGGCAGATGCAGTATAATGTGGATAAATGTGAGGTTATCCACTTTGGTGGCAAAAACAGCAAAGCAGGTTATTATCTGAATGGTGACAGATTAGTAAAAGGGGAGGTGCAAAGAGACCTGGGTGTCATGGTACATCAGTCACTGAAGGTAGGCATGCAGGTACAGCAGGCAGTATAGAAAGCAAATGGCATGCTGGCCTTCATAGCGAGAGGATTTGAGTATAGGAGCAGGGGGGTCTTACTGCAGTTGTACAGGGACTTGGTGAGACCACACCTTGAGTATTGTGTGCAGTTTTGGTCTCCTAATCTGAGGAAGGACGTGCTTGCAATTGAGGTAGTGCAGCGAAGGTTCACCAGACTAATTCCCGGGATGGCAGGACTGACATATGAAGAAAGACTGGATCGGCTAGGCTTATACTCACTGGAATTTAGAAGGATGAGAGGGGATCTCATAGAAACATATAGAATTATGACGAGACTGGACAGGTTAGATGCAGGAAGAATGTTCCCGATGTTGGGGAAGTCCAGAGCCAGGGGTCACAGTCTAAGGATAAGGGGTAAGCTATATAGGACCGAGATGAGGAGAAACTTTTTCTCCCAGAGGGTGCTGAACCTGTGGAATTCTCTGTCACAGAAAGTTGTGTAGTCCAGTTTGTTGGATATATTCAAGAAGGAGTTAGATGTGGCCCTTATGGCTAAGGGGATCAGAGGGTATGGAGAGAAAGCGGGAGTGGGGTACTGAAGTTGCATGATCAACAATGATCATATTACATAGAAACATAGAAACATAGAAAATAGGTGCAGGCATAAGCCATTCAGCCCTTCGAGCCTGCACCAACAATCAATATTATTGTGTTCCTAACGCAGATGAGGCTGTACACTGGGAGGTTAAAGTAACAGAGACCGCAGTCTTTAATAAAACACTCCAGAGTGAGGAACAGGCCTTAGGGGCCGGCTTATATACAGTGCTCCCAAGGGATGCTGGGATCCCTTGGGACATCAGGGAATGAACTCACTGGTGGCAGAACATGGGAGTGCATGCATTACAGATACACAACATCACTCCCCCCCAAAGTCAAAGTGAAAACTATTTACAAGGTGAGGCAGTCGGGAGCCTTTCTTTCCCTGGTGGACCGCTTCGGTACAAATGTCTGTTCTGGTGGTTGGTTGTGCCCTCGCTGGGCTGGCGTGTTGTTGGTCCTGCAGGGCTGCTGGGTGACCTGGCCTTGCTGGGTTGTTGGGCATGATGAGTTCGATTTTCTGGTCTGGCATGGTGTCGTTGATCCTTTGGGTGTGTGTGTTGTGGGCTCGAAAAAGGTGGTGTCTGCTGTGGGTTGTTCAGGGCAGCCTGTAAACCGCAGTCTCATTTGATCCAGGTGCTTTCTGCAAAATTATCCATTGTCTAGTTTGACTACAAACACCCTACTCCCTTCTTTAGCTATCATCGTGCCCGCGATCCATGTACATAGTTTAGCACAGACATAGGGTCATTCAGATCAATTTCCCGTGACACAGTGGCGCGACCATCGTTTACATTTTGTTGCTACCGCCTGCTCTCTACCTGATCATGCAGGTTGGGATGAACCAGCGAGAGTCTGGTTTTAAGTGTCCTTTTCATGAGTAGCTCAGCCGGGGGCACCCCTGTGAGCGAGTGGGGTCTCGTGCGGTAGCTGAGCAGTACTCGCGACAGGCGGGTTTGGAGTGACCCTTCTGTAATTCGTTTAAGGCTCTGATGATTGTTTGTACTGCCCGCTCTGTCTGTCCATTGGAGGCTGGTTTAAACAGGGCCGAGGTGACATGTTTGATCCCATTGTGGGTCATGAATTCTTTAAATTCAGCAGTGGTGCAACATGGCCCATTGTCACTGACTAGTATGTCAGGCAGGCCGTGGGTGGCAAACATGGCCATCAGGCTTTCATTGGTGACAGTGGCGGTGCTTCCCGACATTATTTCAATCCACTTTGAAAAAGCATCCACCACCACCAGGAACATTTTACCGAGAAATGGGGCCGCATAGTCGACATGGATCCTTGACCATGGTCTGGAGGGCCAGGACCACAAACTTTGTGGTGCCTCTCTGGGTGCGTTGCTCAACTGAGCACATATGCTGCATTGCCGTACACAGGATTCTAAGTCAGAGTCGATACCGGGCCACCACACGTGGGATCTGGCTATTGCTTTCATCATTACTATATCTGGGTGTATGCTGTGGAGATCCGAGATGAACGTCTCCTGCCCTTTTTTGGTAGCACTACGCGGTTACCCCACAACAGGCAGTCTGCCTGAATGGACAGCTTGTCCTTTCGCCGCTGGAACGGCTTGATTGGCTCTTGCATTTCAAGAGGGATGCTGGCCCAGCTCCCATGCAGTACACAGTTTTTTACTAGGAACAGCAGAGGATCTTGGCTGGTCCAAGTCCTAATCTGGCAGGCCGTGACAGGTGATTTATCATTTTCAAACGCTTCTATGACCATCAACAAGTCTACGGGCTGCGCCACCATCAACAAGTTTGCAATCTGCAACATTTCCATCCCCGTGGTGGGCAATGGTAGCCGACTGAGAGCATCCGCACAGTTCTCGGTGCCTGACCTGTGGTGGATGGTATAGTTATACGCAGATAGTGCGAGTGCCCACCTTTGTATGCGGGCTGAGGCATTTGTATTTATCCCCTTGTTTTCAGCGAACAGGGATGTGAGGGGCTTGTGATCGGTTTCCAGCTCAAATTTGAGGCCAAACAGGTACTGGTGCATTTTCTTTACCCCGCACACACATGCTAATGCCTGTAGACCCTTTCGGCCTTAGTCAAACTCTTGGAAGCATAGGCGACAGGTTGCAACTTCCCCGCAACGTTAGCTTGTTGTAATACACAACCGACTCCGTACGACGACGTGTCACATGCTAGCACAAGTCTTTTACACGGGTTATACAATACAAGTAGCTTGTTGGAGCATAAAATGTTTCTGGCTTTCTCAAAAGCAATTACTTGTTTTTTTTTCCCATACCCAGTTCTCACCTTTGCGCAATAACACATGTAGTGGCTCTAAAAGGGTGGTTAACCCTGGTAGGAAGTTACCAAAGTAGTTGAGGAGTCCCAGGAATGACCACAGCTCCGTGACGTTCTGTGGCCTGTGCGCATTCCTGATAGCCTCTGTCTTGGCGTCTGTGGGCCGAATGCCGTCCGCCGCGATCTTTCTCCCCAAAAACTCCACTTCTGTTGCCATGAAGACGCATTTCGACCTCTTCAGCCGCAGCCCTACGCGATCCAGTCGCTGGAGGACCTCCTCCAGGTTTTGTAGGTGCTCAGCATGTCTCGACCCGTGGCCAATATGTCATCCTGAAAGACCACCGTGTGTGGTACCGACTTGAGTAGGCTCTCCATGTTTCTCTGGAAAATCGCCGCAGCCAACCGAATTCCAAACGGGCATCTGTTGTAGATGTACAGTCCCTTGTGCGTGTTGATGCAGGTGAGGCCCTTCAAAGACTCCTCCAGCTCCTGCGTCATATAGGCCGAAGTCAGGTCGAGCTTGGTGAATGCCTTGTCTCCTGCCAGCGTCACAAATAGGTCGTCTGCATTAGGTAGCGGGTATTGGTCCTGTAGCGAGAAACGATTAATAGTTACTTTATAATCGCCGCAAATCCTGACCGTGCCATCACTTTTGAGCACTGGAACAATCGGGCTGGCCCACTCACTGATTTCCACTGGGGAGATGATGCCCTCGCGTTGCAGCCTGTCCAGCTCGATTTCCACTCTCTCCCTCATTATGTGAGGTACCGCTCGCGCCATGTGGTGAATGGGTCATGCCTCTGGGACCAAGTGGATCCGCACCTTCGCCCCGGAATAGTTTCCAATACCTGGCTCAAAAAGGGAAGGAAATTTGTTAAAAGCGTGGGTACATGAGGCCTCATCGACATGTGATAGTGCTCGGATGTCATCCCAGTTCCAGCGTGTTTTGCCAAGCATGCTCCTTCCAAGCAGTGTGGGACAATCGCCCGGAACAATCCAGAGTGGCAGTTCGTACAGCATGCCCTCATAGGTGACCTTGACCATGGCGCTGCCCAGGACAGTGATAAGCTCTTTGGTGTACATTCTCAGTTTCATGTGGATGGGGCTCAGGGCTGGTCTGAATGCCTTGTTGCACCACAGTCTCTCAAACATCTTTTTACTCATGATGGATTGGCTAGCGCCAGTGTCCAGTTCTATGGCTATGGGTAAGCCATTCAATTTTAGTTTTAGCATTAAAGGTGGACATTTCATCGAAAATGTGTGCACCCCGTGTACTTCAGCATCTGCCTCCTCTCTCTGAGGCTCGAAATTGCTTTGATCCACCATGGACCGATCTTCCTCTGCCACGTGGTGGTTAGCAGGTTTTGCAGAGCTTGCAGCTCGTTTGCAAGCTCGTTGGAGGTGCCCCATTGTTCCACAGCTCTTGCAAACATACCCTTTGAAGCAGCATGAATCAGCTGAATATAAGCCTCCCCAACGCCAACAAGGTGTGAATTGCCTTGCATTCATCCTTTGTTGGGGACTCTGAGTCATCTGGGTCACCTGAGGCCTGCTGGCAGCTGCAGACTCATGGGTTCTGACCAGTACATTTCTGCTCGCAAACACAGTTCCAGTTAATTTATGAACATTGCTAGAGATTTGTTTGGTGTTATCACTGGTGGACATAAACACCTGTGCTATCGCAATGGCCTTACTGAGGGTCGGTGTCTCTACAGTCAAAGGTTTTCGTAGGATGGTCTCGTGGCCAATGGCCACTCCAAAAAAGTCTCTGAGTATTGGCTCCAGGTAGCCATCAAACTCACATTGTGCTGCAAGTCGCCTTAGCTCGGCGACATAGCTCGCCACTTCCTGACCTTCAGATCGCTGACACGTGTAGAACCGATACCTCGCTATCAGCACGCTCTCCCTCGGGCTATGATGCTCCCGAACCAGTGTACACAGCTCCTCATATGACTTATCTGTGGGTTTCACTGGAGTCAGAAGATTCTTCATGAGACTGTAGGTCGGTGCCCCGCAGACTGTGAGGAGGACCGCTCTCCTTTTTGCAGCGCTTCCTTCTCCGTCCAGCTCGTTGGCTACAAAGTACTGGTGTAGCCGTTCGATATAGGCTTCCCAGTCCTCACCCTCCGAGAACTTTTCCAGGATGCCCACAGTTTGCTGCATCTTTGCATTGGATTCGCATTCTCGTCGCCAGTTATTGTGTTCCTAACACAGATGAGGCTGCACACAGGGAGGTTAAAATAACAGTGACCTCAGTCTTTAATAAGACATTCCAGAGTGAGGAACAGGCCTTCGGGGCCGGCTTATATACAGTGCTCCCAAGGCATGCTGGGATCCCTTGGGACTTCAGGGATGAGCTCCCTGGTGGCGGAACATGGGAGTGCATGTTTTACAGATACACAACAATGAGGAGACATTTTTTCACTCAGAGTGTGGTGAACCTGTGGAATTCTCTACCACAGAAGGCTGTGGAGGCCAAGTCACTGAATATATTTAAGAAGGAGATAGATAGATTTCTGGACACAAACGGCATCAAATGGTATCGGGAAAAAGTGGGAATATGGTGTAGAGATATAGGATCAACCATGATCATATTGAATGACAGTGCAGACTCGAAGGGCTGAATGGACTACTACTGCTCGTATTTTCTATGTTTCTATGTTTCTACGTTGCTATGTCTTTGTTCCCTGCATTTCTCTTGAATTTGACACGCGGTGAAGATCATGTCCATTGTGCCCCTTTGTGGGCTGAATCCGCATTGCTACTCTGGGAAGAGCTCTTCAGCTACAGGGAGAAGGCGATTGAGGAGGATTCTTGCGCTGACTTTCCACGTGGCAGACAACAGGGAAACTCCTCTGTAATTACCGTAATCAGACTTGTCCCTTATGTTGAAGCTGGTCATGATTACAGCGTCACTGAGATCCTCTGGCATGCTCCCTTCTTCCAAATAAGAGAAATGAGGTAATGTATTCACGCCAATAGTGCTTCTCCGCCATGTTTTATTGCTTCGGCGGGGATTCCATATGCTCCTGAGGCTGTGTTGTTCTTCAGGAAGGTGGCTCAACCGTGGCTATCAAGGGAAATCAGGGATAGTATTAAAGCCAAGGAAGTGGCATACAAATTGGCCAGAAATAGCAGCGAACCCGGGGACTGGGAGAAATTTAGAACTCAGCAGAGGAGGACAAAGGGTTTGATTAGGGCAGGGAAAATGGAGTACGAGAAGAAGCTTGCAGGGAACATTAAGACGGATTGCAAAAGTTTCTATAGATATGTAAAGAGAAAAAGGTTAGTAAAGACAAACGTAGGTCCCCTGCAGTCAGAATCAGGGGAAGTCATAACGGGGGACAAAGAAATGGCGGACCAATTGAACAAGTACTTTGGTTCGGTATTCACTGAGGAGGACACAAACAACCTTCCGGATATAAAAGGGATCGGAGGGTCTAGTAAGGAGGAGGAACTGAGGGAAATCCTTATTAGTCGGGAAATTGTGTTGGGGAAATTGATGGGATTGAAGGCCGATAAATCCCCAGGGCCTGATGGACTGCATCCCAGAGTACTTAAGGAGGTGGCCTTGGAAATAGTGGATGCATTGACAGTCATTTTCCAACATTCCATTGACTCTGGATCAGTTCCTATGGAGTGGAAGGTAGCCAATGTAACCCCACTTTTTAAAAAAGGAGGGAGAGAGATAACAGGGAATTATAGACCGGTCAGCCTGACATCGGTAGTGGGTAAAATGATGGAATCAATTATTAAGGATGTCATAGCAGTACATTTGGAAAGAGGTGATATGATAGGTCCAAGTCAGCATGGATTTGTGAAAGGGAAATCATGCTTGACAAATCTTCTGGAATTTTTTGAGGATGTTTCCAGTAGAGTGGACAAGGGAGAACCAGTTGATGTGGTATATTTGGACTTTCAGAAGGCTTTCGACAAGGACCCACACAAGAGATTAATGTGCAAAGTTAAAGCACATGGGATTGGGGGTAGTGTGCTGACATGGATTGAGAACTGGTTGTCAGACAGGAAGCAAAGAGTAGGAGTAAATGGGGACTTTTCAGAATGGCAGGCAGTGACTAGTGGGGTACCGCAAGGTTCTGTGCTGGGGCCCCAGCTGTTTACACTGTATATTAATGATTTAGATGAGGGGATTGAATGTAGTATCTCCAAATTTGCGGATGACACTAAGTTGGTTGGCAGTGTGAGCTGCGAGGAGGATGCTATGAGGCTGTAGAGCGACTTGGATAGGTTAGGTGAGTGGGCAAATGCATGGCAGATGAAGTATAATGTGGATAAATGTGAGGTTATCCACTTTGGTGGTAAAAACAGAGAGACAGACTATTATCTGAATGGTGACAGATTCGGAAAAGGGGAGGTGAAACGAGACCTGGGTGTCATGGTACATCAGTCATTGAAGGTTGGCATGCAGGTACAGCAGGCGGTTAAGAAAGCAAATGGCATGTTGGCCTTCATAGCAAGGGGATTTGAGTACAGGGGCAGGGAGGTGTTGCTACAGTTGTACAGGGCCTTGGTGAGGCCACACCTGGAGTATTGTGTACAGTTTTGGTCTCCTAACCTGAGGAAGGACATTCTTGCTATTGAGGGAGTGCAGCGAAGGTTCACCAGACTGATTCCCGGGATGGTGGGACTGACCTATCAAGAAAGACTGGATCAACTGGGCTTGTATTCACTGGAGTTCAGAAGAATGAGAGGGGACCTCATAGAAACGTTTAAAATTTTGACGGGGTTAGACAGGTTAGATGCAGGAAGAATGTTCCCAATGTTGGGGAAGTCCAGAACCAGGGGACACAGTCTAAGGATAAGGGGTAAGCCATTTAGGACCAAGATGAGGAGGAATTTCTTCACCCAGAGAGTGGTGAACCTGTGGAATTCTCTACCACAGAAAGTTGTTGAGGCCAATTCACTAAATATATTCAAAAAGGAGTTAGATGGAGTCCTTACTACTAGGGGAATCAAGGGGTATGGTGAGAAAGCAGGAATGGGGTACTGAAGTTGCATGTTCAGCCATGAACTCTTTGAATGGTGGTGCAGCTAGAAGGGCTGAATGGTCTACTCCTGCACCTATTTTCTATGTTTCTATGTTTCTATTTGAATGGCCATTTCAACCTCATGCCAGGCTGGGGTTGTGCTGAGGATTTAGCGGGTAGCATGCTGTGGGATGGACACTCACCTCAAAGACAGAGTCTTGGTCAAGGAGATCTTCGAAGTGCTCCTTCCAGCGGGCGCTGACTGCCTCTTTGTCCTTGATGAGTACTTCTCCATTCTTGGCCAGAAGTGGGACAGGACCTTGGATTCTTGGGCCGTAGGTGGTCTTGACTGCGCTAAAGAATCCACGCACGTCGTGATTGTCCGCTAGTTGCTGGATTTCCTGCGTTTCTCCACCCACCATTTGTTCTTTAGGTAACATGTTTTTTGTTGACCCTTGGACTTCAGACATCTGTAGAGATGCTGTCTTGCTCTCGAGTTGTGTTGCTGTTTCCAGTTCAGGAATGCCTTGTGCTTGCGGCTTATTAGCTCCTGGATCTCCTGGTCATTCTCGTCGAACCAGTTTTGCTGTTTTCTGGTCGAGTGAACAAACGTCTCTTCGCAGGTACTAATTATGGAGGCCTGAGGACGGACCAGTCATTGTGGACATTTTGCATCTCTGGATCACTGGGAGTCATCAGGTTGGTAGGGAGGCGCTGGCTGAATAGGGCTTTCTTAGCACGGTCTTTAAGAACTCCAGCATTGATTTTCCTGCGGCATTGTTTCTGTTGCTGCCGCCATTTTGGGGCTACATTGATGGAGATGATAGAACATAATAACATAGAAACATAGAAAATAGGTGCAGGACTAAGCCATTCAGCCCTTCGAGCCTGCACCACCATTCCTATGATCATAGCTGATGATGCAACTTTAGTACCCCATTCCTGCTTTCTCTCCATATCCCTTGATCCCTTTAGCCGTAAGGGCCACATCTAACTCCCTTTTGAATATATCTAACAAACTGGCCTCAACAACTTTCTATGGTAGAGAATTCCACAGGTTCACAATTCTCTGAGTGAAGAAATTTCTCCTCATCTTGGTCCTAAATGGCTTATCCCTTACCCTTAGACTGTGAACCCTGGTTCTGGACTTCCCCAACATCGGGGACATTCTTCCTGCATCTAACCTGTCCAATCCCATCAGAATTTTAAATGTTTCTCTGAGATCCCCTCTCATTCTTCTAAATTCCAGTGAGTATAAGCCAAGTCAATCCAGTCTTTCTTCATATATCAGTCCTGCCATCCCGGGAATCAGTCTGGTGAACCTTCGCTGCACTCCTTCAATAGCAAGAATGTCCTTCCTCAGATTAGGAGACCAAAACTGTACACAATATTCAAGGCGTGGACTCACCAAGGCCCTGTACAACTGCAGTAAGACCTCCATGCTCCTATACTCAAATCCTCTCACTATGAAGGCCAACATGCCATTTGCTTTCTTCACCACCTGCTGTACCTGCATGCCAACGTTCAATGACTGATAGAAACATAGAAACATAGAAAATAGGTGCAGGAGCAGGCCATTCAGCCCTTCTAGCCTGCACCGCCATTCAATGAGTTCATGGCTGAACATGAAACTTCAGTACCCCCTTCCTGCTTTCTCGCCATAACCCTTGATCCCCCGAGTAGTAAGGACTTCATCTAACTCCCTTTTGAATATATTTAGTGAATTGGCCTCAACTACTTTCTGTGGTAGAGAATTCCACAGGTTCACCACTCTCTGGGTGAAGAAGTTTCTCCTCATCTCGGTCCTAAATGGCTTACCCCTTATCCTCAGACTGTGACCCCTGGTTCTGGACTTCCCCAACATTGGGAACATTCTTTCTGCATCTAACCTGTCTAAACCCGTCAGAATTTTAAACGTTTCTATGAGGTCCCCTCTCATTCTTCTGAACTCCAGTGAATACAATCCCAATTGATCCAATCTTTCTTGATAGGTCAGTCCCGCCATCCCGGGAATCAGTCTGGTGAACCTTCGCTGCACTCCCTCAATAGCAAGAATGTCCTTCCTCAAGTTAGGAGACCAAAACTGTACACAATACTCCAGGTGTGGCCTCACCAAGGCCCTGTACAACTGTAGCAACACCTCCCTGCCCCTGTATTCAAATCCCCTCGCTATGAAGGCCAACATGCCATTTGCTTTCTTAACCGCCTGCTGTACCTGCATGCCAACCTTCAATGACTGATGTACCATGACACCCAGGTCTCGTTGCACCTTCCCTTTTCCTAATCTGTCACCATTCAGATAATAGTCTGTCTCTCTGTTTTTACCACCAAAGTGGATAACCTCACATTTATCCACATTATACTTCATCTGCCATGCATTTGCCCACTCACCTAACCTATCCAAGTCACTCTGCAGCCTAATAGCATCCTCCTCGCAGCTCACACTGCCACCCAACTTAGTATCATCCGCAAATTTGGAGATACTGCATTTAATCCCCTCGTCTAAATCATTAATGTACAATGTAAACAGCTGGGGCCCCAGCACAGAACCTTGCGGCACTCCACTAGTCACTGCCTGCCATTCTGAAAAGTACCCGTTTACTCCTACTCTTTGCTTCCTGTCTGACAACCAGTTCTCAATCCACGTCAGCACACTACCCCCAATCCCATGTGCTTTAACTTTGCACATTAATCTCTTGTGTGGGACCTTGTCGAAAGCCTTCTGAAAGTCCAAATATACCACATCAACTGGTTCTCCCTTGTCCACTTTACTGGAAACATCCTCAAAAAATTCCAGAAGATTTGTCAAGCATGATTTCCCTTTCACAAATCCATGCTGACTTGGACCTATCATGTCACCATTTTCCAGATGCACTGCTATGACATCCTTAATAATTGATTCCATCACTTTACCCACTACTGAGGTCAGGCTGACCGGTCTATAATTCCCTGTTTTCTCTCTCCCTCCTTTTTTAAAAAGTGGGGTTACATTGGCTACCCTCCACTCCATAGGAACTGATCCAGAGTCAATGGAATGTTGGAAAATGACTGTCAATGCATCCGCTATTTCCAAGGCCACCTCCTTAAGTACTCTAGGATGCAGTCCATCAGGCCCTGGGGATTTATCGGCCTTCAATCCCATCAATTTCCCCAACACAATTTCCCGACTAATAAAGATTTCCCTCAGTTCCTCTTCCTTACTAGACCCTCTGACCCCTTTTATATCCGGAAGGTTGTTTGTATCCTCCTTAGTGAATACCGAACCAAAGTACTTGTTCAATTGATCCGCCATTTCTTTGCTCCCCGTTATGACTTCCCCTGATTCTGACTGCAGGGGACCTACGTTTGTCTTCACCAACCTTTTTCTCTTTACATACCTATAGAAACTTTTGCAATCCGCCTTAATGTTCCCTGCAAGCTTCTTCTCGTACTCCATTTTTCCTGTCCTAATCAAACCCTTTGTCCTCCTCTGCTGAGTTCTAAATTTCTCCCAGTCCCCAGGTTCGCTGCTATTTCTGGCCAATTTGTATGCCACTTCCTTGGCTTTAATACTATCCCTGATTTCCCTAGATAGCCACGGTTGAGCCACCTTCCCCTTTTTATTTTTACGCCAGACAGGAATGTACAATTGTTGTACTTCATCCATGCGGTCTCTAAATGTCTGCCATTGCCCATCCACAGTCAACCCCTTAAGTATCATTCGCCAATCTATCCTAGCCAATTCACGCCTCATACCTTCAAAGTTACCCTTCTTTAAGTTCTGGACCATGGTCTCTGAAATTACTGTTTCATTCTCCATCCTAATGCAGAATTCCACCATATTATGGTCACTCTTCCCCAAGGGGCCTCGCACAATGAGATTGCTAATTAATCCTCTCTCATTACACAACACCCAGTCTAAGATGGCCTCCCCCCTAGTTGGTTCCTCAACATATTGGTCTAGAAAACCATCCCTTATGCACTCCAGGAAATCCTCCTCCACCGTATTGCTTCCAGTTTGGCTAGCCCAATCTATGTGCATATTAAAGTCACCCATTATAACTGCTGCACCTTTATTGCATGCACCCCTAATTTCCTGTTTGATGCCCTCCCCAACATCCCTATTACTGTTTGGAGGTCTGTACACAACTCCTACTAACGTTTTTTGCCCTTTGGTGTTCTGCAGCTCTACCCATATAGATTCCACATCATCCAAGCTAATGTCTTTCCTAACTATTGCATTAATCTCCTCTTTAACCAGCAATGCTACCCCACCTCCTTTTCCTTTTATTCTATCCTTCCTGAATGTTGAATACCCCTGAATGTTGAGTTCCCAGCCCTGATCATCCTGGAGCCACGTCTCCGTAATCCCAATCACATCATATTTGTTAACATCTATTTGCACAATTAATTCATCCACCTTATTGCGGATACTCCTTGCATTAAGACACAAAGCCTTCAGGCTTGTTTTATTAACACCCTTTGTCCTTTTAGAATTTTGCTGTACAGTGGCCCTTTTTGTTCTTTGCCTTGGGTTTCTCTGCCCTCCACTTTTCCTCATCTCCTTTCTGTCTTTTGCTTTTGGCTCCTTTTTGTTTCCCTCTGTCTCCCTGCATTGGTTCCCATCCCCCTGCCATATTAGTTTAAATCCTCCCCAACAGCACTAGCAAACACTCCCCCTGGGACATTGGTTCCAGTCCTGCCCAGGTGCAGACCGTCCGGTTTGTACTGGTCCCACCTCCCCCAGAACCGGTCCCAATGCCCCAGGAATTTGAATCCCTCCCTGCTGCACCACTGCTCAAGCCACGTATTCATCTGCGCTATCCTGCGATTCCTACTCTGACTATCACGTGGCACTGGTAGCAATCCCGAGATTACTACTTTTGAGGTCCTACTTTTTAATTTAGCTCCTAGCTCCTTAAATTCGTTTCGTAGGACCTCATCCCTTTTTTTGCCTATGTCGTTGGTACCAATGTGCACCACGACAACTGGCTGTTCTCCCTCCCATTTCAGAATGTCCTGCACCCGCTCCGAGACATCCTTGACCCTTGCACCAGGGAGGCAACATACCATCCTGGAGTCTCGGTTGCGGCCGCAGAAACGCCTATCTATTCCCCTCACAATTGAATCCCCTATCACTATCGCTCTCCCACTCTTTTTCTTGCCCTCCTGTGCAGCAGAGCCAGCCACGGTGCCATGAACTTGGCTGCTGCTGCCCTCCCCTGATGAGTCATTCCCCTCAACAGTACCCAAAGCGGTGTATCTGTTTTGCAGGGGGATGACCGCAGGGGACCCCTGCACTACCTTCCTTGCTCTACTCTTCCTGCTGGTCTTCCATTCCCTATCTGGCTGTGGACCCTTTCCCTGCGGTAAGACCAACTCACTACACGTGATACTCACGTCATTCTCAGCATCGTGGATGCTCCAGAGTAAATCCACCCTCAGCTCCAATTCCGTAACGCGGACCGTCAGGAGCTGGAGGCGGATACACTTCCCGCACACGTAGTCGTCAGGGACACCGGAAGTGTCCCTGAGTTCCCACATGGTACAGGAGGAGCATAACACCCGACCGAGCTCTCCTGCCATGTCTTAACCCTTAGATACACTTAAACTGGTAATAACAATGTTAAAAGTTACTGACCAATATAAGAAGAAAAAGAAAAACTACTCACCAATCACCAGCCAATCACTTACCCCCTAGGCTGTGACGTCACCTTTGTTTTTTTGCCTTCTCCCTGCAGCTGCACCAGTACGCGTCTCGCCGACCCCGGACTCGCGCTGCTCCGAGCTCCCGCCTCCTCGACTGACTGCTCGAACTGCCCGACTCCCGTTGGCCTTTATAGGCCTCTCGCCGACCCCGGACTCGCGCTGCTCCGAGCTCCCGCCTCCTCGACTGACTGCTCGAACTGCCCGACTCCCGCTGGCCTTTATAGGCCTCTCGCCGACCCCGGACTCACGCTGCTCCGAGCTCCCGCCTCCTCGACTGACTGCTCGAACTGCCCGACTCCCGCTGGCCTTTATAGGCCTCTCGCCGACCCCGGACTCGCGCTGCTCCGAGCTCCCGCCTCCTCGACTGATGTACCATGTCACCCAGGTCTCGTTGCACCTCCCCTTTTCCTAATCTGTCATCATTCAGATAATATTCTGCCTTCCTGTTTTTGCCACCAAAGTGGATAACCTCACATTTATCTACATTATACTGCATCTGCCATGCATTTGCCCACTCACCTAACCTGTCCAAGTCACCCTGCAGTCACTTTGCATCCTCCTCACAGCTCATGCTGCCACCCAGCTTAGTGTCATCTGCAAACTTGGAGATATTACATTCAACGGATTAGGTGGTGGTTCGTCCAGCAGTCATCAGCTCCTGTCATGGCGTTGGTGATGTGCATGTACTTGCAGTCCCTTGCTCAGATGATGACGTAGTCTAGCAGATGCCAGTGCTTGGAGTGAGGGTGTTGCCATGAAACCTTGTACTTGTCTCTCTGACGGAATAAGGTATTGGTTATGACAAGACCATGCTCTGAGCATTTCGTTAGGAGGAAGATACCTTCTGGAGTTGGAGTCGGTTTTCCCTACCCCCTCTCTGCCAATCACACCTCCCCAGAGGTCCTTTCCAAGTCTGGCATTAAAGTCACCAAGGAAGATCAGCTTGTCACCCGTGGACCTCAGGACAGGGATTGTTTAAGACAGGAGTAGAATTCCTCTTTGGTCTCGCCTGTAGCTTCCAGTGTTTGGGCCTATGCACCGATGACAGAAGCGCACTGGTTCCGGGCTAGGCTGAGCCGAAGGTTCATGAGGCGTTCATTTATCCTGCAGGGAGAGTCTCTGAGATGGCCCACCAGCTCATTTTTTATGGCGAACCCTACCCCATGGAGGCGGCTTTCTTCTTCCGGTTTACTTTTCCAGAAGAAGGTGTAACCATCATCTTGTTCCTTGAGCTGGCCTTCTCCTGCCCCTCAATCAAGAGTCTGTCTTTGTGTGAGTGCCCTTGACTGCATCCCGCAGCATGCTACCTGTCACCACCTCGGCACAATCCCAGCCCGGCATAAGGTTGAAAAGGCCATCCGATAACTGAAAACTACAAGGCCTCAGGAGCAGATGGAATCCCGCTGAAGTACTAAAGCATGGTGGAGAAGTACCCTTGGCGTGAATCCATGACCTCATCTCTCTTATCTGGAAGGAGAGTATGCGAGGGGATCTCAGAGATGCTGTAATTGTGACCATCTTCGAAAAAGGTGATAAATTCAACTGCGGTAATTACAGAGGAGTTCCTGCTGTCTGCCATATGGAAAATCATCGCAAGAATCCTTCTCAAGCGTCTCCTCCCAGTGGCTGAAGAGCTCCTTTCAAATTTGCAATGCGGATTCCGCCCATTAAGAGCACAATGGACATGATTTTCACCACGTGACAAATACAAGAAAAATGTAGGGAGCAGCATCAACCTCTGTACATGGCTTTCTTTGACCTCACAAAGGCCTTCGGCTCTGTCAACGATGAGGGATTATGGAGTGTCCTTCTCAAATTCGGCGGTCCTCAAAAGTTTGTCACCATCCTCTGCCTGCTTCACGATGACATGCAAGCCGTGATTCTTACCAACGGATCCACAACAGATCCAATACACGTGCGGACCGGGGTCCAGCAAGGCTGTGTATTGCAACAAAATTATTCTCAATCTTCCTCGCTGTAATGCTTCATCTCACCCTTTAGAAGCTCCCCGCTGGAATGGAGTTAATCTACAGGACAAGCGGAAAATTGTTCAACCTCCGACACCTCCAGTCCACATCCAAGGTTACTCCAACCTCTGTCATTGAATTACAGTATGCAGATGACGCTGGCGTTTGTGCACACTCGGAAGCCGAACTCCAAACCACCGTTAGCACCTTCACTGAAGCATACGAGAGTCTGGGCCTTACATTAAGCATCCGTAAGACAAAGGTTCTCTACCAACCTGCTCCTGCCCATATTACTGCTCCCCAATTATCAAAATCCATGACGAGACCGAGGACAATGTGGACCATACCTTGGGAGCCTACTATCAGCAAGGACAGACATCGATGACGAAATCCAACACCGCCTTCAGTGTGCCAGTGCAGGCTTCAGTCGCCTGAGGAAAAGAATGTTTGAAGACCAGCATCTCAAACCCAGCACCAAGCTCATGGTCTACAGAGCAGTAGTGATATCCACCCTCCTATATGCTTCAGAGATATGGACTATGTACAGTAGGCACCTCAAAGCATTGGAGAAGTACTACCGATGCTGCCTCCGCAAGATCCTGCAAATCCATCGGCAGGATAGGCGCACCAACATCAGTGTTCTCGCTCTGGCCAACATCTCCAGCATCGAAGCACTGACCACACTCGATCAGCTCCGATGTATGGGCCACATAGTCCGCATGCCTGACATGAGACTCCCAAAACAAGCGCTCCACTCAGAGCTCCGACACGGCAAGCGAGCCCCAGGTGGGCAGACAAAGTGCTTTAAGGACACCCTCAAAGCCTCCTTGAAAAGGTGCAACATTCCCACCGACATCTGGGAATCCCTGGCCCAAGACCGCTCAAAGTCAAGGAGAAGCATCCGCGAAGGCGCCGAACACCTCTTATTTTGAGGAGTGCCAGCCGCTTCAGCGATGCTGCGCTGGAAAGTCTGCTGGAAGCTGTGGAGGGAAGGAGGCAGCTACTCTTCCCTGATACTGATGGGAGACCAATTAGAAGCGTCTTCCTAAATGCCTGGATGGAGATTTCGGGGACTTCCATTCACCAGTGCACCACCACCACCCAATGCAGGTAAAGGCTAATCAACTTTATTTGAATGATGAAAATGAGTACATGTTCCCGTAGCTCCTCACTCTACATCTGCAAGACTCTCCTTCACCTTTAATTCTTCACTCCACTCCCACTCTGATATCTCCGTCCTCGGACTCCTCCACTGTTCCAATGAAGCTCAACGCAAGCTCGAGGAACAGCACCTCATCTTTTGTTTAGGCATTTTACAGCCTTCTGGACTCAACATCGAGTTCAACAATTTCAGAGCATAACATCTGGCCACTTTTGGCTCCCTTTCCCTCCCCCCCCCCCCCCCCCAATCTTATGTTTTTTTTTCTTTCTTCTCTCTCCTTTTTTTCTCTCTGCAAAGTCCTTCTCGCCAACCCTGCAAAGTCCTTCTCACCAACCTCGGGGTCTTGTACCAAAATTGGGAGAGCTCTCCCACAAACTAGTCAAGCAGCAGCCTGACATAGTCATACTCACAGAATCATACCTTTCAGCCAATATTCCAGACCTGGGTATGTCCTATCCCACAGGCAGGACAGACCCACCAGGGGTGGCGGCACAGTCGTGAGGGAGTGGTCTTGGGTAACCTCAACATTGACCATGAAGTCAAACATGGGTAAGAAAACCTCCTGTTGATTACCACTTACCGCCCTCCCTCAGCTCATGAATCAGTACTCCTCCAAGCAAGGGCACAAGAATGTACTCTGGATGGGGGTCTTCAATGTCCATCATCAAGAGTGGCTCAGTGGCTCCACTGCTGGCCGAGTCCTGAAGGACATATCTGCCAGACTGGGCCTGCAGCAGGTGGTGAAAGAACCAACACGAGGAAAAAAACCTACTTGACCTCGTCCTCACCAATCTACCTGTCGCAGATGCATCAGTCCATGACAGCATTGGTAGCAGCGATCACCGCACAGTCATTGTGAAGACAAAGTCCCATCTTCACACTGAGAACACCATAGAACGTGTTGTGTGGCACTACCACCGTGCTAAATGGGATAGATTCAGAACAGATTTAGCAGCTCAAAACTCGGCATCCATGAGGCGCTGTGGGCCGTCATCAGCAGCAGAATTGTACTCCACCACAATCTGTAACCTCATGGCTCGGCATATCCCTCACTTACCATTACCATGAAGCCAGGGGACCATCCCTGATTCAATGAAGAGCATGCCAGGAGCAGCACCAGATGTATCTAAAAATGAGATGCCATCCTGGGTTACGTGCATGCTAAAAAGTGGAAGCAGCGTGCTATAGACAGGGCTAAGAGAATCTACAATCAACGGATCAGATCAATGCTCTGCCATCCTGCCACATTGTGAATGGTGGGGGACCATTAAACAACTAACAGGAGAAGGCTGCTCCATGAATATCCCCATCCTCAATGATGGCGGAGCCCAGCATGTGAGCGCAAAAGACAAGGCTGAAGCGATTACAACTATCTTCAGCCAGAAGTGCTGAGTGGATGATCCATATCAGCCTCCTCCCAAGGTCCACGCCATCACAGATGTCAGTCTTTAGTCAATTCGGTTCACTCCACATGATATCAAGAAAAGGTTAAGAGCACTGGATACAGCAAACGCTATGGGCCCCGACAACATCCCGGCTGTCGTGCTGAAGACTTGTGCTTCAGAACTAGCCGCACCTTTAGCCAAGCTGTTCCAGTACAGCTACAACACTGGCATCTATCCAACAAAGTGGAAAACTGCCCAAGTATGTCCTGTCCACAAAAAGCAGGAAATATCCAATCTGGCCAATTATCGCCCATCAGTCTACTCCCCATCATCAGCAAAGTGATGGAAGGTGTCGTCACCAGTGCTATCAAACGGCACTTATTCACTAATAACCTGCTCACCGATGCTCAGTTTGGGTTCCGCCAAGACCACTCGGTTCCAGACCTCATTGCAGCCTTGGTCCAAACATGGACAAAAGAGCTAAATTCCAGAGGTGAGGTGAGAGTGACAGCCCTTGACATCAAGGCAGCATTTCACCGAGTGTGGCATCAAGGAGCCCTAGTAAAACTGAAGTCAATGGGAATCAGGGGGAAAACTCTCCACTGGCTGGAGTCATACCTAGCACAAAGGAAGATGGTTGTGGTTGTTGGAGGTCAATCATCCCTGCCCCAGGACATCGCTGCAGGAGTTCCTCAGGGCAGTGTCCGAGGCCCAACCATCTTCAACTGCTTCATCAATGAACTTCCCTCCATCATAAGGTCAGAAATGGTAATGTTTGCGATGATTGCACAGTGTTCAGTGCCATTCGCAACTCCTCAGATAATGAAGCAGTCCATTCCCGCATGGAACAAGATCTGGACGACATTAAGGATTGGGCTGATAGGTGGCAAGTAACATTCGTGCCACACAAGTGTCAGGCAATGACGATCTCCAACAAGTGAGAGTCTAACTACTGCCCCTTGACAGTCAATGGCATTACCAGTGCCGAATCCCCCAACATCAACATCCTGGGGGTCGCCAATGACCAGAAACTTTACTGGACCAGCCACATAAATACTGTGGCAACAAGAGCAGGTCAGAAGCTGGGTATTCTACAATGTGTGTCTCACCTCCTGACTCCTCAAAGCCTTTCCACCATCTACAAGGCACAAGTCAGGAGTGTGATGCAATACTTACCTGGATGAGTGCAGCTCCAACAACACTCAAGAAGCTCAACACCATCCAGGACAAAACAGCTGCTTGATCGGCAGCCCATCCACTACCATAAACATTCTTTCTCCCTCCACCACCAGCACAACATGGCTGCAGTGTGTACCATCTGCAAGATGCCCTGCAGCAACACGCCAAGGCTTCTTCGGCAACACCTCTCAAATCCGTGACCTCTACCAGCTAGAAGGATAAGTGTAGCAGGTGCACAGGAACACCACCACCTCCAAGTTCCCCTCCAAGTCACACACCATCCTGACTTGGAAGTATATCGCCATTCCTTCATCGTCGTTGGGTCAGACTCCAGGACCTCCCTCCGTAACAGCACTATGGGAGTACCTTCACCACATGGACTGCAGCGGTTCAAGAAGGCGGCTCACTGCCACCTTCTCAAGGGCAATTAGGGATGGGCTATAAATGCCGGCCTTGCCAGCGATGTCCATAATCACATGAACTAGTTTTTCAAACGTTGTGCAAGAAGTTTATGGCTATTGTCATTTTCACAGCTATATTGGTAGTCAGAGGATGAGTATCTAACACACTCTGTAATTCTTGACTTCAGTCAATCAGACCTTGTCTGTAAATCTGATCAAGCATTACAGTTCAGAAAGGAGAACATAAATTGTCTTCTGTGGCTGTCAAGTTAGTCAGTCCTGCCCACAGATACCATGGAGAAAAAGAGCCCTAATAGCTCAACGTGTTATAGAAAGCTGGGTGTTATCCCATCCCTTAATTATTGAATGAATTGCTTTGGCACTACTTAGGTCATAACTCCTGCTATCCATGATAATCTCATTGTGCAAGATGTTCAGTTGCAGCAATGATGCATAAAGTTGATTTTCACAGGTCAATTTTTAATTTCGATCTAGTGATAATTCTATCCATTTGTCACCTCGCATATGAAGCTTTCCTCTTTTTGAATGTTATGCCTAAAAATTGGAATAGGCCGCAAACCTGCCGGTAACAGCACCAGCCAAGGCTAATGGCCTCCCACAGAAAGAGTGCAAGCAGGAGTTATGACCTAAGCAGTGCCAAAGCAATTCATTCAATAATTAAGGGATGGGATAACATAGAAACAGAAACATAGAAAATAGGTGCAGGAGTAGGCCATTCGGCCCTTCGAGCCTGCACCGCCATTCAATGAGTTCATGGCTGAACATGCAACTTCAGTACCCCATTCCTGCTTTCTCGCCATACCCCTTGATCCCCCTAGTAGTAATAACATCCAGCTTTCTATTACACGTTGAGCTATTAGGACTCTTTTGCTCCATGGTGTCTGTGGGCAGGACTGACTAACTTGGTGCTGCCTGCTAATTTACATGAATGGAATAAGAACGTAAGAAATAGGAGCAGGAATAGGCCTTTTGACCCCTCAAGCCTGCTGGGCCATTCAATAAGATCATAGCTGATCTGATCTTGGCCTCAACTCCATTTCTCTGCCCGCTCCCCATAACCCTTGACTCCCTTATCATTCAAAAATCTGTCTATTTCCACCTTAAATATATTCATTGACCCAACCTCCACAGCTCTCTGGGATAGAGAATTCCAAAGATTCATGACCCTCTGAGAGAAGAAATTCCTCATTTCTTTTTAAATGGGCGACCCCTTATTCTGAAACTATGCCTCCCAGTTCTAGATTCCCCCACGAGGGGAAACATCCTCTCTGCATCTGCTTGTCAAGCCCCCTCAGAATCTTATATCGTCCAATAAGATCACCTCTCATTCTTCTAAACTCCAAGGAATATAGGCCCAACCTGCTCAACCTTTCTTCATATGAGAACCCCTTCATCTCAGGAATCAACCTTATCAACCTTCTCTGAACTGCCTCCAATGCAAGTATATCCTTCCTTAAATAAGGAGACCAAAACTGTATGCAGTACTCTAGGCGTGGTCTCACCAATGCCCTGTACAGTTGTAGCAGGACATCCCTACTTTTATACTCCATCCCCCTTCCTGATTACTTGCTGTATGTACCTGCATGCTAACTTTTGCATTGCATGCACAAGAACCCACAGATCCCTCTGTACCGCAGCATTTTGTAATCTCTCCCCATTTAAATAATAAGTTGCTTTTTTATTTTTCCTACCAAAGTGGATAACTTCACATTTTCCCATATTATACTCCATCTGCCAAATTTTTGCCCACTCACTGAGCCTATCTATATTCCTTTGTAGATTCTTTGCGTCCTCCTCACAATTTGCTTTCCCACCTATCTTTGCATCATCAGCAAATTTGGTTACGTTACACTCGGCCCTTCATCCAAGTCATTAATATAAATTGTAAATAGTTGAGGCCCCAGCACTGATCCCTGTGGCACCCCACTAGTTACAGTTTGCCAGTCTGAAAATGACTCATTTATCCCGATTCTCTGTTTTCTGTTAGTTTGCCAATCCTCTAACCATGCTAATATATTACCCCAACCCCGTGAGCTCTTATGTTGTACCGTAACCTTTTGTGTGGCACCTTTGCTATGTATTAATGCTTGGGGGTCACCAGACACCAGAGGGCGTCGCGGTCGGAGGTCATTAGGCTGTACACATGTGGCATGTGTGCTTGGTCACGTGTATATAAGCTGGGTATCTTTGTCACGCAGGCACTCTCAGGCTGGAATAAAGATGGATCAGGTTGCACCTAAGTGAGTTTACAGTAACCAGACTCTTGAGTCATTCCAATTGGCGACAAGGTAATTTAAAAACCTTTGCATGCACAATGGGCATGGTTGGAATCCTGGAGAGATTTGTGGAGGGTGAGGATTGAGCGGATTTTGTCGACTGCCTGGAGCAGTATTTTGTGGCCAACGCATGGAGGCAGGGGCCTATGTAGTTAAGCGCAGGGCAGTTCTCCTCACTGTTTGTGGTCCGAAAATTTACGGCCACTTGAAGAATCTTCTCTTGCCTGTATATCCGACGGAAAAAGGGTACGAGGAATTGTGTACGTTGGTGGGTAACCATCTGAAGCCACAAGAGGGGATCATCATATCACACTACCATTTCTACACGCATGTTCATGCTGAGGGCCAGGTCGTGTCGGGATTTGTCATTGACCTGCGACGTCTTGCTGGGTCGTGTAAGTTCGGGAACATGCTGGAAGACATGCTGCATGATGTCTTCGTGATAGGCATCAGCCATGATGCGATCCTCAGGAAGCTGTTGGCTGCAGAGATGCTGGATTTGAAAAAGGCCATCGCGACTGCCCAGGCATGCATGACGACAGATGATAATTTAAGGCAGATATCATCGACGAGTCGGAGCTCCACGACAAGTACTGTAAACAAGATGGCGTCGTTTTCGGGCTGAGCTGCTTACGCGAAACGTGCCGTTGCTCAGAGCCCGCCAACTGGTTCGAACCAGATTTCACCCTGTTGGCGTTGTGGGGGCAATCATTGGCCTCATCAGTGTCGGTTTAGAGAATACTCATGCAATGGGTGTTCGAAAGTGGGGCAGCTTCACAGGATGTGTCCACAACAGAGCAAGCGTGCTGTGGCTCACCACGTGGTTGATTCGGACCAGTTCATTGATGGCCCAGATATGCAACCCGAGGAGGAAGTGAATGGACTGTATTCATTCCTAAGCAAGAGCCAGCTGATAGTCGTTAATGTGAAGCTGAATGGAGTGCCTGTATCGATAGAGCTGGACACGGGTGCAAGCCAGTTGATAATGAGTCAAAGAACATTTGACAAGTTGTGGGACACTAAGGCTGCGAAACCAAAGCTGAGTCCAGTCAATGAAAGGTTGCGTACTTGCACTAAGGAACTAATACCGGTGCTCGGCAGTGCAGAAATTGAGGTGTCATATGACGGTGTGGTTCACGAACTACCATTATGGATCATCCCAGATAATTGTCCAACACTGTTGGCAGGAATTGTCTCGAGAAAATCAAGCTGAACTGGAATGATGTGAAGATGCTGTCCTCGGTGGATGATACTTCGTGTGTTCAAGTACTGAAAACGTTTCTTTCTTTGTTTGAACCGGGCATTCGTAATTTTACAGGAGCCAAAGTGCAACTTCACCTGGACTCCAATGCAAGGCCTGTCTATCACAAAGCTCAGTCTGTTCCGTACATGAGGAGGGAGAAGGTTGAAATTGAGCTTGACAGACTCCAGCGTGAAGGGATCATATCACCAGTTGAGTTTAACGAGTGGACTAGTCCCATTGTTCCTGTGTTGAAGAGTGATGGCACTGTCAGGGTTTGTGGAGACTACAAGGTCATGATTAATCAATTTTCGAAACAGGATCAGTATCTGTTACCGAGGGCTGATGACCTGCTCGCCAGGCTAGCTGGTGGAAAGTCGATCACGAAACTGGATCTGACATCGGCCTATATGACCCAGGAGCTTGTCGACATTTCAAAGAAACTCACTTGCATCAACACCCATAAAGGACTGTTCGTCTACAACAGGTGTCCTTTTGGGATTCGTTCGGCTGCAGCCATATTTCAGAGGAATATGGAAAATTTACTGAAATCTGTTCCTAGAACTGTCGTGTTTCAAGATGACATTCTGGTCACAGGTCACGACGCTGCTGAACATCTGAACGATCTGAAGAAGTCCTACAGCGTCTGGACAAAGTGGGACTCAGGCTGAAATGCTCAAAGTGTGTATTCATGGCACCTGATGTCGAATTCCTCAGGAGGAAGATTGCTGCTGATGGCATCAGGCCCACTGATTCAAAAACTGAGGCCATCAAAAATGCACCCAGGCCTCAGAATGTGATGGAGCTGCATTCGTTCCTTGGGCTACTCAACTACTTTGGTCATTTCTTCTTACCCAGATTGAGCACTTTACTAGAGCCACTGCATGTGTTACTAAGAAAAGGTGACAACTGGGTCTGGGGTGCATCTCAAGATGGAGCCTTTGAGAAAGCCAAGAATCTGCTATGCTCAAACAAGTTGCTTGTTCATTATGATCCGTGTAAGCATCTTGTATTGGCCTGTGTTGCTTCATCATATGGGGTGGGCTACGTACTCCAACAAGCAAATGAATCGGGCAAGCTACAACCTGTTGCGTATGCTATGAGAAATCTGTCTAAAGCAGAAAGAGTTTACAGTATGGTGGAGAAAAAAGCTTTAGCCTGTGTGTATGGGGCAAAAAAAAAATGCACCAGTAGCTGTTTGGTCTTCGTTTTGAACTAGAAACGGATCACAAGCCACTTATTTCATTGTTTGCAGAAAACTCAGGTACTAATACCAATGCATCGTCCCGCATTCAAAGGTGGCGCTGACATTGTCTGCCTATGATTACGTCATCCGTCACAGACCTGGAACTGAGAATTGTGCCGATGCACTGAGTTGCCTGCCCTTACCCACAATTGAGATGGAGACGCCGCAACCTGCAGATCTACTGTGAGTAATGGATGCTTTTGAGAGTGAAGGAACCCCTGTCACTGCTCAACAAGTTAGGATCTGGACCAGTCATGACCCTATTTTATCAGTTGTGAAACGCTGTGTACTCAGTGGTGATTGGTAGGCTATACCTATGGAGGTGCGTGAGGAGACCAAACCTTACAACCGTCGCAAGGATGAGCTGTCCATTCAGTCAGAATGTTTACTGGGGGTAATCATGTAATCATGCCTAAGAAAGGTTGAGAAAAATTTATACGTGAACTTCATAGCACCCATCCTGGTATTGTCATGATGAAGTCCATCGATAGGTCTCATGTATGGTGGCCTGGAATTGACTCTGATCTGGAATCATGCGTGCATCAGTGCAATACTTGCATGCAGCTAAGTAAAGTACTAGCGGAATCTCTGCTGAGTCTTTGGTCGTGGCATCCAAACCATGGTCGAGGATCCACATTGATTTTGCGGTGCCGTTCCTAGGAAAGATGTTTTTTGTCATAGTAGATGTATATTCTAAATGGATAGAGTGTGTTATTATGTCATCCAGCACGTCTACAGCTACCATTGAGAGCCTTCGTATCATGTTTACTGCTCATGGTTTGCCTGACATTGTTGTGAGCAACAACGGATCTTGCTTCACAAGTCTTGAAGTTCATGAAACTCAATGGCATCAGACATGTGAGATCAGCTCCATTCAAGCCTGCTTCTAATGGTCAAGCAGAGCGGGCCATTCAAACAATCAAGCAAAGTATGAAATGTGTAACTCAGGGCTTATTGCAGAGACGGTTGTCATGTATATTGCTCAGTTACAGGTCAAGACCTCATACTCTTATTGGGGTTGCTCCTGCTGAACTACTGATGAATCGAAATCTCAAGACCAGGCTTTTTCTTGTTCATCCTGATTTGAATGATCGTGTTGAAAACAGATGTCAAAGTCAGCAATGGAGCCATGATCACGTTGTCGTGTTACGTGACATCTCGGACAATGATCTAGTTTAGGTAGTGAACTATGGTCACAGTCCAAAGTGGATTGCTGGCACTGTTACAGCCAAGGAGGGTAACAGAGTGTTTATTGTCATGCTCAAGAATGGGCAAACATGCAGGAAACACCTGACCAGGTTAAACTGCGGCACACGGATGAACTGGAACCGATTGAGGAAGATGCAGTCAGTGACCAACCAACCATTGTCCACTCATCAGAGGACTCTGCTGACATTACTGACTCTGAACCTTCAGTCTCTGACGTGGTCATGACCACTCCTATCAGATTGGCTACTCAGCCGTCAGTCTCAATGGACTCAGAACGCTCGCCCAGAGCCAAAGTTGAACTGAAACGATCAACTCGTGAGAGGAAAGCTCCAGACAGTCTTAATTTGTAAAAAGACTGTTGTTAAGATTTTAAAAGGAGGATGTTGTTATGTATTAATGCTTGGGGGTCACCAGACACCAGAGGGCACTACGGTCGGAGGTCATCGGGCTGTACGCATGTGGCATGTGTGCTTGGTCACCTGTCTATAATCTGGGTGTCTTTGTCACGCAGGCACTCTTGGGCTAGAATAAAGATGGATCAGGTTGCATCTGAGTGAGTTTACAGTAACCAGACTCTTCAGTCATTACAACCTTATCGAATGCTTTCTGGAAATCCAAATATGCGACGACATCAACTGGTTCTCCTTTATCCACTCTGTTCGTTACATCCTCAAAAAACTCCAGAAAATTTATCAAACATGATTTCCCTTTCATAAAACCATGCTGACTCTGCTTGACTGCATTATGTTTTTCTAAAGGTTCTGCTACTACTTCCTTAATGACAGACTCCAGCATTTTCCCAATTACAGATATTAGGCTAACTGGTCTATAGTTTCCTGCTTTATGTCTCCCTCCTTTCTTAAATAGAGGTGTTACATTTGTGGTTTTCCAGTCCAATGAGACCTCTCCAGAATTCAGGGAATTTTTGTAGATTACAACCAATGCATCTACTATCTCTGCAGCCACTTCTTTTAAGACCCAAGGATCCATGCCATCAGGTCCAGATGACCTGTCCACCTTTACTCCCATTAGTTTGCCTAGTACTTTATCTCTAGTGATAGTGATTGTTTTAAGTTTCTCCATTACCCCCACCCATCCCCCACCGCAATAGCTCCATCATTGGGACATTTTTAGTGTCCTCTACCATGAAGACTGATACAAAATATTTGTTCAAAGTCTCTGCCATTTCCCTGTTTCCCATTATTAATTCTCCAGTCCCATCTTCTAAGGGACCAATATTTACTTTAGCTACTCTTTTTTATATACATGTAGAAGCTCTTACTGTCTGTTTTTATATTTCTTGCTAGTTTACTCTCATATGCTTTCTTCTCTGTCTTTATCATTTTTTTACTCATCATTTGCTGGATTCTAAAAATTTCCCAATCCTCTGGCCTTCCACTATCCTTCGCAACATTGTATGCCTTTGTTTTCAATGTAATTCCTTAGTTAGCCAGGGATGGTTCATCCTTCTCTTAGCATCTTTATTTCTCACTGGAATAAATCTTTGCTGAGAGTTATGAATTATCTCTTTAAATGTTTGCCACTGCGTTTCTATGGTCTTACCCCTTAGTATATTTTCCCAGTCCACTTTAACCAACTCTGCCTTCAACCTTTGTAATTACCTTTATTTAAGTTCAGGCCCTAGCTTTCTCACCCTCAAACTGAATTTGAAATTCTACCACGCTATAAGAACATAAGAAATAGGAACAGGAGTAAGTCATACGGCCCTTCGAGCTTGCTCTGCCATTCAATAAGATCATGGCTGATCTGATCATGGACTCAGCTCCACTTCCCCGCCCGCTCCCCATAACCCCTTTTCCCCTTATCGTTTAAGAAACTGTCTATTTCTGTCTTAAATTTATTCAATGGCCCAGCTTCCATAGCTCTCTGAGGCAACGAATTCCACAGATTTACAACCGTCTGAGAGAAGAAATTCCTCCTCATCTCTGTTTTAAATGGGTGGCCCCTTATTCTAAGATCATGCCCTCTAGTTCTAATCTTCCCCATCAGTGGAAACATCCTCTCTGCATCCACCTTGTCAAGCCCCCTCATAATCTTATACGTTTCGATAAGATCACCTCTCATTCTTCTGAATTCCAATGAGTAGAGGCCAACCTACTCAACCTTTCCTCATAAGTCAACCCCCTCATCCTCGGAATCAACCTAGTGAACCTTCTCTGAACTGCCTCCAAAGCAAGTATATCCTTTCGTAAATATGGAAACCAAAACTGCATGCAGTATTCCAGGTGTGACCGCACCAATACCTTGCATAGCTATAGCAAGACTTTCCTGCTTTTATACTCCATCCCCTTTGCAATAAAGGCCAAGATACCATTGGCCTTCCTGATCACTTGCTGTACCTGCATACTATCCTTTTGTGATCACTTTTCTCAAGAGGATCCTTCACTACAAGATCATTAATTAATCCAACCTCGTTACACATTACCAGTTTGTTTCCTGGTTGATTCCACAACGTATTGTTCCAAGAAACCATCCCACATACACTCTATGAACTCTTCTTCAAGGTTACCATTGCTAATTTGATTTGTCCAATCAATATGAACATTAAAATTGTCCATAATTCTTAAACTATACCTCCTAGTTCTAGATTCCCCCACAAGAAGAAACATCCTCTCTGCATCTACCCTGTCAAGCCCCCTCAGAATCTTTTATGTTTCAATAAGATAACCTCTCATTCTTCTAAACTCCAATGAGTATAGGCCCAACTTTTTTCATTAGACAACACCTTCATCTCAGGAATCAACCTTGTCAACCTTCTCTGAACTGCCTCCAATGCAAGTTTATCCCTCTTTAAATAAGGAGACCAAAACTGCACGCAGTACTCCAAGTGTGGTCTCACCAATGCCCTGTACAGTCCCCACTTTTATATTCCATCCCCTTTGCAATAAAGTCCAACATTCCTTTTGCCTCCCTAATTACTTGCTGTACATGCATGCTAAGTTTTTGTGTTTCATGTTCCCCCAGATTCCTCTGCGCCTCAGCATTTTGGAATCTCTCCATTTAAATAATAATTTTCTTTTTTATTTTTCCTTCCAAAGTGGATAGGCTCACATTTTCCCACATTATACTCCATGTGCCAAATTTTTGCCCACTCACTTAGCTTATCTATATCCCCTTGCAGATTCTTTGCGGCATCTTCACAACTTGCTTTCCCACCTATCTTTGTATCATCAACAAATTTGACTACATTATACTCGAGCCCTTCATCCAAGTCATTAATATAGATTGTAAATAGTTGAGGCCCCAGCACTGATCCTGTTGGCACCCCATTAGTTACAGTTTACCAACCAGAAAATTATCCATTTATCCCAACTCTCTGTTTTCTGTTCTTTAGCCAATCCTCTATACATGCTAATGTATTACCCCCAACACCATGAGCTCTTACCTTGTGCAGTAACCTTTTATGTGGCACCTAATTGAATGCCTTCTGGAAATCCAAATACATGACATCCACTGGTTCCCCTTTATCCACAATGCTCGATACGTTCTCAAAGAACTCCAGCAAATTTGTCAAACATAATTTCTCTTTCATAAAACCATGCTGACTCTGCTTGTATGTATTATGATTTTCTAAATGTCCTGCTCTTACTTCCTTAATAATGGATTCCAGCATTTTCCCAATGACAGATGTGAAGCTAACTGGTCCATAGTTTTCTGCTTTCTGTCACCTTCCTTTCTTAAATAGGGGCGTTACATTTGCATTATTAATTCACTACTCTCATCCTCTGAGGGACCAACGTTTACTTTTGCTACTCTCTTCCTTTTTCTGTTTTTATATTTCTTGCTAGTTTACTCTCATAAACTATCTTCTCTCTCTTTATTATTGTTTTAGTCGTCCTTTGCTGGTTTCTAAAAATTTCCCAATCCTCCGGCCTTCCACTTCTTTGCAACATTGTATTCATTTTTTTCAATTTAATACCATCCTTTACTTACTTAGTTAGCCACTGATGGTTCATCCTTCTCTTAGAGTTTTTCTTTCTCACTGGAACATATCTTTGCTGAGAGTTATGAAATATCTCCTTAAATGTTTGCCAATGCTTATCTGCTGCCTTACCCTTTAATCTATTTTGCCAGTCCACTTTAGCCAACTCTGCCTTCATACTTTTGTATTTCTCTTTATTTAAGTTCAGGACACTAGTTTGAGACCGAGCTTCCTCACCTGCAAACTGAATTTGAAATGCCGCCATGTTATGATCACTCTTCCCAAGAGGATCCTTTACTATGAGATCATTAATTAATCCATTCTCACTATACATTACCAGATCTAAAATAGTCTGCTCCTGGTTGGTTCCACAACGTATTTTTCTAAGAAATCATTCCGAATACATTCTATGAACTCTTCCTCAAGGCTACCTTTGCCAATTTGATTTGTCCATTCAATGTGAAGATTAAAATCACCCATGATTATTATCGTACCTTTCTTACAAACCTCTATTGTTTCTTGTTTTATACTCTGTGCTACAGTGTAGCTACAGTTAGGGGGCCTATAGACTACCCCCACCAGTGAATTATTTCCATTACTCTTTCTTATCTCCACCCAAACTGATTCTACATCTTGATTTTCTGAGCCAATATCATTTCTCATTACTGCACTGATCACATCCTTTATTAACAGAGCTACCCCAACTTCTTTTCCTTTCTGCCAAGTTAAAGCACATGGGATTAGGGGTAGTGTGCTGACGTGGATTGAGAACTGGTTGTCAGACAGGAAGCAAAGAGTAGGAGTAAATGGGGACTTTTCAGAATGGCAGGCAGTGACTAGTGGGGTACCGCAAGGTTCTGTGCTGGGGCCCCAGCTGTTTACATTGTACATTAATGATTTAGACGAGGGGATTAAATGTAGTATCTCCAAATTTGCGGCTGACACTAAATTGGGTGGCAGTGTGAGCTGCGAGGAGGATGCTATGAGGCTGCAGAGTGACTTGGATAGGTTAGGTGAGTGGGCAAATGCATGGCAGATGAATTATAATGTGGATAAATGTGAGGTTATCCACTTTGATGGTAAAAACAGAGAGACAGACTATTATCTGAATGGTGACAGATTAGGAAAAGGGGAGGTGCAACGAGACCTGGGTGTCATGGTACATCATCATTGAAGGTTGGCATGCAGGTACAGCAGGCAGTTAAGAAAGCAAATGGCATGTTGGCCTTCATAGCGAGGGGATTTGAGTACAGGGGCAGGGAGGTGTTAGTACAGTTGTACAGGGCCTTGGTGAGGCCACACCTGGAGTATTGTGTACAGTTTTGGTCTCCTAACTTGAGGAAGGACATTCTTGCTATTGAGGGAGTGCAGCAAAGGTTCACCAGACTGATTCCCGGGATGGCGGGACTGACATATCAAGAAAGACTGGATCAACTGGGCTTGTATTCACTGGAGTTCAGAAGAATGAGAGGGGATCTCATAGAAACATTTAAAATTCTGATGGGTTTAGACAGGTTAGATGCAGGAAGAATGTTCCCAATGTTGGGGAAGTCCAGAGCCAGGGGTCACAGTCTAAGGATAAGGGGTAAGCTTAGGACCAAGATGAGGAGAAACTTCTTCACCCAGAGAGTGGTGAACCTGTGGAACTCTCTACCACAGAAAGTTGTTGAGGCCAATTCACTAAATATATTCAAGACTGAGATGAGGAGGAATTTCTTTTCTCAGAGGGTTGTAAATCTATGGAATTCTCTGCCCCAGAGAGCTGTGGAGGCTGGGTCATTGAATATATTTAAGGCAGCGATAGACAGATTCATGAGCAATAAGGGAGTAAAGGGTTATGGGGAGCGGGCGGGGAAGTGGAGCTGAGTCCATGATCAGATCAGCCATGATCTTATTAAATGGCGGAGGAGGCTCAATCCTGCTCCTATTTCTTATGTTCTTATGGTAATGCACCATCTTTCAGCTACTAGTGACAATGCATGAGCCTGCAGATCACACAGGGAATTCACTCCTTGGTGAGTGGCTCAGATCTTGAGCGACTCATGAAAACACCACATAACGACCGTGGCACCAATGTCTTTAAACCATTGCATCAGACATCAGTGACAGGATTGGTCCAAGTCAGCATGGATTTATGAAAGGGAAATCATGCTTGATGAATCTTCTGGAATTTTTTGAGGATGTAACTAGCAGAGTGGATGAGGGAGAACCAGTGGATGTGGTATATTTGGACTTTCAAAAGGCTTTTGACAAGATCCCGCACAAGTGATTGGTGTGCAAAGTCAAAGCGCATGGTATCGGCGGTAATGTACTGATGTGGATAGAGAACTGGTTGGCAGACAGAAAGCAGAGAGTCGGGATAAACGGGTCCTTTTCAGAATGGCAGGCAGTGACTAGTGGAGTGCCGCAGGGCTCAATGCTGGGACCCCAGCTCTTTACAATATACATTAATGATTTAGATGAAGGAATTGAGTGTAATATCTCCAAGTTTGCAGATGACACTAAACTGGGTGGCAGTGTGAGCTGTGAGGGGGATGCTAAGAGGCTGCTGGGTGACTTGGACAGGTTAGGTGAGTGGGCAAATGCATGGCAGATGCAGTATAATGCAGTATAAAAGTGAGGTTATCCACTTTGGTGGCAAAAACCCAAAGGCAGAATTTTATCTGAATGGCGGAAGGTTAGGAAAAGGGGAGGTGCAACGAGACCTGGGTGTCATGGTTCATCAGTCATTGAAAGTTGGCATGCAGGTACAGCAGGCAGTGAAGAAGGCAAATGGCATGTTGGCCTTCAGAGCTAGGGGATTTGAGTATAGGAACAGGGAGGTCTTACTGCAGTTGTACAGGGCCTTGGTGAGGCCTCACCTGGAATATTGTGTTCAGTTTTCGTCTCCTAATCTGAGGAAGGATGTTCTTGTTATTGAGGGAGTGCAGTGAAGGTACACCAGACTGATTCCCGGGATGGCAGGACTGACATATGAGGAGAGACTGGATCGACTGGGCCTTTATTCACTGGAGTTTAGAAGGATGAGAGGGGATCTCATCGAAACGTATAAGATTCTGACGGAACTGGACAGGTTAGATGCGGGAAGAATGTTCCCGATGTTGGGGAAGTCCAGAACCAGGGGACATAGTCTTACGATAAGGGGTAGGCCATTTAGGACGGAGATGAGGATAAACCTCTTCACTCAGAGAGTTGTTAACCTGTGGAATTCCCTGCCGCAGAGAGTTGTTGATGCCAGCTCATTGGATATATTCAAGAGGGAGTTAGATATGGCCCTTACAGCTAAGGGGATCAAGGGGTATGGAGAGAAAGCAGGCAAGGGGTACTGAGGGAATGATCAGCCATGATCTTATTGAAAAGCGGTGCAGGCTCAAAGGGCCGAATGGCTTACTCCTGCACCTATTTTCTATGTTTCTATGTTTCTATCAGTGGAAAGAAATTTGTATCAAAGGAACATGAATTCTTGCTCAGCAGTTTATTGGTGTAAATGGTGCAGAAGAGAGTTTAGTTCAATTACAACAGCAGATTTCTGAAGAATTCTTGGTGAGAATACATTGTCAAGCCTTTTAAAAGCAGACTTCCAAACTTTGCATATCATTTTATCAGTTCTTAATCTAGAAAATCTCAATGTATAAAATGTAAGCAAAATGCAGCTTTGATTTTTCCTGAAATTATTACAACTGTAGCACAGTGCAGTTTATTTTAAAAGTACCTTCTATACTGTTTGAACAGAAGGGAGATTTGATGCATCGCAGTGGAAGCAGTTTTCACTCCAATAGCTCTCCATAGTTAACAGTTATCCCATCAGCTGTTTACAGTATGGGTTTTAGCTCACCACCACTTTCTCCTGCCTCTCCACACTGTCAACGGCTACATGCATGGGCATGCTTTGGAGAGGGCAGTAAGAGGAGCGGCAAGCTCCAAACTGGATTAGCGTGTGTCAATTCGGCGTTGCACGCTGATTGACATCATGCTCCTGCTAATAAAAATACTTTCTATGAGTACAGGCAATGGCAGCGCTGCTGACTTGCTGAAAATGGCAGCCACCACTTTCTTCAACAAAATGGTCCTTAACGGGCAATGTCAAAACCTCCAATTTCTAGGCCATGGTCTGTTACTTCCATTATCCAAGTGCCCTTAGACAACTTGTTGATGCAGTTGGAGCTGCACATGCCTGAGTTGGACTTGTTGAACTTCAAGAAATTCCTGTCAATCAGTGCTCAAAATAACCACATGTTGCTATAGGAACGCTATGCAACCCACAGGCAAGTAAATTTACAAGAGTGGTAAAAGTATTATGTAACATACACATCACTATTATTCTTGTGTCCATTCTGCTGGTGCAAGTGCTGTGGCGTGGGTACCACTGACCTCCATTTCTGAAGCTGCCAGAGTATCCGGTGTAAGGGCGGACTAACTTAATACAATTATCCTTGGTAGGTCCCCACATCAGTGTGGCTAAGTCTTGGATACCCACTAAAGGAGGGTACAGGAAGTAGGGTGCCTAATGGCTGTTCAATGGACCATCTCCTAAAGTTCAGGCATCTGAGTTAAGAGCCCCCTTTGTAAGAGGGCTGATTTAAAAAATGTAAGGCAGCATCTCCAAGGTCTTCCAATAAACTATAACAGGCCATAAGTTATCTTCACTACTGCTTCCAAACTGCTGGAAGTAGAGATTCTGATTGAGAATAGCATTAGAAGGAGAAGAACTTGGAGTGGGAGGGGGAAGACCCATGTTGTCGTGGTACACGTAGGTACCAATGACATAGGTAGGACTAAGAAAGAGGTTCTGCTGAGAGAGTTTGAACAGTTAGGGACTAAGTTGAAAAGCAGAACCACAAAGGTAATAATCTCTGCATTATTACCTGAGCCACGAGCAAATTGGCATTGAGTCAATAAAATCAGGGAGATGAATGCGTGGCTCAGAGGTTGGTGTGGGAGAAGTGGGTTTCGATTCGTGGGGCACTGGCACCAATACTCGGAAAAGAGAGAACTGTTCTGTGGGGACAGATTACACCTGAACTATGCTGGGACCAGAGTTCTAGCGAATCGACTAATTAGGGAGGTAGACAGGGCTTTAAACTAAATAATGGGCCGGGGGGTGGGGGGGGGGGGGTTGCGGGGGTGCGGGTTGTGGAGGACGGTCGCAGGAGAGAGCAATCTAGAATTCTAGAATGCTAAAGAGAAAAGAAAAGGAAGCAATGCAGGAAAGTGATTGTGGTAAGGATAACCAGATTATGTCAGGAAGGAACAGAGCATATAAACAAAAGGGTGCACGAGCAAATAGGATCCAGGTAAGAAAAAATAGCGGTAAGACAAATAGGGCTATAGTACAAAATAATGTCAAGATGTCTAATAATGTTAAAAAAACAAATTTAAAAGCATTGTATCTGAATGCACGAAGCATCTGTAAGAAAGTAGAATTAACAGCGCAAATAGATTTAAACGGATACGATATAGTTGCCAATTATGGAGACATGGTTGCAGGGTGACCAGGATTGGAAACTGAATATCCAAGGATATTCGATATTTAGGAAGGACAGGCAAAAAGGAAGAGGGGGTGGTGTGGCATTGTTAGTAAAGGATGAAATCAGAGCAATAGTGAGAAAGGATATTGGCGCAGAAAATCAAGATGTAGGGCCCAAGTTTCCACAGGATAAAAAACGGGCGCCCCTCCGAGCTGGGCGCCCGTTTTTCACGCCTAAAACGGCGGCAGAAAAAAAACGCGCTATTCTCGAGCGCTCTGCAGCTCCTTGTCTGTTTGGCGCGGCGCCCAGGGGGGGCGGAGCCTACACTCGCGCCGATTTTGTAAGTGGGAGGGGGCGGGTACTATTTAAATTAGTTTTTTTCTTGCCTGCAACGCTGCGCGTGCGCGTTGGAGCGTTCGCGCATGCTCAGTGTGAAGGAAACATTGGCACTCGACCATTTTTGTAGTTCTTTGTAGCTGTTTAATTTTTGAAAATTTTTTAATAAAACCATATTGCCATCAGCACATCAGCACTGAGGCTTCCCTTCTCACTGTCTCCTTCCCCTCCCTCCCCTGCGCGGCAACAAGCCGCTGTCTCCTTCCCCTCCCTCCCCTGTGCGGCAACAAGCCGCTGTCTCCTTCCCCTCCCTCCCCTGTGCGGCAACAAACGGTGGTTTCCTTCGAACGATACCTACTTTCACACAGGTAGGAAGATGGTTTATTTAATCTTTTCTTTCCTTATAAATGTTTATTCAGGTTGGATTTATTTGTATAATATTTGTAGAAGTATAAATAAGGATTTATTGTAGAATTTAATGAGTTCCCTTCCCCCCCCCCTCCCCCCCACCTCGTTCTGGACGCCTAATTTGTAACCTGTGCCTGATTTTTTAATGTGTAGAACAGGTTTTTTCAGTTCTACAAAAATCTTCACTTGCCCCATTCTACTTTAGTTTGGAGTACGTTTTCATTGTGGAAACTTTGAAATCAGGCGTCAGTGGCCGGACTCGCCCCCTTTTGAAGAAAAAATTCTGTTCTAAAGTAGAACTGTTCTACCTGACTAGAATTGCAGAAAAAAAAATGTGGAGAATTGCGATTTCTAAGATAGTCCATTCTCCACCAGTTGCTCCTAAAAATCAGGCGCAAATCATGTGGAAACTTGGGCCCATAGAATCAGTCTGGGTGGAGTTAAGGAGCACCAAGGGGCAGAAAACATTGGTGGGAGTTGGCTGTAGGCCTCCAAATAGTAGTGGTAGTGTAGGGGATGGCATCAAACAGAAAATTAGAGATGCATGTAACAAGGGTACTATAGTAATCGTAGGTGATTTTAATCTACATATAGATTGGTCAAACCAAATTAGTAATAATACTGTGGCAGATGAATTCCTGGAGTGTGTACGAGATAGTTTTTTAGACCAGTATGTTGAGGAGCCTACTAGGGAACAGGCTAGCCTAGATTGGGTATTGTGTAATGAGAAGAGGTTAATTAACAGTCTTGTTGTGTGGGGTCCTTTATGGAAGAGTGATCACAACATGATTGAATTCTTTATTAAGATGAAAAGTGAAATAGTCCAATCCGAAACTAGGGTCCTAAATCTAAACAAAGGAAACTACGAAGGTACGAGGAATGAACTGGCTATGATAGATTGGGAAGATTCATTAAAAGGCATGACGGTGGATAGGCAATGGCTAATATTTAAGGAACGAATGCATGAATTGCAATAGTTATACATTCCTTTCTGGCGTAAAAACACAAAACGAAAAGTGGCCTAACCATGGCGAACAAAGAAATTTAAGGATAGTATTAGATCCAAAGAGGAGTTATACAAAGTTGCCAGAAAAAGTAGCAAGCCTGAGGATTGGGAGCAGTTTAGAATTCAGCAAAAAAGGACCAAGAGATTGATTAAGAGGGGAAAAATAGAATATGAGAATAATCTTGCAAGGAACATAAAAAATGACTGCAAAAGTTTTGACAAGTACGTAAAAAGAAAAAGATTAGTGAAGACAAATGTAAGTCCTTTACAGACAGAAATGGGAGAATTTGTAATGGGGAACAAAGAAATGGCAGAACAATTAAATAAATATTTCAGTTCTGTCTTCACGGAAGAGGACACAAATAACGTCCCTTAAGTGCTAGGTAACCAAGGGACTAGTGAGCAAGAGTAATTAAGGGAAACATAGAAACATAGAAATGTAGGAAAATAGGTGCAGGAGTAGGCCATTCGGCCCTTCACCTCAGTACAGCTTCCCTGCTTTCTCTCCACACCCCTTGATCCCTTTAGCCGTAAGGGCCATATCTAACTCCCTCTTGAATATATCCAACGAACTGGCATCAACAACTCTCTGTGCGGTAGAGAATTCCACATTCCAGGTGAACAACACTCTGAGTGAAGAAGTTCCTCCTCATCTCGGTCCTAAATGGTTTACCCCTTACCCTTAGACTGTGACCCCTGGTTCTGGACTCCCCCACATCGGAAACATTCTTCCTGCCTCTAACCTGTCCAGTCCCGTCAGAATTTTATATGTTTCTATGAGATCCCCTCTCATTCTTCTAAACTCCACTGACTATAGGCCCAGTCGATCCAGTCTCTCCTCATATGTCAGTCCTGCCATCCCGGGCATCAGTCTGGTGAACCTTTGCTGCACTCCCTCAGATTAGGAGACCAAAACTGAACACAATATTCCAGGTGACGCCTCACCAAGGCCCTGTACAACTGCAGTAAGACCTCCCTGCTCCTATACTCAAATCCCCCAACTATGAATGCCATTTGCCTTCTTCACCGCCTGTTGTACCTGTATGCCAACTTATAAGAACATAAGAACATAAGAATTAGGAACAGGAGTAGGCCATTTAGCCCCTCGAGCCTGCTCCGCCATTCAACAAGATCATGGCTGATCTGGCTATGGACTCAGCTCCACTTACCCGCCCGCTCCCCGTAACCCTTATTCCCTTATTGGTTAAAAATCTATCGATCTGTGAGTTGAATACATTCAATGAGCTTGCCTCAACTGCTTCCTTGGGCAGAGAATTCCACAGATTCACAACCCTCTGGGAGAAGAAATTCCTTCTCAACTCGGTTTTAAATTGGCTCCCCCGTATTTTGAGGCTGTGCCCCCTAGTTCTAGTCTCCCCGACCAGTGGAAACAACCTCTCTGCCTCTATCTTGTCTATCCCTTTCATTATTTTAAATGTTTCTAAAAGATCATCCCTCAGCCTTCTGAACTCCAACGAGCAAAGACCCAGTCCACTCAATCTATTATCATAAGGTAACCCCCTCATCTCCGGAATCAGCCTAGTGAATCGTCTCTGTACCCCCTCCAAAGCTAGTATATCCTTCCTAAAGTAAGGTGACCAAAACTGCATGCAGTACTCCAGGTGCGGCCTCACCAGTATCCTATACAGTTGCAGAAGGACCTCCCTGCTTTTGTACTCCATCTCTTTCAATGACTGATGTACCATGACACCCAGGTCTCGTTGCACCTCCCCTTTTCCTAATCTGCCGCCATTCAGATAATATTCTGCCTTCGTGTTTTTGCCACCAAAGTGGATAACCTCACATTTATCCACATTATACTGTATCTGCCATACATTTGCCCTCTCACCTAACCTGTCCAAGTCACCCTGCAGCCTTTTAGCATCCTCCTCACAGTTCACACCATCACCCAGCTTAGTGTCATCTGCAAACTTGGAGATATTACACTCAATTCCTTCATCTAAATCATTGATATATATTGTAAATAGCTGGGGTCCCAGCACTGAGCCCTGCGGCACTCCATTAGTCACTGCCTGCCAGTCTGAAAAGGACCCATTTATCCCAACTCTCTACTTCCTGTCTGCCAACCAGTTTTCTATACACATCAATACATTACCCCCAATACCATGTGCTTTAATTTTGCACACCAATCTCTTGTGTGGGACCTTGTCAAAAGCCTTTTGAAAGTCCAAATACACCACATCCACTGGTTCTCCCTTGTCCACTCTACTAGTTACATCCTCAAAAAATTCTGGAAAAATTGTCAAGCATGATTTCCCTTTCATAATTCCATGTTGACTTGGACCAATCCTGTCACTGCTTTCCAAATGCGCTGCTATTTCAGCTTACTAATTGATTCCAACATTTTCCCCACTACTGATGTCAGGCTAACTGATCTATAATTACCCGTTTTCTCTCTCCCTCCTTTCTTAAAAAGTGGTGTTACATTAGCTACCCTTCAGTCTATAGAGAAATGATAATTAGTAAGAAACTAGTGCTGGAGAAACTAATGGGACTGAAGGCAGATAAATCCCCATGTTCCTTGAGCTGGCCTTCCCCTGCCCGCTGGGTCTCGCTTAGGGCGGCGATGTCGAAGTCAAACCGTCTAAGATCCCGGGCAACTATGGCAGCGCGGCGTTTCGGCCTGTCGCTATTGGAGTTGTCCATTAGGGTCCTGACGTTCCAGGTCCCTAACTTCATATTAGATGAGTGGAAGATGCCTGTGCATGAGTTCTTTTAACGTGGGATGGTCGTTGCACACTGGCTACCACACAGACTTAGCTGAGCAAAGTCTTGGTCCAGTGGCAAGGGGGTCCAAGACGACCGGAGACCAGGCACTGCTGTGTTAGCCTAGTTGCCTACGGCGAGGTGTTGGCCGCAAGCTTGGCACTGAGTAGCGCCCTTGATGGTAGATGACCTGCTGTTTGGTTGAGGGCAGGCATTAGGAAGGTCAGTAGTCCCCTGGAGTTCAGTGTGGAAGGTCAGGGTGCTCACAGCCATGATACTCACCACGTGCTGGGGGTGAAGAGGCCAGGTCATCAGCCGGGAAGGAGAGGCCCAGTCATCATTGAAGAGGAGGAGGCCCAATCGCCGCCGAGGAGGAGAGGCCCAGTCGCCATCACTGGAGGAGGCCCGTTCGCCATTGGAGGGGGCCCGGTTATCATTGGGAATGGCCCGATCGTCGTTGATCACCGCTGGAGGGGCCCGATCGCCTGGTCGGAGGCTCACCTGGTTCACCGAGCGTCGTCGAGGATTGTCATTCCTTGTAGTCGTGGAGGAGAGGCCCAGCTTCCGCTGTTGGAGGTGGCCTGATCGCCGCTGGAGGAGGTCCGATCGTGGTTGGAGGGTTGGATGCCCGATCACCTGGCCGGAGGCTCACCTGGCTCGCCGGGCATTGCCGAGGATCAAGGATCGGGTGGGGCACCTGAGTCGACGGCGAAGAAAGAGGTCCAGGTCCAGGTCGCCGTTGCAGGAGGCTCGGTCGCTGGTAGTCCGGTCATCGTCGCCGGTGAGCGGCGTGGATGTTTGGAGGGGAGGTTCGCGCTTGAGGTAGGCCCGAATTTGTGGGATTTGTAGGTTAGGGTGCAAGATAGCCGCCGGGGTGGCAGCTCCCTAGGGAGCTCCCCTATCAAAACAACTTTACCCTTGTCATCTCCCGCCATCCGACAACTTTTCACCCTCAACCTCCCCCCTCCCACTGTCTAAACTAAGCAATCGGATATGCCCGAGCATGTAGTCGAATCCAAAGGGGGAATTCAACAGAGACAATGGCTAGCTGAACGGCGATTCATCCCATTGCAAGGGACAATGCGGCCAGTAATGGGGCCATCAACACCTGTTAATGGTGTGCTTAAAAACAGCTACACAGACAGTCAGAGATGATCGACTGGTAATGGACCTTTTGTTTCCAACAATGGCTCATGTTGGAGGTGTGGAGGCAAACACACAGCCAGAGCTTGCAGGTATCAGCAATATACTTGCAGAAATTGCAACATCAGCAGTCACTTGGCGCGTATGTGCAGGAAGCCTGCAGCCAGGTTAATGTACGAGGAGGACGGGCCCGATGTAAGCCCTACGGGGTCAAATGGATACTGGGGGAAATCGCTGAAAGCTGAAGTTCAGCGAGTTCATGTGGAGCACATATACAGTTCATACACCAGGACGCCACCGATAATGATGAAAGTGCTCCTCAATGGCATCCCAGTATCAATGGAGCTAGACACAGGGGCCAGCCAGTCCCTGATGAGTATCAAACAGTTCGACAAGTTGTGGGCATCCAAGGCCAGGAGGCCAAAATTATGCACCGCTACGGAAATACACAAAGGAGATCATTCCGGTGCTAGGCAGTGCCACGGTAGTCGTGACCCACAAAGATTCGGAGAACAGGTTGCCACTCTGGATTGTACCGGGAGACGGTCCCGCACTGCTGGTTGTCATGAACTGGAAATGGGGCGATGTCACGCAATTTCTTCTTTGGAGCGAATATCATGCTCACAGGTCCTGGACAAATTTGACTCACTATTTCAGCCCGGCATTGGCACTTTCATTGGCACATAAACCTGGACAGCAGGCCAGTACACCACAAGGCCAGAGCAGTGCCATACGTGATGCGGGAAAAGATAGAAGGCGAAATGGACCGCCTGCTGAGGGAAGGCATCATCTTGCCAGTCGAATTCAGTGACTGGGCGAGCCCGATTGTGCTGGTGCTTAAGACCGATGGGTCAGTCAGGATATGTGGTGATTACAAGGCCACCATCAATCGGGTGTCACTCCAAGACCAGTACCCGCTAACGAGAGCGGAGGACCTCTTTGCGACACTATCCGGTGGCAAACATTTTTCAAAATTGGACCTAACCTCAGCTTACATGACCCAGGAGCTGGCGAGTGAGTCGAAGAAGCTGACCACCATCACGACACACAAGGGATTGTTTGAGTACAACAGATGTCCGTTTGGGATTCGCTCAGCCGTCGCGATCTTTCAATGCAATATGGAAAGACTCCTCAAGTCGATTCCAAGAACAGTGGTTTTTCAAGATGACATCCTCATCACGGGTTGCGATACTGAGGAACACCTCCGCAACCTGGAGGAGGTGCTACGCAGGTGGACTGGGTAGGTCTGCGACTGAAAAAGGTGAAGTGCGTCTTCCTAGCACCAGAGGTAGAATTCCTGGGGATGAGGGTAGCAGCAGACGGGATCAGACCTACTGCGTCCAAAACAGAAGCGATCCAGAGAGCACCCAGATCCCGTAACACAACGGAGCTGCATTCGTTCCTCGGGCTCCTGAACTATTTTGGTAACTTTCTTCACAAATTGAGCACGCTGTTAGAGCCGCTACACGTGCTCCTACGCAAAAGTCGTGAATGGGTCTGGGGGGACAGCCAGGAAAGGGCTTTTTATAGAGCACGAAATTTGTTATGCTCCAATAAACCGTTAACGCTATATGACCCATGTAAGAAACTTGTTTTAACATGCGACGCGTCATCCTATGGGGTAGGGTGTGTGTTGCAGCATGTGAATGCCAAGGGTCAGTTACAGCCGGTAGCTTATGCTTCCAGAAGTCTGTCCCAGGCAGAACGGGGCTACGGGATGGTAGAAAAGGAAGCGCTTGCATGTGTATATGCAATAAAAAAAATGCACCAGTACCTGTTCGGCAGGTAATTTGAGCTGGAGACAGATCACAAACACCTAACGTCCCTTTTGGCCGACAACAAGGCCATAAATGCAAATGCATCGGTTCGCATACAGAGGTGGGCACTCACGTTAGCCGCCTATGACTATACAATTCGGCTCAGACCGGGCACTGAAAACTGCGCCGATGCACTCAGCAGGCTCCCACTAGCCACCACCGAGGGGGCAACCGAGCATGCTGCTGAGATGGTCATGGCTGTGGAAGCTTTCGAAAGCGAAGGCTCACCAGTGACAGCCCGTCAGATCAAAGTCTGGACAAATAGAGACCCGCTACTGTCTTTAGTCAAGAAATGTGTCCTTAATGGGGACTGGGCAGCCACATACTGGGCATGCCCTGAGGAATTCAAACCATTTCACAGGCGCAAGGATGAACTCTCGATTCAGGCCGATTGCCTACTATGGGGAAACTGAGTAGTCATGCCCCAGATGGGCAGAGATGTTCATCAGAGAACTCCACAATGAGCACCCAGGCATTGTCATGATGAAGGCAATTGCCAGGTTACACATTTTGTGGCCAGGGATAGATGCAGACCTGGAACTTAGTGTTCACAGGCGCAACACGTGCACCCAGCTGGACAATGCGCCCAGGGAAGCCCCCCTTAGCCCCTGGTCCTGGCCCGCCAAACTATGGTCACGCATCCATGTGGACTACGCAGGTCCTTTCATGGGAAAAATGTTTTTGGTTGCAGTGGACGCCTACTCCAAATGGATCGAGTGTGACATTCTCAATTCAAGCACATCCTCAGCCACAGTAGAAAGTCTACAGGCAATGTTTGCCGCCCATGGTCTACCTGACGTCTTGGTCAGTGACAATGGCCCGTGCTTTACAAACATTGAATTCCAGGACTTCATGGCAGGAAATGGTATTAACCATGTCAGAACAGCATTGTTCAAGCCGGCCTCAAAGGGCCAGGCGGAACGAGCAGTGCAGATAATCAAACAGGGGATGCTCAGAATCCAAGGGGGTTCCCTACAAAGCCGCTTATCACGCCTCCTGTTGGCCAATAGATCCCGACCTCACTCGCTCATAGGGGTCCCACCCGCAGAGCTGCTAATGAAAAGGACGCTCAAAACCAGGTTATCCCTTATACACCCCACCATGAAAGAAATTTATGAGACCAGGTGCCAGTCACAATGTGACTACCATGACGGGAATGCGAGAGGGCAATGTATTGATGTCAATGACCCTGTCTTTGTTCTCAACTACGTTGCAGGGCCTAAATGGCTCGCAGGCACTGTGATTGTCAAAGAGGGGAATAGGATTCTGGTAGTTAAACTTACCAATGGACAAATCTGCCGCAAACACGTGGATCAAACAAAAAGGAGGTTCAGCAACTCCATAGAAGAAACAGAGGAAGAACACGATGTAGAGTTCACTCCTCCACAGGTGACCGAACACCGGAACCAAGTGGGGGAGAGCCCAGTCACTGTGGCTAGCAGATACTCAGGCCAGCGCCCAACAACCGGTGCCCCAACTCAGGCACTCTACAAGGGAGCGTAAACCACAAGAGAGACTTAACCTGTGATCCCAATAAGACTTTGGGGGGGAGGTGATGTCATGTATTTAACTGTCATTGTAACCCATGTATAAACTGACTAGTTGTACACTGTGAGAACATTGACCACTAGGTGGTGAACTTGTGGGAGATACTCCTAACCTGGTCTTTCAGGTATAAAAGGGGAAGCTCCACTCACCTTCATCACTTCAGTGCTGGAATAAAAGTTGCTGGTCACAGAGTGACCTTCTCTTAAGCATGGGCCTCGTGTGCATTTGTACTGTATCGTAAGGACATATCATCCCCAAGCAATTATAGTCCGACACCTTACTTTCCCTCTGGTACTGACCGTCACAGTGTCCTCTTGGCCACTATGCTGAAATAAAAGCCACCGCAAAAGAAACATTTCATTGCAACTTCATCCATCAATCCATCCAATATAATCTAACAAAGTCAACTAATCACCCTTGTGCATTCTTTTCAGTGTCTTTGCCTGTCCGAGTGCTCCTACACAGTCATCATTATCAAAGGCAGTCCATCGAGTCGAGGATGACTTGCTTCCACACCAAAAAGGGATGAGTTCACAGGTGTTTCAATGGAGGATCTAATATTCCAGGTCCCGAACTACATCTTGAAGGGTGGAAGATGCCTGTGCTTGGATTTTTTTAAAGTATGGTGGCCGTTGCACACCAGCCACCACACGGGCTTGACAGAGCTTGGTCTTGATCCAGTGGCAAGGATTAACCAGGACGACTGGAGACCAGCTCTGCTCCACGGACCTAGTGCACACACATATCGCAGTGTGGGCCTGCCCGTGCTGCCCCTGGGCCCTCGCCTTTTCTGACCCGAACTCGCGCCTCTCCCTGGCCCCGATCACATCCCTCTGCAATCTCTCGCCACTCCTTTGCCCCGACCTCACCGTTCCTGCTGTACCTGCCCACGCTCCAATCACCGACCTGGACCTTGATGACATCCCTCTTCGCTGCCATCACCTTCCTACACCAGCTCGAGTTGTACCTTGCAGTGGCATGCCACCATGCTGTCCAGGGGCCACCGCTCGCCGCTCCTTTTATGGCCCCGACCTGCCGCTGATAGTCTCTCGTGTGCTACCCCAGCGACTGCAGCATGGCTGGTGGATGTCTGCTGACTTTCAGTGGCAGAAACTGCAGATGGCCTTGCAGGATGACCTCGACCACCTCTGGGCCTGGAAGGCCCGGCTGCAGACAGCACCACCTTGACAGGGGCAGCAGCAGTCTGGGCTGGCTGGCTGACAGGCAACAGCAAGGGCACTGGCAGAGTTGCAGTGGTGGGAGTGAAAATGTTGTCATCCTGATAGAGAACAGCAAGTTCAGCCTTCACGGATCCAATGCCACTCCCTGGGGACATCGTCTCAGCAATCCTAGTAATCTGCTGGAGTGCAGACTGCTGTGACACTCTGCCGGTTAAGTTCTGCTGGCGCTGATTCTGCGCCACCTTTTCCTGCAAGAGAAAGGGAAGTGTCAGTGAGTGTGCTGTAATATGTTGTGGTTGTCATGTTTGAATAGCTGACAGCGTGTTCAAGCTGTGAGATGTGGGTGTAAGGCTTGCAGGAGTGATAAGTGTGCGAGGATGAGATGTAGCTATGAATGTGAGGTGTGAGCTGTATTTGGTAGAGATTATTGGTAGGTGAGTGATTGTCGTGTGGTGCATTGAGCAGTGTGTGAGGCCAATGGTGCAGATGGTGGCATATGGCATTTGAAGATGAATTTACTGACCTTGACCAGTCGTGTGAGGTCATTAATCTCCTGCACTGCATCCACGTCTTGGAGTTACACTTTTTCTTGCATTTACCACGGTGACTATCTGCTGCCACTGCACTCTGGTCTGTTGCCTGGAGGTCTCCCGGTCCCCTGTAGAAAGAGGACTTCTGCCTTGGAGTTGAGCTCCTGGACCAAGGTCTCCAGTGCTGCATTGGAGAATCTTGGTGCACACTCTCTCCCCTGTTGTGCCATCATTATAACTTTCTTGTCCACTCTCTGACCAGCCACTTCAATCACCTGTTGTAGGCAACAGGCAACTCCCCTTTAAGAGTGCAGATTGCCTCTAAGTAGTGCAGGCTAGCTTTAATTGGAACTAGCTACGTATGAACTTGGGCCCCCCGCTGAGTGTTCAGTCACTCAGCAGTGCATTCTGCGCTGGGCTGAACACTACAATCATGCTGCTCAACAGGCAGCACAAAGTTTGCATGCTGCCTGCAGTCCTTCGAATGGGCGCAGGTTGATCATGCATCACGATCCCCACGCCCCTTTTCATAGGGCAACTAATTTTTAGGTCACAATGCTTTTGTCTCTTATATCATGCCAACAAATTAATTGAAACTATTTATTGAAGCCGTTCGGTGCTGCAATGGCAATGGGGTCATTTGAATAATAGGGCCATGATGCCAGTGGCAATACTGAGACTGTGACAGTATGGGCACTACATGTCATCTGTCCTGTGACTGCACTGGCACTACCGTGGCACACCTTTCAAGAAATCATTGAAATTTACAGCACAGAAGGAGGCCATTTCGGACCATCATGTTCATGCCGGCCGACATAGACCTATCCAGCCTAAGCCCACTTTCCAGTTCTTAGTCTGTAGCCTTGTAGGTTACGGCACTTCAATTGCATATCCAGGTACTTTGTAAATGTGGTGAGGGTTTCTGCCTCTACCACCCTTTCAGACAGTGAGTTCCAGACTCCCACCACCCTCTGTGTGTAAAGATTTTCCCTCAAATCCCCTCTAAAGTTCCTACCAATTACTTTAAATATATGCCCCCTGGTTGTTGACCTATCTGCAAATGGAAATAGGTCCTTCCTATCCGCCCTATTTGGGCTCCTCATAATTTTCTACGCATCAATAAAATCTCTCTGAGCTGTTCCAAAAAAAACAACCCTCCCAATCTTTCCTCATAGCTGAAATTTTCCAGATCAGGCAACATCCTCGTAAATCTCCTCTGTGCCCTCTCTAATGTAATCACATCTTTCCTGTAATGTGGTGACCAGAACTGCACGCAGTAATCTAGCTGTTGCAGAACTAATATTTTATAAAGTTCAAGCATAACCTCCCTGCTCTTGTATTCTATGCCTCGGCTAATAAAGGCAAGCATTCCGTATGCCTTCTTAACCATCTTATCTACCTGACCTGCTACCTTCAGAGATTTGTGGACCTGCACTCCAAGGTCCCTTTGTTCCTCTGCACTTCTCATTGTCCTACCATTTATTGTGTATTCCCTTGCCTTGTTAGCCCTCCCCAAATGCATTACCTCATACTTCTCAGGATTGAATTCCATTTGCCACTGTTCTGCCTACTTGACAGTTGATTAATATCTTCCAGCAGTCTGCAGCTTTCTTCTTCATTATCAACCACACAGCCAATTTTTGTATCATCTCCAAACTTCTTAATCATAACCCCTACATTCAAGTCTAAGTCATTGATATATACCACAAAAAGTAAGGGACCGAGTACTGAGCCCTGCAGAACCCCACTAGAAACAGCCTTTCAGTCACAAAAACACCCGTCAACCATTACTCTTTGCTTGCTGCCACTGAGCCAATATTGGATCCAACTTGCTTCTTTGCCTTGGATCCCATGGGCTTTTACTTTCATGACCAGTCTGCCATGTGGGACCTTATCAAAAGCCTTGCTAAAATCCATATACACTACATCAAATGCACTATCCTCATCAACCCTCCTTGTTACCTCCTCAAAAAATTCAATCAAGTGACAGTACTGGCACTACTGCGTCATATGATGGAACTGGTAGAAATATCAACTAGTGACTAGTGGAGTGCCGTAGGGCTCAGTGCTGGGACCCCAGCTATTTACAATATACATCAATGATTTGGATGAAGGAATTGAGTGTAATACTTCCAAGTTTGCAGATGACACTAAACTGGGTGGCGGTGTGAGCTGTGACTGGGAACGCTAAGAGGCTGCAGGGTGACTTGGACAGGTTAGGTGAGTGGGCAAATGCATGGCAGATGCAGTATAATGTGGATAAATATGAGGTTATCCACTTTGGGGGCAAAACCCCAAAGACAGAATATTATCTGAATGGTGGCAGATTAGAAAAAGGGGAGGTGCAATGAGACCTGGGTGTCATGGTTCATCAGTCATTGAAAGTTGGCATACAGGTACAGCAGGCGGTGAAGAAAGCAAATGGCATGTTGGCCTTCATAGCTAGGGGATTTGAGTACAGGAGTGGGGAGGTCTTGCTGCAGTTGTACAGGGCCTTAGTGAGGCCTCACCTGGAATATTGTGTTCCGTTTTTGTCTCCTAATCTGAGGAAGGACGTTCTTGCTATTGAGGGAGTGCAGCGAAGGTTCACCAGACTGATTCCGGGATGGCTGGACAGACATATGAGGAGAGATTGGATCAACTGGGCCTTTATACATTGGAGTTTAGAAGGATGAGAGGGGATCTCATAAAAACATACAAGATTCTGACGGGATGGGACAGGTTAGATGCGGGTAGATTGTTCCCGATATTGGGGAAGTCCAGAACCAGGGGACACAGTCTTAGGGTAAGGGGTAGGCCATTTAGGACTGAAATGAGGAGAAACTTCTTCACTCAGAGAGTTGTTAACCTGTGGAATTCCCTGACGCAGAGAGTTGTTGATGCCAGTTCATTGGATATATTCAAGAGGGAGTTAGATATGGCCCTTACGGCTAAGGGGATCAAGGGGTATGGAGAGAAAGCAGGAAAGAAGTACTGAGGGAATGATCAGCCATGAACTTTGTCATATAGTCAACTATCATTGTAATCCATGTATAAGCTGACCTAAGTTGTACACCTTGAGCACATTGACCATAACGGGGTGAACTTGTGGGAGACACTCCGAACCTGGACATTTAGGTATAAAAGGGGAAGCTGTACCCACCTTCATCACTTGAGGTCTTGGTAATAAAGGTAACTGGTCACAGAGTGACCTTCTCTCAAGCATGGGCCTTGTGTCCATTTATACTGTATAGTAAGGACATATCATTGGCGACGAGAAACTGGGATTTAAACCACGCGAGCATGGCCACTAGCAGCACAGAAGAGAGGTACTGTGTTGGTGATGATTGGGACGACTTTCTTGAGACACTACAGCAAAGTTTTGTCACTAAGGAATGGTTGAGACAGGATTCGGCCGACAAACGCAGGGCTCATCTCCTAAAGGTTTGTGGATCCAGAATGTACTCCCTGATGAGGGACCTTCTAGTGCCAGAGAAGCCGCCGGACAAGACGTTCGAAGAGCTCAGTAAGTTAATCAGTGAACACCTTAAACCAGCGAGTAGCATGCACATGGCGAGACATCGGTTTTACACGCACTGGCGGCGAGAAGGGCAAAGCGTTCCAGACTTCATGGCAGATCTCCGGCGACTGGACCAGATGCATGCAGAGCGGAGATGCTGTGAGACTTTTTTATTGAGGGCATCGGGCACGCTGGGGTTTTCAGGAAACTGATTGAGACCAAAGACTTGACCTTGGAAGCAGCGGCTCTGATAGCCCAGACATTTATCTCAGGGGAGGAAGAGACCAGAATGATGTATGACAAAAATCTTGGCTCAAATGCGGCAAACGATCAGGGAGTCAACATTGTTAACGTGGCACACAGTTCTCTAGGCAGACAAGGGCAATCGGACATGCCTCAGCATGTAGCCGAACCCAAAGGGGGAATTCAACAGAGACAATGGCTAGGTGAACGGTGATTCATGCCATCGCAATAGACAATGCGGCCAGTAATGGGGCCATCAACACCTGTTAATGGTGCACTTAAGGACAGTTACAGAGACAGTCAGAGACGATCGACTGGTAATGAACCTTTTGTTTCCAACAATGGGGCCTCCAGCTCATGCTGGAGGTGTGGAGGCAAACAACCAGCCAGAGCTTGCAGGTATCAACAATATACCTGCAGAAACTGCAACGTCAGCGGTCACTTGGCGCATATGTGCAGGAAGCCTGCAGCCAGGTTGATGTACGAGGAGGACGGGCCCGATGTAAGCCCTACGAGGCCAAATGAATAATGGAGGAAATCACTGGAAGCTGAAGTTCAGCGAGCTCATGTGGAGCACATATACAGTTCAGATACCAGGACGCCACCGATAATGATGAAAGTGCTCCTCAATGGCATCCCAGTATTAATGGAGCTAGACATGGGGGCAGCCTGTCCCTGATGAGTATCAAACAGTTCAAAAGGTTGTGGGTGTCCAAGGCCAGGAGGCCAAAATTATTGCCGATTGACGCACAGCTACGGACATATACAAAGGAGATCATTCCGGTGCTAGGCAGCGCCACGGTAGTCGTGACCCACAAAGATTCGGAGAACAGTTTGCCACTCTGGATTGTCCCGGGTACGGTCCCGCACTACTGGGGAGGAGTTGGCTGGCTGTCATGAACTGGAAATTGGGCGATGTCAATGCAATTTCTTCTGTGGAGCGAGTATCATGCTCACAGGTCCTGGACAAATTTGACTCATTATTTCAACCCGGCATCGGCACTTTCATGGCGGCCAAGGTAGTGTCTCACATAAACCCGGACGCCAGGCCAGTACACCACAAGGCCAGAGTGGTGCCGTACGTGATGCGGGAAAAGATAGAAGGCTAATTGGACCACCTGCTGAGGGAAGGCATCATTTCGCCAGTCGAATTCAGTGCCTGGGCGAGCCCGATCATGCAGGTGCTCAAGGCGGATGGGTCAGTCAGGATATGTGGCGATTACAAGGCCACCATCAATTGGGTGTCACTCCAAAACCAGTACCCGCTACCGAGAGCGGAGGACTTCTTTGCGACACTATCCGGTGGCAAGCTTTTTTCAAAATTGGACCTGACCTCAGCTTACATGAACCAGGAGCTGGCGAGTGAGTCGAAGAAGCTGACCACCATCACGACACACAAGGGGTTGTTTGAGTATAACAGATGTCTGTTCGGGATTCGTTTGACTGCCGCGATCTTTCAGCGAAATATGGAAAGCCTCCTCAAGTCGATTCCAAGGACGGTGGTTTTTCAAGACAACATCCTCATCACGGGTCGCGATACTGAAGAACACCTCCACAACCTGGAGGAGGTGCTACGCAGACTGGACCGGGTAGGGCTGCGAATGAAAAAGGCGAAGAGCATCTTCTTAGCTCCAGGGGTAGCAGTAGACGGGATCAGACCTACTGCATCCAAAATGGAAGTGATCCAGAGAGCACCCAGACCTCATAACACGACGGAGCTGCATTCGTTCCTGAAGCTCCTGAACAATTTTGGTAACTTTCTTCCCAAATTGAGCACGCTGTTAGAGCCGATACACATGCTCCTACACAAAGGTCGTGATTGGGTCTGGGGGGACAGCCAGGAAAGGGCTTTTGATAGAGCACGCAATTTGTTATGCTCCAACAAACTTTTAACGTTATATGACCTCTGTAAGAAACTTGTTTTAACATGCGATGCGTCGTCCTATGGGGCCGGGTGTGTGTTGCAGCATGTGAATGCCAATGGTCAGTTACAGCCGGTAGCTTATGCTTCCAGAAGTCTGTCCCAGGCAGAAAGGGGCTACGGGATGGTAGAAAAGGAAGTGCTAGCATGTGTATATGCAGTAAAAAAAATGCACCAGTACCTGTTTGGCAGGAAATCTGAGCTGGAGACAGATCACAAACCCCGAGCATCCCTTTTGACTAACAGCAAGGCCATAAATGCGAATGCATCGGCCCGCATACAGAGGTGGGCACTCATGTTAGCCGCCTATGACTACACAATTCGACACAGACCGGGCACTGAAAACTGCGCCGATGCACTCAGCAGGCTCCCACTAGCCACCACTGAGGGGGCAACTGAGCATGAGGCTGAGATGGTCATGGCTGTTGAAGCTTTCGAAAGCGAAGGCTCACCTGTGACAGCCCGTCAGATTAAAGTCTGGACAAATAAAGACCCGCTACTGTCTTTAGTTTAGAAATGTGTCCTGAATGGGGACTGGGCAGCCACATACGGGGCATGCCCTGAGGAATTTAAACCGTTTCATAGGCGCAAGGATGAACTCTCAATTCAGGCCGATTGCCTACTGTGGGGAAACAGAGTAGTCATGCCCCAGATGGACAGAGAGGTGTTTATCAGAGAACTTCACGATGAGCACCCGGGCATTGTCATGATGAAGGCAATTGCCAGGTCACACGTTTGGTGGCCAGGGATACATGCAGACCTGGACCTTTGTGTTCGCACGTGCAACACGTGTGCTCAGTTGGGCAACGCACCCAGGGAAGCCGCCCTTAGTCCCTGGTCCTGGCCCGCCAAGCCATGGTCACGCATCCATGTGGACTACGCAGGTCCTTTCATGGGAAAAATGTTTTTGGTTGTAGTAGATGCCGACTCCAAATGGATTGAGTGTGCCATTTTAAATTCAAGCACATCCTCTGCCATTGTAGAAAGTCTGCGGGCAATGTTTGCTGCCCATGGTCTACCGGATGTCTTGGTCAGCAACAATGGCCCGTGCTTCACAATCACTGAATTCCAGGACTTCATGGCAGGCAAGGGAATCAACCATGTCAGAACGGCACCGTTCAAGCCGCCACCAAACGGTCAGGCAGAACGAGCAGTGCAGATAATCAAACAGGGGATGCTCAGAATCTAAATGAGTTCCCTACAAAGCCGCTTATCACACCTCCTGTTGGCCAATAGATCCCGACCACACTCACTCACATGGGTTCCACCCGCAGAGCTGCTAATGAAAAGGACGCTCAAAACCAGGATATCCCTTATACACCCTACTATGAAAGAAATTGTTGAGAGCAGGCGTCAGTCACAATGTGACTACCATGACAGGAATGCGAGGGCGCAATATATTGATGTCAATGACCCTGTTTCTGTCCTTAATTACGCTGCAGGACCCAAATGGCTTGCACGCACTGTGATTGCCAAAGAGGGGAATAGGGTTTTACATAAGAACAAAAGAACATAAGAATTAGGACGAGAAGTAGGCCATCTAGCCACTCGAGCCTGCTCCGCCATTCAACAGGATCATGGCTGATCTGGCCGTGGACTCAGCTCCACTTACCCGCTCACTCCCCATAACCCTTAATTCCCTTATTGGTTAAAAATCTATCTATCTGTGATTTGAATACATTCAATGAGCTAGCTTCAACTGCTTCCCTGGGCAGAGAATTCCACAGATTCACAACCCTCTGGGAGAAGAAATTCCTTCTCAACTCAGTTTAAATTGGCTCCCCCGTATTTTGAGGCTGTGCCCCCTAGTTCTAGTCTCCCCGACCAGTGGAAACAACCTCTCTGCCTCTATCTTGTCTATCGCTTTCATTATTTTAAATGTTTCTATAAGATCACCCCTCATCCTTCTGAACTCCAACGAGTAAAGACCCAGTCTACTCAATCTATCATCATAAGGTAAACCCCTCATCTCCAGAATCAGCCGAGTGAATCGTCTCTGTACCCCCTCCAAAGCTAGTATATCCTTCCTTAAGTAAGGTGACCAAAACTGCACGCAGTACTCCAGGTGCGACCTCACCAATACCCTGTACAGTTGCAGCAGGACCTCCCTGCTTTTGTACTCCATCCCTCTCGCAATGAAGGCCAACATTCCATTCGCCTTCCTGATTACCTGCTGCACCTGCAAACTAACTTTTTGGGATTTCATGCACAAGGACCCCAGATCCCTCTGCACCACAGCATGTTGTAATTTCTCCCCATTCAAATAATATTCCCTTTTACTGTTTTTTTTTCCAAGGTGGATGACCTCACATTTTCCGACATTGTATTCCATCTGCCAAACCTTAGCCCATTCGCTTAACCTATCTAAATCTTTTTGCAGCCTCTCTGTGTCCTCTACACAACCTGCTTTCCCTCTAATCTTTGTGTCATCTGCAAATTTTGTTACACTACACTATGTCCCCTCTTCCAGGTCATCTATGTATATTGTAAACAGTTGTGGTCCCAGCACCGATCCCTGTGGCACACCACTAACCACCGATTTCCAACCCGAAAAGGACCCATTTATCCCGACTCTCTGCTTTCTGTTAGCCAGCCAAATCTCGATCCATGCTAATACATTTCCACTGACTCCGCGTACCTTTATCTTCTGCAGTAACCTTTTGTGTAGCACCTTATCGAATGCCTTTTGGAAATCTAAATACACCACATCCATCGGTACACCTCTATCCATCATGCTCATTATATCCTTAAAGAATTCCAGTAAATTAGTTAAACATGATTTTCCCTTCATTAATCCATGTTGCGTCTGCTTGATTGCACTATTCCTATCTAGATGTCCTGCTATTTCTTCCTTAATGATAGCTTCAAGCATTTTCCCCACTACAGATGTTAAACTAACCGGCCTATAGTTACCTGCCTTTTGTCTGCCCCCTTTTTTAAACAGAGGCATTACATTAGCTGCTTTACAATCCGCTGGTACCTCCCCAGAGTCCAGAGAATTTTGGTAGATTATAACGAATGCATCTGCTATAACTTCCGCCATCTCTTTTAATACCCTGGGCTGCATTTCATCAGGACCAGGGGACTTGTCTACCTTGAGTCCCATTCGCCTGTCCAGCACTACCCCCCTAGTTATAGTGATTATCTCAAGGTCCTCCCTTCCCTCATTCCCGTGACCAGCAATTTTTGGCATGGTTTTTGTGTCTTCCCCTGTGACGACCGAAGCAAAATAATTGTTTAAGGTCTCAGCCATTTCCACATTTCCCATTATTAAATCCTCCTTCTCATCTTCTAAGGGACCAACATTTACTTTAGTCACTCTTTTCCGTTTTATATATTGGTAAAAGCTTTTACTATCTGTTTTTATGTTTTGCGCAAGTTTACTTTCATAATCTATCTTTCCTTTCTTTATTGCTTTCTTAGTCATTCTTTGCTGTCGTTTAAAATTTTCCCAATCTTCTATTTTCCCACTAACCTTGGCCACCTTATACGCATTGGTTTTTAATTTGATACTCTGCTTTATTTCCTTGGTAGTTAAACTTACCAATGGACAAATCTGCCGCAAATACGTGGATCAAACTAAAAGGAGGTTCAGCAGCCCCATAGAAGAAGCAAAGGAAGAACACGACATAGAGTTTACTCCACCACAGGTGACCGAACACCGGAACCAAGTGGAGGAGAGCCCAGTCACTGTGGGCAGTCTGGACAGGCCTGAGGCACCACAAACAGCAGACACTCAGGCCAGTGCCCAAAAAACGGAGCCCCAACTCAGGCGCTCTACAAGGGAGCGTAAACCACCAGAGAGTCTTAACCTGTGATCCCATTAAGACTTTGCGGGGGAGGTGATGTCATGTATTCAACTATCATTGTAACCCATGTATAAGCTGACCTAAGTTGTGTACCTTGAGAACATTGACCATAAGGGGGTGAACTTGTGGGAGACACTCTTAACCTGAAATTTCAGGTGTAAAAGAGGAAGCTCCATCCACCTTCATCACTTGAGGTCTTGGTAATAAAGGTAACTGGTCACAGAGTGACCTTCTCTCAAGCATGGGCCTCGTGTGCATTTATACTGTATAGTAAGGACATATCAATCTTATTGAAGGGTGGTGCAGACTCGAAGGGCCGAATCGCCTACTCCTGCACCTGTTTTCTATGTTTCTATGTTCCTAATCCTATTTGCAAAAGTGTTGGCATGGTACAGGTTGGGCAAGTAGAGGGTGGGTGGGCAGAAGATGTGACCAGCACACACATCCCATTGGAGTTATCAATGGAGCTAAAAGTAGCAGCATCCTGGTAGAAAATGATTCTGCCCCAAAATCTTGGGCTCAATTTTCCCCAATGTCATTTTTTGGCATATTTCAAGAGTTACGCCTGTTTTTTTTTGGCTTCAACTACTCCAAAAAAATAACTTGAAAGTTTCCCCGTTATAATTTTTTTAATTGGCACCGTAAAGCCTGTCCTTTAGCTTCGGAGGTGGAGCCTAAAGTCTGCGCGGAAAAAACGATTCCCCCCGTTCTGCGCATGCGCGGAAAAATAAATTACGTTTTTTACGTGACTGCATGTCCAGTACACCTCCCGGTCTGCATTCAGCCATTTTAAAGAGCCTGTTGTATGTGAGAACTGCGAGAGAACTTTAATTCTCAGTGGAAAAAACCGGAGCTGCAATATGCAAAGCGGCTCAAGAACCAAGAATTTTTCACAAGAGGAAGTGGAGCCACTCGTTACTGTGATTGAGGGCAGATGGCATGAGCTGGACACCAGCAGAGGTCACATAAAAGTTTCACCAAAAGAAATGAAGAAACGCTGGAACCAACTTGCACAAGATTACTGTGACGACCCCAGGATCTGGAGGGCAGTGCAAAAAGAAGTGGCAGGACCTTAGTCAAGTAGTTAATCTTAGCAATATTTTCAGTTATTCACTGGAATTGCAATTGTAAATGTGATTATCTGTACATGTCCCACCCAGCAGAAAGACACCCTCTCTAAAAAGTTATATTTTCATCTTTGCAGAGGAAAGTGGCACACAACAATCGAGAAAGATCTTGAACAGGAGGAGGCTTGGCAAATCTGCACCCACTGACACCCTTGGAAGAGAGGGCCGCTGCTTTGATGGGCCCTGCCTGGAGAAAAGCAACCACACTGCACAAGCTGGGCCCACACTTGAGGAAGAGGGTAAATCCTACAAATTCTACATTCTGGCTTTGCTAAAAATTAAGTACTGCGCGGGCTAGCCATGCTTCTGTTCATGGCGATGTCTCTATTAGCTACGCTTCTGTTGATGCAATGTGCCATCATTCATCGTGGTCCTCCAAATGAGCCTGCTGCCTGCACTGTGTGAGCCTACTCATGCCACCCACCCTGCCCCGTCCTCTGCTGTTAACCATTTGTCTGTTCTGTTATATTTTGCAGAACTTGAGGCCAACCCAAATGAGGCTGCAGCCGATGCAGAAGAAGATTCAGATGCGGACGAGCCTGAGGGGGAGAACATCTTCCAATCCGACCTTCCAGACCAAGAACATGGGGGTGAGGGGGAGTGGAGGGGGAGGGGCAGGAGGAGGGGGAGGGGGAGGATGAAGCCCCCACTGTTGTATTCACTCTGGAGGAGGTGCTGGTGCCACCCATTGAGGTGCAGGCTCCTTTCCTGAGTGGTACGAGTGTTGGGACATTCCATGGCTTCACACAGTCCGAGGCTGCGGGTTCCAGTAGAGTGCAGCAAGCCACATCCAGGCTGCGGGTCCCAGTGCGATGCAGCGAGGCACACCCAGGGTGAGGAGGAGAAGGAGAGCTTGACCACGCTCTGAGGAGGTTAAGGATGTAACAGATGTGATTCAGATAATGGCAATGAATGCGGAGAGCATTAACCTTAGGCGATCACTCCTGGACATCATCAGTGGGGTGGGTGATAAGGTATCGGGACTGTCGGGAGAAGTAACAACACTCTCATAAGAAATGGGAACATTGTCCGGGCACATTAGAGATGGAATGTCGCAGGTAGCTTAATACACTGTCGGTGAGCGTGAGGGAGGGAATGTCGCAAGTAGCTGATGCACTGTCGGTGAACACGAGGAAGGAAATTTTGCAGGTAGTTGAGACACTGTCGGGCACAAGAGGGATGGAATGTCAGAGGTAGCTGCTGCAATAAGGGAACATGCCCAGACCCCGTGGCCATTGACAGAATCAACTGCCACTCCAACTCCAATCCCCAGACAGCCTCTGAAGAGGCCCAAGCCAGGCCTTCCACATTACCGCCTGCCCACAACCCCCCATCAAGAAGTGTGCATTACCCGTGATGCTCGAAAGAATAAGCTTGGTATCAATCCGAGAAACACTGAGCCACCGCCTGCGAGCATGGCTAGAGTCACCAAGACCAAGCGCAGTAGGCGATCTTAGAATAAAGTGGAGGAGAGATGGGTGCAGCCTTTCTTTGCTGCTGTTATTGTTGTTGTTATTATTATTGTTATTACTGTTGTAACTGTTCGCAAATTAAAAGTATTTTGTAAGTTATGTAAATTTACAAGTTTAAAAGTTTGTAAGTGATCTTAAAGCTTGTAAGTGATCTTAACTGAAAACTTGAAAGTTTGATACAAGAATATTTTTATTAAAGTTAAGTTAAGTACAAACAAGTGTTAAACTTTTGAATAAAATATATTTTAAATTATAAGTGAATCATTTCTATTATTTGTTCCATTATTAACACAACTTTTTGAACTAAAGAAGAATAATCTCCATTATTTTTTGCATTAACACAACACAACATTATGGAACAGGTCCAAACAGCAAACGTGGTCCATGTGGAATAGTTGCACTGAGCCTTCAGGTAACAAACCGTTCACGGATAAGCTGCTGGCACAAGGCTCGAGCAATCATTAAAGGGACATGATAGCCCGCTCTCCTCCATCGTCGTGCTTCGGGTTCAGGTAGTTGCATGGCTTCCTCGTCCTCCTCCTCCTACGCCTCGTCATCTGCAACTTCCTCCTCATCATCAGCCACTCTCACCTCAGGTGGGTCTTCTACTACCAGCTGCTGCTGTTTCATGGTGGCTAAGTTGTGCAGCATGCAGCAGACAACAGTGAACTGACCGACAATCTCAGGGGAGTATTGCAAGTAGCCTCCGGAATGGTTCAGGTATCGGAAACACTGCTTCAAGATGCCAATGGTCCTCTCTATTATGCTGCGTGTCACAATGTGCAACATGTTGTATTCCCGGTCAGCTTAGGGGCATCATGAGCCAAGTGGCGAGGCCATACCCTTTGACTCGGTTGCAGGACATTTTGAAGAGGGAGGGTGAACAACCAGTTGTTGTGGTGCATATAGGTACCAACGCTATAGGTAAAAAATGGGATGAGGTCCTACGAGATGAATTTAGGGAGCTAGGAGCTAAATTAAAAAGTAGGACCTCAAAAGTAGTAATCTCAGGATTGCTACCAGTGCCACGCGCTAGTCAGAGTAGGAATTGCAGGAGAGCTCAAATGAATACGTGGCTTGAGGAGTGATCAGAAGAGAGAGATTCAAATTCCTGGGACATTAGAACCGCTTCCGGGGGAGGTGGGACCAGTACAAACCGGATGGTCTGCACCTTGGCAGGACCGGAACAATGTCCAAGGGGGAGTGTTTGCTAGTGCTGTTGGGGAGGGGTTAAACTAATATGGCAGGGGGATGGGAACCTATGCAGGGAGACAGAAGGAAGTAGAATGGGGGCAGAAGCAAAAGATAGAAAGAAGAAAAGTAAAAGTGGAGGGCAGAGAAACCCAAGGCAAAAATCAAAAAGGGCCACATTACAGCAAAATTCTAAAGGGGCAAATTGTGTTAAAAAGACAAACCTGAAGACTCTGTGCCTCAATGAGAGGAGTATTCGGAATAAGGTGAACGAATTAACTGCGCAGATAGCAGTTAACGGATATGATGTAATTGGCATCACAGAGACATGGCTCCAGGGTGGCCAAGGCTGAGCACTCAACATCCAGGGGTATTCAACATTTAGGAAGACAAGACGGAAAGTAAAAGAAGGTGGGGTGGCGTTGTTGGTTAAAGAGGAAATTAATGCATAGTAAGGAAGGACATTAGCTTGGATGATGTAGAATCGGTATGGGCGGAGCTTCGGAATATCAAAGGGCAGAAAACGCTAGTGGGAGTTGTGTACACACCACCAAACAGTAGTAGTGAGGTTGCGGACAGCATCAAACAAGAAATTAGGGATGCGTACAATAAAGGTACAGCAGTTATCATGGGCGACTTTAATCTACATATTGATTGGGCTAACCAAACTGGTAGCAATGTGGTGGAGGAGGGTTTCCTGGATTGTATTAGGGATGGTTTTCCAGACCAATATGTCGAGGAACTAACTGGAGGGCTGGCCATCCTATACTGGGTGATGTGTAATGAGAAAGGACTAATTAGAAATCTTGTTGTGCGAGGCCCCTTGGGGAAGAGTGACCATAATATGGTAGATATCTTTATTAAGATGGAGAGTGACACAGTTAATTCAGAGACTAGGGTCCTGAACTGAAGAAAAGATAACTTCGATGGTATGAGACGTGAATTGGCTAGAATAGACTGGCGAGTAATACTTAAAGGGTTGACGGTAGATAGGCAATGGCAAACATTTAAGGATCACATGGATGAACTTCAACAATTGTACATCCCTGTCTGGAGTAAAAAATAAAACAGGGAAGGTGGCTCAACCGTGGCTAACAAGGGAAATTAAGGATAGTGTTAAATCCAAGGAAGAGGCATATAAATTGGCCAGAATAAGCAGTAAACCTGAGGACTGGGAGAATTTTGTAATACAGCAGAGGAGGAAAAAGGGTTAATTCGAAGGGGGGAAATAGAGTTTGAGAGGAAGCTTGCAGGGAACATAAAAACTGATTGCAAAAGCTTCTATAGATATGGGAAGAGAAAAAGATTAGTGAAAACAAACGTCGGTCCCTTGCAGTCAGATTCAGGTGAATTTATAATGGGGAAAAAAGAAATGCGGACCAGTTAAACAAATACTTTTGTTCTGTCTTCACGAAGGAAGACACAAATAACCTTCTGGAAATAATAGAGGACCGATGGCCTAGTGAGAAAAAGGAACTGAAGGAAATCCTTATTAGGCGGGAAATTGTGTTTGGGAAAATGATAGGATTGAAGGCCGATAAATCCCCGGGACCTGATAGTCTGCATCTCAGAGTACTTAAGGAAGTAGCCCTAGAAATAGTGGATCAACTTGGCATAATTGAGAAGATGATGCAAAACTTGGCAGATCTTTTTCTGGAGATAAGCTTTGATTTAAAGCTATAACCGGCAGCTCCCAAGAGGAACGTTTCACGTATTAAAGCAAAGTTTAACTATGCCATACAGTTGGGAGTGCTTAGATCAGCTTCCAGAAACCTAATTTTGCTTCTACGAAGTCCGCTGACTCCTTCAAAACAGCAGCTAATCATCTACAGACAGAAGGGAAAGGTTGCTTGTGACTCTGGATCGGTTCCTATGGACTGGAGGGTAGCTAATGTAATACCACCTTTTAAGAAAGGAGGGAGAGAGAAAATGGGTAATTATAGATTGGTTAGCCTGACATCAGTAGTGGGGAAAATGTTGGAATCAATTATTAAAGATGAAATAGCAGCACATTTGGAAAGCAGTGACAGGATCGGTCCAAGTCAGCATGGATTTATGAAAGGGAAATCCTGCTTGACAAAGCTTCTAGAATTTTTTGAGAATGTAACTGGTAGAGTGGACAAGGGAGAACCAGTGGATGTGGTGTATTTGGACTTTCAAAAGACTTTTGACAAGGTCCCACACAAGAGATTGGTGCGCACAATTAAAGCACATGGTATTGGGGGTAATGTACCGACGTGGATAGAGAACTGGTTGGCAGACAGGAAACAGAGAGTCGGGATTCACGGGTCCTTTACAGACTGGCAGGCAGTGACTAGTGGGGTGCAGCAGGGCTCAGTGCTGGGACCCCAGCTATTTACAATACACATTAATGATTTGGATGAGGGAATTGAGTGTAATATCTCCAAGTTTGTAGATGAAACTAAGCTGGGTGACGGTGTGAGCTGTGAGGAGGACGCTAAAAGGCTGCAGGGTGACTTGGACAGGTTAGATGAGTGGGCAAAAGCATGGCAGATGCAGTATAATGTGGATAAATGTGAGGTTAACCACTTTGGTGGCAAAAACACGAAGGCAGTATATTATCTGAATGGTGGCAGATTAGGAAAAGGGGAGATGCAACGAGCCCTGGGTGTCATGGTACATCAGTCATTGAAAGTTGGCAAGCAGGTACAGCAGGCGGTAAAGAAGGCAAAAGGTATGTTGGCCTTCATAGCTAGGGGATTTGAGTATAGGAGCAGGGAGGTCTTACTGCAGTTGTACAGGGCCTTAGTGAGGCCTCACCTGGAATATTGTGTTCAGTTTTGGTCTCCAAATCTGAGGAAGGACGTTCTTGCTATTGAGGGAGTGCAGCGAAGGTTCACCAGGCTGATTCCCGGGATGGCAGGACTGACATATGAGGAGATCTGGATCGACTGGGCCTGTATTCACTGGAGTTTAGAAGGATGAGAGGGGATCTCATAGAAACATATAAAATTCTGATGGGACTGGACAGGTTAGATGCCGGAAGAATGTTCCCGATGTTGGGGAAGTCCAGAACCAGGGGACATAGTGTAGGGATAAGGGATAAGCCATTTAGGACTGAGATGAAGAGAAACTTCTTCACTCAGAGAGTTGTTAACCTGTGGAATTCCCCACCGCAGAGAGTTGTTGATGCTAGTTCATTGGATATATTCAAGAGGGAGTTAGATATGGCCCTTACGGCTCAAGGGATCATGGGGTATAGGGAGAAAGCAGAAAAGGGGTACTGAGGTGAATGATCAGCCATGATCTTATTGAATCATGGTGCAGGCTCGAAGGGCCGAATGGCCAATCCTGGACCTATTTTCTATGTTTCCATATTTCTATATTTCTATGTCTCCCAGCAGCCAGCTCTGCCCCTCTGGCTGCTGCTGAATCATGGCAGATATAGCGCTCTTGCGTAGGATGAACGCATCATGGGTGCTTCCAGCTTATTTCGCATCAACTGCCATGATGTGATGCATGTCGTCACAGATGAGCTGCACATTCACAGAGTGGAAGCCTTTTCTGTTCCTGTACATCCCTGAATCCTCCAAAGGTGCTCGCAAGGTGATGTGGGTACACTCAATACAGCCCTATATCTTTGGGAAGCCAGCAATCCTGGAGAAGCCCACAGCCCTTCCACGCTTTGCCAGGGTGGTCATGGGGAACCTTATGCAGTCATTTCTCCAGGCATATGGTGCAGCAGTAACCTGCTGAATGCGGATATGTGTTGCATGTTGAGAAATGGCGCATGCATCCCCAGTTGTGGCCTGGAATGATCTAGATTAACAAAATGAAAGTGCAGCTGTAACCTTTACTTCAACTAACAAAGCAGTCCTCCTGATGCTTCTAGCCTGCAGGTCTGCTTTTATTAACTCACAGATCTCGGTTACAATTTCTTTGCAGAAATACAGTCTTCTCACACAGCCTGCATCACTCAGGTGCAGGTATGAACGCCTGTCTCGATATACCCGATGTAGGTAAGGCCTCCTGCCCATCGTCCTCAGGTGATGATGTCTAATCAGTCTTCTCCGCAGCACAATCATGCAGAAGGCTTGTACGAGGCATGGCATTGTCAATATTGACCCCATAATTTAATTGTAACTTTGCAAGAAGTTCAAAACAGCAGGACAAAGCACTCACATCTTCTTTCCTCTCTCTCTCCCCAAGCTCAACACCCTATTATGGACCACACCCTGGTCTGCACATGTGCAATAGGCTTGCTTATAACAGGAAGCTAGGCATTCAATGAAGAAACAAAGTCGAATGTAATTCTTTAAATGATGTTTTTCAAAGTACCACCCCACCACCGAACATCACCTTACCGGGCTCGAGGGTCGGAGCATCAGCCAGCAGAATCGTTCCCTCGCCCAGACACAGGTGCTCAGCTTTTACACCCAGCCCGGGCTTCTTTTGAAGCGGCTGTATAGCCGAAGGGTTCTCATCCCTTATATAATGGCTGGCAGTTCAGTTTGACTTCCACCCCATCGCACCCCCGCCCTGAGCTTCTTTTGAAGCCGAGCCCCGAGCCCCTGTGTCCGGGCGATGGAGCTATTCTGCTGGCCGACACTTTAACCCTCGATCCCGGTGAGGAGTCATTCGGTGGTGGCGTGGTACTTTGAAATAAATCAAAAATTAAAGAATTGCATCGGACTTCCATTTTCTCCCTTTTGACCTTGAAAAAATGAAGCTTCATGATGCATATTCTTTGCCTTCTTAACTCCCTTCAAAACTTCGCCTAAAACAATGGCGTCTTTCAGCGCCGAGTTTTTAATGTGCGCTGGTTTTTCTTAAGTGCCCAGAAGGTTATTTGGGAGCCAACCTAGGAAAAATGTAAGTTGGCCAAACTTGCTTAAATGTGAATAACTGGTGCAGACATCACTATGATGCAAAGAAATCATAACCTAAAAAAATCGTAACTGAGTTACGCTGGCGCAGAAACTTTGGAGAAATTTGGAGATTTTAATTAACTCCAAAAGAAACGGCGCACCTCTAAAAATACGGCGCAGATAACTGGGGAAATTTGAGCCCTTAATACCTGCTTATATTATGCTAATTCTGCACTGAAAGTTAAGAAGTTCTTCCTAATATCCATTTTAAATTTGTCTGTCACCATTTTAAAGTCATGGCCGCTATCCTACTTTCCTAATATTCTGCGGTTAACTTACCTATACAATTTAATAGATTATATACCCCATGAGGTCTCCCTTTAATTAACTTCTTTTTGGACTGTGGAGCTGGAATTTCCATAATTTTTCCTCATGGTTCATTCCTTTTAAACTTACTGTCAGTTCCTTGGGAACATAAAAACTGACTGCAAAAGCTTCTATAGATATGTGAAGAGAAAAAGATTAGTGAAAACAAATTTAGGTCCCTTGCAGTCAGAATCAGGTGAATTTATAATGGGGAACAAAGAAATGGCAAACCAATTGAACAAATACTTTGGTTCTGTCTTCACGAAGGAAGACACAAATAACCTTCCGGAAATACTTGGGGACCGAGGGTCTAGCGAGAAGGAGGAACTGAAGGAAATCCTTATTAGTCAGGAAATTGTGTTAGGGAAATTGATGGGATTGAAGGCCGCTAAATCCCCAGGGCCTGATAGTCTGCATCCCAGAGTACATAAGGAAGTGGCCCTAGAAATAGTGGATACATTGGTGATCATTTTCCAACAGTTTATCGACTCTGGATCAGTTCCTATGGACTGGAGGGTAGCTAATATAACACCACTTTTTAAAAAAGGAGGGAGAGAGAAAATGGGGAATTATAGACCGGTTAGCCTGACATCGGTAGTGAGACAAATGTTGGAATCAATCATTAAAGGTGAAATAGCAGCGCATTTGGAAAGCAGTGATAGGGTCGGTCCAAGTCAGCATGGATTTATGAAAGGGGAATCATGCTTGACAAATCTTCTAGAATTTTGTGAGGATGTAACTAGTAGAGTGGACAAGGGAGAACCAGTGGATGTGGCATATTTGGACTTTCAAAAGGCTTTTGACAAGGTCCGACACAAGAGATTGGTGTGCAAAATTAAAGTACATGGTATTGGGGGTAATGTATTGACATGGATAGAAAACTGTTTGTCAGATAGGAAGCAGAGAGTCGAGATAAATGGGTCCTTTTCAGAATGGCAGGCAGTGACTAGCAGGGTGCCGCAGGGTTCAGTGCTGGGTCCCCAGCTATTTAAAATATATATCAATTTAGATGAAGGAATTGAGTGTAATATCTGCAATTTTGCAGATGACACTAAGCTGGGTAGCAGTGTGAGCTGTGAGGAGGATGCTAAGAGACTGCAGGGTGACTTGGACAGGTTAGATGAGTGGGCAAATGCATGGCAGATGCAGTATAATGTAGATAAATGTGAGGTTATCCACTTTGGTGCCAGAAACAGGAAGGTAGAATATTATCTGAATGGCGACAGATTAGGAAAAGGGGAGGTGCAATGAGACCTGGGTGTCATGGTACATCAATCATTGAAAGTTGCCATGCAGGTACAGCAGGCGGTGAAGAAGGCAAATGGCATGTTGGCCTTCATAGCGAGGGGATTTGAGTGAAGGAGCAGGGAGCTCTTGCTGCAGTTGTACAGGGCCTTGGTGAAGCCACACCTTGAATATTGTGTTCAGTTTTGGTCTCCTAATCTGAGGAAGGACATTCTTGCTATTGAGGGAGTGCAGCGAAGGTTCACCAGACTGATTCCCGGGATGACAGGACTGACATATGAGGAGAGACTGGATCAACTGGACCTGTATTCACTGGAGTTTAGAAGAACGAGAGATGATCACATAGAAGCATATAAAATTCTGACGGGATTGGACAGGTTAGAGGCAGGAAGAATTTTCCCGATACTGGGGAAGTCCAGAACCAGGGGAAACAGTCGAAGGATAAGGGGTCGGCCATTTAGGACCGAGATGAGGAGAAACTTCTTCAATCAGAGAGTTGTTAACCTGTTGAATTCTCTCCCGCAGAGAGTTGTTGAGGCCAGAGAAGAGTTACAAATCTGATCCACAGTGTCAGAGGCTTGAGTAATGAGGAAAGATTGGAGAATCTTTGACATTTCAGCCTAGAAAGGTTGTCAAATAGAAGTATGTATTATTGTTAAGAGTATAGAAAAATGTAATCCAGAATACTATTTTAAATTAAATTGCGGAAGTAGAGCCATGTGTTTAAACTAGTAAAACTCTTCTCTGTACAGGTCCTGCATTTGAATGTCTCTTATTTCTTGGTAACCAGAAGAGAATGCAATATTCATGGTGCAATCTGACCAGAGCATCATACAGTTTGATCATTACCTCAAAGGTAATGGTGAAAGGGGATTTGAGGGGTGGGGGGGGGGGGGGGGGGTGGGGACGCTCCTTTACACAGAGGGTTGTGGGGATCTGGAACTCACTGCCTGGAAGAGTGGTGGATGCAGAAACCCTTACCACTTTTAAGAGATGGTTGGATGGGCACTTAAAGTGCCGTAACCTGCAGGGTTACGGACCTAGAGCTGGTAATTGGGATTAGATTGGATGACCTTTTGTTGGACGGAGCAGATATAATGGTAAGTACTGCAGGGAATCGAATATAGCCAGGATAATCTCCTGGACTAGTTTCAATTGTCTGGATGGGTTGGAGAGGAATTTTCCCAGATTTCTTCTCCCTAAATTGGCCTGGGTTTTTATCTGGTTTTTGTCTCTCCCAGGAGATCACATGGCTCCGGTTGGGATGGAGTGTAGAATGTTTTAGTATAAGGGGTGTCACAGTTGTGTGAGGCAGACTGGTTGGGCTGCGTGCTCTTTGCCTTTCCGTCATTGTTCATTGTTCATCGGTTTATATGTAACCTTTAGGGCTGCTGACCAAGGGCCGTGCGGATCTTTGTTGGCCGGTGTGGAAACGATGGGCCGAAATGGCCTCCTTCTCTGCTGTAAATTTCTGTTTCTATGTTTCCAACAAACAACAGGTAACATTTGCATCTCATAAGCACCAGGTAATGACCACCTCGAAGAAACAAAATGCGTCCACCATTCTCTGACCTTCAATGGCACCACAATTGCTAAGCCCCCCCTTTATCAACATCTTGGAGGTCACCATTAATGAGAAGCTGAACTGGACGAGTCATACCGTGACTACAAAATCAGGGAAGAAGTTGAGCACAGTGTAATAACTGGTCAATTTCATGACCTCTTAATGCCTCTGCACCATTTACAAAGCTCAAGTCAGAAATGAGATAGAGGACTGACCACTTACCTCAACACCACTCAAGAGGCTTAACACCATCCAGGACAGAGCACTGTGTTAGTTTGCTTGATTGGTACCCTGGCCACCAGGCTCAATATCCATGCCATCCGCCTCCAATATAATGTGGCTGCAGTATGTACAATCCACAGGATGCACTTCAGCAACTCACCAATGTTAATCTGACAGAATCTCCCTCCCCTGCAACCTCTACCACTGAGAAGGATAAGTGAATCAATGTCGTGGGAACACCATCAACTCCATGTTTCACTCCAAGTAAACACCATCCTGACTTGAATATATATTCTCGTTCTTTCATCAATATCCTGGAATTCCCTACCGAACACCACCATAAAAGCAACATCGCTGCAAAGACTGCAGCAGTTCAAGAAGGCCCACCACCATCTTCTGACAGCAACTAGGGATTGGGAAATAAAATGCCAAGAACAAATAAAAATCAACATGAAAATCCACAAACTTTTTGTAATACAGATTGAGGATGAGGAAGTTGTGTCAGAAACGAGTGTACTATGCTTAAACAAAGGGGACTACAGTGGGATGAGGATAGAGTTGGCTAAAGTAGACTGGAAACACAGACTAAATGGTGGCACAATTGAGGAACAGTGGAGGACTTTTAAGGAGCTCTTTCATAGTGCTCAACAAAAATATATTCCAGTGAAAAAGAAGGGTGGTAAGAGAAGGGATAACCAGCCGTGGATAACCAAGGAAATAAAGGAGAGTATCAAATCAAAGACCAATGCGTATAAGGTGGCCAATGTTAGTGGGAAACTAGAGGATTGGGAAAATTTTAAACGACAGCAAAGAATGACTAAAAAAGCAATAAAGAAAGGAAAGATAGATTACGAAGGTAAACTTGCGCAAAACATAAAAACAGATAGTAAAAGCTTTTACAGGTATATAAAACGGAAAAGAGTGACTAAAGTAAATGTTGGTCCCTTAGAAGATGAGAAATGTGGAAATGGCTGAGACCTTAAACAATTATTTTGCTTCGGTCTTCACAGTGGAAGACACAAATACCATGCCAAAAATTGCTGGTCACAGGAATGTGGGAAGGGAGGACCTTGAGACAATCACTATCACTAGGGGGGTAGTGCTAATGGGACTCAAGGTAGACAAGTCCCCTGGTCCTGATGAAATGCATCCCAGGGTATTAAAAGAGATGGCGGAAGTTATAACAGATGCATTCGTTATAATCTACCAAAATTCTCTGGACTTTGGGGAGGTACCAGCGGATTGGAAAGCAGCTAATGTAACGCCTCAGTTTAAAAAAGGGGGCAGACAAAAGGCAGGTAACTATAGGCTGGTTAGTTTAACATCTGTAGTGGGGAAAATGCTTGAAACTATCATGAAGGAAGAAATAGTGGGACCTCTAGATAGGAATAGTGCAATCAAGCAGACGCAGCATGGATTCATGAAAGGGAAATCATGTTTAACTAATTTACTGGAATTCTTTGAGGATATAACGAGCATGGTGGATAAAGGTGTACCGATGGATGTGGTGTATTTAGATTTCCAAAAGGCATTCGATAAGGTGCCACACAAAAGGTTACTGCAGAAGATAGAGGTACGCGGAGTCAGAGGAAATGTATTAGCATGGATAGAGAATTGGTTGGCGAACAGAAAGCAGAGAGTCGGGATAAATGGGTCCTTTTCGGGTTGGAAATCGGTGGTTAGTGCTGTGCCACAGGGATCGGTGCTGGGACCACAACTGTTTACAATATACATAGATGACCTGGAAGAGGGGACAGAGTGTAGTGTAACAAAATTTGCAGATGACACTAAGATTAGTGGGAAAGCGGGTTGTGTAGAGGACACAGAGAGGCTGCAAAGAGATTTGGATAGGTTAAGCGAATGGGCTAAGGTTTGGCAGATGGAATACAATGTCGGAAAGTGTGAGGTCATCCACCTTGGGAAAAAAAACAGTAAAAGGGAATATTATTTGAATGGGGAGAAATTACAACATGCTGTGGTGCAGAGGGACCTGGGGGTCCATGTGCATGAATCCCAAAAAGTTAGTTTTCAGGTGCAGCAGGTAATCAGGAAGGCGAATGGAATGTTGGCCTTCATTGCAAGAGGGATGGAGTACAAAAGCAGGGAGGTCCTGCTGCAACTGTATAGGGTATTGGTAAGGCCGCACCTGGAGTACTGCGTGCAGTTTTGGTCACCTTACTTAAGGAAGGATATACTGGCTTTGGAGGGGGTACAGAGACGATTCACTCGGCTGATTCCGGAGATGAGGGGGTTACCTTATGATGATAGATTGAGTAGACTGGGTCTTTACTCGTTGGAGTTCAGAAGGATGAGGGTTGATCTTATAGAAACATTTAAAATCATGAAAGGGATAGACAAGATAGAGGCAGAGAGGTTGTTTCCACTGGTAGGGGAGACTAGAACTAGGGGGCACAGCCTCAAAATATGGGGGAGCCAATTTAAAACCGAGTTGAGAAGGAATTTCTTCTCCCAGAGGGTTGTGAATCTGTGGAATTCTCTGCCCAAGGAAGCAGTTGAGGCTAGCTCATTGAATGTATTCAAATCACAGATAGATAGATTTTTAACCAATAAGGGAATTAAGGGTTACGGGGAGTGGGCGGGTAAGTGGAGCTGAGTCCACGGCCAGATCAGCCATGATCTTATTGAATGGCGGAGCAGGCTCGAGTGGCTAGATGGCCTACTCCTGTTCCTAATTCTTATGTTCTTATGTTCTTATGTTCTTTGATCATAATGTAAGTGCTAGAATCAAGTTTCCATGAACTTTTGGCACTGATCCTGCTAAAGTATTTGTGGTGAAGTGGAGGTTCCAAAATCTGAATATGGGTCTGTTTTGGATGCCTGCTAGTCAAGAGAGAAATACACAATGCAGCAGAAACAGGTCACTCAAGCAGGGTGCTGGGCCTCCCCATCAAAAAAAGTCTTGCCTTTTCTTAATCTCCAGTATCCCCTTTCTAAAAGGGGGTGCATGAACTGAGAGACCTGGGGGTATATGTGCACAAATCATTGAAGGTGGCAGGGTAGGTTGAGAAAGCAGTTAAAAAAGCAGACGGGATCCAGGGCTTCATAAAGAAAGACATAGAGTACAAAAGCAAGGAAGTCATGATGAGCCTTTAAAAAATACTGGTCCGACCTCAACGGGAGTATTGTGTCCAATTCTGGGCACCGGACTTTATGAAGGATCTGAAGGCCTTAGAGTGGGTGTAAAAAAGATTTACAAGAATGGTTCCAGGGATGAGGGATTTCAGTTACGTGGATAGACTGGAGAAGCTGGGGTTGTTCTTCTTGGAGCAGAGAAGGTTGAGAGGAGAGGAGAGGTGTTCAAAATCATGAGGGGTCTGGATGGAGTAGACAGAGAGAAACTGTTCCTATTGGCAGGAAGGTCGAGAATTGGAGGACACAGATTTAAGATGATTGACAAAAAAACCAAAGGTGCCATGAGTGGTTGGGCTCTGGATTGCACTGGCTGAGATAGTGGTGGAGACAGATTGAATCATGGCTTTCAAAAAGGAGTTGGATAAGTACCTGAAGGAAAAGAAATTACAGGGCTATGGAGAAAGGGCAGGGGAGTGGGAGCAGCTGAATGCTCTTGCAGAGAGCCGGCAGGGGCTTGACGGGCCAAATTGCGTCATTCTATGCTGTAACAATTCTGTGATTCTATGATTCTAATGGAGCATGAAATTAACAATCACTAATGTTTTCAAGGGATCCAACCTGTGTCACAGGCCGAGCACCACCCCCCCTCCCCCCGCCTCCGCCAATGGGTCCCACTTGCAGCACTCCAATGCTTGATACACATCCTTTCTCCTGGTGCACCACCAATTATTTTTCCATTGGGCTGAAGCCTGGGAGTCCCCTCTACCCGGTCCGATTTCCTCAGGCACAGGTGACCTTTTTGGGGCAGACAGAAGTTCTGTCCCAGACAAGGCCCCACAGAAGCTGGCAGAAAAGGCAGGGATCTAGTGTAACCGAGCCATGGTATTTTCATCTAGGTGTCTGCAGAGTTTCCTTTGTGATCATGCTTTTCATGCTTTCAGATGCAATCAATACAACAATCTTTTCACTTTTCACTGAAACATTGCAAGAAGTATGATGTGGGACAATGAAATTGTAGGAGAGGGATGTGTAACTGTGGAGGAGTGGGAGGGTGGATTTGAGCTGAGTAAGTTAAATTAGCTGGCATTGAATCAAAGCAATTCATTAAGATTCACCACAACATAGTCATATCAACGTTTCCTCTAAAATCAGCTATATGCTAAGAATAATGTTTATTTAATTTGTTGAGACATATTGGGCCCGAACTTGGTGGAAGCCAAGGCCTGCCCAAATGCTGCCCAAACGACAGCTGATGGCCGCCAAGAGACTGGGTGGTACTTTGCCAGGAAGATCCCTCAAAAAGAGATGGCAGTAAAGCCCGGCGGCAAAATGATGGATTACGCTGTCAATCTGGGTGGCAGCGGGCGGGAAGGCCACCAATTTCGGACCCATTGAAAATTAGACGGCCGATTGAGTTCAAATGGTTACCTTTCTTGCCAAGATGAAAACGAATTTGGACCTCCCTGCAGCAAAGTCGACACATTCAATACCTATTTTCCTTCCATTCCTGGAGACAAATTGCAAACTTAATAGATGAGGCACTAGAGAGTGTGTGTATTTGATGTCACACAGATTGCTGTGCAGCCCTGTGGAGCATATGCATTGTGGGGAGTGACACAGAAACTTGTAGACGTTTACAGATGTTGTTAAGGATATGACATCTTGTAGTATACTGATGTTTTAGCACAGATAATTTGAAATTCTAAAGTATAATAAGAAAGCTTTAATAATTGGGACATCTCTGAATTGACAGTGGTCGGCTGGCTGGTGATTGCCCGGATGTTGGTAAAGTTTTATGCATAGCGAATCAGTCGGGATTATCCTACACAGGTTTCAGATGTCACAAATAGGTTAGGAGACCTGCAGCAAAAGCAACAATGAAGAAGGGAATATGGATCAAATTAAATTGAGGCTGTGTTGAAATTTTTAATCACTTGAAGGGCATGTGTGCAAGTCAGCTGTACAATCAGCTCAGACCTGTCACTAATGAGGTGGTCATTGCCAAAAGTAACAAGAAGATAATGACACATCTTTTGTTCTGGGTCAGTTTTTCATTCACATGAGAAACCATATAAATGAGGGATACAGATGCACTAGCATACTCAAAAACAGGCCCTGTATGAGGAAGATGGCCAACAGTATGCCTGGATTAATCACTGTCTATGAAGGCCTATAAGGCAATTGTCAGACTGATTGTCAGATGGTGACAGATTACATGAGGATTTCCTCAATGATTACAACTGCTCTCCCTGAGGCTATGAAAGGCACACGTACTCTACATTTTTTATGCCAAGCTCATTCTTTTTTTAATTTGTTTTCATGATGTGGGTGATTCTGTCAATGCTGCATTTCTTGTCCATCCTTAGTTGCCCTAAAAATGTAGAAATGCATCTTTTCCTTGAATTCTTGCAGCCCTTGTGCTGATGGTATTAGTTAGGGAATTCTAGCATTTTGAACCCGCAATGACGAAGGAGCCAAGTCTGGATTTGTGACGGAGGGGGAACTTAGCAATGACCTTGCTATACTTATCCTTCTTTTTGGAAGTTGTAGGACTGGGAGGTGCTGTCAAAATAAGCTTGGCAAGTTGCTGCTGTGCATCAAGTAGATAGTACATCGTGCCACCTCAGTGTGCCAGTGGGTGGAGGGGGTGGATATTGAGTTCAGTTGTAGTGGGGGGAGGATAATTACGTGGTCTGCTGTACTCCCTGAATGCTGTCAAGCTTCTTGAGTGTTGTGACAATTGGTGAGTATTCCATTACATTGCTGACTTCATGTAGCTGGTGGTGGGGCTGTGAGAGGTCAGGAGGTGAGCCAGTCATCACAGAGTACCCGGGCTCTTCCCTGCTTTTGAAGCCATAGGGCTGGATTTTCCAGTCCTTTGTGCTCTGGGTTTCGCCCCGGAGCAACGTGAAAGGCAGCGTTCAGGTCTCCTGCGCCCCATCGCGATCCTCCGGTCCATTGTTGCTGCGGCACTGAGCAGCACCGCTGGGAAGAGTTGAGCCGGGTGTGCAATGCCTCTTGTTGCAACACCGGCGATAGTTTTGACTTTTCCGATACGTTCACTCGGAGGTACGCCCACAATGACCGCCTGGGAAATCAGTGCGGTCCAGCATAGCTGACGGCGCAGAGCAAGGTAAATTACTCCAAAAATGTTTGTTCTTTTAATTATTTTTTAGCAATTTGTGTTGTGGTGGCGTGAGCAATGTTTTGGGAGTGTTTATGTGGGTTTTTTTAATGTTTCACCCCCTCCCCCTCCCTCCCCCACCCCACCCTAGGCCTCTCTCGCAGCGCACACGGCCCAGCACTTTAGTTCATGAGTTTCCCATCCTTGTGCCAGGAAAAGTGTACAACACCTTCCTTTGTGCTGTGCCCCCAGACGCAGGGCCCAGATGCTGAAACTTCCATACTAAAGCACAAACTATTCCGGCCGGTAACTTTCCCACCCCGCCTCCATTTTTGCCCCGAAAACAAAAAAGCCTAAAATCCAGCCCATATTCTTGATAGTACTGGTCCAGTTCAAATTCATCAGTGGTGACCCCCCCCAGGAAGTTAATGGTGGAGGAACTCAGCAATGGCGCTGCAGTTGAAGATCAGGAGGAGGTGGTTAGGGATTCAGATACGGTAGATAGAGAGGAACTATTTCCACTGGTTGGAGATTCTAGGACTAGGGGGCATGGTCTAAAACTTAGAGTCAGACCTTCCAGGAGTGAAATTAGGAAACACTCCTGCACACAAAGGGTGGTAGAAGTATGGAACTCTCTTCACAAACGGCAATTTTTTTCGTTCATGGGAAGTAGGCGCCACTGGCAAGGCCAGCATTTATTGCCCTTCAGAAGGTGGTGATGAGCCGCCTTCATGAACCGCTCCAGTCCGTGTGGTGAAGGTGCTCCCACAGTGCTGTTACAGAAGGATTTTCAGAATTTTGACCCAGCGACGATGAAGGAATGGTGATATATTTCCAAGTTAGGATGATGTGCAACTTGGAGGGGAACTTGCAAGTGATGGTGTTCCCATGTGCCTGCTGCCCTCGTTCTTCTAGGTCGCAGGTTTGGGAGGTGCTGCCAAAGTAGCCGTGGCAAGTTGCTGCAGTGCATCTTGTAGATGGTACACACTGCAGCCATGTTACACCAGTGGTGGACGGAGTGAATGTTTAAGGTGGTGGATGGGGTGCCAATCAAGCTGGCTGCTTTGTCCTGGATGATGGTGAGCTTCCTGAGTGTTGTTGGAGCTGCACTCATCCAGGCAAGTGGAGAGTATTCCATCACACTCCTGACCTGTGCCCTGTAGATAGTGGAAAGGCTTTGGGGAGACAGGAGGTGAGACACTCGCCGCAGAATACCCAAAGTCTGACCAGCTCTTGTTGCCACAGTATTTATGTGGCTGGTCCAGTTAAGTTTTTAATCAATGGTGACCCCCAGGATGTTGATGGTAGCGGATTCGGCGATGGTAGTATCATTGAATGTTAAGGGTCGGTGGTTGGATTTGTCGGGTGTTTTGTGTGCCCCGTGCCTCTATGACTCTCCCTTGAGTCGACCCATGCTGTAAAACTTCCCGGTTCGGGTTGTTTTCCTTTGGACGGCAAGAGCTTTTGTCAATAGTTCCTGCCTAGCCCGTCAATTAATGGGTAATCCCACAAAGAGAGAGAGAGCAAGGTCAGATAGGTCTTCTCCTATGCCCGATGCGCAGCGTCCCCAGCGGGATCACTGTGTAACCCGGCCATGAGCGGATGCTACCCGGTTGATCTTCCGAATTATGCCGCAAACCACAAACCCCACAACCCCCAAGTTCGGACATAAGGAGGTACTATGGACAGATTATCATTGACACAGACAAAATGAAACAGTTCAGGTTGGTCAAAGGTCGATTCCTTTTATTACACTCACAAAACAACAACTTCTACTCCTCTCGCTTATGGCTTAAAGAGTAGGTGACTGTGGATACTAGCTTAAAACCTTAGACTAAATACCCACCCTGTTGGTTACGCCGAACCAACCCCCTTCCCAGAATCTAAGCCTAGATAATGGAAACCCTTCTAACTAAACCCCTCTCCCGGTTTGGTCAGAACCCACACTTGGAAGCTTCCTCACACATATAGGTGTTAGTCTGCATCTTGGACACTTGCAGTTCCTCAGCAGCTAAACATGCTGGCGGTCTTGGGGATATCCAGAGGTGTATGCTGGATATAATTACCAACCCTTGTCATTGATTCATGCGGTCCCGGGTCCGTTCGACTCCAAAGACAAAACTGTGCCTAACAGAGACATGCGATGAAGCCGAGAGAGTTACGTTCAGGCGGTACAGTGAGGCACTCACTTCGGGCATTCCTGGAGAGTTGACAGACGCGTAGCCATGCAGGGAACCCCGTTCCAGATAGTAAATGTTATATATGTAAACTTGTATATACTCTGTACAGCCACCAGAGGGCTTATCCCCTGGCGTCCCAAGGAATCCCATAATCCCTTGGGAACACAGGTATTTAAGGAGGCCTCACAGGTTGGAGAGGCACTCTGGAGACCTGCAATAAAAGACCAAGGTCACACTTTACTTTGAACTCACAGTGTTCAGTCTGACTCTTTCTCCAAACTTAACAACTGGCGACAAGATACAGATAGCGAACCCAAAGATGCAGAGGACAGAGGGCATCCTGGAGAAATTCTCAGAGGGAGATGATTGGGAAACTTTTGTGGAGCGACTCGACCAATACTTCGTAGCCAACGAGCTGGATGGAGAAGAGAACGCTGCAAAACGAAGGGTGATTCTCCTCACCATCTGTGGGGCACCAATGTATGGACTCATGAAAAATCTGCTTACTCCAGCGAAATCCACGGAGAAATCATATGGGAACATTTGAACTCGAAGGAAAGCATACTGATGGCGAGGTACCGGTTTTACACCTACAAAAGGTCTGAAGGCCAGGAAATGGTGAGTTATGTCGCCGAGCTAAGACGCCTTGCAGGACATTGCGAATTTGAAGGACATTTGGAGCACATGCTCAGAGACTTTTTCATACTTGGCATTGGCCACGAAACCATACTTCACAAACTTTTGACTGTAGAGACCCCAACCTTGAGTAAGGCCATAGCGATAGCCCAGGCGGTCATTGCCACCAGTGACAATACTAAGCAAATCTCTCAGCACACAAGTGCTGCTACAAGTACTGTGAACAAAGTGATGCTGTTTTCAAATCACAATGTACAGGGCAGGTCACACATGCCTGCAGCTGCACGTCTGCAGATGTCTCAGAATCCACCATCAAGGGTGATGAGTACAAGGCCATTAACATCTTGTTGGCGCTGTGGGGGTGATCATCGTTTCCATTCATGCCGCTTCAAAGGGTATGTTTGCAAGGGCTGTGGAACAATGTATGTGCAGGCGAGCTGCAAGTCCCGTTAATCCTGCAAACCACCATGTTGCAGAGGAGGACAGATCCACGGAGGATCACGACAAACCAGAGCCTCAGACCGAGGAGGCAGAGGTACATGAGGTACACACACTCACCACAAAGTGTCCCCTGATAATGCTGAATGTTGAACTAAATGGACTCCCGGTGTCAATGGAGCTGGACACGGGCTCGAGCCAATCCATCATGGATAAAAAGACTTCGAAAAATTGTGGTGCAGCAAGGCCTCAAGGCCAGTCTTAACTCCAATTCGCACAAAACTAAGAACTTACACAAAGGAACTGATTCCCGTAATCGGCAGCGCTACGGTAAAGGTCTCCTACGATGAAGCGGTGCACAAGCTACCACTCTGGGTGGTACTGGGCGATGGTCCCACGCTGCTCGGCAGGAGCTGGCTGAGAAAGATACACTGGAACTGGGACGACGTCCGAGCATTATCGTCTGCTGACGACATTTCGTGTGCCCAGGTCTTAAACAAGTTCCCTTCACTGTTCGAACCAGGCATCGGGAAATTCCAAGGAGCAAAAGTGCAGATCCACCTAATTCCGGGTGCGTGACCCATCCATCACAAGGCGAGAGCACTACCGTACATGATGAGAGAAAGGGTAGATATCGAGCTCGACCGGCTGCAAAGAGAGGGCATCATCTCACCGATCGAGTTCAGCGAGTGGGCCAGTCCTATTGTCCCAGTCCTCAAGGGAGATGGCACCATCAGAATCTGTGGCGATTACAAAGTAACTATCAATCGTTTCTCCCTGCAGGACCAATACCCAGTACCAAAGGCTGACAACCACTTTGCAACGCTGGCGGGAGGAAAGACGTTCATGAAGCTGGATTTGACTTCCGCCTAAATGATGCAGGAACTGGAGGAATCATCGAAGGGCCTCACCTGCATCAACACGTACAAAGGTCTTTTTATTTATAACAGATTGGAATTCGATCAGCAGCGGCGATATTCCCGAGAAACACGGAAAGCTTACTGAAGTTGGTCCTGCGCACCGTGGTCTTCCAGGACAACATCTTGATTACAGGTCGGGACACAGTCGAGAATCTGCAGAACATGGAGGAGGTTCTTAGTCGACTCAACCACGTGGGGCTCAGGTTAAAATGTTCGAAGTGTGTTTTCCTGGCGCCTGAAGTGGAGTTCCTGGGGAGGACGATCGCGGCGGACGGCATCAGGCCCACCGATTCGAAGACAGAGGCAATTGAGAACGCCCCAAGGCCACAGAACGTGATGGAGGTGCATCGTTTCTAGGACTCCTGAACTACTTTGGTAACTTCTTACTGGGTCTCAGCACACTGCTAGAACCATTGCATATCTTACAGTGTAAAGGGGATGAATGGGCATAGGGCAAAAGCCAAGAAAATACCTTTGTAAAAACTAGAAAATTGTTATGCTCAAACAAATTGCTAGTGTTGTATGATCCATGTAAGCGTTTGGTACTAACATGTGATGTGTCGTCACATGGCGTCGGGTGTGTATTGCAGCATGCTAATGATTTTGGGAAATTGCAACCGGTTGCTTATGCATCCAGGAGTCTGTCTAAGGCTGAGAGAGCCTACAGCATGATTGAAAAAGAAGCGTTAGCGTGTGTCTATGGGGTAAAGAAAATGCATCAATATCTGTTTGGGATAAAATTCGAATTGGAAACTGACCATAAGCCACTTATATCCCTATTTTCCGAGAGTAAGGAGATAAATACTAATGCATCGGCCCGCGTCCAGAGATGGGCGCTCACGTTGTCTGCATACAACTACGCCATCCGCCACAGGCCAGGCACAGAAAACTGCACCAATGCTCTCAGTAGGCTGCCATTGCCCACCACGGGGGTGGAAATGGCACAGACTGCAGATTTAACCATGGTTATGGAAGCATTTGAGAGTGAGCAATCACCCGTCACTGCCCGGGAGATCAAAACCTGGAGGAGCCAGGACCCCTTATTGTCCCGAGTCAAAAACTGTGTGTCCCAGTGGAAATGAAGGAAGAGATAAAGCCGTTCCAGCAGCACAAAGATGAAATGTCCATACAGGCAGACTGCCTTCTGTGGGGTAATCGAGTAGTGGTTCCCAAGAAGGGCAGAGACACCTTCATCAGTGATCTCCACAGTACCCACCCAGGCATCGTAATGATGAAAGTGATAGCCAGATTCCACGTGTGATGGTCCGGTATCGACACGGACCTACAGTCCTGTGTTCACAGATGTAACACATGCTCACAGTTAAGCAATGTACCCAGGGAGGCGCCGCTAAGTTTAAGGTCTTGGCCCTCCAAACCGTGGTCTAGGGTACATGTCGACTATGCAGACCATTCTTGGGTAAAATGTTCTTCGTGGTTGTAGATGCGTACTCCAAATGGATTGAATGTGATATAATGTCAGCTAGCATGTCCGCTGCCAGTACTGAAAGCCTGCAGGCCATGTTTACCACACACGGCCTACCCGATGTCCTGGTGAGCGACAACAGGCCATGTTTTACCAATGCTGAGTTCAAAGAATTCATGACCCGTAACGGGATCAAACATGTCACATCTGCCCCGTTTAAACCAGCGTCCAATGGTCAGGCAGAAAGAGCAGTGCAAACCATCAAGCAAGGCTTGAAGAGGGTAACTGAAGGCTCACTGCAGACTCGCCTATCCCGAGTCCTGCTTAGCTACCACACGAGACCTCATTCGCTCACTGGGATCCCACCTGCTGAACTGCTCATGAAAAGAGTACTTAAGACAAGGCTCTCGTTAGTTCACCCTGATCTACATAAACAGTTAGAGAGCAGGCGGCTTCAACAAAGTGCATAAAATGATAGCGCAAATGTGTCACGCGAGATTGAAATCAATGATCCTGTATTTGTATTAAATCATGGACAAGATCCCAAGTGGCTTCCCGACACTGTCGTAGCCAAAGAGGGGAGAAGGGTGTTTCGGGTCAAACTTTCAAATGGATTCATTCACCGGAAACACTTGGACCAAATCAAATTCATATTTACGGACTATCCTGAGCAACCCACTTTGGACCTTAACTTCTTTGACCCCCAACATACACACCAGTGGCAACCGGCACCACGGTTGGCCACGAAGCAGAACCCATCATCCACAGCAGCCCAGCAGGACTCACCACACCAGACAGCCCAGCAAGGCCAGCTGCACAGCAGCCCAGCAAGAGCCTAACAAATGATTCAACAATACCGGCATTCACACCGAGATGATCAACCAGGGCAAGAAGGGCCCCAGATCGACTCACATTGTAAATAGTTACACTGTTGACTTTGGAGCAGGGGGAGTGTTGTTATATATGTAAACTTGTATATACTCTGTACAGCCACCAGAGGGCTCATCCCCTGGAGTCCCAAGGGATCCCATAATCCCTTGGGAGCACAGGTATTTAAGGAGGCCTCACAGGTTGGAGAGGCACTCTGGAGACCTGCAATAAAAGACTAAGGTCACACTTTACGTTGAGCTCACAGTGTTCAGTCTGACTCTTTCTCCAAACATAACAGTAAATACGTCGACTATGTCCTGGAGTTCAGCCTGTGTGTGTGCACAGATGCAGGCATTGTCCGCGTACTGTAACTCGACGACAGAGGTTGGAGTAGTCTTGGACCTGGCCTGGAGACGGTGAAGGTTGAACAGCTTCTCACTGGTTCTGTAGTTTAGTTCCACTCCAGCGGGGAGTTTATCAACTGCAAGGTGGAGCATGGCAGCGAGGAAGATTGAGAAGAGGGTTGGGGCGATGATGCAGCCCTGCTTGACCCCTGTACGGACTTGAATTGGGTCTGTGATGGATCCGTTGGCAAGGATCACAGCTTGCATGTCGTCGTGGAGCAGGCGGAGTATGGTGACGTACTTTTGGGGGCATCCAAAACGGAGGAGGACGCTCCATAGACCCTCGTGGTTGACAGTGTCAAAGGCTTTTGTAAGGTCAAAGAAGGTCATGTATAAGGGCTGGCGCTGCTCCCTGCATTTTTCCTGCAGCTGTCGCGCTGCAAAAATCATGTCCGTTATGCCCCAGAGGGGACGAAATCCGCACTGTGACTCCGGGAGGAGCTCCTCGGCCACGTGGAGAAGACAGTTGAGGAGGACTCTAGCAACGACTTTCCCAGTGGTTGATAACAGGGAGATTCCTCTGTAGTTGCCGCAGTCGGACTTGTCCCCCTTTTTAAAGCTGGTCACGATTACTGCATCTCTAAGATCTCCCGGCATGCTCTCCTCCCTCCAGATGAGAGAGATGAGGTTGTGTATTCGCGCCAGTAGTGCCTCTCCGCCATACTTCAGTGCCTCAGCAGGGATTCCATCCGCTCCCGTAGCCTTGTTGTTTTTTAGCTGTCTTATGGCCTTTTCTACCTCGTGCAGTGTTGGGGTCTCACTGAGGTGGTGGCGGGTAGCATGCTGCGGAATGGAGTCGAGAACACTCGAGTCAAAAGCAGAGACTCAATTGAGGAGATCCTCAAAGTGTTCCTTTCAGCGGGCTCTGACTGCCTCGGTGTCCTTATGCTAAACATTAGTAAGACAAAGGTCCTCCACCAGCCTGTCCTCGCCGCACAGCACTGCCCCCCAAACATCAAGATCCACGGCGTGGCCCTGGACAACGTGGACCACTTCCCCAAATCGGGAGCCTCCTATCAACAAGATCAGGCATTGACGACGAGATCCAACACCGCCTCCAGTGCGCCAGTGCAGCCTTCGGCCGCCTGAGGAAAAGAGTGTTTGAAGATCAGTCCCTCAAAACTGTCACAAAGCTCATGATCTACAGAGCCGTAGTAATACCCACCCTCCTGTATGTCTGAGACGTGTACCATGTACAGTAGACACCTCAAATCGTTGGAGAAATACCACCAGCGATGTCTTCGCAAGATTCTGCAAATCCCCTGGGAGGACAGACGCACAAACATTAGAGTCCTCGTCGAGGCCAACGTCCCCCGCATTGAAGCACTGACCACACTTGATCAGCTCCGCTGGGCAGGCCACATAGTTTGCATGCCAGACACGAGACTCCCAAAGCAAGCGCTCTATTCAGAACTCGTCCACGGCAAACGAGCCAAAGGTGGGCAGAGGAAACATTACAAGGACATCCTGAAAGCCTCCCTGATAAAGTGCGACATCCCCACTGACACCTGGGAGTCCTGGCCGTAGACTGCCCTTAGTGGAGGAAGTGCATTCGGGAGGGCGCTGAGCTCCTCGAGTATCGTCACCGAGAGCATGCAGAAATCAAGTGCAGGCAGCGGAAGGAGCGTATGGCAAACCAGGCTCCCTGCCCACCCTTTCCCTCAACAACTATCTGTCCCACCTATGACAGAGACTGTGGTTCTCATATTGGACTGTACAGCCACGTAAGAACTCATGCTAAGAGTGGAAGCAAGTCTTCCTCGATCCCGAGGGACTGCCTATGATGGTATGACATAACAGTGAAGAAAAGTAAGCCACTGAATCCTCCAAAGTTCAGCATCTTTATACCCCATATAATTCACAAAACTGGCTGGGCGATTCCTGGTTACATGGTCGCAGAGATGCTAGTTGGTCTTCCTGGTGACGTCTCTGTCCTGGATTGGTCAACTTGATGAAAACAATAGTAGGCCATTTCTGTAAATGAGCAGTTTTCGAAGTGCTGTTTGTTGAGTTCTTGACTGCTCCTTCATTGAAAGAGTCCAGAGGTGTTACCTTTGGCCTGCAACCCTCATTGTCCATCCAGACATCCCGGCCCCATGGACAAAAGGTATTTTTCCACAAATCACACAAAGTTCAAAATGAAAAGGCCTCTGCCTTTCATGACGTCAGCATTGAAACTGGTCCCATGGCAACCCAAAAGACAGGCAGCTCCTGTTACATTTCAGAGAAACCAAAAATCAGTCCTTTTAAAGTCCAAATGTCCAAATTCCATTTTGAAATGCAGCCCATGTGCTTCTCCATTTTAAAAGGGTACAGATCCAGTTTAAAAGTCAAAAAATCCTTCCAGCCCATACATATACTAATGTTGGCACTGGCCAAATCCTACAGATTTTCGCTTGTTGGGGATAGTTATTGCCTGGCACTTGTGTGGCGCGAAAGTTACTTACCACTTATCAGCTCAAGCCTGAATGTCGTCCAAGTCTTGCTGCATGCAGGCATGGACTGCTTCATTATCTATTCTATGCTAGATCAATTGTTAATTTTAAATCAGAGAATGATAGCTTTTTGTTATCCAAAGGTATTAAGGGATTTTGGCCAAAGAAGTTATGTCACAGATCAGCCATGATCTCATTGAATGGTCCACATTGTCCAGGGCCACGCCATAGATCTTGATGATTGAAGGGCAGTGCTGTGCGGCGGTGACAGACTGGTAGAGGACCTTTTATCTCGGGAGCCTCTTATCAATAAAGGCAGACATTGATGCGGAGATTCAGCATCGCCTCCAGTGCACCAGTGCAGCCTTCGGCTGTCTGAGGTAAAGGGTGTTTGAAGACCAGGCCCTCAAATCTACCACCAAGCTCATGATCTACAGGACTGTAGTAATACCCGCCCTCCTGTATGGATCTGAGGCATGGACGATGTATAGAAGGCACCTCAAGTCGCTGGAGATATATCACCAACGATGTCTCCGCAAGATCCTGCAAATACCCTGGGAGGACAAGTGCACCAATATCAATGTCCTCGACCAGGCTAACATCCCCAGTATTGAAGCACTGACCACACTCAATCAGCTTCACTGGGCAGACCACATAGTTCGCATGCCAGATACAAGACTCACTAAGCAAATGCTTTATGTGGAGCTCCTTCATGGTAAACGAGCCAAAGGAGGACAGCGGAAGCGTTATAAGAACACCCTCAAAGCCTCCTTGATAAAGGGCGACATCACCACTGACACCTGGGAGACCCTGGCCGGAAACCACCCGAGGTGGAGAAAGTCCATCCGGGAGGGCGTTGAGCACTTCGAGTCTCAACGCAAAGAGCATGAAGAGGCCAAGCGCAGGCAGCGGAAGGAGCGCGCAACAAACCAGCCCCACCGACCCCTTCCCTCGACGAATGTCTGTCCCACCTGTAACAAGGTCCGTGACTCTCATATCGGATTGTTCAGCCATCAAAGAACTCACTTTGGGAGTGGAAGCAAGTCCTCCTCGATTCCGAGGGACTGCCTATGATGATGATGATGATGTCTCATTGAATGGTGGAACAGGCTTGAGGGGCTCAATGGCCTACTCTTGTTCCTATGTTTCAATGGTTGGGCCTTTTCTGGTTGGAGAAGGTGTTAACTTGGCATTTATGCTGTTCAGGCAGGGCCCTGCCATGGAGGAGCTGTTCGGATGGGGCCCCGCCGAGGAGAAGGTGTTCGAGCAGGGCCCTGTTGCCAAAGAAAGTGTTCGGGCCGGCAGGCCCCGCCACCAAGGAGGTGTTCAGGTGGGCCCCGTTGCCAAGGAGGTGTTCGGGTGGCCCCTGCCGAGGTGGAGCTGTTCGGGCGGGGCCCGCCACCAAGGAAATGTTTGGGCCGGCAGGCACCGTTGCAGAGGAGGTGTTGGGGCGGGCCGATGAGGAGGCCCCAAGGTAAGGGCAGCAGCGGCGAGCAGAGTGAGGCGAGCGGTGGCAAGGTAAGGGCAGCGGAGGGGCCCTGAGGTCAGCAGGGTCGGCAGGTCCAGATTCCGGAACATTTTACGGATTCCAGACGACCCTGCTACAGATCGGTCCGCGGTCCAGATTCCGGAACTTTCCGGATTCCAGAACTCCGGATTTTGGACGCTGCACCTGTACAGCAAGTTCGGAGAAATCTTGTTGTGACAAATTTCAGTCAAATAAATCTCCAAGGCAATGAACTTATATACAAACCTGCGCACACTCGGAGGTCGAACTCCAAATCATCATCAACACCTTCACCGAAGCATACGAGAGCATGGGCTTCACACTAAACATCTATAAGACAAAGGTCCTCTACCAACCTGCTCCCGCCACACAGCACTGCCCCCCATTATCAAAATCCACAACGAGGCCTTGGACAATGTGGACCATTTTCCAACCTCGGGAGCCTACTGTCAACAAGCGCAGACGTCGATAACGAAGTACAACACTGCCTCCAGTGCGCCAGTGCAGCCTTCGGTCAACTGAGGAAGAGAGTGTGTGAAGACCAGGACCTCAAACCTGGCACCAAGCTCATGGCCTGCAGAGCAGTAGTGATACCCGCCCTCCTATTTGCTTCAGAGACATGGACGATGTACAGCAGGCACCTCAAAGCACTTCTCCAGTGCTTTGAGGTGCCTGCCTCTGCAAAATCCTGCAAATTCATTGGCAGGATAGTCGCACCAGCATCAGCGTTCCCTCTCAGGCCAACATCCCCAGCATCGAAGCATTGACCACGCTCGATCAGCTCCGATGGACAGGTCACATCGTCCACATGCCCGATACTAGCATTCTACTCAGAGCTCCAACAGCAAGAGAGCCCAGGTGGGCAGAAGAAAGGCTTCAAGGACACCCTCAAAGCCTCTTTGAAAAAGTGCAACATCCCCACCGACACCTGGGAATCCCTGGCCCAAGACCGCTCAAAGTGGAGAAGAAGCATCCGGGAAAGTACCGAACACCTTGAGTCTCTTCGCTGGGAACAAGCGGAAGCCAAGCGCAAACAGTGGAAGGAGCGCACAACAACCCAAGCACCTCACCCACCTGCCTCTTCAACCACCGTCTGCCCCACCCGTGACAGAGACTGTAGATCCCTCATCAGTCACCTGAGAACTCATATTAGTGTGGAAGCAAGTCATCCTCAACTCCGAGGGACTGCCTAAGAAGAAGAAGATTCTGACCCATCATACAAACCCTGCATCCATAGAAACTATTGCTGAGACCTGTATAGAGCAATTGTTGGATACAATAAATATAATAAATACCATAGTTAAGTTTGTCTTTTTCCTTAAATTTTACAAACAGGCATACCCATTATCTGAACTTTCCATAACTCTGTGCCTACCTAAAAGCACAAGTAACAATGGGGAAGAAAGAAAGAATAAAAATTGCATTTATATCATGCCTTTCACATCCCAAACTGCGTTACTGCCAATAATTTACATTTGAAATGTAATCACTGTTTTGTAGGCAAACAGCAGTGAGATGAATGACAAGATAATCTTTTTTAGTGATGTTGATTGAAGGATAAATGTTGGCCAGGACACTGCAAGAATCATTTCTTCTTCTTTGAATTGTTCTACAGGATCTTTTACGTGTACCTGAGAGAGTCGGTGCAGGCCTCAATTTAACATCTCATGTGAAAGATGGCAACAGTACAATACTTCCTCAGTATTTCATTGAGTTGCAGGTTGGGTTATTATGCTCAAATCTTGGAGTGAGACTTAAACTATAGCCTTCTAACTCTAGTAAGAAGACTGCTATCACAGAGCCAACATGTAATCATTAGGTTATGGAAAATATACTTAGACATTTTGTACACAGAAAATGTTATTCTATAGATAGGTTTAACCATTTTCTTTTAAATTGTATGTGCTTACATGTAATTAATCTTATTTCTAGAATTAACTACTTGGCTGGTACAAGTTTAAGACGACAGTCAAAAGGACGTTCAAAAAATATTTGGAGCAATTTGATTAGCTTACTTCTGCTTCTTGCTAGTGGCAGCTGCCTGACAATTTTTGATTTAAAGTTTTTCAATATGAATAGTGTTATATATGTAAACCTGCAAATACCATGTTTAACCACCAGAGGGCTCATCCCCTGGAGTCCAAAGGGATCCCACAATCCCTTGGGAGCACCTGTACATAAGGAGGCCTCACTGGCTGGAGAGGCACTCTGGAGACCTGAATAAAGGACTACAGTCACACGTTACTTTGAGCTCACAATATCTGGTCAGATTCTTTATGCAAGACATAACAAATAGTTTTTGTTCCTGTTGCTATGTGGTGACTAGCACTCTCCCTATCTACTATATTCTGATTTGTTGCTGATTTATGAGTATGAAATTTGAGTCAGTCAGTAAATGTGACAGAGAGGAAATCACTGGATGATTTATTTGTGGATTTCCCATGGCATTGCTCATTGTAAGATTGATGCTACATACATTGACGGTGAATTTCTGCCTGGGGTTCTCTTTCTCATCCACCACCATTTTAGTGGAAAAGCCATGGAAGCCCTGGAGAAATGGCATAAATGCTGTTTTCCCAACGTTTTTCCAGGACTGTTCTGCCTACATTGTGGTAGAGAAGTGGGAGAACCCCCATGGAAATTCATCCCCATTGCTTTATAAAGACAGGAATTAAAAAAGCAATTTCTAAGATTAGTCAGAAGTTACAGACTGTGTTCATAAAGTTGATTGCTGGGGGAATTTATCTGACTTTATAAATAATTGGTTTTCTTTGGGGTTTTTTCAAAGAAAATTGTGTGGCTGAGATGTTTTTATATAAACAGGTATGATAGGCAAAATGTATAATAAGTAGAACTGAAAATAAGTTAAATCATGGACTGCACCAAGTCCACAAGTATATTAAATTAAGTTTAAATAATTCTAAAATTTACCTTCACAAATACCTTATATTGCATGTTCTGCAAGTTATTTATATGTAAATTACACCATCTAACTAACACTTGCAATTCTATAGGCTAACTGAGTGAAATGGAAAACATAGCTGGGTAACAGTGATAAACTAAATTCTTGAAACAGCTTTTTATTAGTAAAGGATGCAATGTTCAACCTGAACATTTTATATAAGGTAAAGCACTCATTTCATGGTTATTGAAGCACTAAATTGTGATAATCATGGCTTGTAACTGAACCTCACAGGCAATGTGTATTATGGGTCTGTTGCATGAAGCCTGTGGTATTTCTGCATATTTGTAACTGGTTTACCTAGCATCAACAATTTTTTTATTAAAGGCTCTGAAAGCCAGTCTCTCGAAAACCACCTCCCTCTGATCTTTAGATTTTTAATGTGCTATCAGCAGTTGGCATATGATATTCCTCCCATCGATGGCACATTATCAATATAAGTGATCCCAAAACCAATGCACACGAGGCCTAAATTTCATGATTTACAACATCTGCCATCAGAGGCAACAGAAAACATCTGCATCCTTTCTAATAGTCCTCCAACAGGCACAATACTGACTAGCAATGAATTCCCAATTAAAATTGGGGACATAAAGTGCCCTAACTCCCTGTAATACTGTTGTGTTTGACTTTGAGGACCAGGATTGTAGTGGGTTAATATTGGCGAACTGATGTAATGAAATTTCCCCTAACTTCCTAAACTACCGCAGTCAAATATGAAATGAAAATGTCAGAGAAAAGAGGAATAAAAATTGCATCAATTGATGAGGTCTCCTCAGTGAGAAGTGCAAAGCATGTGTGCAGATAGCATACAAAGGTCATTTAATTGGAAATTTTACAGATACCACATATGGCAAAGCATTAGAAGGTAAAGATGATAAGAAACAAAGTATTCAGTAGAAGTTGATTAGAAGAATTACATGTGCTCTGGTACATTTCCACAAAAATTTCACAGAGAAGTTGAAAAAAACATTTCTATGAAGAAATTACCCCAGATCCTAAGCCGGGCTCAGTGTGTTAAAGTTGATCATAGGTGAAAAATCAATTTATGTGAAATTTCTTTTTGGATGAAACTTATTTTCAATGGGTATTTTTTGACACCTCCTTTATACTCGTTTACCAGCTTCATATACTATCCAGAGTGTTAGGCCAAAGTGCTTTCAGACTTCTGGCAATTCTACTCTGAAATCAGAGATAATGGCCTAGAAATCCCAGTTGGCTGTTTCCCACGGGTGATCGACTGAAATAGGGAAAAAAGATGCTCACTTACCTGTTCCTGCTGCGCCCACGAGAGATCCCGGTCCTGAGACCTCCTATCACTGCGCATCGGAGCGCGTGCATGTCTGGACATCTGTAGAGCTGGAGCTGCAATCACATGGCTCTGGGCAGCCAATGCAGGTACATTATTTTCTCATTCATAATAATGGGAACTCCGTAAGTTGGAGTTCCCATTATTATGATTGAGAAACCCCCCCAAACACCCAAAACACTAATAAAAAATAGAAAAAAATGCACCACATATTTAACGTTAATTTAAATGAAAGTTATTTATGGCCCAGAAATCCCTGTTTCTTCTTCCTGTGGGCATTCGACTAAAAATAAGAGAAAAGATGCGCACTTTCCTTTTGGTCAAATGCCTGCCCGAGATCCCGGACTCGAGGCCTCCTCTTCTTGCGCAATGGAGCGCATTCACGTTGGGACATCTGCAGGAGTCACGTGGGCCTGGACACCCAATCACGGTAAACGTATTTTCTCATTCATAGGAGTAGGAGTTTCGTAAATCTGAAACTCCTATTATTATGAATGAGAATCACCCCAAAACACCCAAACAGTACATAAAACATTTAAAAAAACACCTCACTTAAATACACTATAGAAATTAAAGTTGATAGAAATATTTTTTAAAGAAAAAAAATTGGCCGATTTTTTAAAAAAGTTTTAATTATGGTTAAAAATAAATGTAACGTAGTGGGCAGGGTTTTTAAAAATATGTGGGTTTTTTAATTTAATTTAATTATATTTTTGTATGGTTTTAAACTCTTACGGGGAGGCTATGCGCCAGCTTTTATCAGGCGCAAGAGTTTTCAGGACATTTGCTGGGCAAGATATGGGTAAGTACCACAATCTTGCCCTTGCAAATGTCCTCGCTCCCGAGATGCAGAGGATCTGTCATGCTGGAGCTTGACAGATCGGAAAAGCCGGTTTTCAGCGCATGCACATTGTGCGTTGAAAACCAGCTTTTGCGATGCTTTCCCGGGCCCATACACACTCAGTACGGACCCGAGGAGGCCGAGATTTCTGGGCCAATAGGAGCAACCTAAAGTGAAATTCCATCCAATCTTTCCCTCTTCTCTGCATTGAAGTGCTATGGCTAAGATCAGGAATTTGGTATGTTTAAGATCATGAGCATGAGTTAACATCCCACCTAGTTGTGACACAGTACATATTGCAAAACTCTCCCACACACATACCACCACATAGATTTATTCAAGTAAAAAACTTGTAATGCTCGAGAACTGAAAAAAATTGCCAGTTTATTTTTTGTTAGTGGGGCCCACATGTGATCAAGATTGGCACAGGCTCCTGCTTCCTGTATCTGACAGGATTTCTGGGCAAGCCCAGGAACCCCCACCTCAAACATGAGAATGGAGGAGAAGGTGGAAGAACAATCCATCCCTCTCCCCCCCACCCACCACCCCGGCAAGACCACGACCTTCAGCAAGTAAGTGTTCGGGGTGGAATGGAGGGAGAGAAGGTGCTACAAGCCCTTCTCCCTCCATGGGGAGTGGGGGGAGTGGCACCTCAAGGAATTCCAGTTGAATTTGAGAGCACACAGAGATGAAGCTGAGGCTGACACAAAATTCTTCCCCTTGCCTGCACAGATGGTGTGACTTTTTCTGCTTCTTGAGAGAGGAATTTCAAGGCTTGGATGTTATAGTGAAGAGACTCCACCATTATTTCTCATATCTCAAAATAAAACATATCACACCCGAGGACCCTTGCCAATGTTAGGACCAGATTCTTTAGGGAGAGAGGGGTAATAATCTCAGACTTACCTTTGCTGTTGGTAACCAATCCTCCATGGTTCCCACCTACAATTCAGGAAAATAAGTTGCACAATTACTGCACGCAAAAATTCAATTTATGGGGTACTATCAAAACTACAGAGCAAAGAGACCGTATGGGCAGAAGGAATGTCATTCAATCTCTCATGGAACACCAGAAACATGTGAAATGTCATGTTGCCGTGTCACTATGATCATTCTAAGTTCCTTGTATTCACTCTGTCCTTTTTGGTCTCCCCAGGCTTCTAGAACCCCTCCCCACACACCCACACACACACACACACACACACACACACACCCTCCCCCCACACCTCAGGAATTGCCTAACAGGAGCCCTAGAGGGTAGCAGCATACCTAGAAGCCCATCACTGCACTTATCCTACCCACCCACCAGCTCAGAGGCATTCACCATGGAAAAGATATACAGATAGCAGAATAGCAGCACAAGTTTTGAGTCACAGAGCAGAGGTGGACAGGAGTAGGAGCAGGTGGAGGAAGAGGAGCCTGGAGTCCCTCGCCAGAAGGTGAGATCACATCCCCACGCCGCCATTGTTGAGATCAGAGAACCTGATATCCATGGTCCAGCCTTTAAGAGAAGGCTTTCTCAGCACAATAGGTTAGTCATTGGTGGAGCCTCCCACGAATGGCTCCAAAAATGGAGGAGTCCAGAATTTGTATGAGTGGGGTGCTAAGGCTCACAGGTCCTGCAGACATCCTTGATTAGAGTGGTAATTCAAGGGCCATTTGCAGTGCACCCCCCAGGGAAACCGTACTGACAGCTCAAGGAGCTGCCATCCAGGCTTTAGGCTGCACTGTCACACTTCGCTGGACATAGTTACTGATGAACTCGGTCAAATGAGATGTGAGACAGGGTAAACTTCTGATGCCATCAGGTCTGCTCACCCACAGATCAAAGGGCATGGAGGGTCCAAGTAGGGTCAGGATGGATATGGCCATGAATGCTAAACTTTATGAGGGCTAAATTAGATAGCCCACGAAAGCAGGCACGGGGATTGTGATGCGCGATTAACCCGTTGATTGCAATGCCGGCAGTACGCCAACTTTGTGCTGCCTACTCATTTGAATATTTCAATGTGCAGCCCACGCGCAGCATGCTTTTCATTGGCTGCATGCATTAGCAAGATCAAACAATAGCCTGCTGCAACCTTGCATAGGGAGGAGCAGAAATTAAATCCCTAAGACATGGATTCAAAAATAATATATAACTTTGTTTATTTCTAATTTTCCCCTTATTGCTCCACTCCTAACACCAGGGGCCACTGTACCGTGTTCATAAGTGGGAACTGTGGCTGATTTTCTCCCTCCCTCTTCAATCTTCAGGGTGCTAAGGAAAATTGCAGCACCTCACTACTACACATTTGATTGTTTTTTATTATAAAATAAATATTATAGACTTTGGCACTTTTCCAAAGTGATATGGTCTATTTATGGTAACATTTTACGTAGAATTAACTACAAATTCTCCTATAAATAAATATCATGTGGCATCTGGGAATATCTTTTACTTCAATACATATATACATTTATTAACTATAAAACACACTACATAAACAAACATGTATTGTACAATTCAATTGGGAAATCTGGCTGAAATGGAAGATTTTTTTACTTTCAAGGATATGGAAGTGAATCTGTGTGCATTGATCTTCTGTGGATCAGATTGGGATTATGAAAGATAAAAGCGATTTAAATGCAGAAATGAAAAGTTAATCTCCATGGGGTAATAAAATGCCTGATGATTTCCTGATCACGTTGTGTTTCTGATTTGCAAATTGTGTAACTATTAACTTGTTTTCTAAACTAGAATGGCAATAATTATCCAAAATGGTATTGTCATATTTGAAGTATTTTTGTTTCATGAAAAGTAATCATTTAACAAATATACTTTAACAGTGTGAGAAATGTAATAATTATCTTACAAAAGCAAAATACTGTGGATGCTTGAAATCTGAGATAAAAACGAAAATGCTGGAAATACTCAATAGGTCAGGCAGCATTTGTGAAGAAACAGAGTTAACATTAAAGGTCGATGACATTTCGTCAGAACTGAATACTTCCAGCATTTGCTGTTTTTATTTTTAATAATCATCTTGTCTGGAACTAAACATGTTTTGCAGCAAATCCGTAACTATGTCCCTAGTTCTTCCCTCATATAAAGATACCTGCATTTCCTAATGGCAACATAAATAACTCTGGTAAAAACCTAGATGGCCTCTAATTTAGTTAAATGAGTGATAATCTCATTTCACCTAACAGCTTAGAAATTTACTGTGGGGTTAAGTGTAGGTGGCTGAAAGGCTTGAGCAATCATTCTCCTGCCTAGTTATCCTTGATATTGCTGTTATTGGCTGCAAAAGTACACAGTATACTGGCCATTGGAGCATCAGATGAAATCCCCTCCGTCAGAAAGACGTTCTTTCTATTGAGGGAGTGCAGTGAAGGTTCACCAGACTGATTCCAGGGATGGCTGGACTGACATATGAGGAGAGACTGAATCAACCGGGCCTGTATTCGCTAGAGTTTAGAAGGATGAGAGGGGAGGGAATGAGAGGGGATCTCATAGAAACTTATAAGATTCTGACGGGACTGGACAGGTTAGATGTGGGAAGAATGTTCCCGATGATGGGGAAGTCCAGAACCAGGGGACATAGTCTTAGGATAAGGGGTAGGCCATTTAGGACTGAGATGAGGAGAAACTTCTTCACTCAGAGAGTTGTTAACCTGTGGAATTCCCTGCCACAGAGAGTTGTTGATGCCAGTTCATTGGATATATTCAAGAGGGAGTTAGATATGGCCCTTATGGCTAAAGAGATCAAGGGGTATGGAGAGAAAGCAGGAAAGGGGTACTGAGGGAATGATCAGCCATGATTTTATTGAATGGCAGTGCAGGCTCAAAGGGCCGAATGGCTTACTCCCGCACCTATTTTTCTCCGTTTCTATGTTTCTACCATGGGATCTTTTACATCCACCTGAGTGAGCAGACCTCAGTTTAACATCTCATCCGAATACAGCACCTGCCTCAGTACTGCACTGGATTGTAGCCTAGATTTTGTGCCAGTTAGGGGTTTATACAGTAAAACTCCAGGAAGATGCAGGTGACCCACTGAAATGAACAAGCTGTGGAAACACTCATTCATGAACTGAGGGAAAGGAGAGCTGGCACCTTCCCAAAAGCAGTCTTGGTAGAAAAGGTTGCAACCGGCGTGGCCACAGGTCAGTAAACATGCCACAAAGTGTACCCTCATAACCTGTAAATCACTTTGTACTGAATCACAATTAATAGAAGCTATTCCTGTCTGCTAGCTAGATCTGTGCATCCTTGTATGTGCAATACGTAAACTCTGGAATTTGGTGGGTTGAACTTTTAAGCATCAATTATCCATAAATTTCTGAGCACAGCAAGCATAATCCATAGCTTTATGCACTGTCAATGCTTACACAAATTATGAATCTACAATTAATGACAACTACAGAATAGCGGGTTAGTAAAAAGAAAGATGGTTTTCCAATGTAATAAATGAATAGAAAATTACAGAGACTAAGGGCCCGAAATTGATAAAGGCCCCCACCCACCGAAGTGCTTCCCAAAGGACCGCCGATGGCCGCCAAGGTACCTGACGATTCTTTGGGCGGGATATTCATCAACAAAGTCCCTTGAAGGTTGGTGGATGGCAAATGAGGGATTTACGCCGCCAATTTGGGCGGCAGCCGGCTGGAGATCCTATTCTCGGTGGCAAAGGCGCTTGCCACCCAAGTGCCGCCGAGAATGGAGTCGGGCCCACGGAGGGCTGAACAGCTGAAAATAAAAATTGTCAGAAATGTTTTTTTAAACTATCAGAAGACCTTCAGGGGACCCTGAAGATACTGTGGAAAAAAAATGTTCCCTAACTTTTTTTTCAGGATCTTCATATTTACCGTCGGGGACAGACCAGCCTCCAGCCAGGTGGGGCAGACAATGGTTGAAGAAACGGATGGGTGGGGAGCTTGGGTTGTTGTGCGCTCCTTCCGCTGTTTGCGCTTGGCTTCCGTGTGCTCCCGGCAAAGAGACTCGAGGTGTTTGGCGCCTTCCCAGATGCTTCTCCTCGACTTTGAGCGGTCTTGGGCCAGGGATTCCCAGGTGTCGGTGGGGATGTGCACTTTTTCAGGGCGGCTTTGAGGGTGTCCATGAAGCATTTCCTCTGCCCACCTGGGACTTGCTTGCCATGTCGGAGCTCTGAGTAATGCGCTTGTTTTGGGAGTCTAGTATCACAGAAAATAGGAGCAGTAGTAGGCCATTCGGCCCTTCCAGTTTGCACCGCCATTCAATATGATCATGGCTGATCCCCTATCTCAACACCATATTCCTGCTTTTACCCCATATCCCTTGATGTCTTTTCTGTCTAGAAACCTATCTATCTCCCTCTTAAATATATTCAGTGACTTGGCCTCCACAGACTTCTGTGGTAGAGAATTCCACAGGTTCACCACCCTCTGAGTGAAAAAATTTCTCCTCATCTTGGTCCTAAACTTCCTACCCCGTATCCTGAGACTGTGACCCCTTGTTCTCGACTTCCCAGCCAGGGGAAACATCTTCCCCGCATCCAGTCTATCCAACCCAGTCAGGATTTTATACATTTCAATGAGATTCCCTCTCATTCATCTAAACTCTAGTGAATACAGGCCTAGTCGATCCAATCTCTCCTCATACGACAGTCCTGCCATCCCAGGAATCAGTCTGGTGAACCTTTGCTGCACTCCCTCTATGGCAGGTATATCCTTTCTTAGGTAAGAAGACCAAAACTGCACACTAAACTCCAGGTGCAGTCTCACCAAGACCCTGTATAACTGTAGTAAGACATCTTTGCTCCTATACTCAAATCCTCTTGCAATGAAGACCAACATACCATTTGCCTTCCTAACTGCTTGCTGCACTTGCATGTTTGCTTTCAATGACTGGTATACAAGGACACCCAGGTCCCTCTGTACATCGACACTTCCCAAGCTATCACCATTTAAATAACAACACCACTTTGTCCATATGTTTTTCCTACCAAAGTGGACAACTTCACATTTATTCATGTTATACTGCATCTGCCATGTGTTTGCCCACTCACTCAACCTATCTAAATCACCTTGCAGCGTCTTTGCATTCTCCTCACAACTCACAATCCCACCTAGTTTTGTGTCGTCAGCAAACTTGGAAATATTACATTTGGTTCCCTCATCCAAATCATTTATATATATTGTGAATAGCTGGGGCCCAAGCACTGATCCCTGTGGTACCCCACTAATCACTGCCCACCACCCCGAAAAAGACTCGTTTATTCCTACTCTCTGTTTCCTGTCAGTTAACCAATTTTCAATCCATGCCAGTACATTACCCCCAATCCTATGTACTTTAATTTTGCACAATAACCTCTTATGTGGGACTTTATCAAAGGCCTTCTGAAAATCTAAATACACTACATCCACTGATTCTCCTCTATCTATTCTATCAGTTATATCCTCAAAAAGCTCCAATAAGTTTGTCTAACATGATTTTCCTTTCATAAATCCATGTTGACTTGTTTAATCCCGCTGATATTATATAAGTGTGCCGCAATCACATCCTTTATAATAGATTCCAGCATTTTCCCTACTACTGATGTCGGGCTAACCGATCTGTAGTTCCCCGTTTTCTCTCTCCCTCCTTTTTTAAATAGTGGGGCTACATTTGCCACCCTCCAATCTGTAGGAACTGTTCCATAATCTATAGAATTTTGAAAGATGACAACCAATGCATCTACTGTTTCCATGGCTACCTCTTTTAGTACTCTGGGATGCAGATCATCAGGCCCTGGGGGTTTATCGGCCTTCAGTCCCATTAGTTTCACCAGCACTATTTTCTTATGAATAATCATTTCTTTTAATTCCTCTTGCTCACTAGACCCTTGGTTCCCTAGCATTTCTGAGATGTTTTTTGTGTCCTCTTCCATACAGACAGAACCAAAGTATTTATTTAATTGTTCTGCCATTTCCTTGCTCCTCATTATGAATTCTCCCGTTTCTGTCTGTAAAGGACCTACATTTGTCTTCACTAATCTTTTTCTTTTTACGTACTTGTAGAAACTTTTGCAGTCGTTTTTTATGCTCCTTGCAAGTTTACTCTCATACTCTATTTTTCCCCTCTTAATCAATCTCTTGGCCTTTTTTACTGAATTCTAAACTGCTCCCAATCTGAGCTCAAGCTTGCTATTTTTCTGGCAACTTTGTATAACTCCTCTTTAAATCTAATACTATCCGTAATTTCTTTTGTTAGCCATGGTTGGGCCACTATTCCTTTTGTGTTTTTACGCCAGAAAGGAATGTATAACTGTTGCAATTCATGCATTCGTTCCTTAAATGTTAGCCATTGCCTATCCAGCATCATGCCTTTTAATGAATCTTTCCAATCTATCATAGCCAATTCATTCCTCATACCTTCGTAGTTTCCTTTTGTTTAGACTTAGGACCCTAGTTTCAGATTGGACTACTCCACTTGTCATCTTAATAAAGAATTCAATCATGTTATGGTCACTCTTCCCTAAAGTACACCACACAACAAGACTGTTAATTAACCCCTTCTCATTACACAATGCCCAATCTAGGATAGCCTGTTCCCTAGTAGGCTCCTCAACATACTGGTCTAAAAAAACTATCTCGTACACACTCCAGGAATTCATCTGCCACAGTATTATTACTAATTTAGTTTGGCCAGTCTATATGTAGATTAAAGTCATCTACAATTACTGTAATACCCTTGTTACATGCATCTCTAATTTCCTGTGTGATGCCGTCCCCTACACTACCACTACTGTTTTAGAGGCCTATAGACAACTCCCACCAATGTTTTCTGCCCCTTGGTGCTCCTTAGCTCCACCCAGACTGATTCTACATCTTGATTTTCTGAGCCAATATCCTTTCTTACTATTGCTCTGATTTTATCCTTTACTAACAACACCACACCAGGCCCTCTTCCTTTTTGCCTGTCCTTCCTAAATATCGAATATCCTTGGATATTCAGTTCCCAACCCTGGTCACCCTGCAACCATGTCTCCGTAATTGCATATCGTATCAGTTTACATCTATTTGCCCTGTTAATTCATCTACCTTATTACAGATGCTTCGTGCATTCAGATACAATGCTTTTAGATTTGTCTTTTTAACATTATAAGACATCTTAACATTATTTTGTACTATAGCCCTATTTGTCTTATCGTTATTTTTTCTTACCTGGACCCTATTTGTTAGTGCACTCTTTTGTTTGTATGTTCTGTCCCTTCCTGACACAGGGCTAGACTTTCCATTATTGTACAGATCGCCCAAAAATGGGTGTTATTTCCAGCGTTGGCGTTTATTATGGGTTTTGAGATCGCCAGATTATCGCCCATTTTCAAAACCCCAACTTTCCATTTTTTAAAAAGGGCGTTACTGCGAGCGATCTGAAATGGGCGTAAGCGTTAAATCTTTTGACCTTCTGTTGTAAACTGTCAGCGTCCATAGCAACACCATGGCAACAGTCGTTTCCCGCTTTTCAGGAGGTCGGGGGGGTCATCAATACATGCGCAGAAGAGAAGAGAGAGAAAGAGGGGGGGAGCAGAGAGGAACTGAAAGCATGTGTGGGTGTGCTTTGAGGTTGTTTGGCTGTTGTGGGAGGTAGGAAAGAGATTTAGCAGCAGTAAAAAGAATTGAGAGCTCAAATAAATGCACGGAGATTTTGGCAAAAAAAAATTAAAATGGAAGGCATGGAGGAGGCAACCCACCATGATGTGGAAGTTGAGGATGCTGGCGAAAGCAGTGAGGTGTGAGAGGAGCTAGGAGGACGAAAACGAGCTCAGAGATTCTCCGACGAGGCAAATGCCTCCCTCTTGCAGGAGATGCTGTCACACTGGGATCAATCGACACGGGGTGGGCATGGGAAGCGCATCCCAGAGGTTTACCAGAAGATATGGGCCGACAGATCTGAGGTGGTCTCGTCGGCGACGAACGAGGTGCATGAGGGCAACCAGTGCTGCAAGAACGACCTTGTCGGATGCGCCAGAGTAAGTATTACATTTATTTACATTTACTTATATATTTATATAATTTGAGTTGTAAGTGTAATGAGTGATTAAAATCAGATGTGATGTTTTGCACTTATACCAGGAATGTTTTACTCAAAGCCTGCATTTACGGTGTACGTCTTTAGGTAAATAATGATAATTATCATAATAATCATGAGTACATCTGTCAGTTGTGTGTAGTATCAGTCTCTGTGACAGTACCTAGCAATGATCTCATGTCATGTCATGCTGTTGTAACCTTTTGCAGAAGAAGATTTTGAAGAATAGGGCTGAGCAACGGCGCACGGGTGGAGGGCCACCAGACATCAGCGAGCTGACCGACATCGAGGAGTGGGTGTTGGCATAGTGGGATGGATGTGATGCCACTTGAGTAAAGTTTACACCATTGTGTGATGTAAAGTCAATATATGTCACACCCACTCATATCCGAACAATTATATATGATAGATGATTGATAAAAAAAAGTGTTCTCTAAATAATGATGACCTCATGAAAATCATTGTAATGCAGAATTTGGTCATGGTCATGAAATGTGATGTCTGTGATGATTTTGATGGCGCTACTACTTTTGTCGTACATATGCTGTGTGTAGCGTTTGAATCACCTTGTGACCCTAGCACCCCCTTCTCTAATAACTTCATTTATGTTTTATAGCTCAGCCAGCAGCACAATCCCATTCAACACCACCGAGCCAAGAAGCTGTAGGTCCGGCGACGGACTCACGAGGGGATTGTCAACCTGGTGCTGAGGAGCCCCGAATCTCGCCCGTGGAGCTGCAGGGTGCCTACTCCACTGATGAGAGTGCCCACTTCAAGGAGCCTGCATCAACAAGCTCCATCATCTATGCAACACCGATGACATCTAGTGCTCCTGCGGCCATGCCCTCCTCCACCGTGGAGGTAGCGGGCCCAAGCACCTTGCTGCAGGGCACCCCAAGTGTCTCCATGACGGCCCAAACCCCGCAGAGGTTGGTTCGACACAGTAGGACTGCTCCACGAGCGGCAAATCTGAGCAGGGACATGGTACATTTATCCAGGAGGAGTGTTTACATAGGTCAGCAGATCCAACAGACAATGGGGGCATTCCCATCAGCTGGCCAGCATATCCGCCACCATGACCGAGTACGTGCTGCGGATGGCAGAGGCCCTGGAGGTGATAGCCAGAAACACTGGTGCCAGAGGGCTACCAGTGGTCCCAGAGCACGGCACTGCACCCCAAGGTGCCGTATCCCCATTGCCAACGACACATGCGAGCCAGGAGGAAGATCTTGCTTCTGGCTCGGAGGACGTTCCCTCCTTGGGACCGTCCTCTCCCTTATCCGGCCAGCCAGCTGTTCTGCCCCCTCAATGATGCAGCGCCTGCGGAGCAGTTCGGCAAGGGGGCTTGGAGTCGGGAGGGGAAGGGGAAGGGGTTGATTTGGGGAGGAGAAGCGGGGGGGGAAAACGAAAGTGAGGTGCATGGCCGCAGGAGTTGTATTGGTCACAGTATTTTTATGTTACATAAGAACATAAGAAATAGGAGCAGGAGTAGGCCATACGGCCCCTCGAGCCTGCTCCACCATTTAAGACGATCATGGCTAATCCGTTCATGGATTCAGAACCACTTCCCTGCCTGCTCCCCATAACCCTTTATTCCCTTATCGGTTAAGGAAGTCTGTTTCTGTCTTAAATGTATTCAATGTCCCAGTTTCCACAGCTCTCTGAGGCAGCGAATTCCACAGATCTAGAACCCTCTGAGAGAAGAAGTTTATCCCCATCTCAGTTTTAAATGGGCGGCCCTTATTCTAAGGTTATGCCCTCTACTTCTAGTCTCCCCTATCAGTGGAAACATCCTCTCTGCATCCACCTTGTCAAGCCCCCTCATAATCTTATACGTTTCGATAAGATCGCCTCTCATTCTTCTGAATTCCAATGAGTAGAAGCCCAACCTACTCAACCTTTCCTCATAAGTCAACCCCGTCATCTCCAGAATCAACCTTGTGAACCTTCTCTGAACTGCCTCCACAGCAAGTATATCCTTTCATAAATATGGAAACCAAAACTGCATGCGGTATTCCAGGTGCGGCCTCACCACTACCCTGTATAACTGTAGCAAGACTTCTCTGCTTTTATACTCCATCCCCTTTGCAATAAAGGCCAAGATTCCATTGGCCTTCCTGATCACTTACTGTTGTTGTTACTATTTTGTGGGGCGGTAAGGGGGGAGGGGGGACCTTGTTTTTTTGCATTTGTGTTCTATGTTGATGAAGTGTTGTTCGAAATGGGAAAAATTTATTGAATGATATCAATGTTATAAATTTGTTGTGGGGTGGGATGGGGTGTTTTTGACAGTTATAATGATGATTTTATACAAATGTTCTCGGTAATTCATTCATGTGAAGGAATTACCAGTTACACACTGGTAATTCCTTCACATGAAAGGAGATAATTCAACGTCACTTGAATCAACTTAAACTTTAACTGTCACCAAGGTAATGCACACCACTCATTTATGAGCTGCAGACACAGCAGTCTTGCAGCTTTGTAAATACCACCAATGTTATTTCAAGCAAAGTGCTCATTTATGAGCTGCTGACGTAAGAGTCTTGCAGCTATGTAGCCACCATGGGCCCTTTCCTGCGGTCTAGAGGGGACCGGGGGCGTGGTTTCATTGTCAGCCTGATTGTCTACCCTGAGGTCAGCATCCACCTCCTCGTCCTCCTCTTCCTCTCTCTCCTGAGGTGGACCAGCTGTCCCTTCTGGCAATTCTTGTCCCCTCCTGATAGCCAAGTTGTGCAGCATGCAGCCCACCACCACGAATTGAGCTACCTGCTCAGGGTGGTATTGTAACTTGCCTCCTGAGTGGTCCAGGCATCTCATCATCATCATCATAGGCGGTCCTTCGAATGAGGATGACTTGCTTCCATGAGTTCACAGGTGTTTCGATGAAGGACCCGATGTTCCAGTCCTGAACTCCAATTGAGGGAGTGGAAGATGCCTGTGCGTGGATTTTTTTAACGTATGGTGAGCGTTGCACATCAGCCACCACACGGGCTTGACAGAGCTAGGCCTTTATCCAGTGGCAAGGGTTAAACAGGACGACTGGAGACCTGCTCTGCTGCATAGACCTAGCACGCACACATATCGCAGTATGGGCTGGTCCATGCTGCCCCTGGGCCCTCAGCTCCTCTGGGCCCTGTACCCTCATCTGTCGCACCTCCGTCACGATCTCTTACCGCTCCTCCGCCATAAGCATTCACCACATCTCGCCACAAACATTCACCGCTCATCCGCCCCGACCTTCCCACTCTTCTGTACCTGGGCCCTGCCAATGTTCCTGCCCACACTCCAAAATGGCGACCAGGGTTTTGATGACGTCACCCAGTCACCCATCTCAGGTATCTAAAGCGCTGCTTAAGCACTCCGATTCTCGATGACATTGCGTGTGGCTCTGTGGCTGTCGTTGTATCGCTTCTTGGCTTCTGTGTGGGTATTATGCAGGGGGGTCATCAGCCAGGTGGCGAGGCCATATCCTTTATCACCAAGCATCCAGCATTGACCTTGTGGCTGACTGGTAAACATGTCAGATACAGCGCTTTCACGCAGGATGTGAGCATTATGAATGCTGCCTGGAAATTTTGCATTTAATGCCATAATAATTTTCTGGTGGTCGACAACGAGTTGCATATTCAGCAAGTGGAATCCCTTTTGGTTCTGAAAAACCTCTGCATTCTGAAAAGTTGCCCACATGGTGATATGCGTACAGTCTATTGCTCTCTGCACCTTGGGGAAGTTTGCGGTCCTGGAGAATCCCAGAGCCCTCTCAGTCTGTGCCCCCCTGGTCATAGGGAAGCTGATAAAGTCAATCTTGTGTACATAAAGGGCTTCAGTCACCTGTCGAATGCAGCAATATGTGGCATGCTGAGATATAGCGCAAATGTCGCCAGTTGAGGCCTGAAAGGAACCCGATGCATAGAAGGAAAGTGCCGCAGTGACCTTGACCTCAACAGATAGTGTGGTCCTGATGGTGCTGGCAGGTTGCAGATCTCCCTTAATGAGCTGGCATAACTCACTGATAACCTCTTTCCGGAAGCGCAGTCGCTTAAGGCATGTGTTATCGGACAAGTTCAGGTAAGACCACTTCTCCCTGTAAATGCGTGAGGTGTAAGTTCTCGTCATTCTCTGCAGTCTGCCACCTTTTTGATTGGGCACATAATGCTTTTGAATATACCTTCTGCCATCTCTAATCTGCAGCATGTGCATAGTCATCAAGACAGGCTGAGAAATTACAGCCCCATTACAATAACAATCAATATTATACCTATTGTTCACAAACAATAAATTTATCTTCTAAGGCTCCTAAAATAACTTCAAATCATCCACAGTATGATAAGATGTTTGTTCAGATGTTCAAATCACCTTAAAAGAACCCCACAGGACATCAAAACTCCCCAGAAGTTGAAGCAGCCTTTTATATGAACCGACCTCCAATTTACTGCTGGGTTTAGTTCAGGTGAGAGCTTTTTCTCAGCAGTTTTTTCGGCGAGCGATATTTTCGGCGATATGTGGGCGAGGTGCTGAAAATAACGTTCGCCGATATAATGGGCGTTAGTTTCGCCCACTCTGATCGTTACAGCAGAAAAAAGTGGGTGGGCGGTATTATTAATTCTCGCCGTTAACTATATATGGAAAGTAACGCTGGGTGATAAGTGAGCGTTACATAGGAGGTAGTTTCCATTTTGTGGCTAAATGGGCGATATCTGGGCATTATACCTCATCTCAGCGTTAAAATGGATGTTAAGTGGGTGGTAGTGATGCAAAAAAACTGGAAAGTCGAGCCCATAATCTGGTTATCCTTACCACAATCACTTACCTGCATTGCTTCCTTTTCTTTTTTCTTTAGCATTCTAGATTTTTCACCACTGCAACCGTCCTCAACCACCCACCCCCCCCCCGACCCCCCCCCCCCACCACCGCCCTTATTTAGTTTAAAGCCCTGTCTACCGCCCTAGTTATTCTGTTCGCTAGAATTCTGGTCCCAGCATAGTTCAGGTGTAGTCCGTCCCCATGAAACAGCTCTCTCTTTACCGAGTGCCCCGCGAATCGAAACCCACTTCTCCCACACCAACCTCTGAGCCACACATTCATCTCCCTGATTCGATTGACCTTATGCCAATTTGCTCGTGGCTCAGGTAATAATGCAGAGATTATTACCTTTGTGGTTCTGTTTTTCAATTTAGACCCCAGCTGTTCAAATTCTCTCAACAGAACCTCTTTCTTAGTCCTACCTATGTCATTGGTACCTACGTGTACCATGACAACTGGATCCTCCTCCTCCCACTCCAAGTTCTTCTCCAGCCCGAAGGAGATGTCCTTTACCCTGGCACCGGATAGGCAACACAGCCTTCGGGATGCACGCTCTCGGCATGCAGAGAACCCCACCTATCCCCCGAACTACACTGTACCCTACTACAAAATAGATGAGTAAAGGATCCCCTCAGAATGGGTGATCATGGCATGATTGAAGTTCAAATTCAGATGGAGGGTGAGAAAGTTGGATCTCTAACCAGTGTAATAAGCTTAAATAAAAGAGACTATGAAGGTATGAGGGCAGAGTTGGGTAAAATAGACTGGGAAAATAGATTAAAGTGTAGGACGGTTGATGAACAGTGGTGTACATTTAAGGAGATATTTCACAACTCTCAAGAAAAATATATTCCAGTGAGGAGAAATGGGTGTAAGAGAAAAGATAGCCATCCGTGGCTAACTAAATAAATAAAGTACGGTATCCAATTAAAAACAAGGGCATACAAAGTGGCCAAAACTAGTGGGAGTATACAAGACTGGGAAGCTTTTAAAAGCCAACAAAGAACGACTAAAAAAATGATTAAGAAAGGGAAGATAGACTATGAAAGTAAACTAGCACAAAATATAAAAACAGATAGCATGAGTTTCTAGTAGGTACATAAAAAGGAAAAGGGTGGCTTAAGTAAATGTTGGTCCCTTAGAGGACGAGACCGGGGAATTAATAATGGGGAACATGGAGATGGCAGAAACTCTGAACAAATATTTTGTATCAGTCTTTACAGTAGAGGTTACTAACAATATTCCAACAGTGGATAGTCTAGGGGCTATGTGGGGGTGCGGGAGGAACTTAACACAATCAAAATCACTAAGGAGGTGGTACTTAGTAAGATAATGAGACTAAAGGCAGATAAATTCCCTGGACCTGATGGCTTGCATCGAAAGATCTTAAGAGAAGTAGCAGCAGGGATTGTGGATGCATTGGTTGTAAGTTACCAAAATTCCCTGGATTCTGGGGAAGTCCCAGCAGATTGGAAAACTTCAAATATAATGCCCCTATTTAAAAAAGAAGGCAGACAAAAAGCAGGAAACTATAGATCAGTTAGCCGAACATCTGTGGTTGGGAAAATTATTAAAGAAGCAATAGCAGGACATTTGGAAAAGCTTAATTCAGTCAGGCAGAGTCAGCATGGATTTATGAAGGGGAAGTCATGTTTGACAAATTTGCTGGAATTCTTTGAAGATGTAATGAACAGGATGGATAAAGGGGAACCAGTGGATGTGGTGTATTTGGACATCCAGAAGGCATTTGACAAGGTGCCACATAAAAGGTTACTGTACAAGATAAAAGTTCACGGTGTTGGGGGTATTATATTAGCATGGATAGAGGATTGGCTAACTAACAGAAAGCAGAGAGTCGAGATAAATGGTTCATTCTCTGGTTGGCAACCAGTAACTAGTTGGATGCGGCAGGGATCAGTGCTGAGACCCCAACTATTTACAATCTATATTAATGATTTGGAAGAAGGGACTGAGTGTAATGTAGCCAAGTTTGCTGACGATACAAATATGGGAGGAAAAGCAATGTGTGAGGAGGACACAAAAAATCTGCAAAAGGTCATAGACAGGCTAAGTGAGTGGGCAAAAATTTGGCAGATGGAGTATAATGTTGGAAAGTGTGAGGTCATGCACTTTGGCAGAAAAAAATCAAAGAGCAAGTTATTATTTAAATGGAGAAAGATTGCAAAGTGCCGCAGGACAGCGGGACCTGGGGGTACTTGTGCATGAAACACAAAAGGATAGCATGCAGGTACAGCAAGTGATCAGGAAGGTCAATGGTATCTTGGCCTTTATTGCAAAAGGGATGGAGTATAAAAGCAGGGAAGTCTTGCTACAGCTATATAAGGTATTGGTGAGGCCACACCTGGAATACTGTGTACATGGTTTCCATATTTATGAAAGGATATACTTGCTTTGGAGGCAGTTCAGAGAAGGTTCACTAGGTTGATTCCAGGGATGAGGGGGTTGACTTATGAGGAAAGGTTGAGTGGGTTGGGCCTCTACTCATTGGAATTCAGAAGAATGAGAGGTGATCTTATCGAAACGTATAAGATTATGAGGGGGCTTGACAAGGTGGATGCAGAGAGGATATTTCCACTGATAGGGGAGACGAAAACTATAGGGCTTGATCTTAGAATAAGGGGCCACCCATTTAAAACAGAGATGAGGAGAAATTTCTTCTCTCAGAGGGTTGTTAATCTGTGGAATTCGCGGCCTCAGAGATCTGTGTAAACTGGGACATTGAATAAATTTAAGACAGAATTGATAGTTTCTTAAACGATAAGGGGATAAGGGGTTGTGGGTAGCAGGCGGGGAAGTGGAGCTGAGTCCATGATCAGATCAGCCATGATATTAAATGGCGGAGAAGGCTCGAGGGCCCATATGGCCTACTCCTGCTCCTATTTCTTATGTTCTTATGTTCTTATGTACAACCACATGCCTCTTTACTCCCCCCACTTGAATGGCTTTCTGCACCATGGTGCCTTGGTCAGTCTGCTCACCCACCCTGCAGTCTGCACACTTGCCCACAAGTGTTGCAAGAACCTCAAATCTATTGGACAAGTGCAGGGACTGAGGCTCCTGCAATACTACCTCCTGGATCCCCTTACCTGCTTCACTCGCAGTCACACCCTCCTATCTCTGACCACGTCAATTCTAAAGTATTTAATCTAGAGGGTGTGGCTCCTTCCTGGGGCAAAAGGTCCAGGTAACTTTCTCCCTCCCTGATGTCTCGCAATCACTGCAGCTCGGACTCCAGCTCCTCAACTTGGAGCCGAAGTTCATCGAGCTGCAGACACTTACCACAGATGAAATCACCCTGGACCAAAACATCCAGAAGCTCCCACATATTGCAGCAGCAACACATCTCCTGTTTTCCCATTATTATATTTAATTAATTAGTTTAGCGTTTATCAAGTTTTTACCCCATATAGTTTATTAAATTAGTTAAACAAATAAAGGTTAGTTTTTAGTATTTAGTTATATGCTATATGTTAATTTAAAGAAAAACCTAGCCCACAATCACTACCAATCATGTATCTGCCTTACCTGTGATGTCACACAGCAGAGTTCTCCTTACCTGGAGCCATGCGATCTCCTTGAAGAGGCAAAAAAACAGATAAAAACCCAGGCCAATTGGGGAAGAAATCTGGGAAAATTCCTCTCCGACCCAACCAGGCGATCGAAACTAGTCCAATAGATCACACTGGCAGTATGCTGTCATCTGCTGTGGCTCTTATCCCCACTCTCTTGCCTCGGTCTGCTCCCGCTCAGGTATGCCGCCGCTCTGTTGAAAAAGTTAGGAAAAACAAGGCAAAGCAACACCTCCCACCCCCATTTCACCGAACTCTCCCACTTACCAAATTCTGTTTTCCCACTCTGAGCTGCTGCACTCTATCTCTATCGGGCATACGGATGATGTGGCCCATCCATTGGAGCTGATCGAGCATGGTCACTGCTTCAATGCTGGGGATGTTGGCCTGAACGAGAACACTGACATGGGTGCGCCTATCCTGGCAATGGATTTGCAGGATCTTGTGGAGGCAGCATTGGTGGTACTTCTCCAGTGCTTTGAGGTGCCTGCTGTACATAGTCCATGTCTCTGAAGCATATAGGAGGACGGGTATCACTACTGCTCTGTAGACAATGAGCTTGGTGCCGGGTTTTAGGTCCTGGTCTTCAAACACCTTCTTCCTCAGGCGGCCGAAGGCTGCACTGGGACACTGAAGGCGGAGTTGGACTTCGTCATCAACGTCTGCCCTTGTTGACAGCAGGCTCCCGAAGTACGTAAAATTGTCCACGTTGTCTAATGCCTCGTCATGGATCTTGATAATGGGGGGTGTAGTGGAGTATTACAAAGATACTCGACACAAGTCTGTTTTGGAGAAAATAATCTTTTATTAAGTACTTGATCGAGGGAGACACAGCTTCTACAAGAGTTCAGTAACTCGGTGACCCAAAGCAGCTCTTCTCCCTGAACAATCGAAAGGTTACTGTTTTTATACAGTCAAAATACATACAAAATCATGAAGCTACGCAAGGAAGTGTTCCATTGGTTGTTTCCCTTAATGTGTCACAAGTCCTTGCCTACCTACTATGATTACATTGGTCAATACAATTACAGTGATTTTATTGGTACATACAATTTCAACAATTAAGTATTGTGGCCCCTCATCTGATTAGTCATGCGCTACATCATTTCTGTGAACTCTTCCAAACCCATTTGTTTGGTGTGAGTCTTTCGTCTTTGAATAGGTTTAACAAACACAGCTAGAGTGTCCTCAATCAGTCTTTGTCTCCCGTTAGCTATGTGATTCCTAGCTAGCCTCTGCAGTTTGTTTTTTCTACAATTACTGTCTACATTCACAACTATTTGTCTTTGTTTTACTACTATAAACTGTTTATACTCGGGCAAATGCCAGACACTATCTTCTTGAGAGTTCTTTGACCATAACAGCAAACCAATTAATGAGTGCAGAGGTGCCCCAGCATTCTGTTCTCAGAGTGTCGAGTTCAGCAACACATGTCTTTTCTGTCTTTACTGTGAACCTTGCTTATGGTTTTAACTTTACTTGATTAATTTGCTTCTGATTAATTTTTTTTCTTCTACAATCCCCCATTTGATCAGGTGGTTACCCCAAATACCCACCATGACCAATAATGTTTTTTTTCCTTTTCCTACCTAGACTCGTGTGTCTCCCACTCCGATTTTGTTGATCAGGCGATACTCACGACTCATATCAGGTACTCCTGTCGTCTTTGTGATTGTTCCCCCTTATGTGGACCTAGCAAAGGCTTCCTCTGTTCCTTATTAATGGCCTTGGCCAAGGTTTTCATTCTGCGTCTCTTGTATCTGCCTACACATTCTGCCAGGAGTATCAGTACCACTACCAGCTGCACTATGACGAACACATGGGATATAATTCTAATCCAAAGGCATATGTTCATATTTAGTCCAAGATTGTAAAACCGAGCATACCATGATGGTTCAGCCAGTTCTTTGTCAGTGTCCTTTTGTAGTTTTTCACTTTGTTCCTCCAAGACGACGTATGTCTTTCGTTGTGCCATCCTTTCCAATGCCATCTGCTCTTCACTCAACTTAGGGATCGGTTTTCCTTGTGGCTCCTCAAAATCTTTATATCCCGCTTTTATCGTGTCTACCACCATACCGTTGATGGTTTCTTTCTCCAGCTTGGGGTATATTGTGTCCCTTCTATATTGATTTCGTGTTTGGGCTTCAGACAGAAGTTAGGGCGTCCGATGGGGCATGTTATTTCCCCTCCCACAGTCAGGTTAGCAGCTATAGTGCCGACGCACCACCACCCGTCTCCTTGTGATGCCGCTGTGGTTTCATAGTTCAACGCCCATGGTGTGAGGCTTAGGACACATCCCTTTGCTTGGCCGTATCCACAGTCATCCGTGCCCTCCTGAAACGACTCTCGGCATAACACAACCTGGTTATTCTTATAACAATTGGTTATGGACACACCCTTATTCCCATGTTTAATAACATACTGATGCAGCTTGTGGTACCTTACTCGTGTTTAGTTTCCCTATATTTGTAACCTTATATAGACCTTGTCCGTTAGTAAGGTTATACTGGGGAATGCTTACTACGAACCCTATTATGTTTTGGTGGCAAGTGACGCATCTATTCTTTGGGACCCATGTGTGGCTATGCCTCTGAACCTGACAGGCTTGGCTAGGATTTTTATCCAGCGTCCTAGTTTTAAAAACATCATTAGTTATCCAGTCCGGGACCTCCCCATTCTGTAACTGTTCTAAATTATGTTCCACTGAGGCCAGCATCCATGCTCCATACCCAGCACATATGGCGGCCGCACTTGCCTTAGCAGTTTGGTCATCCAATAGATTGATGGTCTTTGCATCATCTCTCATGGTATGGGCTACCTGCAGTATCTCTCGTTCGGCTCCATCCCCTAGTTGGTCCTACAGTTTGTTGTTATCATCTCCTCTTTCTAACAGCTCTTTCAGAGTATGGGCTAAAGTACTGACTTGCCCTTCTATGGCCTGCAGGTCTATAGTGTTCACTGTCACGATCCCAGCTGCATAGTTCGCACCTGCCATTTCTAATATGCCCCACTTTTTCCTCGTCTTTCAGGTCACCATGAATTTCATGGTGTTTGACTCTGGCCCTTCCAGGGCTTGCAGTGTCAGATTCTTATATAGTTTGACCAATTTGGGCCCACAGAAACTGGGGATAGTTATATCCATCAGGTTTAAAAATACTGTGATCACCCGCTGTCGCACCCCGAAGTGGACTCTGTCTTTCGTTCGTTTCATCACCAACCGCAGCCCCCCCCCCCCGGAGCTCCCCCGGTCATATCTGGGCATACCAGGGGTTCCAGTGGGGGAGTAGTAATAACAGGGGCTGTGGTAGTCGGTGGAGCAGTGGTGGTGGGTCTACCTCGGGGAACAACCTCCAAGCATCACTTACCACTGGTCCCATTTGAGCATTTGGAGGGCAGGCATAACTTCTGCTCGTTCTGACCTTGCTGAGGTACTCCTGAGAATTCAGTGAACTGTGGCACACATCTTATCTGCACCCTTTCCTTCCAGGTGCATTGTTTTTGTCTCTTCTTCCCCGCGCGTCCCCACCCCGCCCCACCCCGCCCCCACCCCACACCCGCCCCAGGCTACCTGACATACCGCGGTCTCATTTACCCAAATTGTCAACTTTGTATAGGCCCATCCCCACGGTGTTTCAAGCCCTTTATATACTGTTTTAAGTACAGCATTCCAATGCTGCACCTTAAGTCTACTGTTGTTTTAACCGTCACCATCAGCTTTTCGGCCTCACACCCAACGTCACCCAAATCCGTGTAATACACGCCTTGCAGTTCCTCATTTGGTTGTCCCTGTGTTATGGTAGCTTCTCCCAGGCTGGTGAGGATTGAGGTACCTGTCAGGATCTTTGCAACGAGCCACATTTTTCCTGTTGAGAGATTACAGCCTGGCATCCCAGGGTTCAATTAGATTCTTATCATTTCTATTTTATTATGCACATGTGTCACCACTGATTACCACCTCATATGGTCCGCTCAACCTAAGTGCAAATCCTGGTTTATCTGCCACTTCCTTAACCATTACCTTAGCCCTCACCTCGGGAATTATAACTGAGATATTTGTCCCATCATCTTCGTCCTCCTCTCTCTGTCTTTCTCAGACCTCCTGTCGCATAACTTTCAACTGCTCACTCAATTCCCTCACATACTTCCTGATTTATCTCGCCATGGTACGAATTCGGCTCCTCCTGTCACTATTCCTTCTGGTAACCTCATTGCACATCCGGTCATTAATTTATACAGGGTTAATCCCGTGGTCCGGTTTGGGGTTGCGCACAACCTCATTAATATTGTGGGTAGTAATTCTGGCCAGGATTGTCTGGTTTCCTGTATTCAAAAACAAGTGATAGTTTATAAACTTTCTTAACATATAAGTGCTCGCAATTCAAGTTCTCGCAAATCATTTCCAAGGCTACTTCCATATCTTATCTCATCTCCCGCAAATGGCATTTCTGTCTTTCATCAGAGAAAATGGCATTTTTAGATTGTTTCCAAACTTTTTAGTTTTATTTCTTTTTTTTTTAAAGAGATCAGATTTTACAAATTTGCATACACTTGAACTGTAGGTTGGCATCATGGGTTAGTACCCACATTTAACATTTTATTTCGTGAGTCCTTTTGATGAAAAACGTTCTTTCAATAGATCACTGTCAGATTAACACAAAACAAATCTCAAACACCAAAATAGTTCTAAAGAGGCTCAATTTTAAATGTATCTCATTTTGTTGTGCCTTTTCTTAACCAGTAGTACTTGAAACCTTCACAACAAAATTAACTCTTTACTATTCCCATCCTAATTGCTGCTTCCCTTTTGCAGTATTTGTATTTATTTTTTGAATTAAAAATGTCAAATAGGGTAATACTGTTTTCTTAAATATTGGAATTCTCATTTTATGCTTATAGTTTAAACTTATATGCTTATAGTTTAAACTTATTATGTCTAAGAGATTCACAGATCACAAAATGCAAAGTACTTGTTTTCTAATTATGTGCCTAACTTCTGTTTTAGAAGCTGAACATTAAAAAACTCCAATTCAAGTAGGAATAGCATAAGTAGAAAATCTTTTGCTCTGTAACTTCAAGATATATTTTGTGATACAGTACTTCATGAATGACATCATTTTAAGCTTCAGCTTCTGATGTAATAGTTGAGGTAAAGTTACACAGATGTGTACTTTTATTATTTCTATTAAAAAGGTTTCTAAACCCAGGATTTTCCAATACAACCAAAATATTTATCAAAGAGAATCACCTGAAATATCTCAAAATCCCAATTCAAATACTGTACTGCCAATCTTTTATTTAAGCTCTTTTTACTGAGCTAGAAGCTTTCACATCATTTAACATAAGATTTTACACAAAGGAAAATGGGGGCGTAGCTTCCCCCAGCCCATAGCCTCAAGAAACTCATGCAGGTTTTTTTAAAGGCATTTACACTCTCCCTTCTCCTTTCTTTATCTCATTCCTAGACTAAATTTATTGTCTTTCAACCCAACGTAATCAATGATTACGTGTTTTGTTTTGACAAGTAAGTGAGCGTGTCGGAATTTTTTTTTCTTTAAAAAAACGAGACCATGCATTTTTCAAAATTGTAATCCAATTTAAAACATCCAAATTCGATAAATCATAATCAAAATAAATGCACCTGCGTTTCGAACTTAAAATGTAATTCAATTCTGGTTTGCACTTTCTTAAAACTTCCCACATCGAGGACAACACTACAAAGGGTTAAAAACTTTCAACTCTCTGTCTGAAAAAGTGGGTGGAGCTAAAACAAATAGACAGCTACACCATTTTTCTTCTTTTAAAAAAACAGGCTTTAAGATAAATTAAAAATTCATTAACTCCCACCTCAAATATTCCGCAGTCAAGAACCACACAAGCACGTGCATTTAAAGACAGACATTCAAACCAATTTTTCATTCAACAAAGCTTATTAATCCTGCTTTGGCTGTTTTCTTATTTTTCTGTTTCTCCCACCATAATTTCTGTTTGGCTGGCTCTATTTCAGGATCCCACCCATCACTTAACATAGTCACTATCAGTTTCTTATGGTCATCTGAAAAATATCTACTTAGGGAGCCATCCGGCCCCCAGTCCAGCATATCCTTACATGCCATACTCAGTTTGGTACGTCTACCCCTATATCGGTTTCACTGTATTCTCAGATAACAACCGTCCCTCTACTCGGTTTCACTTAAACGCAGAGTCTACCGTCCCCCTGATATATTTGTTTTTACCAACTTAAACTGTATTCTTAGATACTGATTGTTCCTCTCTAGGGTCCACAATCCCATCAATACCTTATAATATCACGTTTGGGCACATCTACCCCTTCACCGGATTCTGTGAACTGTCTCCAAGCCTTTGGACACCCCTAACGACCAACTGGACTAACAATACTGATTGCCTCCCTAATCTGGTTGCTTAAACCTATAGCCTACAATCACTACCGGTTTCGCACTTTGACTTATATGGTGACGGATATACAACACATTTAAATTACCCTCAAGTCTTTTGCACCATAACAGACTTTTCACAGATTCAGGTACCCCAGGCAACAGACACGTTTTGGAACAGTTTATATCGGATTATGAGTGGTAGTTTAAATATACTCACTCGTGATGCTTCTGTAAACGCTCTGTCGGTTTCCCATAGCTCGCAGCACCAATTGCAGTGGAGTATTACAAAGATACTCAACACAAGTCTGTTTTGGAGAAAAGAATCATTTATTAAGTACTTGATTGAGGGAGAGACAGCTTCTACACGAGGTCAGTAACTTGGTGACCAAAAGCATCTGTTCTCCCCGAACAATCGTCGGGTTACTGTTTTTATGACAACATAAGAACATAAGAATTAGGAACAGGAGTAGGCCATCTAGCCCCTCGAGCCTGCTCCACCATTCAACAAGATCATGGCTGATGTGGCCGTGAATTCAGCCCCACTTACCCGCCCGCTCCCCATAACACTTAATTCCCTTATTGGTTAAAAATCTATCTATCTGTGATTTGAATACATTCAATGAGCTAGCCTCAACTGCTTCCTTGGGCAGAGAATTCCACAGATTCACAACCCTCTGGGAGAAGAAATTCCTTCTCAACTCGATTTTAAATTCGCTCCCCCGTATTTTGAGGCTGTGCCCCTAGTTCTAGTCTCCCCAATCAGTGGAAACAACCTCTCCTCCTCTATCTTATCTATTCCTTTCATTATTTTAAATGTTTCTATAAGATCACCCCTCATCCTTCTGAACTCCAACGAGTAAAGACTCAGTCTGCTCAATCTATCATCATAAGGTAACCCCCTCCTCATCTCCGGAATCAGCCTAGTGAATCGTCTCTGTACCCCCTCCAAAGCTAGTATATCCTTCCTTAAGTAAGGTGACCAAAACTGCACGCAGTACTCCAGGTGCGGCCTCACCAATACCCTGTACAGTTGCAGCAGGACCTCCCTGCTTTTGTACTCCATCCCTCTCGCAATGAAGGCCAACATTCCATTCGCCTTCCTGATTACCTGCTGCACCTGCAAACTAACTTTTTGGGATTTATGCACAAGGACCCCCAGGTTCCTCTGCACCTCAGCATGTTGTAATTTCTCCCCATTCAAATAATATTCCCTTTAACTGTTTTTTTTTTCCCCAAGGTGGATGACCTCACATTTTCCGACATTGTATTCCATCTGCCAAACCTTAGCCCATTCGCTTAACCTACCTAAATCTCTTTGCAGCCTCTCTGTGTCCTCTACACAACCCACTTTCCCACTAATCTTTGTGTCATCTGCAAATTTTTTTACACTACACTCTGTCCCCTCTTCCAGGTCATCTATGTATATTGTAAACAGTTGTGGTCCCAGCACAGATCCCTGTGGCACACCACTAACCACCGATTTCCAACCTGAAAAGGACCCATTTATCCCGACTCTCTGCTTTCTGTTCGCCAACCAATTCTCTATCCATGCAAATACATTTCCTTCGACTCCGCGTACCTTTATCTTCTACAGTCAACATACATACAAAATCATGAAGCTACGCGCGGAAGTGTTTCATTGGTTGTTTCCCTTCATGTGTCACGAGTCCTCGCCTACCTACTATGATTACATTGATCAATACAGTTACAGTGATTTCATTGGTACATACGATTACAGTGATTTCATTGGTACATACAATTCCAGCAATTAAGTACTGTGGCCCTTCATCTGATTAGTCATGTGCAACATCATTTCTCTGAACTCCTCCAAACCCATTTGTTTGGTGTGAGTCTTTCGTCCTTGAATAGGTTTAACAAACACAGCTAGAGTGTCCTCAATCAGCCTTTGTTTCCCATTATCTCGTACCACGCTATGTGATTCCTAGCTAGCCTCTGCAGTTTGTTTTTTCTACAATTACTGTCTACATTCACAACCATTTGTCTTCATTTTACTACTATAAGCTGTTTATACTCGGGCAAATGCCAGATACTATCTTCTTGAGAGTTCTTTGACCTCAGCTATGACCCTTTCTAAGGAGAATTCATAGCAACATAGAAACATAGAAACATAGAAATTAGATGCAGGATCAGGCCATTCGGCCCTTCGAGCCTGCACCGCCATTCAATAAGATCATGGCTGATCATTCAACCTCAGTACCCCTTTCCTGCTTTCTCTCCATACCCCTTGACCCCCTTAGCCATAAGGGCCATATCCAACTCCTTCTTGAATATATCCAATGAACTGGCATCAACAACTCTCTGCGGCAGGGAATTCCACAGGTTAACAACTCTCTGAGAGAAGAAGTTTCTCCTCATCTCAGTCTAAATGGCCTACCCCTTATCCTAAGACTGTGTCCCCTGGTTCTGGACTTCCCCAACATCGGGAATAATCTACCCGCATCTAACCTGTCCCGTCCCGTCAGAATCTTGTATGTGTCTATGAAATGCCCTCTCATTCTTCTGAACTCCAGTGGATACAATCCCAGTTGATCCAGTCTCTCCTCATATGTCAGTCCTGCCATCCCGGGAATCAGTCTGGTGAGCCTTCGCTGTACTCCCTCAATAGCAAGAACATCCTTCCTCAGCGTAGGGGACCAAAACTAAACACAATATTCCAGGTGTGGCCTCACCAAGGCTCTGTACAACTGCAGTATGATTTCCCTACTCATATACACAAATCCTCTAGCTATGAAGGCCAACATGTCATTTGCCTTCTTCACCGCCTGCTGTACCTGCATGCCAAACTTCAATGACTGATGTACCATGACACCCAGGTCTCGTTGCACCTCTCCCTTTCCTAATCTGTCACAATTCAGATAATATTCTGTCTGGCTGTTTTTGCAACCAAAGTGGATAACCTCACATTTATCCATATTATACTGCATCTGCCATGCATTTGCCCACTCACCTAACCTGTCCAAGTCACCCTGTAGTCTCTTAGCATCCTCCTCACAGCTCACACCGCCATCCAGCTTCGTGTCATCTGCAAACTTGGAGATATTACACTCAATTCCTTCTTCTAAATCATTGATGTATATTGTAAATAGCTGGGGTCCCAGCACTCAGCCCTGCGGTACCCCACTGATCACTGCCTGCCATTCTGAAAAGGATCCATTTATTCCAACTCTCTGCTTCCTGTCTGCCAACCAGTTCTCTATCCACGTCAGTACATTACCTCCAATACCACGTGCTTTGCATATAAAAACCAATGCATATATGGTGGCCAAGGTTAGTGGGAAACTAGAAGATTGGGAAAATTTTAAACGACAGCAAAGAATGACTAAGAAAGCAATAAAGAAAGGAAAGATAGATTACGAAAGTAAACTTGCGCAAAACATAAAACCAGATAGTAAAAGCTTTTACCGATATATGAAATGGAAGAGAGTGACTAAAGTAAATGTTGGTCCCTTAGAAGCTGAGAAGGGGGATTTAATAATAGGAAATGTGGCAATTAGCTCCACTTACCCGTCCGCTCCCCGTAACCCTTAATTCCCTTATTGGTTAAAAATCTATCTATCTGTGATTTGAATACATTCAATGAGCTAGCCTCAACTGCTTCCTTGGGCAGAGAATTCCACAGATTCACAACCCTCTGGGAGAAGAAATTCCTTTTCAACTCGGTTTTAAATTCGCTCCCCCGTATTTTGAGAATGTGCTCCCTAGTTCTAGTCTCCCCGACCAGTGGAAACAACCACTCTGCCTCTATCTTGTCTATCCCTTTCATTATTTTAAATGTTTCTATAAGATCACCCCTCATCCTTCTGAACTCCAACGAGTAAAGACCCAGTCTACTCAATCTATCATCATAAGGTAACCCCCTCATCTCCGGAATCAGCCTAGTGAATCGTCTCTGTATCCCCTCCAAAGCTAGTATATCCTTCCTTAAGTAAGGTGACCAAAACTGCACGCAGTACTCCAGGTGCGGCCTCACCAATACCCTGTACAGTTGCAGCAGGACCTCCCTGCTTTTGTACTCCATCCCTCTCGCAATGAAGGCCAACATTCCATTCGCCTTCCTGATTACCTGCTGCACCTGCAAACTAACTTTTTGGGATTCATGCACAAGGACTCAAAAGAGTTTCATGCACAAGGCTCAAAAGAGTTTCATGCACAAGGACCCCCAGGTCCTTCTGCACCGCAGCATGTTGTAATTTCTCCCCATTCAAATAATATTCCCTTTTACTGTTTTTTTTTCCAAGGTGGATGACCTCACATTTTCCGACATTGTATTCTATCTGCCAAACCTTAGCCCATTCGCTTAACCTATTTAAATCTCTTTGCAGCCTCTCTGTGTCCTCTACACAACCCACTTTCCCACTAATCTTTGTGCCATCTGCAAATTTTGTTACACTACACTCTGTCCCCTCTTCCAGGTCATCTATGTATATTATAAACAGTTGTGGTCCCAGCACCGATCCCTGTGGCACACTACTAACCACTGATTTCCAACCCGAAAAGGACCCATTTATCCCGACTCTCTGCTTTCTGTTAGCCAGCCAATTCTCGATCCATGCTAATACATTTCCTCTGACTCCGCGTACCTTTATCTTCTGCAGTAACCTTTTGTGTGGCACCTTATCGAATGCCTTTTGGAAATCTAAATACACCACATCCATCGGTACACCTCTATCCACCATGCTCGTTATATCCTCAAAGAATTCCAGTAAATTAGTTAAACATGATTTCCCCTTGATAAATCCATGTTGCGTCTGCTTGATTGCACTATTCCTATCTAGATGTCCCGCTATTTCTTCCTTAATGATAGCTTCAAGCATTTTCCCCACTACAGATGTTAAACTAACCGGCCTATAGTTACCTGCCTTTTGTCTGCCCCCTTTTTTAAACAGAGGCGTTACATTAGCTGTTTTCCAATCCGCTTCTACCTCCCCAGAGTCCAGAAAATTTTGGTAGATTATAACGAATGCATCTGCTATAACTTCTGCCATCTCTTTTAATACCCTGTCATGCATTTCATCCGGACCAGGGGACTTGTCTACCTTGAGTCCCATTAGCCTGTCCAGCACTACCTCCCTAATGATAGTGATTGTCTCAAGATCCTCCCTTCCCACATTCCCGTGACCAGCAATTTTTGGCATGGTTTTTGTGTCTTCCACTGTGAAGACCGAAGCAAAATAATTGTTTAAGATCTCAGCCATTTCCACACTTCCCATTATTAAATCCCCCTTCTCATCTCCTTAGGGACCAACATTTACTTTAGTCACTCTCTTCCGTTTCATATATCGGTAAAAGCTTTTACTATCTGTTTTTATGTTTTGCGCAAGTTTACTTTCGTAATCTATCTTTCCTTTCTTTATTATTAATCCTAAAATTAACATCAAACAAGTCATCCTTTACACTACTGAGTTAAACTAGATGACTAATTCTGTATCTTGTAACAGGGAACATTTTTCTGGGACTGTACCCATACACACTGGATTACCTGGATGCAGCAAATATTAGAACATTGAGATGGTGCCTTTACCGATGTGCCCAATTTTCCAACATTTACTGTGCCCAATTGATCCAGGCCATTTGGGCACAGCCACAGAAAGCTCTCCGAAATAAATGTTGTCAACTTGAACAGGAATTATTTGCCTGCAGAACATTCAAACCCTTTCCTTCACATTAATAGGTTGCTACTAGCAGTTCAATTACATTAGCTGTCCAATGCCACCTGGAAGTCTTGTTACACATCACAAAAGCTCTCTTCTAAATCAAGTCATCACTCTTCAATGTTGCTCCAGACTACCGACTACAAACTAAAGCATTTCCACCAGTATCAGCTGATGTTGGCTGCTTTTATTGCAATCTAAGTTACACTTAGTGCAGTGCAGATGCAAGTCACAGGTTTGAGCCACAGAACTGTTACAAATTCACGACTGCCATAGATTCAGTTCATAGATTCAGAACTCAGGTTCAGTGGCATGAATCACTTCTATCAAAGCAGTCTGAGTATCTTACTTTTATTAACGGTGACTCACTTGTACAAGAGCGTAACCTGAGGATGTGAGGTGGTTTCTGATTTGCCCAAACAAACCAATAAATTGCTTATTTACAGTCCATGCCAAAACATCACAGCTTGCTCATTAGCATCTTACCTACCTATTGCCTCAACTTTTTTATTTTAACTTGTCCAAACACAATATGCTTTTAAAAGTCTATTAAAAAAAAGCTATTTTTTTCCCAAATCCATTCGGTAGAAAAATGGCCAACAATTCCCAAACTGTAAAAGCTATTACCACTTATTATAACGAGCTCCAGACAACTTAGTGGAAACCTTGCGGGAAGGCATCAGACCCACTCAGAAATGATACTTTAGCCATTACGGGGCTGAAGCCAGTATAAGCAGGCTGCACCCCAATTTGCAGACCTCAAAAAGTTAAATCATGAAAGATAGGCTGGAAGTGCTGTTTTTTAATAAATGTTTATATTAAAGTAGTCTTATTTAACTCTGTAGTAATATATGCAACAATAGCAATAAAACAATTAATAAAGCATTGATTATGAATTATGCTGTGCATTATTGATGAATACATGTATAAACTGATCTGTTTACAGATCTCCCCAGGAGTTGCTGCCAAACATTGAGATGACCTATTGGATCCTCCACAATTCACATACGGGATCCAAAGCCACATGAGACCAAAGAAGAACTCAGTGCTAGCACATCTACAAACAGGAATTCAGAAGACACCTGAGAGCTCTGAATAGCAGCATCCAAAAGCTGTGTGAAGAAACCCTGCTGGTTCTGAATAGATGAGAGAGCCAACCTATTCGTCTGACTGTGCCCAGCCAAATTGACTAATTTTGCGTAACATGGTCATGTCACTATGCCTCTAACAGATCTGAACGGCTCAGCCGTGAATATTTTACATTAAGTTAGTCTGGAGTTTTCTGTATGTTTCTGCAGTGGATACTATTTTGCCTCTTTAACACCTGTGCAGAATGGAATATGAAACACATGCATGGGTTGGTAATTGTTGAATATATTTGAGTTTTAATTAGTTGTCTTATTTTTCTGCAAGCAGAAATGATTGAGTCATGCTGGGTGATTAAGCATCGAATCCTGAGTGTTTGTTTCCCCTTTCAAAACTTTGAAATAAAGCACTTTGGTTTTTATAATAGCTTTTGCTTTCCTGTCTATCAAATCAATGGGGAATTGCTGAGGTCAGGAGACTATATTAAGTGCTGAGGAATAAAGTAAAACTATGAGAATCAGTCTAAAATCCAATCTTTAATTTATATTTGCATAGGAAATAATGGCAGAAAACTGAGTAATGCAATTGAGTGATTTGCAATTAAACAGGAAGAACTGTATGTTAATGAAAAGAACCCTTCCGGAAGCCAATGGCACTTGTAGTAGGAGGAGAAAGAGGAAGGGTAGTGCTTCCCCTGAGCATGATTCATTTCTTGAGATGCAAGAGCATAACTGCAGTTGAAATAAAAATGAGACTTATGGGAAATGTTGCAAAAGGTTGCGGTGATGCTGCTGTAACTATTTATCCAGCTACATTATCAAGAATAATAGGTGGAGATAAAAATTGTTGTCCAAATAATTTGGCTCTTTATTGCTTCCACATTACTGAACCTCCCTCATTTGCCTGATTTATACACAGAACTACACGAAGCTGAATATGTTTAGGATACTGTGAGATTGTACTTTTTTCAGGTAATCATCTCCCTGTATTCTCAGAATGAGAATCATGCCTTCATGTAATAAATAAGGAAACAATTCCAAATCATTCCTTATTTATCCTGTGCCAAAGTAGAACAGATTTGTTTTGTTCTGCCATAACATTGGCAGAAGAGCCATGGAAACCCTGGAAAACTGTCGAAAAGGGAGTTCGTCTATTTTTCACCGGCATATTCTTACTCTAGTCTCTATTTTGTGATTAGACATCAGGAAACGCTGCTCATAACACACCTCTACCTTTGCTGTGCTGTTTCCTGTCCTGTTTAAATTTTTACAAGAACATGAACTTCCCCAAGTTAAGTAATGTACTGAATACCAATGGGCATCTTACAATATTTACTAAAGCTACTGATTTCAAATTAAAGTTTACTTTTAAATCATATTTATGCCTACAGCTTCAGGTCTTTGAATTAAAAAAAAGTATTATTTGCTGTACTGATACATGACTTTTTGGAATATTTGTCAGGTACACAGTCTGTAGGGGGAAGTATTAACCTCATTACTTGTTACATTTTGAGATTTTTATAAACATTTTCTCTTTCAGGGTCTAGCAGCAGTATCTATAAGCAAGCCTTGTCCCTAGAATCCCCATTTCTATTCTCTGAACTATCTGTGCTGTGTACTCCAGGGTAGCGACCCAGTTCCAGTAATCTGTTTATTAGACTTAATGTCATCTTTTGCTATGCTATCAAACTCTCTTTGAAATTACATATATTACCAAAGAGACCAGATGATTTGTCAGTCAGGCTCAGTGGGTAGCACTCTCATTTCTGAGTCAGAAGACGAGGGATCAAGTCCCACTCCAGAGACTTAAGCACATAATCCAGGCTAACACTTCAGTGCAGTACTGAGGGAGTTACATCATAGGTGTTGTCTTTCAGATGAGACGGTAAACTGACCTCTTAAGTGGACAGAAAAGATACCACGTCACAATTTGAAGAAATGCGGGGGAGTTCTCCTGGTGACCTGGCCAATATTTATCCCTCAACCAACACCATTAAAAAACAGATTAGCTGGTCATTATCACGTTGTTGTTTATGGGACCTTGCTGGATGCAAATTGGCTCGAACGTTCTCTACATTACAACAGTGACCACACTTCAAAAATACTTAATTGGCTGTATAGCGCTTTGGGACAATCCTGAGGTCATGGAAGGCAATATATAGATGTATTTTTTACATAGCAGATGTTTACAGACTAAAACAACGAATATATTTTATTTACAATTAATCTTTTATTCCTTTATAAACTCGCCACTCAGACTCCTCAGGGGATATTTTCCTTGGAGCTACTGTGCGGGAGCAGTGCAGTAATGTCCTGAAAATGGTAGGAAACAATTCACAGCCCCATTCCCGCTCCCTATTGGGCAGATTTGGGTGGCTGGAATGCCCACTTGTTTTAGGCGGTAGGCCCTCTTTAATATACAAATCGGGGTGCTAATGATATTTCTGGGATCCCGATTTCTATTTTGGGAAACAACGGGACGGACTATTAAATTATTTTGTGGGGCCAGGAGGAGCATGAGTGTTCACTGAACCCGCCTGATAGCTTCAGTGGGAGCCCTGACTCATTTTCAGGTTTGGACTTCATTGGAACACAGATGGCAAGATGCCCAATGAGTGCTGGAAGGCAGCTCACTGAACTGGGATGCTGAAAATCTAGCTGGTATTTAGTGGCCGGCTGCAGGCCACAGTATTTTTGCGAGGCTACAAGAAGCATTCCTGTTCCATCTGATCCTACGAAAATTCCCCCCCAAAATATTCCAAGCTGTGTTTGGAACAGCATCCAAAGGTGTCCTTTATTGGGTCAGCTGTGGCTCATTGGATAGTACACTCACCTCTGAGTCAGTAGGTTGTGGGTTGAAGTCCCACTCCAGGGACCTGAGCACAAAAATCTAGGCTGACACTCCAGTGCAGTGCTGAGGGAGTGCTGCACTGTCGGAGGTGCCACCTTTCGGATGAGATGTTAAACCGAGGCCTCGTCTGCTCTCTTAGGTGGACACAAAAGATCCCACGGCACTATTTCGAAGAAGTGCAGGGCAGTTACCTCGGTGTTCTGGCCAATATTTACCCTTCAATCAACATAACAAAAGAGATTATCTGGTCATTATCACATTGCTATTTGTGGGAGCTTGTTGTGTGCAAATTGGCTGCTGTGTTTCCCACATCACAAGAATGACTACACTCCAAAAGTACTTCATTGGCTGTAAAGCGCTTTGAGACGTCTGGTGGTTGTGAAAGGCGTTGTATAAATGCAAGTTTTCTTTCTTTCTTTAAGGACCACTGGTTAGGCTGCTCACTGCCTGGTGGCAAGTGGGTGTACTTGAAAATTGCAAATGGGGTCCTAGAACCAGCACTGAACCCCAATTTGTATTTATAAGCAACTCCCAGCTGTTCCAGGCAGCAGTGCTGAACGTCCATTTACAGGCCTGCCTGTATCAGGTGGGCCTTAGATAGCTGCTGTTTTCCTGCCATTTCAAACTACCCAATGCCACGTAAATAGATCAGGGAATTGATAACTCTCCCACCTTGTTTAAACAGTTATAATTAGACTGCACAGATTTGTCAAGTACCCTTTTGGTTTTCACAGCTATAAACCTGCCAATGGTTTTTAATGGAAGGTTAGGAATGGCAGCTGCTCTTTTCCCATTTAGAAACATAGAAACATAGAAAATAGGTGCAGGAGTAGGCCATTCGGCCCTTCTAGCCTGCACCGCCATTCAATGAGTTCATGGCTGAACATGAAACTTCAGTACCCCCTTCCTGCTTTCTCGCCATACCCCTTGATCCCCCGAGTAGTAAGGACTTCATCTAACTCCCTTTTGAATATATTTAGTGAATTGGCCTCAACTACTTTCTGTGGTAGAGAATTCCACAGGTTCACCACTCTCTGGGTGAAGAAGTTTCTCCTCATCTCGGTCCTAAATGGCTTACCCCTTATCCTCAGACTGTGACCCCTGGTTCTGGACTTCCCCAACATTGGGAACATTCTTTCTGCATCTAACCTGTCTAAACCCGTCAGAATTTTAAACGTTTCTATGAGATCCCCTCTCATTCTTCTGAACTCCAGTGAATACAAGCCCAGTTGATTCAATCTTTCTTGATAGGTCAGTCCCGCCATCCCGGGAATCAGTCTGGTGAACCTTCGCTGCACTCCCTCAATAGCAAGAATGTCCTTCCTCAAGTTAGGAGACCAAAACTGTACACAATACTCCAGGTGTGGCCTCACCAAGGCCCTGTACAACTGTAGCAACACCTCCCTGCCCCTGTATTCAAATCCCCTCGCTATGAAGGCCAACATGCCATTTGCTTTCTTAACCGCCTGCTGTACCTGCATGCCAACCTTCAGTGACTGATGTACCATGACACCCAGGTCTCGTTGCACCTTCCCTTTTCCTAATCTGTCACCATTCAGAAAATAGTCTGTCTCTCTGTTTTTACCACCAAAGTGGATAACCTCACATTTATCCACATTATACTTCATCTGCCATGCATTTGCCCACTCACCTAACCTATCCAAGTCACTCTGCAGCCTAATAGCATCCTCCTCGCAGCTCACACTGCCACCCAACTTAGTATCATCTGCAAATTTGGAGATACTGCATTTAATCCCCTCGTCTAAATCATTAATGTACAATGTAAACAGCTGGGGCCCCAGCACAGAACCTTGCGGCACTCCACTAGTCACTGCCTGCCATTCTGAAAAGTACCCGTTTACTCCTACTCTTTGCTTCCTGTCTGACAACCAGTTCTCAATCCACATCAGCACACTACCCCCAATCCCATGTGCTTTAACTTTGCACATTAATCTCTTGTGTGGGACCTTGTCGAAAGCCTTCTGAAAGTCCAAATATACCACATCAACTGGTTCTCCTTTGTCCACTTTACTGGAAACATCCTCAAAAAATTCCAGAAGATTTGTCAAGCATGATTTCCCTTTCACAAATCCATGCTGACTTGGACCTATCATGTCACCATTTTCCAGATGCACTGCTATGACATCCTTAATAATTGATTCCATCATTTTACCCACTACTGAGGTCAGGCTGACCGGTCTATAATTCCCTGTTTTCTCTCTCCCTCCTTTTTTAAAAAGTGGGGTTACATTGGCTACCCTCCACTCCATAGGAACTGATCCAGAGTCAATGGAATGTTGGAAAATGACTGTCAATGACTGTCAATGCATCCGCTATTTCCAAGGCCACCTCCTTAAGTACTCTAGGATGCAATCCATCAGGCCCATCATTGACTATAACTAATGATTATCTAGAATCAATAATCTCGTTCAGTACAGTGTAGGACCCTTGGCTGCTGTATGCAGTTATTTTAGGAGGCAGGGGGACAACTTGTGGCTCTCTGGTGAACCATACTCAACTTGCATAGATAGCTGCAGTTTCTAGATGAGCCAATATCATTCTCAAGGATTGCTTGACCTCCTTTGCACATTATAAGCTGGCAAATAGAGCACAACAAAATGAGTTTTACTGATGCAGAGATACCTCTGTTTCAGCACAAGTGTATATCAACATCAGATAAAAATAGTTTACAAAACCATTATTAGTTGGTATGAGTTGACAGCTGTCAAAATGCATGACAGGCAATTTCAAGCCATGGATAGATTAATATTATCAACTCATGAATTGCAAAGTTCCAGAGGGTGAAATTGATCCCAGTCATACCATTTTTTGGGTGAGAAGTTAAGCACTGGAGGAGCGAATTTCCAGGCACGATCTCTTGCGTCCGATCTACCCTGGAAGTGCACCGACGGGCAAATTGGAAGCCACCAACTATCAAGCGTCCAGGGCGCCTGTCTGAAACAGGAGCTAAGCCTCTTCAATATGCTAATCAGGATACTAGCACCTATCTGAGGACCCGCTGGACGCTCGGCGCCAAGCTAGACAAATTTACCAAGGCCTCAATCAGCAAGTTATGCGGTTGCCGTCGACAATTTGCTGGTTTTCTGGAAATGAGGCCCGAGGCCATAATTTCGTGCAATTCTCAGGCCATCGTCTTTGGGCACACATCCCAGGCACAATGTCTGCTTCACACCGGTTTCCGGCGCTACATGAATTTCTCGACCCATTCCTAGGAAAGAGTGAGTTAAGAGTAGAAACTGGTGCTTCATTTCAACACAGTATGGAGGCAAGGAGGAAGAGTTGCACATAGGACTAGAAGAGTAGCAGGATAAAACAAGTTAGGAGGAAATAGGGAGGAAAGTTCAGAAGACAAATAACATTAATGGCATCTATCAACTATCGTTAGGAAAATCTATAACAGCAAGAGAGCTAAGAGATTAATGATAAGAGAAGGATAGTCTGTTAGATGAATTGCTTGTTTCCTGTCCAAAATGCAAAACTGTCAAAATTGTGGATTATCTTATCTCACTAAGTTTTACATTACCTCTACAATATACAGACTTGATTACTCAGTACTTCTTCAATTATGTTTATTTTTTTTCGCTTTTCAACTTTGCTGATGTTTTGCATTAAACAGCTGAACTGCTGTAAGACTGCATGATGAAAACCACCACGGGTCCGCAGACCCCAGTTTGAGAAATATAGCACTAGGCTACCTCACCCATACTTGAATATATTTGAATGTCTCGAGAAGCACAGCTTTTTCATTCGGTCTTTATTCTTCTTGCAGGAGAAGATGGTACACGACACCTGAGAGATGGAGGCTACCGGAGAAAGTGGGGGAAAGCATTGATTTCAGGCAGTTACGTCTCAATGAAGAGCACACCATGGACCTCCTGGAGAGACAATCCTTGCTGGCACTTGGGGACAGAAAGGTTGACGGGCTTGTGCCAGCTGTTGTTGGACCTTGTCATTGTCTTGCTTTCACAGCTTTTGCTGCAGAAACATGAACAACCCTCCAGCACATCAATTCTGTTATTTTTTCAGCTGCAGTTCTGCCTTTCTCTGGGTGCATGCCATCCATTCTAATCTCTCTTCCTCTCCTTCATACAATCATCGAATCATCAAATCATAGAATTATACAGCACAGAATGAGGTTGTTCGGCCCATCATGCCTGTGCCAGCTCTTTAAGAGCCAATTAGTCCCACTCCCCTGTTCTTTCCACATAGCCCTGCAAATCTTTCCTTTTCAAGTATTTATCCTTCTTCAGGTTAATCACAGCAAGGGGAGGCAGAGGAGGAAGATGTGGAGCCAGGCCCCTCTGCTTCAGGGCATGGGCCTCCTATCTCACCAGTGTTGCCTTTCACCCTCTCTTTCCTATTCATCAGCTCAGAGACATTCACCCAAGGAAGAGAAAGATATTGAGGTTAAGGACTTTGCACTGGATCAGTAAGAGAGCATGAGGGAGCCAGAGTAGTGAAGAGTGCAAGAGGATTCTGCCAGTCAGATGCAGAGGCTCAGGAGGTAAAAGTTCTTAGCTGACGATCCTGTGGACTCATATATCATGGGCCACAGGCTGAAACAAAATATGCTCACTGGGCATCACACCTATGTGTAGGCACTGAAAACAATATCCCAGCATGTGCTACAGATAGCAGGGAACATGGTAAACTCCACTGCCAACCTATGCACCAACATCAAGTAGGTTTTTGTCGTTGTTGTGGAGTGCCCTAGAGATTGTAGCAGCTTGAGGCATATCCATGACTGCCTTCCCTCCCTCTCACAAGTGGCACATGACATGTCAGTGCCTCTTCAGCAGGAGCATGGACTGAAGAGAATGCTAAGGTTCCAGAACCTTGAGACCAGAATCAAGCCAACATCTCTCCGTTTTTCCAAGTCCTAGTGGAAACCATTCAGTTAGCCATCTGACCTGATCAGTGCCCAGCCAGAACTAAGAGGAGTGACACAGTGGGAGTCCATTCAGTGTGATACTGTTGTCTCTCAAGATAGCAACACATGTGAGCCCTCCAGTCACACCCCACAGATTCTTACACATGTAGCAGGAAGTAGAAAGGGCCATGCTATCCAGGCAGCAGCAACAAACATGCAGCCTGCAGCAGGTTCATCCCAGGACTCTGCTATCATGAGACGAGAGCCACCTCAGTACCAAGATGCTCTTGATCTACCTTTGCAGCTTACTACCTCTCACAACATTGGTCCTCAGGGCTCCTGAGCAGGTCTCTCAGTTCCTTGCTGTGCCCTGCACAACTGTGGAATTCCAAAAGAAAAGTGGAACTGGCATCCCTGGGGAAAGAAGGTCAAGCTGCTCTCGAGCCAGAGGCACTTGGAAGCCAGCATTAGGAGGATATTGATAAGGAGAAGTCTGCCTCTCAGCTGCCAGGGAAATTTGCAAATAACTTATTGAACACCAGAAATGAAACAAATATAAGTGACTAATTATTCTTTTTCAGGAAGCAATCCAAAAAAAAATCTCCATTTCATATTCCCATGCTTCCTCTTGCTGTGCTTTTCTATGAACTAGTGCTTCCTTGACCTGTAAACTGAGGGCCAGTGTTGCAAAGGTGATCGGCTGCATGCATAGATCAAGAGTCCCTTGGAACTGAGGTGGTTCTCATCTCATAACAGTTGAGACCTGGGAAGGACCTCATTAAGTGTGAGATGGCAACGGGAAAACAGCTGGTGATTGGTTCACCCTTACTGCGAGGGAGAGATGCCGAGTTCTGCTGCTGAATTTAAAATACTTTTCAGTTTCTGTGAATGGAGCAGCTGAAAACAGCAGCAATGAAAGAGGAAGGATCAGCATTAAGGGGTCAGCTTCAGAATGTGTTACCAGCAGAAATAAGGGCCAGATCTATGCGGATTGAGACAAGGAAGCCCAATAAGGTGGTGCAAACATTATACATAAAAAATGCTGAAGCAATCAGTTCAACTTTCACGACCCAATGAACTGCCACACAAAGCAGGAGGAGGTTTAACAAGCTCACAAGATTGGCCAAGCTAAGTACAGGCACTGTTCCCTATGTACATCCAATAGGATTGACAGAGGCATGACTCAACTCCTCACCTCTCATGGTTTTTGGTACCATTACGTACATGAAGGGAAAGTTGAACAATTCACAGAGAATTTGTGGAAACAGTAATGCACCATGTTAACTGCAAACCATTGTGAGAACGCACATTGCCGGCCACAATGGGATTTGTTTGAAGTCAAAGTTTGTTTGACAACGCTCCTGTGAAGTGCCTTGGGACGTTTTCTACTGCCTTAAATGCAAGTTGTTGTTGTCAATGGAGAGGTGTTTAAAGGGAACCTGCACCTGCAAGTTTATCAGTAACAATGGTATGCACATATATGAATGATAATTGGCAGTGTGGTGTTCCTGCACTGTACTACAAACTCACACGAGGCATGTACTGCAGACACAGTCACTACATGACCTTAACCTTTATTCCCAGGACCAAGGAGTGCTGACCCTGGGTGGGACCTCCCCTTTAAATCTGGAAACCCAGGTGAGGAGTGTCACCCACAAGTTCACCCCCTGTGGTCAGCGTGTGCATTTCTCGGGTATAAGTACAGTGTACAGGAGTTGCATGAAGGTTACAGTTACATGAAGATTACCGTTGCTTGATGGTTACATACATGACATCACCTCCCCCCTTACGTCTTTTTGTGTCAAAGATTAAGTCTTTCAGGTGGTCGACGCTCTCTCGTGGAGCTCCGCAGTTGTGGCTCTGGTGGCTGAGCCTCGGCATGCGTCTCTGTCACCTGAGGTGATTCCGGCCTGTCCGGGCTGGCCGCAGGGACTGTGCATGCTATGGTCTGTCCTTATTGCTCGTCCACTGGCAGTGGTGTGGGTGACATCTCATGCTCTTCTTCAGGTTCCTCCGTGTCTATGCTGAACCTTTTCTTTACTTGGTCCAAATATTTGCGGCATATCTGCCCATTGTTTAGTCTGACCAATATGACCCTATTCCCTTCTTTGCCAATTACGATGCCCTCAAGCCACTTGGGTCCCAAAGCATGGTGAAGAATAAATACCGGGTCATCCATTTCTATACATCTCCCCCTTGAGTTTAAATCATGGGACTCGGTTTGGGATTGGCGCTTGCCCTCAACAATGTCTGCCAGGGCTGGGTGAATGAGGGACAGCCGCGTTTTAAGTGTGTGTTTCATGAGGAGTTCCGCTGGCGGGACTCCCGTGAGCGAGTGCGGGCGGGACCTGTAGGCCAGCAGGAGACGCGATAGGTGGTACTGAAGGGAGAGTCCTTGGATGCGTAGCATGCCCTGTTTTATGATTTGGACCGCACGTTCCGCCTGGCCATTGGAAGCCGGCTTGAACGGCGCTGTCCGGATGTGTTTGATACCATTGCCCGACATAAACTCCTGGAATTCATGGCTGGTGAAACACGGGGCATTGTCGCTGACCAGGATGTCCAGCAAGCCATGGGTCGCGAAAACCGTACGCAGACTCTCCACGGTGATGGATGTCGTGCACGAGTTTAATATGATACATTCAATCCATTTCGAGTATGCATCGACAACAATCAGGAACATTTTCCCCATGAACGGGCCCGCATAGTCTACGTGAATACATGTCCATGGCCTGGTGGGCCAGGGCCACGGGCTGAGTGAAGCCTCCCTGAGGGTATTGCCCAGCTGGGCACACGTCGTGAACCTGAGAACCCAGTGTTCCAGGCCTGAGTCAATCCCCGGCCACCATACATGTGACCAGGCAATGGCCTTCATTAACACGGTGCCAGGGTGCTCGCTATGGAGTTCCCTGATGAACGCTTCCCTGCCTTTCTGGGGCATGACTACCCGGCTGCCCCATAGTAGTCAGTCGGCTTGGATGGAGAGCTCATCGGGGCACGCCCTGTGTGCGGGCGCCCAATCCCCAGTCAGGACACATTTCTTTATCATGGATAGGAGGGGGTCTCTGTTGGTCCAGAGTTTATCTGGCGGGCTGTGATGGGGGAGCCTGCAGTGTCAAAAGCCTCAACGGCCATGACCATCTCAGCGCTTTGCTCCTCTGCCCCCTCGGTGGTGGTCAGTGGGAGCCTGCTGAGCGCGTCTGCGCAATTTTCGGTGCCTGGCCGGTGCTGTATGGTGTAGTCATACGCAGCCAGCATGAGAGCCCATCACTGTATGCGAGCTGACGCATTGGCATTGACAGCCTTGCTGTCGGAACAGGGATGTTAATGGCTTGTGGTCTGTCTCCAGCTCGAACCGTCTACCGAAAAGGTACTGGTGCATCTTTTTCACACCGTAAAGACAAGCGAGTGCTTCCTTTTTGACCATACCATATCCACACTCTGCCTGGGAGAGTGACCTGGAGGCATAAGCCACCAGTTGGAGTCGGCCGTCGTCATTACCCTGTTGCAACACACACCCAACCCCGTAGGACGATGCATCGCATGTTAAAATCAGTTTTTTACAGGGGTCATACAAAGTCAACAGTTTGTTAGAACACAGCACATTCCTCGCCTTATTGAAAGCCCGTTCTTGACAGTCCCCCCAAAGCCATTCACAACTTTTACACAGGAGCATGTGTAACGGCTCCAACAATGTGCTTAAGTTCGGCAGAAAGTTCCCAAAATAGTTCAAAAGTCCCAGGAATGATCGCGACTCTGACGTGTTGCCGGGCCTGGGCGCCTGGCGGATCGTCTCCGTTTTTGATTCAGTGGGCCGGATCCCATCTGCGGCAACCCTCCTGTCCAAAAACTTGACCTCTGGGGTCAAAAACACACACTTGGCCTTTTTCAGCCGCAAGCCTACCCGGTCCAGTCGGCGTAGCACCTACTCCAGGTTGAGGAGGTGCTCCTCGGTATCTCGACCCGTTATAAGGATGTCGTCTTGGAATACGATTGTTCCAGGAATGGATTTGAGCAAGATTTCCATGTTCCGCTGAAAGATAGCTGCCGCCAAACGAATGTCAAACGGACGCCTGTTGTAGATAAATAATCCCTTGTGCGTCGTGATGGTGGTCAGAAGCATGGATTCTTCAGTCAGTTCCTGAGTCATGTAGGCCAAAGTGAGGTCCAGCTTCATGAACAGCTTGCCACCTGCCAGCATGGCAAAAAGGTCCTCCGCTCTCGGGAGTGGGTATTGGTCTTGCAGCGACACTCGGTTGATGATGGCTTTGTAGTCGCCACAAATCCTGACTGAGCCATCTGCTTTAAGGACAGGAACGATAGGACTTGCCCAGTCGCTGAATTCAATGGCCAAAATTATGCCCTGTCTGAGCAGCCTGTCCAATTCACTTTCAATTTTCTCACGCATCACATACGGCACCGCTCTGGCTTTGTGGTGCGCTGGTCTGGCGTCCGGAGTGATGCATATCACTACTTTAATGCCCTTGAACATTCCGACACCGGGTTGAAACAGTGACCCGAATTTTTGTAGGATCTATGAGCATGAACTTCACTCCACAGATGAAATGGCGTGCACATCCCCCCATTTCCAATTCATCTCGGCTAGCCAACTCCTCCCCAACAGCGTGGGGCCATTTCCTCGGATGATCCAGAGTGGCTGCCGGTTCTGTGATCCATTATGTGTTACCACCAGGTTTGCACTGCCCAGCACTGGGATGATCTCTTTGGTGTATTTCTGTAGCTGCGTGTCAATGTGTTCCAGTTTGGGCCTGCTAGCTCTGTGTGGCCATAGTCTCTCAAATTGTTGGCTGCTCATAAGTGACTGGCTAGCTCCTGTATCCAGCTCCATGCGCACCAGGATGCCATTCAATAAAACTTTCCTCATCATGGGTGGCGTTATAGTGTATGAGCTGTGGACGTCAGCCACGTGAACCCGCTGAACTTCAGCATCCATGGCTTTTCTCCAGGCATCATCCTGCATTGCAGACCCCTCGTCTGGTTCCTCTGTCTTGCAGATTAGCCTCGCCACAGCCTTTTTGCACATCCTGGCCAAGTGTCCACTGACGTTACAAATCCTGCAGGTATATTGCTGGAACCTGCAGCTTTTCGCAGTATGTCTACCCCCACATCTCCAGCATGAGCTGAAATTGTTGTTAACAAAGGGACTGTTACCAGGCATTCCTCTCTGATTGCCCATTTGGTTGTTTCTAAACACTCTGATGGTGGGTGTTAATGGTCCCATCGTGGGACGCATTGTTCCTCATGATGGCGTGAATTGCCGATCCTCTTTCCATTGTCCCTGTTGTGGGCCCACCCTAGAGTCTGTTGCTGCCTGGGCGGTTTCAAAATGCCCTTGCCTACCTGTGGGGTCCATAGCCGCGTTCACAATGTTAACTCCCTGGTCCATCGCCACGTTGGGACCAGGGCTGCACGTGTAAATTAGCTTGGTCTCCTCTTCCCCTGCCATGAAGGTCTGAAGTATCAATGCCGCCCCTTCTAAAGTCAAGTCCTTGGCCTCTATGAGCTTCCTGAAAATCCCGGCATGATTAACGCCGTCGATGAAAAACTCCCTTAACATCTCCCCCCTGCAGGCGTCTGTGAACTTACAGAGACTGGCCAAGTGCCGCAGGTCCGCAACGAAGTCCGAGGTGTATTGTCCCTCCCGACACCGGTGTGTGTAGAACCGGTGCCGGGCCATGTGTATGCTACTCGTCAGCTAGAGATGCTCACTGATCAGCTGGCTGAGCTCTTCAAATGACTTTTCCGCTGGCTTTTGGAGTGCGAGCAGGTCTTTCATCAGCGCATACGTCTGTGGTCCACCGCTTGTCAGCTGCTGTCGCTCCTAGCCAGTCCTTCATGACAAAGCTCTGCTGAAGCCTTTCCACGAAGTTGTCCCAGTCTTCACCCACACAGTAACGTTCCCCTGTGCTACCGGTGGCCATCCTCGTGGTTCGGTGATTCCCGTTTCTCGTCGCCAAATGTGGTGTCCCTGCACCGTATTACAAACTCACACGAAGCATGTACTGCAGACACAGTCACTACGTGACCTTAACCTTTATTCCCAGGACCAAGGAGTGCTGACCCTGGGTGGGACCTCCCCTTTTATACCTGGAAACCCAGGTGAGGAGTGTCTCCCACAAGTTCACCCTCTGTGGTCAGGGTGTGCATTTCTAGGGTATAAGTACAGTGTACAGGAGTTGCATGAAGGTTACAGTTACATGAAGATTACCGTTGCATGATGGTTACATACATGACAGGCAGTCACATTCTTTTAGCTCTGTTATTTCATTGCAAAGGAAAAGATAGAGCATAATCAGTTCCAGAGAACTACAATTGGATGAGGAACATCAATCTTGATAACTTTGAGTACATACAAGGAAATGTTTTTCTACTCACAGCATTACAAACAGGAGAGAGTTCAGGCGAGAGTTGGGTCTGATGTATTTAAATGACCCAGACCTCACGTTGAAATCCTAGCTACAAAAGAATTCTTACCTTCAAGGGCTGACCCTGGATAAATAACTTTATTAACTTCTTACAACAGGAAAATTGTTGAAATAAGCAATCAGTCTGAATGGCCTAATCTGGATTGTTCATCATAAACATCTGTCCTCTGGACTATAGATGGTAAACTGAACAATGGACATATATGGACACTAGTTAATCCAATTGAAATGGCTAAATGTCAAGTACCTTGCATAAACAGGACCAAATTCTTGGGACTATGGAGAAGTTATTGGGGGGGGGGGCGGGGGGGATATTGCGGTCGGAGGCTTCCTTCGTACGAACGCCTCAGACCAGAAAAAAATCTACTGGAGGAACGTAGGATCCCGGTCGGAAGCTTAGATTCGCTGTGCAGCGCAAAGGCAGATGTATTTCAGGTATGTAAGTACATGCTGGAGTCACGTGGGCCTGGATCACCAATCATTATGCAGTATTCCCATTGATAAAAATGGAAACTCCATTTGTACGAGTTCCCATTACTATCAATGAGAATAAACCCCTAAAACACCGAAACACAGCATAATAAATAAATAAAACACTTCACATATTTAAAATCAATTGAAATTAAATGCAATTAAATGCTTTAGAAAAAATATTTTTGTGGAATTTTTTTTTAATGTGTTTTAATAGTGTTAAAAATAAACTTACCTTAATGGACAGTGTTTTTAATATAAAAATGTGTATTTAAATTTAATATTTATATGTTTTAAAACTCTTATGCTGGTAAAAGTAAGCTATGCGGCTGCTTTTACCAGGCATAAAAGTTTGAAGGACATTCACTGGGCATGAGTTGGGCAAATAGCCCAATCTCTCCCGCGCGGATGTCCTTCTCCCGGGGAAGCAGAGGATCTGTCTTTAGAAATCTTGACAGATTGGAAAAGCCGCTTTTCAGCACATGTGCATCGCGAGGCCTCGCCAGGTCCATGCGCACTTTTTGCCGGAATTTTTGGTCCATTGTATAACTTCTTAAAAATGACATATCATGTCATCATCATCATAGGTGGTCCCTCAAACGAGGATGACTTGCTTCCACACCAAAAGGGATGAGTTGATTGATGTTTCAATGGCGGACCCAATATTCCAGTCCTGACCTCCAGGAATGGAAGATGCCTGTGCGTGGATTTTTTTAACATGTGGTGACTGTTGCACATCAGCCACCACACGGGCTTGACAGAGCTAGGCCTTTATCCAGTGGCAAGGGTTAAACCAGGATGACTAGAGTCCTGCTCTGCTGCACAGACCTAGTGCGCACACATATCGCAGTGTGGGCTGGCCCATACTACCCCTGAGACCTCAGCTCTTCTGGGCCCCGCACCTTCATTTGGCGCACCTCCAATGAGGAGAAAATAATAGCCTGCCTTACTATGCATTGAAGAAATGATTGGCTTCATGAAAGATCATAAATAAGGAACAACATTTTGTAACAAATAGACCGCAAAATTGGTACAAAGCACCAACACACAATACCTACCCAATATAACCATTGTGCTGCTACGTATGGCTTGCTTAAGTATTTAGAAAACTAGTCACTACTTAAGTAAATTTCTGTTTTGTGAATATTGATGTCAAGTGGTTGAAAACCTTAAAAACCATCAGCCCCACACCCATAATCATTTTCTATCCACTTGACCATACGTTAAACAGTCAGCTTCTGTAGATTGCATTTTGCATGACTTTTGTTTCAGCAATCTAACAAATTACAAACAAAAAATAGCAAGAAATTAAAATTTCTGACATAAAGGAAGCATAGAACTAGAAAATGTTACCCTGGTCATCGAGCACTCCAGTAACTTCCAAAAGTATAACAAAAGAAGAAAATAAAATTGTTAAATCTAGGCACTTAACATGTGGAGAAAAATTAAATCAAAAAAATTCCCCAAATTGTACTAAACATCACTGGTGGGTTATCTGCTTGTTCTCTTGATCAGGGTACAGTAAGGTAAGAGGGAAAAGGGGGAAATATTTTTAAAGAACTTACAGGGTGACATGGTGGCTCGGTTGGTTCAAAGTGCTAACAGCACCATGGACATGACACCAATACTACCCTTACATGCACATTCTCCAAGGAAACATGCAACTATGTGGCAAAGACAGAGAAGCGGAGGGGGGAAAGAGAAGGAAGAAAGTGGTGAGAAGGACAGTTTTCCTCAGTCTGTACTTTTCTACATGTTGGAAACTAAATTAGAGCAATATTAGCAGAGACTTGTAACTGGATATCCAACCACTTAACTACAGTTAGTGCAGGCAGAAATGAAGTCATATTGTTGAATAAAAAACAATGTCTGAAAATGTTTTACGAACCGCACACCCTTCCCCTCAAAAGGAGAGAAGATCCTATTCCAAATAATACCTCCCATCCAACAACTACATTTATAAGGCAATGCTGCCAGGCTCAGTCCTGGAAAAAGCTTATTTATGTATTCATAGTATAACCCAAACAGAAATATTTACATTCCAAAATGGGGGCAAAATATTGACCGCCATCCAATTGTAGAAAAAGCAGGTCTGTGGGAGAAGAACCTACCACAAAGCAGTTAAAACAGACACAAAACCACCTATCTAGAAGTAGTGAGCTGCAGTTCGTGTCAATTTAACTCAGTGATAGCACTCTTGCTTCTGAGTCAGGGGGTCATCGGCTCAAACTGAACTAGAGGATTGGAGCAGATAATCTTGGGACTAGAAAGTACTTTCCAACAACATTAATTCCCAACAAGGTGCGACATTTAAAAATAAAAACAAAATTATAGCTATGTCACTAAACATTAGCTAAACTCAATTAAAGGCAAATTTTCAGTTATCTGAATAGATCTCTCAACTTGGTTACAAAACTTGTCAGACATTTAAGCAAATCCTACACAAAGTGGAGTGAAAGCGCTCACTGCAAAAGTCATGGCACCTTTTTAACATACCATGATAATAGCTGGGATGCAGTTTGGGAAGATTGCTCAGCTAGTTAACATTCAGTGCAAACAAAAACCTTTACATCACTTGAAGCAACATTGAACAATTATGCTCTTAAAATCACTGCATCTCTCCACTTCTAAAGATATTATGTATTCACTTCCACTTAATTGCATAGCTGTTGACATTTACCGTAAGTACACCAGTGTGTGCAGTACACAATCATACTGGCATATTGGAAGAACTCGACAAACTGCGCATGTTAATATTTATAAATTTGACAGAACTCAAAAGCATCAGCTTGGCTCAGTGGATAGCATTTTTGCCTGAGTCAAAAGGTTATGGGTTGAAGCTCCACTGCAGGATTTCACCAAATAATCTAGGATACATTTTGGTAAGGAAAATGAGGAGAGGCAATATAAAGTAAAGAATACAATTCTAAAGAGACAGCATGAACAGAGAGACTGGGGGTATATGTGCACAAGTCATTGAACGTGGCTGGGCAGGTTGAGAAAGCAGTTAAAAAAGCATACAAAATCCTGGGCTTCATAAATAGAGGCAGAGAGTACAAAAGCAAGGAAGTTATGATGAACCTTTATAAAACACTGATTCGGCCTCAACTAGAGTATTGTGTCCAAATCTGGGCACTGCACTTTAGGAAGGATGTGAAGGCTTTAGAGAGAGCGCAGAAAAGATTTACAAGAATGGTTCCAGGGATGAAGTACTTCAGTTACGTGGATAGACTGGAGAAACTGGGGTTGTTCTCCAGTTGAGAAAGTTGAGAGAAGGTTTGATAGAGGTGTTCAAAATCATGAGGGGTCTAGACAGACTAGATAAAGAGAAACTGTTCCCATTGGTAGACGGGTTGAGAACTAGAGGACACAGATTTAACCTGATTGGAAGAAAGTCCAAAGGCGACATGAGGAAAAAAGTTTTTACACAGCGAGTGGTTATGATCTGGAATTCACTGCCTGACAGGGTGATGGAGGCAGATTCAATCGTGGCTTTCTAAAGGAAATTAGATAAGTACCTAAAAAAAAAATTGCAGGGCTATGGAGATAGGTCGGGGGAGTGGGACTTGCTGAAGTGCTCTTGTAGAGAGCCGGCTCAGGCTTGATGTGCTGAATGGTCTCCTCCTGTGCTGTAATCAATCTATGATGTCACTCTGTGCAGTAGTGGAATGGTGCTGCATTGTTGGAGGCCTCTTTGCTGTCTCAGCTATTCATAAAACATTACATGGCACTTTTTTTTAAATTAAAGAGCAGGGAGCTGTCCTAGTGTCTTGGCTAATATTCATCGCTCAACCAATAAAACCAAAACTGCTTATTCGTCTTGCGTATAGAAGAACTCCATGAGGCTGAGTACTGTGAGCTAAACTTATGTGACCTTAGTCTTCTTTATTACAACTCCAGAGTGCTTAAACATTAGGACTCCAACAGTCGTGCCCTCTGGTGGCAAGTATTACATAGTTACATCCATAAAATCACGACCCCTCACCCCAAAGTCTTCGGTACAAGTTATTTACAAGTTGAGGCGATTCAGAGCCCTTCACTCCCAGGTTGATCATCTAAGTTCAAACCCTGGCGTGTCGTGTGCGAGTTGGTCGGACCATTGCTGCACTGCACCGCGGCTGGTCTGACCGGACTGTCAGGAATGGTGGGTTCATCCTCGTGATTGACAGCAAGGTTGATTGCTGGTTGGGTGTGTGTTGGTGGATCGTCGATGGTGATGTCCTCTTCAAGTCGTTCCTGGTTGTCAGTAAATCGCAACTTGGTTTGACCATTTAACAGTTTGATTATAAACACCCTATTCCCTTCCTTGGCCAAAACAGTGCCAATAACCCACTGGGGTCCATGACCATAGTTCAGGACAAACACAGGGTCGTTAACATTAATGTCACGTGAAACAGCCACGCGATCGTGGTACATGTTCTGCCGGTGTCGCCGGATTTCCACATGATCTTTAAGATGCGGGATGACAAGGGAGAGCCTGGTTTTGAGGACTCTCTTCATTAACAATTCTGCCAGGGAAACCCGGGTGAGCGAGTGGGGTTGCGTCCGGTAACTGAGCAGAATGCAAGACAAGCGGGTCTGCAGGGAACCGTCCATCACGCGTTTCATGCTCTGCTTGATTGTTTGGACTGCCCGCTCCGCTTGACCGTTAGAGGCGGGCTTAAACAGAGCAGACCTGACATGCTTGATGCCATTGTGGGTCATAAACTCATTGTGAAACACGGTCCATTGTCGCTGACAAGGACATCGGGCAAGCCATGGGTGGTAAACATAGCCCGGAGGCTTTCAATGGTGGTTGTGGACATGCTGGATGACATGATTACACATTCAATCCATTTGGAGTAAGCGTCCACAACTAATAAAAACATCTTTCCTAGAAAGGGGCTGGCAAAATCTATGCGGATCCTGGACCATGGTTTGGAGGGCCATGACCACAGACTCAGTGGAGCCTCCCTTGGTGCATTGCTCAGCTGCGAACAAGTGTTGCAGTGAAGCACGCATGACTCCAAGTCTGAGTCAATGCCGGGCCACCAAACATGCGACCTGGCAATGCCTGGGTGGGTGCTGTGTAGGTCGTGATTAAACATTTCCCTGCCTTTTTTTGGCAAAACCATGCAATTATCCCATAAGAGACAATCCGACTGGATGAACATTTCATCTTTGCATCAGTGAAACGGCTTAATTTCATCTTGCATTCCCTGGGAACAGCCGACCAGTTCCCATTTAGGATGCAACTCTTTACTAATGATAGCACAGGATCCTGGCTGGTCCAGGTCCTGATCTGGTGAGCTGTGACGGGTGACCCCTAGCTCTCAAAAGCATCCATGACCAGTAGGAAGTCTGTGGGCTGCGTCATTTCAACGCCAGTGGTGGGTAATGGTAGCCGGCTGAGAGCATCGGCACAGTTTTCAGTGCTTGGTATGTGGCAGATAACATAGTCATAAGTGGATAATGTTAGTGCCCATCTTTGGATGCAGGACGAAGCATTGGTATTTATACCTTTGCTGTCTGAAAACAGCAAAATGAGCGGCTTGTGGTCAGTTTCAAGCCGAAGTCCAAATAAGTATTGGTGCATTTTCTTAACCCCATATACACATGCTAACGCCTCTTTCTTGACCATACTATAGGCTCTCTCAGCCTTAGACAGACTTCTAGACGTGTATGCAACCGGTTGGAGGTTGCCCAATACATTGGCTTGCTGTAATGCACAGGCGACCCCGTACGATGAAGCGTTACAAGCTAGCACTAAACATTTACATGGGTCTTGGTGTACAAGTAACTTATTTGAACATAGCAGGTTCCTGGCCTTCTCAAAGGCTGTGTCTTGAGATTTGTCCCAAACCCAGTCGTCACCCTTACATAGCAACATGTGCAAATGCTCTAACAAAGTGCTCAATCCAGGTAGAAAGTTATCGAAATAGTGGAGGAGTCCCAGGAACGAACGCAGCTCTGTCACATTCTGTGGTCTCGGTGCATTCTTGATGGCCTCTGTCTTTGAGTCCGTGGGCCTGATGCCGTCTGCTGCAATCTTTCACCCCAAAAATTCGACCTCTGGCTCCAGGAAAACACACTTGGAGCCATTCAGCCTGAATCCCACTATGTCTAGGCGACTTAGAACCTCTTCCAGGTTGTGTAGATGTTCGATGGTGTCACGACCAGTGATCAGGGTGTCGTCTTGAAACACAACGATGAGCGGAAAAATTTCAGCAAACTCTCCATGTTTCTCTCGAAAATGTCTCCAGCCGAGCGAATCCCGAAAGGGCACCTGTGGTATATAAACAGCCCTTTGTGTGTGTTGATGCACGTCAGTCTTTTCAAAGATTCAGCCAGCTCCTGTGTCATGCAGACACTGGAAGCATCCCTGAGTTCCCACATAGCACAGGAGGAGCATGACACATGTCCGAGCTCTCCTGCCATGACTTAACCCCTAGATCAACTTAATTGGCAACAACAATGATAAAGGTTATCTACTGATAAAGGAAAAGAAAAAGAAAAACTACTCACCAATCACCAGCCAATCACTTACCCTCTTGGCTGTGACGTCACCCGTCGATTTCTTTCTACTTCTTTTTGGCCTTCTCTCCCTGCAGCTCCCTGCTGCAGCTGCACCAACTGGCCTCCTCCTCCGATTTCCCGCACCTCCTTGAACTCCCGCTCCCCGACTGTGACTGATGGACCTTGTTTAGGCCCCCTCCTCCAATCTCCCATGCCTCCTCGAACTCCAGCTTCCCGACTGTGACTGATGGGCCTTTTATAGGCTTCCTCCTCCGATCTCCCGCGCCTCCTCGAACTCCCGCTCCCTAACTGTGACCGATGGGCCTTTTATAGGCCTCCTCCTCCGATCTCCCGTGCCTCCTCGAACTCCCGCTCCCCGACTGTGACTGATGGGCCTTTTATAGGCCTCCTCCTCTGATCTCACGCGCTTCCTCGAACTCCCGCCTATATGTGCAGGAAGTGTATCCTGCTGCAGCTCCTAACAGACCGCATTGCGGCACTGGAGCTGCGGGTGGATTCACTATGGGGCATCCACAATGCTGAGGATGCCGTGAAGAGCACGTTTAGTGAGTTGGTCATACCGTAGGTAAAGGTTACACAGACAGATAGGGAATGGGTGACCAACAGGAAGAGCAGTGGAAGGAAGGTAGTGCAGGGGTCCCCTGCGGTCATCCCCCTCCAAAACAGAAATACCATTTTGGGTACTGATGGGGGGGATGACTCATCAGGGGAGGGCAGCAGCAGCTGGCAGCTCATGGCACCGTGGGTGGCTCTGCTGCACAGGAGGGAAGGAAAAAGAGTGGGAGAGCTATAGTGATAGGGGATTCTATTGTAAGGGGAATAGATAGACGCTTCTGCGGCCGCAACCGAGACTCCAGGATGATATGTTGCCTCCTTGGTGCAAGGGTCAAGGATGTCTCGGAGCGGGTGCAGGGCATTCTGAAAAGGGAGGGTGAACAGCCAGTTGTCATGGTACATATTGGTACCAAAGATATAGGTAAAAAATGGCCTGAGGTCCGACAAGCTGAATTTAGGGAGCTAGAGGATAAATGAAAAAGTAGGACCTCAAAGTTAGTAATCTATGGATTGCTACCAGTGCCACATGCTAGTCAGAGTAGGAATTGCAGGATAGCTCAGATGAATACGTGGCTTGAGGAGTGGCGCAGAAGGGAGGGATTCAAATTCCTGGGACATTGGAACCGGTTCTGGGGGAGGTGGGACCAGCACAAACCGGACGGTCTGCACCTGGGCAGGACCGGAACCAATGTCCATGGGGGAATGTTTGCTAGTGCTGTTAGGGAGGGGTTAAATTAACATGGCAGGGAATGGGAACCTATGCAGGGAGACAGAGGGAAGTAAAATGGGGGCAGAAGCAAAAGATAGAAAGAAGAAAAGTAAAAGTGGAGCGCAGAAAAACCCAAGGCAAAAATCAAAAAGAGTCACATTACAGCAAAGTTCTAAAGGGGCAAAATGTGTTAAAAAGACAAGCCTGAAGGCTCTGTGCCTCAATGCAAGGAGTATTCCTAATAAGGTGAATGAACTAACTGCACAGGCAGCAATTAGTGAATATGATATAATTGGCATCACGGAGACATGACTCCAGGGTGACCAAGGCTGGGAACTCAACATCCAGGGGTATTCAATATTCAGGAAGGATAGACAGAAAGGAAAAGGATGTGGGGTAGCGTTGCTGGTTAAAGAGGAAATTAACGCAATAGTAAGAAAGGACATTAGCTTGGATGATGCGGAATCTGTATGTATGGAGCTGCAGAATACCAAAGGGCAGAAAACGCTAGTGGGAGTTGTGTACAGACCACCAAACAGTAGTAGTGAGGTTGGGGACAGCATCAAACAAGAAATTAGGGATGCGTGCAATAAAGGTACAGCAGTTAGCATGGGCGATGTTAATCAACATATAGATTGGGCTAACCAAACTGGTAGCAATACGGTGGAGGAGGATTTCCTGGAGTGTATTAGGGATGGTTTTCTAGACCAATATGTCAAGGAACCAACTATAGGGCTGGCCATCTTAGACTGGGTGATGTGTAATGAGAAAGGACTAATTAGCAATCTTGTTGTGCGAGGCCCTTTGGGGAAAAGTGACCATAATATGGTAGAATTCCTTATTAAGATGGAGAGTGACACATTTAACTCAGAGTCTAGGGTCCTGAATTTAAGGAAAGGAACTTCGATGGGATGAGACGTGAATTGGCTAGAATAGACTGGCAAATGTTACTTAAAGGGATGACGGTGGATAGGCAATGGCAAACATTTAAAGATCACATGGATGAACTTCAACAATTGTACATCCCTGTCTGGAGTAAAAATAAAACGGGGAAGGTGGCTCAACCATGGCTCACAAGGGAAATTAAGGGTAGTGTTAAATCCAAGGAAGAGGCATATAAATTGGCCAGAAAAAGCAGCAAACCTGAGGACTGGGAGAAATTTAGAATTCAGCAGAGGAAGACTAAGGGTTTAATTAGGAGGGGGAAAATAGAGTATGAGAGGAAGCTTGCTGGGAACATAAAAACTGATTGCAAAAGCTTTTATAGATATGTGAAGAGAAAAAGATTAGTGAAGACAAATGTCGGTCCCTTGCAGTCAGAATCAGGTGAATTTATAATGGGGAACAAAGAAATGGCAGACCAATTGAACAAATACTTTGGTTCTGTCTTCATGAGGGAAGACACAAATAACCTTCCGGAAATACTTGGGGACCGAGGGTCTAGCGAGAAGGAGGAACTGAAGGAAATCCTTATTAGTCAGGAAATTGTGTTAGGGAAATTGATGGGATTAAAGGCCGATAAATCCCCAGGGCCTGATAGTCTGCATTCCAGAGTACATAAGGAAGTGGCCCTAGAAATAGTGGATGCATTGATAATTATTTTCCAACAGTTTATCGACTCTGGATCAGTTCCTATAGACTGGAGGGTAGCTAATATAACACCACTTTTTAAAAAAGGAGGGAGAGAGAAAATGGGGAATTATAGACCGGTTAGCCTGACATCGGTAGTGAGACAAATGTTGGAATCAATTATTAAAGACGAAATAGCAGCTCATTTGGAAAGCAGTGACAGGATCGGTCCAAGTCAGCATGGATTTATGAAAGGGAAATCATGCTTGACAAACCTTCTGGAATTTTTTGAGGATGTAACTAGTAGAGTGGACAGGGGAGAACCAGTGGAAGTGGTGTATTTGGACTTTCAAAAGGTTTTTGACAAGGTCCCACACAAGAGATTGGTATGCAAAATCAAAGCACATGGTATTGGGGTAAAAAACTGACGTGGATAGAGGACTGGTTGGCAGACAGGAAGCAGAGAGTCGGGATAAATGGGTCCTTTTCAGAATGGCAGTGACTAGTGGAGTGCCGCAGGGCTCAGAGCTGGGATCCTAGCTATTTACAATATACATTAATGATTTAGATGAAGGAATTGAGTGTAATATCTCCAAGTTTGCAGATGACATTAAACTGGATGGCAGTGTGAGCTGTGAGGGGGATGCTAAGATGCTGCAGGGTGACTTAGACAGGTTAGGTGAGTGGGCAAATGCATGGCAGATGCAGTGTAATGTGGATAAATGTGAGGTTATCCACTTTGGGGGCAAAAACACAAAGACAGAATATTATCTGAATGGCAGCAGATTAAGAAAAGGGGAGGTTCAACGAGACCTGGGTGTCATGGTACATCAGTCATTGAAAGTTGGCATGCAGGTACAGCAGGCGGTGAAGAAGGCAAATGGTATGTTGGCCTTCATAGCTCGGGGATTTGAGTATAGGAGCAGGGAGGTCTTACTGCAGGGCCTTGGTGTGGCCTCACCTGGAATATTGTGTTCAGTTTTGGTCTCCTAATCTGAGGAAGGATGCTCTTGCTATTGAGAGAGTGTAGCGAAGGTTCACCAGACTGATTCCCGGGATGGCAGGACTGACATATGAGGAGAGACGGGATCGACTGGGCCTGTATTCACTGGAGTTTAGAAGGATGAGAGGGGATCTCATGGAAACATATAAAATTCTGACTGGACTGGACAGGTTAGATGCAGGAAGAATGTTCCCGATGTTGGGGAAGTCCAGAACCAGGGGACACAGTCTAAGGATAAGGGGTAAGCCATTTAGGACTGAGATGAGGAGAAACTTCTTCACTCAGAGAGTTGTTAACCTGTGGAATCCCCTACCGCAGAGAGTTGTTGATGCCAGTTCACTGGATATCTACAAGAGGTAGTTAGATATGGCCCTTACGGCTAAAGGGATCAATGGGTGTGGAGAAAAAGCAGGAAAGGGGTACTGAGGTGAATGATCAGTCATGATTGTATTGAATGGCGGTGCAGGCTCGAAGGGCCGAATGGCCTACTCCTGCACCTATTTTCTAAGTTTCTATATTTCTATGTTAGGTCCAACTTGGTGAACGACTCTCCCCCCGCTAACATTGCAAATAGGTAATCCACCTTGGGCAGCGGGTACTGGTCCTGTCGTGAGACTTGGTTAATCGTTACCTTGTAGTCTCCGCAGATTCTGACCGTGCCATCGCTTTTCAACACCAGAACAATTGGACTGGCCCACTCGTTGAACTCGGCTGGCGATATGATTTCTTCGCGTTGGAGTCTGTCCAGTTCGATCTCGACTTTCTCCCTCATCATGTACAGAACCACCCGAGCCTTGTGATGGACGGGCCGTGCATCGGTGCCTAGATGATCTGTACCTTGGCGCCTGTGAATTTGCCGATGCCTGATTCGAATAGCGAGGGAAACGTGCTCAGGACTTGAGCACACAAGGCGTCATCCACTGAAGATAGTGCTTTGATGTCTTTCCAATTGCATCTAATCTTTTCTGGCCAGCTTCTGCCGAACAGCGTTGGGCCATTACCTGGAACAATCCACAATGATAGGTCATGCACAGCTCCATCATACGATACCTCCACTGCCGCACTTCCAATAACTGGTATGAGCTCTTTGGTGTAGGTACGCAGCTTTGCATTAATCGGGCTCAGTTTGGGCCTTTGTGCTTTATTGCTCCACTGTTTCTTGAAAGCCTTCTGGCTCATTATTGACTGACTCGCAGCCGTGTCCAACTCCGTGGATGCTGGAACTCCATTTAATTTGACTTTCAGCATTATAGGAGGGCTCTTGGTGGTGAAGATATGTACCCCATACACGTCTTCCTCAGCTTGCCTCTGCTGCGTGATCCACGCCGGATCGATCATCCTCTGCCACGTGATATGTCGCAGCACGTTTACACATTCGCTGGAGATGCCCCATCATTGCGCAGCCTTTGCACACGTAGTGCTTGAATCGACATTGATAGGCCCAATGATTATCCCCGCAACACGATGCTAATGGATTCACATTCACCCCCGATGGCGGACTCTGAGTCATCACAGGTCTTGCAGCCGCAGATGTATAGGCCCTGCCATATGCAGTTCGGCCTGCTAGCGACATCATTTTATGCAAAGTACTTGCCGGTGAGCTTCGATGTTGAGAAGATATCTGTTTGGTGTTATTGTCTGTGGCCATGCATGCCTGGGCGATCGCGCTGGCCCTGCTCAGGTCTAGGGTTTCGGCAGCCAGCAGCTTTCGAAGAATGACCTCGTGGCTGATGCCCAGCATGAAAAAGTCCTTTGCCCCAACGCAGCTCCAAAATCGCAAGGTCCCGCAAGGCGTCTCAGGTCGGTGACATAATCTGCCACGTCCTGGCCCCCGGAGCAATGGTGCTTGTAAAAATGATACCTGGCCATGAGGATACTCTCCTTCAGCTTGAGGTGGTCCTGAACCAGCATGCACAACTCTGTATATTCCTTCTCCATTGGCTTTGTCAGTGTGAGCAGATTCTTGATGAGGCCGTGTATTTTAGGTCCACAGACAGTGAGGAGAATCGCCCTGCGCTTGGCTGCGCTAGTGTCTCCTTCCAGCTCGTTGGCCACAAAGTACTGGTCGAGACGCTCGATGGAGGCTTCCCAATCGTCACCCTCTACGAATCTCTCTAATATTCCAACAGCAGCCATGGTTGCGTGAACGTTCATATTCTGTTACTCGTCGCCAATTGATGTGTATAGAAGAACTCCAAGATGCTGAGTACTGTGAGCTAAACTTAGTGTGACCTTAGTCTTCTTTATTACAACTCCAGAGTGCCTAAACAACATGGCAGCCAACCTTTTATACTGGCCCTGCACGTGTGTGCAGGTGACCATTTGGACTCCCAACAGTCACACACTCTGGTGGCAAGTATTACATAGTTACATACATAATGCATTTCATTACTGTTTGTGGGACCTTGCTGCATATAAATGGGTTGCCACGTTTGCCTACAAAACAACATTATCGGACACTATAAAAATAATTACTTGCCTGTAAAACACTTTGGGAAATATGGAGGACATAAAATATGCTATATAAATGCATGTTCTTTCTTTTCAATCCTGATGGGATCTCCAAAGGATGAAATGCACAATTACACACTTTTCTTGTATGCATCTGAGTTTAACTTTATTCACATCAAGTAAAATGGTGCACTTTTCTGCATTACTCTAGCCTCCTACATCAAAGGAAAAGTATATACTTCACAGGTGAGAATCTTTAAAAAGCCATAAAACAATGTTTAGAAATAATTACTTCAAATTTAAAAGGTACAGAAATTCAGGGTTAGATTCAGCTCGAATACCTGATCAACACTCACTGTCCTACCCCCATATGGAAATGGGGCTTAGTTGATGTACTAGAGGGCCACTCCCATCTATTGAACTGGATTGCACCAGTATTTGAAATTACAGGTACTTTCAAGACACAGAGGACAAAGGGCAAAATTGAACTGCGTAGCAATTGCTTTATAACTGGGTGGCTTGCTAAATCACTTCAGAGGGCATCAAGAGTGAACTACATAGTGTGGGACTGACCTTATGATGGAGGGAAGCTCACTGATGAAGCAGCTGATGGTCATGTGGAACTCTTGCCCCTTCCTTTAGGATACTGTCGTCTAGTTGTACTGGATAAGCAACCTGGAGGTTGCGAGGACAAGAGTAGCAGCAATATGATGATTAACCCACATTGATGGGTTAGACTATCTAATTTTCCTGATCAACAAGGACAACATAGATGAGTACAATCACCTGCAGAAAAAATATGCACAGCACAAAACAGCCTACTCTCCCTCCGTAACATTTTAGTCACCCTTCAAGCACATGTTTATTATAATCAGAGCTTCCATAGTCCAGACAGGTACGTTATGCAGAAATTCTGAAAGTGAGAGTTCAAGTCCTACCACAGCAAGTTGTGAAATTAAGTTCAATAAATAGTGACTATGAAAGCGGCTGGATTTTTGTAATAACGCAACTACTTCAATTAATGACTTTCTGGAAAGGGAACCTACCACCTCCACCCTGTCTGGCCGACATTTGTCTCCAGCCCCACATTATGTGGTTGACTCTTAAAACCCTCAAGACAATTAAGGATAGCCAATAAACACTGTCTTGCTAGTGTTACCCACATCCCAAGAACAGAATCTAAAAATGAAGTACAAGTGATTATCCAACCTGAAAAGCAAGTACTGATTTTTGTCTTTTCCAAAGTTATCCGAGCCAACATTTATCCCTCAACCAACACCACCAAAACGGATTAATTGGGCATTTATCTCACTTACTGTTTATGGCATCTTGTTGTGAATATATTTGCTGTCACATTATGTATTCCTACATAATTATACTCCACAATTAACTCATCAGCTGTGAAGCACTTTGGGACATCCTAAGAACTTGAATGGTGACAATATCTCGCTTTTATTCTGCCTTCTTCATGCCAAGTTATTTTTGTTCTACTGGATCAAACAAAATCATTTTGTTTCATCATACATTAAGAAAACTGCATAAACCACCTCAAGTGTACAGAACTATCCATTCCAAGCTACCTCATTCTGCATTTAAGTTTACATTTAATTGGGTGGATGGAGATCAATTTGAGATGAAGTCAGGCTGCATAAAACAAACATCTTGTAACCTAAGTCTTGAGACTCCAGCATTAGAAAAACAAAATCATCCACTTAAGGAGTGGTAGGTAGTATCAGGTTAAGGCACATTTACAGATCAGTAAATTGGGACATTTGTAACCTGCTTTCAGGTCCTGCACACTTTAATCCAGTACTGAATAGCAGGAAGAACATTCAAATAAAAGACTGTATTACTTAGTGTAGTGAATGAACATTTTGAACATTTTGGGGAAAGTAAATTAAGGCTAAAGGAATTTTGACATTCAAATGTATTAAGGTGAAGTAATCTATTTAATCTTTGAATCTATTATACAAAAGGATATTAAAAAAATCAGGGTCACATGTCTAATATTTAAAGGTGTCTCACAATAAATAATCTCCTGTCATAACTGCCTTATTATCCTAATTTCCACTCACTCAAATGTTATTTGGACTGACAACTTTAACATCCACTTCCAGGGGAAGTTATTTCAATTGTTATTGAACACAGAGATTAAGCAAGTGGGCAGGACGATGGCAAATGCAGTTTAATAGAATCAATGTGAGGCAACACAATTGTTACAATGGCTGCCTTTACAAATCTATGCTCCTGGTAAGGGGTGTCAGCCACCAAGAGCATACATATAGAAATTGTGAGTACACTTACTGTAATTTCCCCCCATCCCACCATTCAAATTATGAAACATTATGGGAAGCAGCCCTGTGATTTCCCAATATGCATTCCAATGGGCAAGATTATGCACCAAGTGCAATTTTGTTAAATCAGCTCCATAATGTAAATGCAGAAGTAGATGGACAGAGGGCTTTAGTGGTCCATTTATAGGGAGTGGTAGTCAGACCAAATTTGGAATACTGTGTTCAGTTTTAGGTACCCCATATTAAGGATATACTGCCTTTGGGGGGAGTGGTATAACAATTCAACAAGGTAATACCTAGAATGAAGGGACTTAGCTATAATCCGACACTGGGTAAACTTGGGTTGTATTCCTCAAGGTATGAGGTTTAAGGGGTGCCCCGATTGGGGTGTTGGATATAATGAAAGGTATTAACCAGATAGATAGGGAAAGGCTCTTCCTACAAATAAGGATATGTTTCTTAAAAGAACATGGCCAAGCACTCAGATTTTTCTATTTTGCTTCTGAAGTTTATTTATGTGCAGTTTCACCATGTTTATTCATTCAGCTGTTCTGCTGAACCGAACACAGGAAACAAAGCTATTTGAAGCCATTGCCTATTGTACAGAACTACTTTCATTCCATATATACCATTTATATATTATAGAATGTATCACACAATTTCGGACCTTAGACAAAACCTGATGTGAATTAACAATGAAAGATGGCTTTTTTTAAATAGGCAGACTGGTAAACACACCAAAACAAGAGGCAAATTACCTGAATTTTCAGCACATTAATTCAGTAAATGAGCTTCCGCTTTATCTGATCAGCTGGTTCTTGAGAGAGTTTAATATGCTGACAGGCTCCACTGCATATTTCCAATTAATGTCAGAATCAGTCAAGCATTCCCCATGCATTTCTCATGGCAAAAAAGTTTCAGCTATTTCAAAGCCTGTCAAAGTCATTCACCTTCAGTAAGATTCACGTGTTTACTGTACAACATGTGGGTATGAAGAATGAGACTACTCTCTTCAGTTTGACACTTCAAATTTGGTCATGGCAAATTCATTCCATAAACACGCTGAATGTGGAAAAATGTTTATTCTAATTAAATAATTTCTACAGAGGAGAAACTGCAATCTTTTGCATCTTGCTAACCAGAGTCTGAAAACAAACCATGTTACAACGTCCCTCCCACCCCTTCCTGCCCCACACACACATTCAGCATCATTCATTGCTGGACTGGCCTGAAATATTTGTACTTCAATAAGCTGATTGAATGGATTACAGTCAGTATTCACATCTAATCTCTGCTTACTACTCTTTCTGATACATGGAGGCTTTTGGAATACTTTCTTGGCTATTCACAATGCTGAACCAAGAGATGCTTGGTTAGTACAAAGAAATCTGGCTAGATGAACATCTTGCACAGCTTCAGAATTCCTATGTATCCATGCCGTTCCAAATTAATTTAATTTCAGAGATCAAAACAGCCCTCTAGAAAACCAACCGTCACCAGCAACAACCTCCACCCCCACCACCTTCCTCCAACAAGAACACATTTGAAAGTTCTGCAAGGAAATAATCAGCACACGGTTGACTTTGGACTGTATTGGCATATGCCTGGCAGTATACCCACACCCTCGCAGAAGTGTACACAGCACTAGGAGGAGAAATAAGAAATTGGCAAGGTGCCAAAAGCACATTTGACTTGGACACACCTTCCACAGGAGTCTCGATCCAAGTATATTTTTCAGTCAATTAGTTCTAATTTATAAAGATTCAGCTGCACAATAATCAAGTTAAAATCCCTTTGGAGAAAATGGGGTCTCTAACATTTGAATCTTTTCGCTGAGAAAAGGACAAGGCTATTTCGGAAGCCAATTCTGCCTTTTTTATGTTAAATGTACAATTAATAAAATACTTCAACTAGTCATTGGCTCCACAACTTTGGAAACCACGAACACATGTTTGTTCCCAATGTTTTTCTTTGGCTCTGAAAGCTATAATTTAATTGTAGTCAAATGTTTCCAGCAGAAATTCAGCAAAGATCAATTCCTAGAAAATGGGACAGAAATATGTCATACTGAGTCTGCAACATGAACGTTCATTCCACTTTAACTCTTCAATCACTCACTGCAGCATTTGTTGCATTAACTATATGGAGTTAGACTTAGGAAACCTTGGGTACTTGGTGGTGTCTTCCATATGAAGACCAAATTAGCTCAAAAGGCAACTCAAAATTCACAAACACACTGAAGTAGTGGGTTTTAAATTGCCCATGCTTCAGTATGGAGATGAAAATCCAACCTCAAATTGGTCTGTAAAATGGGTGAGAGGAAAGGAAGGGCATTCTACAGAATGGGAGGGGGGAAAAAGCACAAAAAAAATACTTTCTATGCAACATTCGTTCCTTAGAAAAGTTGTAAAGCTGAGCAGGCATTCCTGTATTTAGAACTAATATTGCTATATCTGTTTAAGAGATATTTATTACAGGACAACATGATCGCCAATCAAGAGGTTAATTACAGTATAACCTCTGTAACCATCTTATTTTCATTTTTAAGGAGGACATGTTAGAAATAATTTATATACACTGTAGGTTCTGCATGAAAAAGGTTTCTATGAACATATCAGAACATCACAACAAGCATATTTACTGTGTGTGTGTCCACAATGCTCTGAGTATTCAGAAGCCTTAACTCCAGTTGCTGGAACCAAATCTCTCTCATGTCATCCCCACCCCAATATCAATGTGACCCCCGATTTGTCTGAAATCAGCTTCACAGAATCATAGAATGGTTACAGCACAGTAGGAGGCATTTCAGCCTGTCGAGCCCATGCCGGCTCTCTGCAAGAGCACTTTAGCTAGTCCCAATACCCCACACTTTCTCCATAGCCCTGCCATTTATCAGCTCATGTAGGTGGTTTGCCTTGGTGGTTTCGAATCACCCCAGCCTACGGTTCTAGACACGGGAATTATTTGGGGTAACAGAAAACTGAACCAGAGACAGGTCTTTCGGCCTCAACCATACAATACTTTATTCGGTTCCACATACACACGCAGCAGTAAAAGTAACACCGGGTGGGGTAAACGAAACAGTACAAAAGTACAAAAACTGGCCCGTCCTAACAGGCCCTGTCGTGAATTAAGACGACTAAGAAAACAACACACTATGGTAATTTACAGGGTATAACTGGATTCATCCAACAAATCCCACCTTACACACACTATAATCACATGCAGCACCTCCCCACTAAACCCCTAAGGCTTGGTTTGGACACACGATACCCCCTCACACTCGATTCGGTGGTCTTAACGGTGCCTGGGCTTGGATAATGCTCACCCAGATTATCCGTTGGCTTACTCGCTGCTTCTTCCTTGGGAAAAGTTTTCTCTTCCAATTCCGTGCCGCCGTTGCAGCATTCAGGTCCTGGTCTCGAGCGTGCTTCTGAAAGTAGAGTAGCAAGGCTCTTGGTCCCTCATTGGTGGGTTTCCTCTCCATCCCAGATGGCGTGCACAGTTTTCGAAGTGAAGAGAGAAGAGAGAGAAATGGCAGCAAACTGTTACTGTCCATGCTTCTTCCTGCCAAAATAGAGTATTTCCTTTGTCTGGGGTGATTGTCTGAATGACCCATCATCCCAGATCTTACGTTCGTATATTCTGTTGATGGCTCCTGATGGCTTCTGCTTCCACTGGCTCTGGGACTTAATGGCAGTTCTTTGTTTGGTTTCCCGCCTTTCGGGGCTATCTCATCGAGGTAATGGCGTAAATGTCCATTGATGGGTTCCTGCTTCACATCCGATCTTGGGCTAAGCAGTTTCCCATTACTGAACAATCCTACCAATTGCCTGGGATGAGTTTTCTCTCCTGGCCATTGTTGCCCAGCGACCTCGGTCTGCTCCAGACATTAACACAAACAGGCTGCTGTCTTCTTTTCAGCAAACAATGAAACACAATATGTCCAAAACTTCCAACCTTTGGGAAAAGTACAGTGTCCAGCATGTTCTTTAATAAAAACCTTCTGGCGTAAACACTTTGTCCAATATCCTTTAATATCTTCCTGGGCCTGCGCCGATGCTTACACTCATTATAAAAAAACTTCAACATAATCTATGATTCTATACGTCTCCTTCCCTTCCACCCCCCCACCCCCCCACCCCCACCCACCCACGCCCCTCCCCCCAACCCCCCCCCCATACACACACACACACACACACATAATGGATTTCTTTGGCACCTTAAAACATTTGATCAGAAAATATCCAACTTTCTTGTTGCTGTGAAGCTTTCAGGTAAAGCTATAGAATTACATTTCTAAAGTAAAATAATGTTTGTGCCAAAGCACTAATGAAGGGGTGGTGGGGGGTTTCAAGAAAGAGTCAAATTAAAAGCAGCAAGAGAAATGTCAAGCCTCTAGAGCAGAGTGGTATTTTGGGTAAAAATAAGCAAAGTGGGTCAGGAAGGGCTAGAGAGAGTAACAAAGGTAATAAGGCATCAGTGACCAAGATGACATCAGGGAAGAATAGAAATAGGTCAAAGCTAAAGGCACTATATCTTAATGCGCGAAGCATTTGCAACAAAACAGATGAATTAATATCGCAGATAGAAATTAATAGATTTGATCTAATAGCCATTACGGAGATGTGGTTGCAAAGTGACCACGGTTGGGAACTAAATATTCCAGGATATTTAACTGTTAGAAGAGATAGGCAAAATGGAAAAGGAGGAGGGACAGCCCTGATAATAAAGGATGGGACAGTAGAGAGAAAGGATCTTAACTCCAAAAATCAAGAAGTAGAATCAGTTTGGGTGGAGCCAAGAAACAGCAAAGGGCAGAAAACATCGGTGGGAGTTGTTCAAGGGACCCCAAACAGTAGTTGTAATGTAGGGCAGAGTATAAATCAAAAAATTAAAAATGCATGTGATGAGGGAAATACAGTAAACATAGGGGACTTTAATCTGTAAATAGACTGGACCAACCAAATTTGCAGTAATAGTGTAGGGGACGAATTCATGGACTATATGCAAGATAGTTTTCTAGATCAGTATGTTGAGAAACCAACTAGGGAACAGGCTATTTTAGATCTAGTATTGTCCAATGAGAAAAGGTTAATTAATAAGCCTGTAGTAAAGCAACCTTGAGGAAAGAATTTTATATTGAGTTTGAAAATGATTGAGTTGAATCCAAAACTAATGTCTTAAATCTAAACAAAGCAAACTACTTAGGTATGAGGGGCAAGTTGGCTAAGATAGATTGGGAAACTACATTAAAAGGTATGATGGTAGACAAACAATGGATGGCATTTAAAGAATTAATACATAATTTACAACAAATATGCATTCCTTTAAGGCAAAAAAGCCCCACAGGAAAAGTGGTCCAACCATGGCTAACAAGAGAAGTTAAAAATAGTCATCATCTTCATCATAGACAGACCCTCGGAATCGAGGAAGACTTGCTTCCGCTCTTAAAATGAGTTATTAGGTGGCTGAACAGTCCAATACGAGAGCCACAGTCCCTGTCACAGGTGGGACAGATAGTTGTTGAGGGTAAGGGAAGGTGGGACTGGTTTGCCGCACGCTCTTTCCGCTGCCTGCGCTTGATTCCTGCATGTTCTCGGCGATAAGACTCAAGATGCTCAGTGCCCTCCCGGATGCACTTCCTCCACTTAGTGCGATCTTTGGCCAGCGACTCCCAGGTGTCGGTGGGGAGGTTGCACTTTATCAGGGAGGCTTTGAGGGCATCCTTATAACGTTTCCTCTGCCCACCTTTGGATCGTTTGCCATGAAGGAGTTCCAAGTAGAGCGCTTGCTTTGGGAGTCTCGTGTCTGGCATGAGGAAAATGTGGTCTGCCCAGCGGAGCTAATCAAGTGTGGTCAGTGTTTCAATGCTGGGGCTGTTGGCCTGGTCGAGGACGCTAATGTTGGTGCGTCTGTCCTCCCAGGGGATTTGTAGGATCTTGCGGAGACATCATTGGTGGTAGTTCTCCAGCGACTTGACTGTACATGGTCCATGTCTCTGAGCCATACAGGAGGGTGGGTATTACTACAGCCCTGTAGACCATGAGCTTGGTGGCAGAGTTGAGGGCCTGGTCTTCAAACACTCTTTTCCTCAGGCGGCCAAAGGCTGCGCTGGCGCACTGGAGACGGTGTTGAATCTCGTCATCAATGTCTGCTCTTGTTGATAGGAGGCTCCCGAGGTATGGGAAATGGTCCACGTTATCCAGGGCCATGCCATGGATCTTGATGACTGGAGAGCGGTGCTATGCAGTGAGGACAGGCTGGTGGAGGACCTTTGCCTTGTGGATGTTTAGCGTAAGCCCCATGCTTTCGTACGCCTCAGTAAATACGTCGACTATGTCCTGGAGTTCAGCCTCTGTATATGCGCAGGTTCCCACTAGTCCTGCGGGGAGCTTGTTGACTGTGAGGCGGAGCATGGCAACGAGGAAGATTGAGAAGACTCCCAAAGCAAGCGCTCTACTCGGAACTCCTTCACGGCAAACGAGCCAAAGGTGGGCAGCAGAAAGGTTACAAGGACACCCTCAAAGCCTCCCTGATAAAGTGCACTGACACCTGGAAGTCCCTAGCCAAAGACCGCCCTAAGTGGAAGAAGTGCATCTGGGAGGGCGCTGAGCACCTCGAATCTCGTCGTCAAGAACATGCAGAAATCAAGCGCAGGCAGCGGAAAGAGCGTGCGGCAAACCTGTCCCACCCACCCTTTCCCTCAACGACTATCTGTCCCACCTGTGACAGAGCCTGTGGTTCTCGTATTGGACTGTACAGCCACTTAAGAACTCATGTTAAGAGTGGAAACAAGTCTTCCTTGATTCCAAAGGACTGCCTATGATGATGCTGACATATACTCCCTGTTAAGATCCGGACAGGGCTCTGAACCTGTACCGTTTTTAAGTCTCCCTGGCTGCTGCAATGTAGAGAGATATATGTGTCAAGCTGTAGCGCCTAAACATGCTGAGCTTTGTTTCAACCGTGCATGATCCTAGTTGCATGTAATGTTTTAAACTGTTGTGTTTCCATGATACAGCCTAGTCAATTAACTTATGCTGTGCTCTTTTCTCATTTGCAGGAGAAGAAAACTAACAACCGTTCGGAGCAGAGGCGCACCGGGGGGGCGGGGTCTCTGCTCATCTCCAACTTTTGACGAACCTCGAGGAGCGTGCAGCCGCGCTAATGGGCCATGAAAAGCCGTTCGGCCACCACCCGCGGTCTGCCGGAGCCCAGCTATGCGTCCCGTGAGTAATGTGTCAAACAGTATTAAAAAGTAATCTAATGTCCTGTAATTATAATGCAATATGCAATATATGAATGATGTCATGTCATGTCATGCATGCAGCCTTTGTGCATAAGAAGCAATAAGAACAGGGGATGCAGCCGCTACAGCTTTCTGGGGCAATGAAATCCATGTAGTGATATGTAATGTCTCGCGTTAATGTGTACCCTTATGTTCTAATAAGTTCTGTAATAAGCTCAAATGTGCTTTTAAGGTCAACCTGAGACGCTAGTCGAGGTACAATCAGCACCTGCACCTGCACCTGGTGAACAAGAGGAGGAGGAGGAGGAGGAGCACACCACCACCACCACCGAACCAGAGGAGGAGGAGGAGCACACCGCCACCACCACCGAACCAGAGGAGGAGGAGGAGGAGCACACCGCCACCACCGAACCAGAGGAGGAGGAGGAGGAGGAGCACACCACCACCACCACCGAACCAGAGGAGGAGGAGGAGGAGCACACCGCCACCACCGAACCAGAGGAGGAGGAGGAGGAGGAGCACACCGCCACCACCACCGAACCAGAGGAGGAGGAGGAGGAGCACACCGCCACCACCGAACCAGAGGAGGAGGAGGAGGAGGAGCACACCACCACCACCACCGAACCAGAGGAGGAGGAGGAGGAGCACACCGCCACCACCGAACCAGAGGAGGAGGAGGAGGAGGAGCACACCGCCACCACCGAACCAGAGGAGGAGGAGGAGGAGCACACCGCCACCACCAAACCAGAGGAGGAGGAGGAGGAGCACACCACCACCACCACCACCGAACCAGAGGAGGAGGAGGAGGAGCACACCACCACCACCACCGAACCAGAGGAGGAGGAGGAGGAGGAGCACACCACCACCACCACCGAACCAGAGGAGGAGGAGGAGGAGCACACCATCACCACCACCGAACCAGAGGAGGAGGAGGAGGAGCACACCATCACCACCACCGAACCAGAGGAGGAGGAGGAGCACACCACCACCACCACCGAACCAGAGGAGGAGGAGGAGGAGGAGCACACCACCACCACCACCGAACCAGAGGAGGAGGAGGAGGAGCACACCATCACCACCACCGAACCAGAGGAGGAGGAGGAGGAGCACACCACCACCACCACCGAACCAGAGGAGGAGGAGGAGGAGGAGCACACCGCCACCACCGAACCAGAGGAGGAGGAGGAGGAGGAGCACACCATCACCACCACCGAACCAGAGGAAGAGGAGGAGGAGCACACCATCACCACCACCGAACCAGAGGAGGAGGAGGAGGAGGAGGAGGAGGAGCAGACCACCACCACCACCGAACCAGAGGAGGAGGAGGAGGAGGAGCACACCATCACCACCACCGAACCAGAGGAGGAGGAGGAGGAGGAGCACACCACCACCACCACCGAACCAGAGGAGGAGGAGGAGGAGGAGCACACCATCACCACCACCGAACCAGAGGAGGAGGAGCACACCACCATCACCACCGAACCAGAGGAGGAGGAGGAGGAGGAGGAGCACACCATCACCACCACCGAACCAGAGGAGGAGGAGGAGGAGCACACTACCACCACCACCGAACCAGAGGAGGAGGAGGAGGAGCACACCATCACCACCATCGAACCAGAGGAGGAGGAGGAGGAGGAGCACACCATCACCACCACCGAACCAGAGGAGGAGGAGGAGGAGGAGGAGGAGCACACCATCACCACCACCGAACCAGAGGAGGAGGAGGAGGAGCACACCACCACCACCACCGAACCAGAGGAGGAGGAGGAGGAGCACACCACCACCACCACCGAACCAGAGGAGGAGGAGGAGGAGCACACCACCACCACCACCGAACCAGAGGAGGAGGAGGAGGAGCACACCGCCACCACCGAACCAGAGGAGGAGGAGGAGGAGGAGGAGCACACCACCACCACCACCGAACCAGAGGAGGAGGAGGAGGAGCACACCACCACCACCACCGAACCAGAGGAGGAGGAGGAGGAGCACACCACCACCACCACCGAACCAGAGGAGGAGGAGGAGGAGGAGGAGGAGGAGCACACCACCACCACCACCGAACCAGAAGAGGAGGAGGAGGAGGAGCACACCACCACCGAACCAGAAGAGGAGGAGGAGGAGGAGCACACCACCACCACCACCGAACCAGAAGAGGAGGAGGAGGAGGAGGAGCACACCACCACCACCACCGAACCAGAGGAGGAGGAGGAGGAGGAGCTTCAGCAGCAGCAGACATTTACGGAGAGGGATGAACCTGTGGTCATCTCAATTGAGACAGAAGAGGCACCAGGACCAAGCGGCATGCAGCCGGCAATGCCAAGGCACATTATATTGCGCACGCTGACCCCACGGAGGCCGGGTCAGCGAGGTCAGCAATCACCTCCCTTGGACGATCAGTTGGAGGGCTTGATCTTCATGTGCTCGGAGACGGTTGCGATAGGTCGCGAGCTTCTCCAGGGGTTTACTCAGTTTGCGCGTGACTTTTCACAGGTGTCTGCTGTGCAAGTCGAGCTACTGGAGGTAGTATGGCAGACCCTGGAGGAGATGCATGAGCAGACCGCCGCAACCAATTCCCTTCGACATGCGCTGCTGGCTGAACATGGCGCTGCATCCCAAGGTGTCCTGTTGGGTCAGATTATCACCCCGAACACTCAAACGAGTACGGAGGAACCACTTCCTCCTGACTCGGAAGATGATCCGCCAGCTTCGTCTTCCACTCCAACACCCCCACCATGGCAGGAAGTCTTTCTGTTGCTCGCTGCATGCCAGCTTTGTCTCGGTCTCCGGGGACCAAAACGGGCAGGTGGGCCTGAGACAAGGGGGGTGGAAAGGATCTGGAGGGAAACATGGCCGCAAGTCCAGGCAGGGAGGGGGTGTGTTTCGGCTAAAATTGTTGTGTTATCTTAAATTCTGTTACTGTTAAATTCTGTTACTGTTAATGTTAATATTTGTTTATAGTTGGGTGGGGGGTGTTGTTAAAAATTACAATAAAATTCTTTGTTAAAGTAATGCATTTTTTAATTGAATTTAACAATTGTTGTGAATTGTCTTATAATAACATAAGTTTAGTTAAGTTAAGCATTATTGCAACTGTTGTACAACAATGGCGAGCCCAGGGCAGTGCAGGAAAGGCTAAAATATAACTCAATGCAAATGCAACTTTTGTTTAACTGTAACTGTAACTGTGACTGTCCCCAATGTAAGTTCATGCAAAGCGTTCATTTATGAGCTGCTGATGCAACAGCTTTGCAGTCGGGTAACTCCCACGGGGTTTCTCCAGTCTTCTGAGGAGGGGGGTGGTGGGATCATGGCTTCATCGCCAGGCTGATTGTCCTCCCCAAGGTCCTCATCAGCCTTCTCTTCCTCCTCCTCTTGCTCCTCGCCATCTGCCTCTTCCGCCTCCCCTCCTTCTGGAGGTGGACCTGCAGCCCCATCTGGCATTTGTTGTCCTCTCCTTATAGCTAGGTTATGCAACATGCAACACATCACAATAAACTCAGCAACCTAGTCAGGGTGATACTGTAGGCTGCCTCCAGTGTGGTCCAGGCATCTGAAGCGCTGCTTTAGGACTCCAATTGTCTTCGACGATGTTGTGTGTATGTGGCTTTAGTTGTAACGCTTCTCGGCTTCAGTAACAGGATTGCACAGTGGGATCATCAGCCAGCTGGCAAAGCCATATCCTTTATCCCCAGCATCCAACCGTGACCTTCTGGCTGATTGACAAACAGGTCAGGGATAGCATTCTCACACAGAATGTGCGCATCATGGATGCTGCCGGGAAATGTAGCATTTACTGTCATGGTTATTTGGTTGTGGTCGACAACAAGCTGCACATTCAGGGAGTGGAATCCCTTTCTGTTACAAAATACCTCTGGGTTCTGTAAAGGGGTTTTCAGAGTGATGTGCGTGCAGTCTATTGCTCCTTGCACCATGGGGAAGTTTGCTATTCTCGAGAAACCCAAAGCCCTCCCGGTCTGTGCTTCCCTGGTCAAAGGGAAGTTTATAAAGTCCATCCTGTGAGCGTAAAGGGCTTCAGTCACCTGTCGAATTCAGCAGTGTGTGGCGTACTGAGATATACCACAGATGTTGCCAGCTGAAGCCTGAAAGGATCCAGATGCGTAGAAGTATAGTGCCGCAGTAACCTTTACCTCAACGGGTAGTGCGGTTCTGATAGTGCTGGAAGGCTGCAGATCCCCCTTGATGAGCTGGCATATCTCATCGATGACCTCCTTCCAGAAGCGCAGCCTTCTAAGACATGCATTTTCAGACAAGTTGAGGTAAGATTGCTTTTCCTTGTACCTTCGTTGGCTGTATGCTCGCCTCCTCTGTCTCCGCATCACTCTGCCACCTCTTCGATTTATCCTTTCAGAAACCAGCATGTGAGCAGTTACGAGTAATGGCAGAGAAGCCATAGGCCCCATCACTATCAATAATATTATTTTCACTTGCTATAAATGCACTCTTTTGTAAAAAAAAATGTGTAATCTACTAAGCTAATATTAGTATAATTAAATATAAGTATAAATGTGAGTGGATCTATCTGTAAAAGACCATTAAATAGCTCACAATATATAAGCTCAAGTTTTTTAGCTGCCTCCTCCGTTCCTCCAAAATTTAAAATGGCGTCCGTAGTGCCCAGTTCTGTGAGGAAGACCCGGGAAAAGCAACTATTCTCCAGCGATGTTCTCGCCGAGCGATGTGCTGGCGATGTGCCGAAAGTTCCACTGGGTGATGTGCGGGCGATTACCTCAGCGATCGGCTCAGCGATGTGAGCCGAAAGTTGGGGGGTTAATTTTCCGGCGATAATCCAGCCTGAATTTCCACTTTTTGGTCAAAATGGGCGATAGCAGGCCGTTTTGGGCGATATATGGGCGATCTTCCAGCTATGTGAAGTGGAAAGTCTAACCCTGTGCTTCTACACCGGACTACACTGGATTACACCGTAAGACATTTGCTGTGTCTCTGATTCTGCTGCTAAAATTTTTTTAAGTAATCATTTGGTCATCTTGCCCCACTGGGCGACTCGTTCTACTGGCTTTTCAGCTTTGTTGGTCGCTGGCTGGGATTTTAAATTTCACTGCCGCTTCTGATCTACGGTGACCTCCACCGTCGCATCAACTTCGCCATCATCTTTCTGCACCACAACTGATTCACATTCCCACGGGAATAACCTCCATCCTCCAATTCTCTACCTTTCAAATATCTTCTGGATTTCACTCGCCCGCTATACCTGTCTTCCAACTTGGACAAAAGGTTCGTAGATGCTCCATGCCGACTTCATCCTACCTACACCAAGTTTTTCACTCCATCAGGCCTCAGACTTCAACTCTGACTCCCTACTATTGTTTCCAACCTATCCTCCATTACTACCAGAAAATATGTATCCCAATAATTGGTACATAACCTGGCCTGTGTAATGTGAGTATTTCCCTGTGTCCGTTCGCCTGTGTATTTTGGTTGCCACTCTGAACCAGAGTCAGTCATTTCAATTTCCACTTTTTTTACCCCCTTTTCCTTTTCTCTCTATCCCTCACTGACCGTTCTCTCCTGTCATTATGCCTCCTTTCATCTCTCCTCTCTCGGGTACTCTGCCCTCCCAAATCCCTAGCCAACCCATCATTACTTTTCGAACTGCCTACCCTCCTGCCGCCCTCTTCCTCTTAGATAAGCCTACAGCTTCCCTCCATGCCTCTCTTGGCCATCTCACAAGTAGCAACCACAACTGTCCCACCCTACTCTCTCAGCACCTTTCTGCCCAGCATGCCCACTGGGGGCTAATCATACAAATCTCCTCCCCATCCAACTCACCCCTCCCAACGCTGACACTGTGGATGCTGGCAGTGGATTAGCCATCACTGACCCTCTCCGCATCTCCCTCCAGAATGTCCGTTCACTTGCGAAGATGGCCTTTACCATACATGAGCTCATCGTGGATGATGGCATTGACATCATGGACATGATGGAAACTTGGCAGAAGAGTGATGACAACTTACCCATAAACTAAGCCTTCCCACCTGGCTATACCTTCCATCACTTGCCCGCCCAGATCTCCATAGTGGCAGTGTGGCTCTCATCACCAAATCAAACTTTGAACTGTTCCCCTACTCCTCCGGCACTTTCTACTCCTTTGAGCATCTCACCTTGTTCCATTCCTCTTAAATCTCATTAAAATTCTCATTCTCTACCGCATAAAAGTTCTATTACCGAGATATCTTCATTGCATTCTTAACAGCCTCTACACCGAGCGACTTCTCATCCTTAGTGATTTCAACCTCCATCTCAATTCACCATGCTTTCTCTCCTCTGAGTTCACTACCCTTCTATACTCCCTTAATCTCTCCCTCCTTATCAACTACTGTTATGTATGCAAACCTATGTAACCAGCATTCTACCACCACCAGAGGACGTATCTGTTGGAGTCCCAAGGGATCTCAGCATCCCTTGGGAGCACTGTATATAAGCAGGCCTCCCATGCTGTACGAACATGCTGGAGTTAGAATAAAGAGACTAAGGTCACACTTACTCATGTCTATAGTACTCAATCATATTGATTTATTCTGGACATAACAACTGGCGGCGAGATAATGAACCATCACGCGAAAATTCAGAGAACTGTTGATATCCTGGAGAAATTCTCAGGAGGGGATGATTAGGAGGCCTTTGTGGAGCGACTCGACCAATACTTCATGGAAGGGAGTGCGAACACTGCCAACTGAAGGGCGATCCTCCTCACCGTCTGTGGGGCAACAACCTATGGCCTCGTGAAGAATCTTCTTGCTCTGGTGAAACCAACAAGCAAATCGTATGAAGAATTGTGTACGCTGGTCCGAGAGCACCTAAATCCGAAGGAGAGTGTTCTGATGGCAAGGTATCGATTTTAGTACACGTCAACGATCTGAAGGCCAGGAAGTGGCGAGCTACATCACCGAACTAAGGCACCTTGCAGGACATTGCGAATTCGATGGATTCCTGGAGAAAATGCGAAGAGACTTCTTTGTGCTTGACATTGGCCATGAGGTTATCCTTCGCAAACTATTGACTGTTGAAACACCGAACCTGAGCAAAGCCATAACGATAGCCCAGGCATTTATGACTACCGGCGATAACACCTAACAAATCTCGCAGCATAAAGATGTTTCGGCAAGTACTGTACACAAAATAACGTAGTTTTGAGGCAGGAATGCATATGGCAGAACATACACGCCTGCAGCTGCACGACCTCAGATGACTCAGAGTCCGCCATCAAGAGTTAATGCGAGGCAGTTAACACCTTGTTGGCGCTGCGGAGGTGATCATCGAGCCCATCAATGCCGCTTCAAACACTATGCGTGCAAAGGTTGTGGAACAATGGGACACCTCCAGCGAATGTGCAGACGAGTTGCAAACCCTGCCAACCACCACGTTGCAGAGAAAGACCGATCCATGCCGGATCAAACTGAACTAGAGACTCAAACCGAGGAGGCAGAAGTGTACGGGGTACACACCTTCACCATGAAATGTCCACAGATCATGTTAAAAGTTGAACTGAACAGAATTCCAGTATCCATGGAATTGGACACAGGTGCGAGTCAGTCCATCATGAGCAAAAAGGCCTTCGACAGGCTGTGGTGATACAAGGCACCCAGGCCCAAGCTGAGCCCCATTCACACCAAGCTGAGAACTTACACGAAAGAGCTGATCCCTGTAATTGGCAGCGCAGCAGTAAAAGTCTCCTTTGATGGAGCAATGCATGAACTACCACTATGAATAGTACCAGGAGATGGTCCCACACTGTTCGTCAGAAGCTGGCTGGGAAAAATCCGCCGAACTGAGACGATATCCGAGCGCTTTCATCCGTCGACGACGCCTCATGGTTCTGAGCAAGTTTCCTTCATTGTTTGAGCCAGGCATCAGAGGTTTCTCGGGGGCGAAGGTGCAGATCAACTTGATTCCCGGCACATGACCCATCCACCACAAGGCATGGGCGGTGCCATATATGATGCGAGATAAAGTGGAGATCGAGCTGGACAGGCTGCAATGAGAGGGCATCATCGTGCCGGTGGAGTTCAACGAGTGGGCCAGTCCGATTGTTTTGGTTCCCAGGGGCGATGGCACGGTCAGAATTTGCAGGGACTATAAAGTAACGATTAACCGTTTTTCACTGCAGGACCAGTACTCACTACCCAAGACAGACGACCTATTTGCGACCCTGGCTGGAGGAAAGACGTTCACCAAGTTGGACCTGACCTCGGCCTACATGACGCTGGAGCTGGCGGAATTTTCGAAAGACCTCACCTGCATCAACACGCACAAAGGTCTGTTCATCTACAATAGATGCCCGTTTGGGATTCGATCGGCCACGGCTATTTTTCAAAGGAACATGGAGAGTCTGCTAAAGTCAGTTCCGCGCACCGTGGTTTTCCAGGACGACATACTGGTCACAAGTTGGGACACCATCAAACACTTGCAGAACCTGGAAGAGCTCTAAGTCGGCTAGATCATGTGGGACTCAGGTTGAAAGACGAGAAGTGTGTTTTCCTGACACCAGAGGTCGAGTTCTTAGGGAGAAGAATCGCGGCAAGACGGAGGCCATCAAGAATGCACCGAGACCACAGGACGTGACGGAGCTGCGGTTGTTCCTGGAACTCCTCAATTATTTTGGTCATTTCCTTCCCGGGTTAAGCACCTTGCTAGAATCTCTACATGTGTTGCTACGCAAGGGAGATAACTGGGAATGAGGGAAATCACAAGAGACAGCTTTTGAGAAAGCCCGAAATCTGTTATATTCCAACTAACTGCTTGTCCTGTATGATCCTTGTAAACGTTTAGTGCTAGCTTGCGATGCATCTTCGTACGGGGTCGGGTATGTATTACAAGTAAACGAATCGGGAACATTGCAACCGGTCGCTTATGCGTCCAGGAGCTTGTCCAAGGCCAAAAGGTCCTACAGCATGATTGAAAAAGAAGCTCTGGCATGCATTTACGGGGTGAAAAAAATGCACCAATATCTGTTTGGGCTTAAGTTCGAGTTAGAAACTGACCATAAGCCGCTCATATCGCTATTCTCAGAGAGCAAAGGTATCAATACCAATGCCTCTGCTCGCATCCAAAAATGGGCGCTCACACTGTCTGAATATAACTATGTAATTCGCCACAGAGGCACAGAGAACTGCGCTGACACTCTCAGTTGGCTACCATTGTCCACCAGGGTGGAAATGGCACAGCCTGCAGACTTGCTCTTGGTGATGGATGCATTTGAAAATGAAAAGTCACCCGTTACGGCCTACCAGATCAGGACCTGGACCAGCTAAGATCCTTTACTGTCCCTAGTAAAAAACTGTTTCCTCCATGGGAGCTGGTCCAGTGTCCCAGCGGAGATGCATGAAGAGATAAAGCTGTTCCAGCGGCGTAAAGACGAAATGTCCATACAGGCGGACTGTTTTTTGTGGGGTAACCGCGTGGTTTTGCCCAAGAAAGGGAGGGAAACTTTCGTACATGACCTACACAGTACCCAACCAGGCATAGTAATGATGAAAGCTATAGCCAGATCCCATGTGTGGTGGCCTGGCATCGACTTAGATTTGGAGTCTTGCATGCGCCAATGCAACACTTGCTCTCAACTGAGCAATGCACCCAGGGAGGTACCACTAAGTTTGTGGTCATGGTCCTCCAAACCATGGTCTAGGGTCCACGTTGACTTCGCTGGCCCGTTTCTAGGCAAAATGTTCTTGATTGTTGTGGATGCTTATTCAAAGTGGATTGAGTGTGTAATATTGTCTGTAAGCATGTCTACTGCCACCATCGAAAACCTATGAGCCATGTTTGCCACGCACGGCCTGCCTGATGTCCTTGTCAGCAACAACGGGCCGTGCTTCACCAGTGCTGAATTTAAGGAATTCATGACCTGCAATGGGATCAAGCATGTCACATCTACCCCATTCAAACCTGCATCCAACAGCCAGGCAGGACGGGCAGTCCAAACCATCAAGCAAAGCTTGAAATGCGTGTCGGAAGACTCCCTGCAGACCCGCCTATCCCGAGTCCTGCTCAGCTACCGCACCAGACCCCACTTGTTCACTGGGGTTCCCCCAGCCGAGCTGCTCATGAAAAGGGTGCTCAAAACAAGGCTTTCTCTCGTCCACCCTGATCTCCATGATCACGTCGAGGGCAGGCGGCATCAACAAAGCATGTACCTTGATCGCGCAAACTTTTCACGCAATATTGAAGTCAATGACCCTGTATTTGTACTCAAATATGGACATGGTCCCAAATGGCTTGCTGGCACTGTCATAGCCAAAGAAGGGAGTAGGGTGTTTCAGGTCAAACTCGCAAATGAACTAACTTGCAGAAAGCATTTGGACCAAACCAAACTGCGAGTCACAGAGAGCCACGAGCAACCTGAAGAGGACACCACCAACTTCAACCCTCCGACACAAGTGGTAACCGACATCACGGTTGACCACGAAGCTGAACTCATCATCCCTAGCAGCCCAGCAAGGCCAGCTGTGCAACAGCCCGGTGAAGAACTAAGCAACTCACCTGCACCTGCATTTGTACCGAGACAATCGACTAGGGAGCAAAAAGCCCCAGATCGTCTCACTCTGTAAATGTGTACTATTGACTTTGGGAGGGAGTGATATTATGTATGCAACATTATGTAACCAGCATTCTACTGCCACTGGAGGGCATATCTGTTGGAGTCCCAAGGGATTCCAGGATCCCTTGGGACTCCAGGATCCCTTGGGAGCACTGCATATAAGCAGGCCTCCTATACTGTACGAACACTCTGGAGTTAGAATAAAGAGACTAAGGTCACACTTACTCATGTCTACAGTACTCAATCACATTGGTTTATTCTGGACATAACAAGTACCTAACCCATATTCACGGCCACCTCCTCATAAGAATATAAGAACATAAGAAATAGGAACAGGCGTAGGCCAGCTGGCCCCTCGAACCTGCTCCGCCAATTAATAAATCATGGCTGATCTGATCATGGACTCAGCTCCACATCCCTGCCCGTTCCCCATAACCCTTTATTCTCCTATCGTTTAAGAAACTATCTATTTCTGTCTTAAATATATTCAATGACCCAGAGACTCCACAGGTCTCTGGGGCAGAGAATTCCATAGATTTACAACCCTCTCAGAGAAAAAATTCCTCCTCATCTCTGTTTTAAATGGGTGGTCACTTATTCTGAGACGATGTCCCCTAGTTTTAGTTTCCCCTATGAGTGGAAATATCCTCTCTGCATCCGTCTTGTTGAGTCCCCTCATTATCTTATATGTTTCAATAAGATCACCTCTCATTCTTCTAAACTCCAGTAAGTACAGGCCCAACCTACTCAACATATTTTCATTAGCCAACACCCTCATCTCCAGAATCAACCTAGTGAACCTTCTCTGAACAGCCTCCAATGTAAGTATATCGTTCCTTAAATATGGAGACAAAAACTGTACGTAGTACCCCAGGTGTGGCCTCACCAATACCCTGTACGGCTGTAGGAAGACATCCCTGCTTTTATACTCCATCCCCTTTGCAATAAAGGCCAAGATTTAATTGGCCTTCCTGATCACTTGCTGTACCTTTTGTGTTCTGTACATAAGTACCCCCAGGTCCCGCTGCACTGCAGCACTTTGCAATCTTTCTCCATTTAAATAATAACTTACTCTTTGAATTTTTCTGCCAAAGTGCATGACCTCACACTTTCCAATATTATACTCCATCTGCCAAATTTTTGCCCACTTACTTAGCCTGTCTATATCCCTTTGCAGATTTTTTGTGTCTTCATCACAATTTGGTACTGGATGAGCAAAAATTTCTCAAATTGAATATTGGGAAAAATGAAGCTGTTGTCTTCAGTCCCCGGCACAAACTCCATTCCCTAGTCCCCGACTTCATCCCTCTCTTTAGCATCTGTTTGTGGTTGAACCAGGGTGTTCGCAAGCTAGGTATCATATTTGACCCTGAAATGAGCTAGCAACCACATATCGCGCCATAACTAAGTCCGCCTATTTCCACCTCCATAACATCACCCGTTCCTGCCCCGCCTCAGTTCATCCACTGCTGAAGCCCTCATCCATGCCTTTGTTATTTCTAGACTTGACTATTCCAATGTACTCCTGGCTGGCCTCCCAAGTTCTACCCTACGTAAACTAGAGGTCATCCAAAACTCAACTGCCCATGTCCTAGCTCGCACCAAGTCCCGTTCACCCATCACCCCTGTGCTCGCAGACCTAAATTGGCTCTCGGTTAAGCAATGCCTCAATGTTAAAATTCTTATCCTAGTTTTCAAATCCCTCCATGGTCTCACCCCTCCCCATCTCTGTAATCTCCACCAACCCCACAACCCCCCCGAGACTTCTGCGCTCTTGAGCATATCTGATTTTAATCGCTCAACCATTGGTGGCCATGCCTTCAGCTGCCGAGGCCCTAAGCTCTGGATTTCCCTCCCTAAACCTCTCTGCCTCTCTACCTCTCTTTCCTCTTTTAAGATGCTTCATGAAACTGGCCTCTTTGACCATGCTTTTACTTATCTGCCCTAATTTCTCCTTATGTGGTTCGGTGTCAATTTTTTTTGTTTTATAACACTCCTGTGATGTGCCTTGGAATGTTTTACTACGTTGAAGCCACTATATAAATGCAAGTTGTTGTTGTTGTAAGGCAGAAAACGAAATGCCTTTTTCGTGGAGCTCAGGGCAGTGCGGCACTACTCAGAAAGCAACTTTTGGGTATTGGCATTTAACCGCGCATCTGCCCCTCGCCTGAGTTGCTGTACCATTTACACTTAAATAGCAATGAGCGTCATTAGCCTCATCGTTATTTTGACAGAAAAATCTGGGCCAATAAGGTTTGTTTTGAAATGAGTATGTCTGAGCCCCGATACTTCTGATATCATTAGAGTTGCAGGTTTTTGCCACTGGTGACATTGCCCAATAACTGAATATTTATTATTCTTAGAAATCCACATTGTGCTTATTCAGTGCATTCTTTATATAAATGTCAGCTTTTGAAATAAAAATGGATTTGCATTTAATCCTCATGATCATTTGAAGTTGTCTACTTCAAAAGATTATGCTCTGCTTGTCATCAAATACATATTTGCTTACAGTGAGTGCTCTGTGGAATATTTGCTTGACACAAAACATTTGAACCACGAGCCTTGTAAAGTATTGAAATAAAATAGGTCAGCATAATTTTTTAATGCCCATGTGCTGAAAAACCAGTGGAATAAATCGTCCATGTGGTAGTTAGAATGGCAAATTTGGTGATTTTGAAACACTTTTTGAATTTATGAACATAAGAACAGTAGTAGGCCATACGGCCCCTCGAGACTGCTCTGCCATTGAATAAGATCATGGATCATCTTCAACTTCATCTCCACTTTCCTACCCTATCCACATATCCCTTGATTCCTCTAAAATCTAAAAATCTATCAATCACAGCCTTGAATATACTCAACAATTCAGCATCTACAGCCCTTTGGGGCAGAGAATTCCAAAGATTCCCAACCGTCTGAGTAAAGAAATTCCTCCCATCTCAGTCTTAAATGGCCAACTCCTTATTCTGAGACGATGGCTCTTTATTCCAGACTCTCCAACAAGGGAAACAGTCGCTCAGCATCTACCATGTCAATTCCTCACAGAATAGAAACATAGAAACATAGAAATCTACAGCGCAGAAGGAGGCCATTTCGGCCCATCGTGTCCGCGCCGGCCGACAAAGAGCCGCACGGCCCTCGGTCAGCAGCCCTGAAGGTTACATATAAACCTATGAACAATGAACAATGGCGGAAAGGTAAAGAGCATCCGGCCCAACCAATCCGCCCCACACAACTGCGACACCCCTTGCACCACAACATTCTACACTCCACCTCAACCAGAGACATGTGATCTCCTGGGAGAGACAAAAAAACAGATTAAAAAAAACAGGCCAATTGGGGAAAAGAATCTGGGAAAATTACTCTAAGACCCATCCAAGCGATCGAAACTAGTGCAGGAGATCACCCTGGCCTTTTTCAATTCCCTGCAGTACTTACCATCGTATCTGCGCCAGCCAACAAGAGGTTATCCAGTCTAATCACACTTATCAGCTCTAGGTCCATAAACCTGCAGGTTACAGCACAGCAAGTGCCCAAGTACCTTTTAAATGTGGTGAGGGTTTCTGCATCCACCACCCTTCTAGGCAGTGAGTTCCAGACCCCCACAACCCTCTGCGTGAAGAAGCCTCCCCTCAAATCCCCTCTAAACCTTCCACCAACCACCTTAAAACTGCTTGCGGCAAAACAGGCTCCCCGCCCACCCTTCGCTTCAACCACTGTCTGTCCCACCTGTGACAGAGACTGTGGTTCTCGTATTGGACTGTACAGCCACCTAAGAACTCATGCTAAGAGTGGAAGCAAGTCTTCCTCGATTCCGAGGGACTGCCTATGATGATGATGATAAAACTATGCATCCTTGTAATTGACCTCTCACTGATGGAAATAGGCCCTTGCTATTCACTATATCCAGGCTCCTCCAAATTTTATACACCTCAATGAGGCCTCCTCTCAGCCTCCTCTGTTCCAATGAGAACAAACCCAACCTGTCCAATCTGTCCTCATAGCTAAGATTCTCCATTCCAGGCAGCATCCTAGTAAATCTCCTCTGCGCCCTCTCTAGTGCAATCACGTCCTTCCTATAATTCAGAAACCAGAACTGCATACTGTATTCCAGCTGTGGCCTAACCAGAATATTATACAATTTAAGCATAACCTCCCTGCTCTTGTATTCTATGTCTCGGCTAATAAAGGCAAGCATTTTGTATGCCTTCTTAACCACCTTATCCACCTGGCCTGCTACTTTCAGGGATCTGTGGATAAGCACTCCAACGTTCCTTTGTTCATCTATGCTTTTAAGTGGCTTACCATTTAATGTGTATACACTTTCCTTATTAGCTGTCCTCAAGTGCATTCCCTCACACTTCTCCAAAGTAAATTCCATTTGCCACTGTTCTGCCCATCTGACCAGTAGATTGATATCCGCCTGCAGCCCATGACTTTCCTCTTCATTATCTAACCACACAGCTAATTTTAGTGTCATCTGCAGACTTCTTAATCACACTCCCTATATGCAAATCTCGATCATTGATGTATAATACAAAAAGCAAGGGACACAGTTCTGAGCCCTGCGGAACCCCACTAGAAAAATCCTTCCAGTCACAGAAACATCCATCAACCATTACCCTTTGCTTCCTACCTCTAAGCCAATTTTGGATCCAACTTGCCACTTTTCCCTGTATCCCATGGGCTTTAACCTTCATGACAAGTTTACCATGTGGGAATTTATCAAAAGCTTTGCTAAAGTCCAATTACACTACATTGTACTCACTACCCTCATCCACCCTCCTGGTTACCTCCTCAAAAAATTCAATCTGGTTAGTCAAACACGATCTTCCCTGAACAAATCCGTGCTGACTGTCCTTAATTAATCCTTGCCTTTCTAAATGTATATTTATCCTGTCTGTCAGGACGTTTTCCAATAATTTTCCCACCACTGAGATTAGGCTGACAGGCCTGTAATTACTTGGCCTATCCCTTTCTCCCTTATTAAACAAGGGTACCACATTAGCAGTCCTCCAGTCCTCCGGCACCATGCCCAAATCCCAAATCCAAAGAGGACTGAAAAATGATGGTCAAGGCCTCTGCTATTTCCTCTTTTACTTTGCTCAACAGCCTGGGATGCATTTCATCCAGGCCTGGGGACTTATCAACTTTCAAAGCTGCTAACCCCTTAATAGTTCCTCTCTCACTATGTTTATTTTATCCAAATTTCACACTCCTCCTCGATAGCAGTATCTTCATTGCCCGTTTCTTGTGTGAAAACACACACGAAGTATTTTTTAAGAACCATACCAACATCTTCCGCCTCCATACAAAGATTACATGCATGGGGTTAGAACCTCCACTTTTTTTTGCATGCTTAACGCCTACTTAACGGCCATTTTACCGTTGAAATGACTTATAATGCCCATATAGCGCCCATTTTGGCACAAAATGGAAACTGCCGGGCATATTTCGGAAACTTATCGGCGAGCGTTACTTTCCCCATGTGCTTAACGGCGGGAAAAAATATTACCGCCCGGCAACTTTTTTGGGGCGGAATCAGCAGAATGGGCGAATTCAACGCGCATAATATCGGCCAGCATTAATTCCCGCACGGATTTAACGCCAAAATTCAATATTAACGCCTGCGGACTTTTTTTGTCGTAAAGAGCATATTTACCGAAACAAGCGACCATGAGATCGCCCAGCGTCACTTTCACCACCTCGCACACATATCGCCCACAATATCGCTCGCCCAAAAAAACACCCAGAAAAAGTGGAACTAACCGAAATTAATCACAGCATTATGGACGCCATGTTCCACATCACATGTCGCATCCTTTACAAGGCTGCTGTGCTTCAACCTCAGCGGAGTTCAGATGTACTCTGCAGGTCGTGGGAGTTGATGTGAACGTCTGTAAAAACATCTTGACCATACAGTGACCGATTGGAATTGAAGAGGTGTCTTCGTCAGGGCATTACTTGTTTGTGACCAATTGGTGGAAAACAGAGAGCTACTGCAATGGTGCCTGTCCTTTCCCACCCTCTCTTGGTGACCAATTACATGCAGCAGACTCGACATCGCCGAAGGAATGCTCCACTGCATTATGTGTCCAATGTAAGACATGACAGACAGATGAGAAGGACCAGACGTTACAGCCCCGCAAATACAGGGACAAGCATTTTTACCTCGACTTGCCGACACCACCTGTCTTCGGAGACTGTGCTTCCACAAAGAGGTTATGACTGAGGTATGCCAGCTGATAAGGGCAGATCTGCAGCCTGCCAGCACCATCAGTACTGCACTGTCCGTCGAGGTCAAAGTCACCGCAGCACTGTCGTTCTATGCCTCGGGTTCTTTTCAGGCCACAGCTGGAGACATTTGCGGACTTTCTCAGTATGCCACACATCGCTGCATTAGACAGGTCACTGAAGCCCTGTACGCATGCAGGAGGGACTTGATCAGCTTCCCTATGACCAGAGGGGAGGCACACAGTAAGAGGGCTCTAGGATTCTTCAGAATTGCAAACTTCCCCAAGGTGCAGGTAGCAATAGACTGTACGCACATCGCGATGCGGACACCTTTTCAGGATGCTGAGGTTTTCAGGAACCACAAGGGATTCCAGTCCCTGAATGTCCAACTGGTTGTCGACCACCAGAAAATTATACTGGCAATGAATGCTCAATTTCCAGGCAGCATCCATGATGCTCACATCCTGCGTGAGAGCACTGTGTCTGACTTGGTTAACAATGAGCCACAAGGTCAATGCTGGATGCTTGGTGACAAAGGATATGGCCTCGCCACCTGACTGATGACCCCCCCCTGCATGACACCCACACCAAAGCCGAGAGGTGATACAACGAGAGCGACAGAGCAACTCGCAATATCGTGGAGAAAACCATTGGAGTGCTGAAGCAGCGTTTTGATGCCTGGACCACTCAGGAGGTGAGCTCCAATACCATCCTGAGCAGGTAGCTCAATTCATGGTGGTGTGCTCCATGCTGCACAACTTGGCTATCAGGAGGGAACAAGAATTGCCTGATGAGTCTGACAGTCCACCTCACCAGAGATAGGAAGAGGAGGAAGAGGAGGCGGACGCTGACATCAGCCCAGACAATCAGACTGATGCTGAAGCCATGCCCCCGCCCCCCTGTAGACCGCATGAAAGGGCCCATGGTGACATGATAGCTGCAAGAGCCTTAACTCAGAAGCTCATTAATGATCGCTTTGCCTGAAAGAACGTTGATGTTATTTACAAGGCTGACACACTGCTGGGTGTGCAGGTCATACATCAATGGTGGGCATCACCTTGGTGACAGTTAATTGAAGTTAAGTGTGATTATACTCTTTGATGTAAAGGAATCACCAGCGTGTAATGGCGCAGCTATCTGAGCCAATGTGCTACAAGGTTTTGTTAAATAAAAAACATTCAAACCGAACATTAGTCTGAAATCATCGGTATTTCTGTACAAACTAACTCTTTCCGCCACCGCCCGCCCCCCGCCCCCCCCGTCCCTCCCACTTCTCCTCCCCAAATCTACTCCTTCCCTGTCCCCTCCTGACTCCAAGCCGCCTGGCCGAGGAGCTCCTTAGGCGATGCTTCTTCATTGGGGAGGGGGGGGGGGGGAGGGGAATGGGGGGTGACGGCTGAAGCGCCGCTTGGACAGATACAGGAGAGGACAGTCCCGAGGTGGGAACGTGCTCCGAGGCAGAAGCAAGATGTTGCTGCTGGCTCTCATGTGGTTAACAATGGGGGTGCGGCATCTTGGGGTGCAGTGCCGTGCTCCGGGACCACTGAGAGCCATCTGCCACCAGTGCTCCTGTCTACCAGCTCCAGGGCCTCCTCCATCCCTTCCATGTTATATGTTATTTGTTGGACAAAAACTTGGTGCCAACTATGTTCTTGGTGCTTAGTAGGCTTTTGCTACTGCTGAATCTCCGTCGTTTCTTCGCACAACAGCCAGACAAGCACACATCACAGCTACTCACGCTTTCAGTGCCTCTGAGCTCCCTCTCTCTCTGTCTCCTCTTCAGCGCATGTCATGATGACCATTGACCTCCTGAATCGCGGGAATTGAGCGCTGCCATGCCGTTGCTAAGGACGGCTACAGTTTACGGCAGAAGGTCAAAAAAATTTTACGTGACCGCCCATTTGATATCGCTCGCCGTAACACCCATTTTCAAAAATGGAAACTAGGTGTTTTGAGAATGGGTGAGAAGCCGGTGATCTGAAAACCCTTTTGTAATGCCCACGACGGAAATAATGCCCATTTTTGGGCAATAAGCACAAAAGTGGAGATTCTAGCCTATGGTCTCTAATATGCTCTACCCTTTCTTTAGTTATCCTCGAGCTCTTAATATATTTATAGAACATCTTTGGGTTTACCTTCATTTTACTTGCCAAGAATTTTTCATGCTCTCTTTTAGCATTCCTAATATCCTTTTTAATTTTACCTCTAAATTTTCTATATTTCTCCAAAGATTCTACAGTATTTAGCCATCGGTATATGACATAAACTTCCCTTTTATTCTTTATCCTCCCCTGTAAGTCGCTCGGTGGCTCCAGAATTGTTATTTCCATCTTTTTTCTTTAAGGGCACATGTTTGGCCTGAGCCCTCCGGATCTCCTCCTTGAATACCTCCCACTGTTCTGACACTGATTTACCTACAAGTAGCTGTTTCCAGTCCACTGTGGCCAAATCACTCCTCAACTTAGCAAAGTTAGCTTTTCTCCAATTTGGGACTTTTATTCCTGGTCTATCCTTAGGCTTTATCCATAAATAACTTGAATCTGACTGAATTATGGTCACTGGCACCCAAGTGCTCTCCCACTAATACTCCTTCCACCTGCCCAGCTTCATTCCCCAAAACAAAATCCAAAACCACCCCCTCTCATGTTGGGCTTGTTACATACTGACTAAAAAATATTTTCTTGAATGCATTTTAAGAATTCCACACCCTCTATACCCTTCACACTACATTTGTCCCAATCAATATTAGGATAGTTAAAAACCCCTACTATTACTGCCCTATGGTTTTTGGACCACAGCAATTTGCCTACATATTTGCTCCTCTATCTCCCTCCCACTGTTTGGGGGTCTATAATACACACTCAGCAATGTGATCACCCCTTTTTTACTTTTCAATTCAACCCATATGACCTCATTTGATGATCCCTCTCACATATCAACCCTCCTCACCGCTATAATAGCTGCCAAACCTGCCCCTCTTTCAGCCATATCTCTGTAATGTCATATTCCCAAGTGTCTACCTGTGCTCTTAGCTCATCTGCCTTATTCGCTATACTCCTTGCATTAAAGTATACACCATTTAGCACAGGAAGACCTCCTTGATTATTATTTACTAACCCTTGTTTCCTCTGTCTTACAGATTCACTTTCTAAATTCTTGATATCCAATTTCAGCTTCACTTCCTTCCCTATTGAATTTGTTCTCAGGTTCCCATCCTCCTGCCAAGCTAGTTTAAACTTTCCCTAACTGCACTAGCAAAACTCCCCACGAGGATATTGGTCCCGGCGCTGTTGAGGTGCAACCTGTCCGGTTTGTACAGGTCCCATCTCCCCAGAAGCGGTCCCAATGCCTCAGGAATTTAAAGCCCTCCCACCTACACCAACTCTCCAGCCACGCGTTCATCCTCTCTATCCTTCTATTCTTATACTCATTGGCACGTGGCACCAGTAGTAACCTGGAGATTACTACCTTTGATGCCCTATCCTTAATTTTTCTCCTAGCTCCCTAAATTCTGCCTGCAGGACCTCATCCCTCTTTCTACCTATGTCATTGGTCCCGATATGGACCACGACCTCTAGCTGTTTACCCTCTTCCCCCAGAATGCCCTGCGTCGGCTCTGTGATATCCTTGACCTGGCACCAGGGAGGCACCAGACTACCCTGGAATCAAATCTACGGCCGCAGAAACGCCTCTCTGTTCCCTTAACTATTAAATCCCCTATGACTACAGCTCTCTTATTCTTCGTCCCTCCCCCCTGTGCAGCTGAGCCACCCGTGGTGCCTTGGACTTGGCTCTGGCTGCACTCCCCAGAGGCACCATCGCCTTCACCAGTGCTCAGAAAAGAATATCGGTTGGAAAGTGAGATGGACTCATGGGGGGACTCCTGCACTACCTGCCTAGCATTCTTACTCCATCTGGTGGTCACCTACTTCCCTTCTACCTACATGCTTTCAAACTGCACGGTGACCATCTTCTGAAATGTGCTATCCACGTAGCTCTCAGCCTCGCGGATGCACCGTATTGACTCAAGCCGCCGCTCAAGCTCCAAAACGCAGAGCTCAAGTAGTTGAAGCTGGAGACATCTCTTGCACACATGGTTTTTATATGTTTCAATGAGATCACCTCATTATTGTGAACTCCAGAAAGTATAGTTCCAATCTACTCAATCTCTCCTAATTGGACAACACTCTCATCCCAGGAAACAATCTAATAAAGCTTTTTGTTTCACCGCCTCTAAGGCAAGTATATCCTTCCTTAGGTAAGGAGAACAAAACTGTGCACAGTACTCGAGGTGTAGTCTTGCCAAAGCTCTGTACAATTGCAGCAAGAATTCTATATTCTTGTACTCCAACCCTCTAGCAATAAAGGCCAACATGCCATTTGCCTTCCCAATTGCTTGCTGTACCTGAATACCAACTCTCTGTGTTGCTTGTACGAGGACGCCTAAATCTCTCCCAACACCAACATTCCTCACCATTTAAAAAAGATTCTGTTTTCCTATTCTTAATACCAAAGCGAGTAACCTCACATTTCCCCACATAAGGTCTGCACAGTGGTCTTAAATGGAGTGGACTTAAACAGAGTGGATAATTTGGGACCTTGGAAGGAGTTGGAATTTCTGGTAAGTATTGGGTAAGTAGAAGCTGTAAAAAGTGCAATTTAGTTTAACATTTTGCTTTAAACCTAGAACTTTAAAACTGTAGTCAACAGAAGTTGCCTGCCACTGGCATTGAACTGTCAGTCAGTTGCAAGTGTTTGTCTTGAATAGGTGTTAATCACAGGGGATTGGGGAGCTGAATCAACACTTGTAAATTGGATGTAGCTCTTAAGAGTATAAAAATAAACAGATTTTCAGAGCACAGTGTTAAACGAAGTGGACTTAAAAAGAGTGGTTTATTTGGGAATTTGGAAAGAGTGTGAATTCGGAGAAGAGGGGGAAGGATTTGTTGCGTTTTGCCCACACTAGTTGTAGTGTTTTGTGTTACAGGGAGATATTTAATTTCATTAGCCATTACTTATTCCTGATCAATTAGGAAGTCAAGGAACTAGATTGTAAACTAAATTACATAAAATCAAATTTAATTACATTTCATTAAATAGAACAAGGTCATATAAGGATGGCAGTGCAGGTGGTGTGCTGCAACTGTAGCATTTGAGAGTTTGTGGAGAGCATTGTGATCTTGGACAACCATGTTTGCAGTAAGTATCTGCATCTTGAGGAACTTCAGCTCAAAGTTGTTGAGCTGGAGGCTGAGGTGCAAACATTGCGGGGCATCAGGGAGGGGAAGAGTTATCTGAACACTTTTATCCAGGAGGCAGTCATACCCCTTAGGTAAGGTAGTGGTACAGGTCTGGTTAGTGGTCAGGGACAGGAGGGTGTGACTGAAACTCGGGCGGCTAAGGGGGCCCCAGGTGCAGTGCTGGAGGAGCCTTAACCTTTGCCCTTATTCAACAAATGAGATTTTTGCTGCCTGTGTGGATGAGGGAAAAGCCTGCCGGATGAATGAGCAGGCTGACCATGGCACCATGATGCAGGAGGCCATTCAAGTGGGGGGAGTGAAAGGGAATGCAGTTGGGTAGGGGACAGTATAGTCAGAGAAATAGATACTGTTCTCCGCAGCCGCGACCGGGAGTTCCAAAGGTCGTGTTGTCTGCCTGGTGCCAGGGTTAAAGACATCTCCTCGTGGCTGGAGAAGACCTTGGAGTGGGAAGGGGAGGATCCAGTTGTCATGGTCCACGTAGGAACCAACAACATAGGCACAACTAGGAATGAGATTCTGCTGAGAGTTTGGAGTGTTGGCATCCAAATTAAAAAGCAAAACCTCAAAGGTAATAAACTCTGGATTGTTACCTGAGCCACATGCAATTGACATAGGGAAAGAGGGAGCTGTTCCGTTGGGACGGGCTCCACTTGAACCGGGCTGGAATCAGATTCCTGGTGAATCGAATAACTAAGGCAGGAAAGAGTAAATTTTAAAAGCAGCAAGAGAAATGCCAAAGCTCTAGAGCAGAGCAGAGTTTTGGGTAAAAATAAGCAGAATGTGTCAGGAAGGGACAGAGAGAGTAACAAAGGTAATAGGGCATTACTGATGAAAGTGACATCAGGGAAAAATAGAAAAAAGTCAAAGCTAAAGGCACTATATCCAAATGCGCGAAGCATTCGCAACAAAATAGATAAATTAATAGCGCAGATAGAAATCAATAGGTTTGATCTAATAGCCATTACGGAGACGTGGTTGCAAAGTGACCAAGGTTGTAATAAATATTCCAGGATACTTAACTTTTAGAAGAGCTAGGCAAAATGGAAAAGGAGGAGGGATAGCCCTGATAATAAAGGATGGGATAAAAACAGTGGAGAGAAAGGATCTTAGCTCAGAAAATCAAAAAGTAGAATCAGTTTGGGAGAAGCTAAGAAACAGCAAGGGGCAGAAAACATTGGTGGGAGTAGTGATAATGTAGGGCACAGTATAAATCAGGAAATTAGAGGTAAATGTAACAAGGGTAATATAGTAATCATGGGGGACTTTAACTTACATATACACTGGTTAAACCACATTTGCAGTAATAATATAAGAACATAAGAAATAGGAGCAGGAGTAGGCCATACGGCCCCTCGAGCCTGCTCCGCCATTCAATACGATCATGGCTGATCCGATCATGGACTCAGCTCCACTTCCCCGCCTGCTCCCCATAACCCTTTATTCCCTTATCGTTTAAGAAACTGTCTATTTCTGTCTTAAATATATTCAATGTCCCAGCTTCCACAGCTCTCTGAGGCAGTGAGTTCCACAGATCCACAACCCACTGAGAGAAGAAATTTCTCCTCATCTCAGTTTTAAATGGGCGGCCCCTTATTCTAAAATTATGCCCTCTAGTTCTAGTTTCCCCTATCAGTGGAAATAACCTCTCTGCATCCACCTTGTCAAACCCCCTCATAATCTTATACGTTTTGATAAGATCGCCTCTCATTCTTCTGAATTCCAATGAGTAGAGGCCCAACCTGACATGTATCCTACATGGCTACTGTTGGTACTATCACAAGGTGTGCTACTAGAGGGCACAACAGTGGGAGACTTGTAGGTTACCTATACAGATGTGCCTGGCCTGGTATAAAAGGCAGGCCATCAGGTGTGATCTTCACTCTGGAGTTAACGAATAAAGGACTAAGGTTACTACAGTTCAAGTACAACACATTTCCTCGTAGAGTCATTACTAGAGCATCTAAGGATACAACAATTGGTGACGAGGTTATAAAATTTCACATGAAAATGGCTACCCTTGGTACGTTGCAGCAGTTTGCCGATGGTGATAATTGGGACACCTTTGTGGAGAGGTTCGAACATTTCTTCACAGTAAACGACCTGGCAGGAGACAACCTGACCACACTGGCTGATAAGCGCTGAGCTATCTTGCTAACCAGTTGTGGGCCCACCATCTATGGCCTCGTCAGGGATTTGCTGGCACCAGCGAAGACGACGGCCAAGATGTACAAGGTGCTCGTAACCCTGATCCATGAGCAACTCAAGCCCAAGGAGAACATCCTCACAGCCAGACACCGGTTCTATACCCACCAGCGGCCCGAAGGCCAGGAAGTCGCGAAGTACGCAGCAGTCCTCAGGAGGCTGGCGGCACCGTGCAAGTTCGGCACCCACCTCAATGAAGCGTTGCGGGACATTTTTTTCATTGGAATTGGCCATGAGGGCCTACTTCATAAGCTACTGTCGGCAGATACCACAGTCACACTGCAGAAGGCCATCTCTGTGAGCCAGTCATTCATGACCTCGACCTGTGGTTCTAGGCAGATGACTCACCCACAGGACTCAAACACGGCAGGTACTGTGCACAGAGTAGTGCCGTTTAGGTGCTGGACTGTAGAGCACGAACCCTCTCAGGGAAGAGAGAACAGGCCCCAGAGCCCCTTAACTGCCGAGGGGGGCTAATCGAGTAGCACCATGCTGGCGTTGCGGAGGGAATCACAAGGCTCACCAGTGCCGCTTCAAAAACTATATATGCAAAGGTTGCAGCACAAAGGGCCACTCCAGCGAATGTGTAAGAGAAATATGACTCACTGTGTCGATGAAGAGTCTGCAGATGGCCAGGAATCCAGCACGGATTATGAATCGATAGGCAGAGAGGCAGCCCAGCCCCTCGGGGAAGTACATAGCATGTTTACCTGCACCACCGAGTGTTCCCCGCTGAAGGTGGAAGTCGAGATAGATGACGTTCCAGTCTTCATGGAAGTGAACACAGGGGCGAGCCAGTCAGCAATGAATCAAGAAGCCTTTGAAAGGCTATGGGACAATCAAGCTGAATGACCCAAGTTGGTCCCAGTTCAGGCAAAGCTGCGCACCTACACCGATGAAATCATCCCAGTCATTGGTAGTGCGAATGTAAAGGTACTCCATGATGGCGCGGTGCACATGTTACCTCTGTGGGTTGTTGTAGGTGATGGACCAACGCTGCTCAGCAGAAGGTGGATGGAGAAGATCCATTGGAAGTGGGAACACTTCACCCCTCCAGCGATCGACACCCTCTGCGCTCAGAGGCAAAGCAAACCCTCACCTGAGGGTGGACACGGCACCAGAGAGCAGACCAGCATGTAACTGAAGCACTGACCACTCAGCATGACTAAGTGGAGATGATCCAGCTGAGACGACCTGAACGCACCTTCCGGGGTCCAGTGGCAGGACTCCGGAGGAAGAAAATCGGATCCAGAGGCGACTTCCCAGCTTCGGAGGCAGAACCCGGGGAGAAGAGGATCACCGCAGTTGACATCTTGGATGGTGAAATGATGGCGCCCAAACCACGAGGTGAGGCGCTGAAGACAAAGATGGCCGTGGCCAGACCACGAGGTGCAGCGCTGATGGAGCAACACATGGCACCAAATGGAGAAGCGGATTGGGGTAAAGAAAGCAAGGCTCTCTTAAAGGAGGCCTGCAACCCATCACAATTAAAGGGACAGTTCCACATACTTAAGCAATGTAATAGTAATTGTAAGTCAGAGACAAAAGATGTAATTGATCATGTAAAATGTGCAACTGATGATCTGAATTGTGTACATGCAACCATCAAGGAAAAGTCGCGCGATTACGTAAAATGTGTAATTGATGATCTGAATTGTGCACATACAACCAGCGAGAAAAAGTCGCGCGATCGTAATCGGACCCACAGTATGTCCATCATAAGTAATGAAAAGTTCTGCGATGCAGGGTTTCAACTGCATGCAGCCAATGCAGCGGGCAGACACCTATCGGGAACACACAGGTCCAGCGAGCTACCCAATGCAGTAGCCCATGTCCCGGGGACCAGAGTCATGCACCATGGAATGTGACCACAAGCAGCGAACACACACGAGCTGCAAAGCAAGTGACCTCAGCAGGGCAACGGCACCGGTATCGATACCCTGCCCCTGATCGGCTCCACCTCTCAGGCACCCGATGGCACCAACTGCCACGAGCCTGAAGGAGCAGACTGTACTAAGACGCAGTCCCCAGACCCCATCGCCACCAAGGCCATACCTGTAGATGTAGGGTCACCTGTCACAGTTCCCCCAGAGGGAACAGGCACCAGCCAGGATCCCAAACCAAACAACGCCCAGGCCAGCTAGTCAGCTGACAGCTAGACGACAGCTCCTCAGGAAGCAGCAGTGACCCAGGGCACAAAAAAAGGACAGAGAGGTCACAGGCATCTGTGAACTGGCCCAACGCTAGGGACAACGGCAACAACCCCGAGAGCAGGCAACTCGAGCCAACCGGGTTCCCACTGCCAGCACCGGGCAGTAAGCTGCCACCAGACTGCAGGGACACAACCCAGCAGCTCCGGAACTAGTTTGTCCTCCTGCATCGGTCACTGCATCGATAAGGTATCTAACGTACTTGTCTCACAATGGAACCACAAATGTTATGCAAAACCCATTTTCCTGAACTTGAAGGACAAGGCTTATAATGTTCCAAAAAAGAGCAGTAAGTCTGAGGATTGGGAGAACTTTAGAATGCAGCAAAGGAGGACCAAGAAATTGATAAAGAAAGGGAAGATAGAATATGAGAGTAAACTAGCGTGAGACATAAAACAGATTGTAAAAGCTTCTATAGGTATGTAGAAAGGAAAAGATTAGCGAAAGTAAACGTGGGTCCCTATAGTCCTGCAGGATAGCGCAGATGAATACGTGGCTTGAGCAGTGGTGCAACAGGGAGGGATTCAAATTCCTGGGGCATTGGAACCGGTTCTGGGGGAGGTAGGACCAGTACAAACCGGACGGTCTGCACCTGGGCAGGACCGGAACCAATGTCCTAGGGGGAGTGTTTGCTAGTGCTGTTGGGGAGGATTTAAACTGATATGGCAGGGGGATGGGAACCAATGCGGGGAGACAGAGGGAAACAAAAAGGAGGCAAAAGCAAAAGACAGAAAGGAGATGAGGAAAAGTGGAGGGCAGAGAAACCCAAGGCAAAGAACAAAAAGGGCCACTGTACAGCAAAATTCTAAAAGGACAAAGGGTGTTAAAAGAACAAGCCTGAAGGCTTTGTGTCTTAATGCAAGGAGTATCCGCAATAAAGTGGATGAATTAACTGTGCAAATAGATGTTAACAAATATGATGTGATTGGGATTACGGAGACGTGGCTCCAGGATGATCAGGGCTGGGAACTCAACATCCAGGGGTATTCAACATTCAGGAAAGATAGAATAAAAGGAAAAGGAGGTGAGGTAGCATTGCTGGTTAAGGAGCAAATTAAGGCAATAGTTCGGAAGGACATTAGCTTGGATGATGTAGAATCTATATGGGTAGAGCTGCAGAATACCAAAGGGCAAAAAACGTTAATGGGAGTTGTGTACAGACCTCCAAACAGTAGTAGTGATGTTGGGGAGGGCATCAAACATGAAATTAGGGGTGCGTGCAATAAAGGTGCAGCAGTTATAATGGGTGACTTTAATATGCACATAGATTGGGTTAACCAAACTGGAAGCAATACGGTAGAGGAGGATTTCCTGGAGTGCATAAGGGATGGTTTTTTAGACCAATATGTCGAGGAACCAACTAGGGGGGAGGCCATCTTAGACTGGGTGTTGTGTAATGAGAGAGGATTAATTAGCAATCTCGTGCGAGGCCCCTTGGGGAAGAGTGACCATAATATGGTGGAATTCTGCATTAGGATGAAGAATGAAACAGTTAATTCAGAGACCATGGTCCAGAACTTAAAGAAGGGTAACTTTGAAGGTATGAGGCGTGAATTAGCTAGGATAGATTGGCGAATGATACTGAAGGGGTTGACTGTGGATGGGCAATGGCAGACATTTAGAGACCGCATGGATGAACGACAACAATTGTACATTCCTGTCTGTCGTAAAAATAAAAAAGGGAAGGTGGCTCAACCGTGGCTATCAAGGGAAATCAGGGATAGCATTAAAGACAAGGAAGTGGCATACAAATTGGCCAGAAATAGCAGAGAACCCGGGGACTGGGAGAAATTTAGAACTCAGCAGAGGAGGACAAAGGGTTTGATTAGGGCAGGGAAAATGGAGTACGAGAAGAAGCTTGCAGGGAACATTAAGACGGATTGCAAAAGTTTCTATAGATATGTAAAGAGAAAAAGGTTAGTAAAGACAAACGTAGGTCCCCTGCAGTCAGAATCAGGGGAAGTCATAACGGGGAACAAAGAAATGGCGGACCAATTGAACAAGTACTTTGGTTCGGTATTCACTGAGGAGGACACAAACAACCTTCCGGATATAAAAGGGGTCGGAGGGTCGAGTAAGGAGGAGGAACTGAGGGAAATCCTTATTAGTCGGGAAATTGTGTTGGGGAAATTGATGGGATTGAAGGCCGATAAATCCCCAGGGCCTGATGGACTGCATCCCAGAGTACTTAAGGAGGTGGCCTTGGAAATAGTGGATGCATTGACAGTCATTTTCCAACATTCCATTGACTCTGGATCAGTTCCTATGGAGTGGAGGGTAGCCAATGTTACCCCACTTTTTAAAAAAGGAGGGAGAGAGAAAACAGGGAATTACAGACCGGTCAGCCTGACATCGGTAGTGGGTAAAATGATGGAATCAATTATTAAGGATGTCATCGCAGTGCATTTGGAAAGAGGTAATATGATAGGTCCAAGTCAGCATGGATTTGTGAAAGGGAAATCATGCTTGACAAATCTTCTGGAATTTTTTGAGGATGTTTCCAGTAGAGTGGACAAGGGAGAACCAGTTGATGTGGTATATTTGGACTTTCAGAAGGCTTTCGACAAGGTCCCACATGAGATTAATGTGCAAAGTTAAAGCACATGGGATTGGGGGTAGTGTGCTGACATGGATTGAGAACTGGTTGTCAGACAGGAAGCAAAGAGTAGGAGTAAATGGGGACTTTTCAGATTGGCAGGCAGTGACTAGTGGGGTACCGCAAGGTTCTGTGCTGGGGCCCCAGCTGTTTACACTGTACATTAATGATTTAGACGAGGGGATTAAATGTAGTATCTCCAAATTTGCGGATGACACTAAGTTGGGTGGCAGTGTGAGCTGCAAGGAGGATTCTATGAGGCTGCAGAGCGACTTGGATAGGTTAGGTGAGTGGGCAAATGCATGGCAGATGAAGTATAATGTGGATAAATGTGAGGTTATCCACTTTGGTGGTAAAAACAGAGAGACAGACTATTATCTGAATGGTGACAGATTAGGAAAAGGGCAGGTGCAAAGAGACCTGGGTGTCATGGTACATCAGTCATTGAAGGTTGGCATGCAGGTACAGCAGGCGGTTAAGAAAGCAAATGGCATGTTGGCCTTCATAGCGAGGGGATTTGAGTACAAGGGCAGAGAGGTGTTGCTACAATTGTACAGGGCCTTGGTGAGGCCACACCTGGAGTATTGTGTACAGTTTTGGTCTCCTGACCTGAGGAAGGACATTCTTGCTATTGAGGGAGTGCAGCGAAGGTTCACCAGACTGATTCCCGGGATGGTGGGACTGACCTATCAAGAAAGACTGGATCAACTGGGCTTGTATTCACTGGAGTTCAGAAGAATGAGAGGGGACCTCATAGAAACGTTTAAAATTCTGACGGGGTTAGACAGGTTAGATGCAGGAAGAATGTTCCCAATGTTGGGGAAGTCCAGAACCAGGGGACACAGTCTAAGGATAAGGGGGAAGCCATTTAGGACCGAGATGAGGAGGAATTTCTTCACCCAGAGAGTGGTGAACCTGTGGAATTCTCTACCACAGAAAGTTGTTGAGGCCAATTCACTAAATATAATTCAAAAAGGAGTTAGATGAAGTCCTTACTACTAGGGGAATCAAGGGGTATGGTGAGAAAGCAGGAATGGGGTACTGAAGTTGCATGTTCAGCCATGAACTCATTGAATGGCGGTGCAGGCTAGAAGGGCTGAATGGCCTACTCCACCTATTTTCTATTTTTCTATGTTTCTAAATCTTTTCCTGAAGGTACTTATCCAATTCCTTTTTAAAAGCCACGATTGAATCTGCCTCCACCATCCTATCAGGCAGTGCATTCCAGATTCTAACCACTCACTATGTAAAAAGTTTTTCCTCATGTTACCTTTTGGTTCTTTTGCCAATCATCCTAAATCTGTGCCCTCTGGTTCTCAACCCTTCCGCCAATGGAAACAGTTTCTCTCTATCTACTCTATCTAGATCCCTCATTATTTTGAACACCTCTGTCAAATCTCCTCTCAATCTTCTCTACTCCAAGGAGCCCCACCCCAGCTTCTCGAGTCGATCAATGTAACTGATGTCCCTCATCCTTGGAACCATTCTTGTAAATATTTCCTGCACCCTCTCTAAAGCCTTCACATCCTTCCTAAAGTGCGGTGCCCAGAATTTGACACAATACTTCAGTTGAGGCCAAACCAGTGGTTTATAAAGGTTCATTTCGAACCCTAGGATGTGGACCATCAGGCAAAGGGGGATTTGTCAGCTTTTAGTACATTCAGTTTCTCAAGTACTTTTTCTCACTGATATTAATTACCTTAAGTTCCTCACACTCATTAGCCCCTTGGTTCCCCATTATTTTTGGAATAGCTTTTGTGTCTTCTACTGTGAAGACAGAGACAAAATATTTGTTTAAAGTCTCTGCCATTACCTTGTTCCCAAAAGTAATTTTGCCTGTCTCAGCCTCTAAGGGACCAATGCTAGCTTTTGCTACTCTCTTCCTTTTTACATACTTGTAGAAGCTCTTACAATCTGTTTTTATATTTCTTGCTAATTTACTCTCATCTTTTCCCTTTTTCCCAATTTTTGGTCATCCTTTGCTGGTTTCTAAAGTTCTCCCAATCCTCAGGCTTACTACTATTGTTCAGAATAATATAAGCCTATTCTTTTAATCTAATACCGTCCTTAACTTCTTTAGGTAGCCACAGACAGATCCCTTTTCCCATGGAGTTTTTATTTCTCACTGAAATGTATATTCGTTGAGAATTTTGGAATATTTCTTTAAATATTTGCCAGTGCTTAGCTACCTACCATCTACCATCATAACCTTTACTCTACTGTCCCAATCTATCAAATTGCCCCTCATACTTATGTAATTGGCTTTATTTAAGTTTTTAAGTTTAAGACCCTAGTTTCAGACTTAAGAATGTCACTCTCAAACTCATGGTATGATCACTCTTCCCAAGTAAGATTTCTAATTAACCCTGTCTCATTACACAAAATAAGATGGAAAATAGCCTGTTCCCTGGTCAGTTCTATGATGTTTTGTTCCAGGAAACTGTCTCGAATGCATTTCATGAACCCATCCTCCAGACCTCCCTTGCCAATTTGATTTGCCCTATCTGTATGAAGAGTAAAGTCCCCCACAGTTATTACATTACTTTTGTTACAAGCTCCTATTATTTCTTGATTAGTACTCTGTCCAAAGGCATAGTTACTTTTAGGGGGCCTATAAACTAACCCCACCACTGTTTTTCGCATCTTGTTATTGTTAACTCCATCCCTACTGATTTTACTTTGTGATCTTCAGAGCCAAGATTTTTTCTCACTACTGCAGTAACCGAGGCACTAATGGCCTCAGTGGGGCACTGCTGCAGTGTTGCAGTGTGATTGCCAGAGCTCTACCCAATTTCAGGTGACTTTCATTCAGCAATCAGCAGCCTCGAGCTCATCCCACTTCTTAAAGGGGGTGTCGTTTCAGGCAGCACCTGTTCATCATCATCATTACTGGACTTCACTCAGAGCTGGAAGCAACTTCTGACATGGCTGCTCCAAATCCTGCTACAAGGGCTATTCATTTCAATGAGGTAGCAGTGGACACATTGGTAGGGGCAGTGGAGAAAAGGAGGGATGCACTGTTCCCACCATCTGGGAGAAGGCCATCGCAGGTTTTTAAGGTCATGTGGAGAGAGGTGGCCACGGAGGTGTCAGCCAGCATTGTGGTTGACAGAACCCCAAAACAGTGCCGGAAAAAATGTAACGACTTCGGTCGGATGGTGCAGGTGAGTATGTGTTGCCACAACCCTGACATACCAGCCTCTGAGCCCCTGTCTATGCACTCACCACAAACCATCACTTAACCCAATAGGCAACCATCAAGCATTTGTACCTATTCACAGTCACATCTTCATTTCACACCTTGCCTACGTCACAGCTATTCAACCATGGCAAGCATATCTTCCACATACATAGCTGGACTCTTACCTGTTACACTCATAATAAATGGTTAGACTGAGTACTGTGTGTAATGAGCAAGTGTGACCTTAGCTCCTTTATTACAATTCCAGAGTGCAGGTACCTTGTGGGTGGCCTGCTTATATACTGTGCTCCCAAGGGATGCTGGGATCCCTTGGGACTCCAGCAGGTGGGCCCTCTGGTAGTCAGGTGTGATGCAGGTTACAAAGGGTTAAATACATAACATCACTCCACGATGAAGTCAACAGTGCACTTATTTACAAGGTGAGACGATCTGGGGCTTTGCGCTCCCTTGTCGATCATCTCGGTACAAATGTTGGTGTGGGTGGGTTGGTCAGTTCTTCATTGGGCTGTTGGGCAGCTGGCCTTGCTGGGCTGCTGGGGATGATGAGTTCGGTTTCATGGTCAACTATGATGTCAGTTGCCACTTGTATGTGTGTTGGAAGGTCAAAGTTGGTGGGGTCCTCTTCGAGTTGTTCGTAGCTGTTGGTGAACCGCAATTTGATTTGATCCAAATGTTTTCTGTGCATTTGTCCATTGGTCAGTTTGACCTGAAACACCCTACTCCCCTCTTTGGCTGTGACCATGCCGGCGAGTCATTTGGGACAATGTCCATAACTGAGCACAAACACTGGATCATTGATCTCAATATCGCGTGACAAATTTGCGCGGCCATGGTACACACTTTGTTGATGCCGCTTGCCCTCTACGTGATCACGGAGATCAGGGTGGACAAGAGAGAGCCTTGTTTTAAGCACCCTTTTCATGAGCAGCTCAGCTGGGGGAATCCCGGTGAGTGAGTGGGGTCTGGTGCGGTAGCTGAGCAGTATTCAGGACAATCGTGTCTGCAGGGAGCCTTCCAACACATATTTCAAGCTTTGCTTGATGGTCTAAACTGCCCGTTCTGCCTGGCCATTGGATGCGGGCTTGAACGGGGCAGATGTGACATGTTTGATCCCGTTGCGGGTCATGAATTCCTTGAATTCAGCACTGGTGAAGCACGGCTCATTGTCGCTGACAAGGACATCAGGCAAGCTGTTCATGGCAAACATGACTCGTAGGCTTTCAATGGTGGCCGTGGATGTGCTTACAGACATTATTGCACATTCAATCCATTTTGAGTAAGCGTCCACGGCAACCAAAAACATTTTGCCTAGGAATGGGCCTGCATAGTCTACATGGATCCTCGACCACGGTTTGAATGGCCATGACCACAAACTTAGCGGTGCCTCTCTGGGTGCATTGCTCAGCTGGGAGCAAGTGTTGCACTGGCGCATGCATGACTCTAAATCTGAGTCGATGCTAGGCCACCACATGTGAGATCTGGCTATGGCTTTCATCATTACAATGCCTGGGTGGGTGTTGTGCAGTTCACAAATAGATGTGTCTCTGCCTTTCCTGGGCAAGACCACGCGATTGCCCCACAAAAGACAGTCTGCCTGCAGGGACAACTCGTCTTTGCGCCTGTGGAACGGCTTAATTGCTTCCTGCACCTCCACTGGGACACTGGACCAGCTCCCATGGAGGACACAGTTTTTTTTACCAAGGACAGGAGGATGCTGTGAGGCTGCAGAGCGACTTGGATAGGTTAGGTGAGTGGGCAAATGCATGGCAGATGAAGTATAATGTGGATAAATGTGAGGTTATCCACTTTGGTGGTAAAAACAGAGAGACAGACTATTATCTGAATGGTGACAGATTAGGAAAAGGGGAGGTGCAAAGAGACCTGGGTGTCATGGTACATCAGTCATTGAAGGTTGGCATGCAGGTGCAGCAGGCGGTTAAGAAAGCAAATGGCATGTTGGCCTTCATAGCAAGGGGATTTGAGTACAGGGGCAGGGAGGTGTTGCTACAGTTGTACAGGGCATTGGTGAGGCCACACCTGGAGTATTGTGTACAGTTTTGGTCTCCTAACCTGAGGAAGGACATTCTTGCTATTGAGGGAGTGCAGCGAAGGTTCACCAGACTGATTCCCGGGATGGCGGGACTGACCTATCAAGAAAGACTGGATCAACTGGGCTTGTATTCACTGGAGTTCAGAAGAATGAGAGGGGACCTCATAGAAACATATAAAATTCTGACGGGGTTAGACAGGTTAGATGCAGGAAGAATGTTCCCAATGTTGGGGAAGTCCAGAACCAGGGGTCACAGTCTAAGGATAAGGGGTAAGCCATTTAGGACCGAGATGCGGAGGAACTTCTTCACCCAGAGAGTGGTGAACCTGTGGAATTCTCTACCACAGAAAGTTGTTGAGGCCAATTCACTAAATATATTCAAAAAGGAGTTAGATGAAGTCCTTACTGCTAGGGGGATCAAGGGGTATGGCGAGAAAGCAGGAATGGGGTACTGAAGTTGAATGTTCAGCCATGAACTCATTGAATGGCGGTGCAGGCTAGAAGGGCCGAATGGCCTACTCCTGCACCTATTTTCTATGTTTCTATGTTTCTATGTTTCTATCCTGGTTGGTCCAGGTCCTGATCTGATGGGCAATGATGGGGGACTTCTCGTTCTCAAATGCCTCCATGACCATGAGCAAGTCCGCTGGCTCTGCAATTTCCACCCCAGTGGTGGGCAATTGTAGGCAACTGAGAGCATTTGCGCAGTTCTCTGTGCCCGGTCTGTGGCGGATTACATAGTTCTATGCCGACAGCGTGAGCGCCCATCTTTGGATATGGGCAGAGGCATTGGTATTAATCCCTTTGCTCTCCAAGAATAGCAATATGAGCGGCTTGTGGTCAGTTTCAAGCTCTAACTTGAGGCCAAATAAGTACTGGTGCTTTTTTTTTTAACCCCGTAATCGCACGCCAGAGCCTCTTTTTCAACCATGCTGTAGGCCCTTTTGGCCTTGGACAAACTCTTGAATGCATACGCAACCGGTTGCAAAATCCCCGATTCATTAGCCTGTTGTAACACACACCCGACCCCCATATGACCATGCATTGCAAGCTAACACTAATCGTTTACATGGGTTATACAGGACAAGCAGTTTGTTAGAAGACATTAAGTTTCTGGCTTTCTTAAAGGCAGCCTCTTGTGAATTCTCCCATACCCAGTCGTCTCCCTTGCACAGTAGCGCATGTAGGGGTTCTAGCAGGGTGCTTAATCCAGGTAGGAAATTACCGAAATAGTTAAGGAGTTTCAGGGACAACCGCAGCTCCATCACGTTCTGTGGTCGCGGCGCGTTCTTGATGGCCTCGATCTTGGCGCCGGTGGGTCTGATATATTCACAGAGCACAATCACACACAGCTTCCTAACATGGCAGGCAGCTCTCAGAAGTCTCTGGAACCTTCTGCTTCTGTTTAATTATTAACTCTGTAGTTGCTGTACACCATATGTCCACATCGACAGTGTGGAACTACAAACATTACAAGCTTACAGACATTACACTCCTCTCTCCTTAATGAAGAAGTTATTACAACAACATCATACATAACTTGCATGTTTATACATAACACAGGATATAGACTTATTTTTTCCATATTTACAAATTTAACTTCACCACTTGTTTTCTGTTTCGAAGAGGATACCTTCGCTCTCGAACAGAACCTTCCAAACATGGTGTTGAATCTAAACTCATTCGAGGCTCCTCTTGAGGAACGTTTTCCTCCACGGAATTTCCTTGATTTTCATTTGAACTCAATCTAACTTTAGACTGTTTGTTTTCCTGACTCGGACTCAGACTTACATTCTGATTTTCTCCTGGATTTGTTTCCAGTACACTGGATGTCGGATTTGCTCCTGGTGTATCAAAGCTATCTGATGAGTCAGAAATAATGGAATCATTCCCACCTTCAACTCCTTCCATGTCTGTTGGTAAAATATGATCAATATGAACAAACCTAACCTGTCCATTATCAAAACCCCTTGACCAAATATGTGCGAGGACCACATATCTTCACCATTCTTCCTAGTAACCACTTTAACCATTTATGGTGATGGTTCTTCACTCTCACCTTCTGGTTTAATTTCACACTTCTCTCTTTTACTCTACCTCTATCATAATTCTCTTTCTGTTTTAATTGTATCTCTTCTATGGACTGTGCAAAATTTGGTTTTAACAACGAGAATCTGGTTCATGGCTGTCGTTTGAGAAACAACTCTGCTGGTGTTCTACAATATGTAATCAAAAAATTAGCCAATTTGTGATCCAGTGACAACTGTCGTTTCTTTGGATTTGGATCTAACATTTGTTTTATGAGGGCACGTTTTACAGTATGTGCAGTGCGCTCTGCTGCACCATTCGAAGCAATGTGGTACGGTGAAACCTTGGTATGTTTCACACCATTTTTGCTCGTGAACTGTGCAAATTCTTCGGAATGAAATTGTGGTCCATTATCTGAAACAATTTCTTCTGGGAGGCTAAATGAAGAAAATAAACTTTGCAAAATGTCCAATGTTTTACTTGTTGTTATGTTCGACATTGGAAACACCTCAACCCACTTCGAATGGCTATCAATCAAAATTAATAATTGTTGTCCTTCTAGCTCAGCAAAATCGATATGTTGTCTTTGCCACACCGAGAGGCCATTTCCATGGCTGTAATGGTACTGATGGTTGCTTGCTTATCGATTGACATGTCGTACACTGACTCACGATGTACTCTATATATCTTTGTCAAGACCTGGCCACCATAAGTAACTGCGTGCAAAACTCTTCATCAAGCACATTCCCAGGTGCTGGTCATGGAGGTCTCCTAATAATTTGGACCTGAATTTATAACCACTCTTGCACCCCACATGATACAATCTTTATCGCCTGATAATTCATTCCTATGAACGAAGAATGGATGAATATCTTTGTCTGTTACATGGTTTGTGTAGTATACGAATAAAGAGTCTGACCAGATACTGTGAGCTCAAAGTAAAGTGTGACCTTAGCCTTTTATTGCAAGTCTCCAGAGTGCCTCTCCAGCCTGTGAGGCTTCCTTAAGTACAGGTGCTCCCAAAGGATTGTGAATCATTTGGGACTCCAGGGGATGAGCCCTCTGGTGGTTAAACAAGGTATTACAGGTTTACATATAAAACAACACCCCCTCCAAAGTCAACAGTGTAACTATTTACAAGTTGATCTGGGGCCTTTCTTTCCCTGGTTGATCGTCTCGGTGCAAATGCTGGTTTAGGTGAGTCGTTTGTTGGGCACTCGCTGGGTTGCTGTGCAGCTGGCCTTGCTGGGCTGCCTGGTGTGGTGAGTCCTGCTGGGCTGCTACGAGTGATGGGTTCTGCTTCATGGTCAACCACTGCGTCGGTTGCCACTGATGTGTGAGTTGGGGGGGTCAAAAAAGGTAGGGTCCAATGTGGGTTGCTCTAGCTAGTCCGCGAATCTGAGTTTGGTTTGGTCCAAGTGTTTCCTATAGATGAGTCCATTTGAAAGTATGGCCCGAAACACCCTACTCCCCTCTTTGGCCACGACAGTGCCGGGAAGCCACTTGGGACCTTGTCCATCATTCAACACAAATACAGGATCATTAATCTCAATTTCGTGTGACACATTTGCGCTATTATGATATGTACTTTGTTGAAGCCGCCTACTCTCTACCTATTCATAGAGATCAGGGTGGACTAACTAGAGCCTTGTCTTAAGTGCCCTTTTCATGAGCAGTTCAGCAGGTGGACTCCCAGTGAGCAAGTGGGGTCTCGTGTGGTAACTAAGCAGGACTCGGGATAGGCGATTCTGCAGTGAGCCTTCAGTTACCCTCTTCAAGCTCTGCTAGATTGTTTGCACTGCTCTCTCTGCCTGACCATTGGATGCTGGTTTGAACGGGGCAGATGTGACATGTTTGATTCCATTGTGGGTCATGAACTCTTTGAACTCGGCACTGGTGAAACACGGCCAGATGTCACTCACAAGGACATCAGGCAGGGCGTGCGTGGCAAACATGACCCGCAGGCTTTCAGTGGTGGCAGTGGAGGTGCTTGCTTACATTATCTCACATTCAATCCATTTGGAGTACGCATCTACAACCACAAGAAGCATTTTTCTCAAGAACGGGCCTGCATAGTCAACATGGACCCTAGACCATGGTTTGGAGGGCCAAGACCATAAACTTAGTGGCGCCTCCCTGGGTGCATTGCTTAACTGTGAACATGTGTTACATTTGTGCACGCAGGACTCTCAGTCTGCATCGATACCGGGCCACCGCACATGGGATCTGGCTATCACTTTCATCATTACGATGCCTGGGTGGGTACTAGTCTACCTGTAAAGACATTTCATCTTTGCGCCGCTGGTACGGCTTTATTTCTTACTACATTTCTAATGGGACATTGGACCAGCTCCCGTGAAGCACACAATTTTTTACTAAGGACAGTAAGGGGACCTGGCTCGTCCAGGTTCTAATATGTCGAGTGGTAACAGGTGATTGTTCAATCTCAAATGCTTCCATTACCATGACTAAATCTGCGGGCTGTGCCATTTCCATCCCCATGGTGGGCAATGGCAGCCTACTGAGAGCATCGGCACAGTTTTCTGTGCCTGGCCTGTGGCGGATGGCATAGTTGTATGCGGACAACGTGAGCGCCCATCTCTGGATGCGGGCCGATGCATTCGTATTTATCCCCTTACTTTCCGAAAAGAGGGATATCAGTGGCTTATGGTCAGTTTCCAATTCAAATTTGAGCCCAAACAGATATTGATGCATTTTCTTTACCCCATTAACACACGCTAACGCTTCTTTTTCAATCATGCTGTAGGCTCTCTCAGCCTTAGACAGACTTCTGGATGCATAAGCAACCGGTTGCAATTTCCCAGATTCATTAGCTTGTTGCAATACACACCAGACACCGTATGACAACGCATCACATGCTAGTACCAAACGTTTACCTGGATCATACAACACAAGCAATTTGTTTGAGCATAACAGTTTTCTAGCTGTTACAAAGGCATTTTCTTGGCTTTTAGCCCATACCCATTCGTCTCCTTTACGCAGTAAAGCGTGCAGTGGTTCTAACAGTGTGCCGAGACCAGGTAAGAAGTTACCAAAGTCGTTAAGGAATCCTATAAATGACCGCAGCTCCATCACGTTCTGTGGCCTCGGTGCATTCTCGATTGCCTCCGTCTTCGAATTGGTGGGCCTGATGCCATCCGCCGCGATTCTTTTCCCCAGGAACTACACTTCAGGCGCCAGGAAAACACATTTCGAGCGTTTCAACCTGAGCCCCACGCGATTAAGCCGACTAAGAACCTCCTCCAGGTTCTGCAGATGCTCGACTGTGTCCTGACCTGTGATCAAGATTGATATGTCCTTACTATACAGTATAAATGCACACAAGGCCCAAACTTGAGAGAAGGTCACCCTGTGATCAGTTACCTTTATTACCAAGACCTCAAGTGATGAAGGTGGGTGGAGCTTCCCCTTTTATACCTGAAAGTCCAGGTTAGGAGTGTCTCCCACAAGTTCGCCCCATTGTGGTCAATGTTCTCAAGGTGTACAACTTGGGTCAGCTTATACATGGGTTACAATGATAGTTGAATACATGACATCACCTCCCCCCCCCCCCCTCCAAAAAGTCTTATTGGGATCACAGGTTAAGTCTCTCTGATGGTTTACGCTCCCTTGTAGAGCGCCTGAGTTGGGGCTCTGGTTGTTGGGCGCTGGCCTGACTGTCTGCTGTTTGCGGTGCCTCAGGCCTGTCCGGACTGCCCACAGTGACTGGGCTCTCCTCCACTTGGTTCCGGTGTTCGGTCACCTGTGGTGGAGTAAACTCCACGTTGTGTTCTTCCTCTGCTTCTTCTATGGGGTTGCTGAACCTCCTTTTAGTTTGATCCACATGTTTGCGGCAGATTTGTCCATTGGTAAGTTTAATTACGAAAACTCTATTCCCCTCTTTGGCAATCACAGTGCCTGCAAGCCATTTGGGCCCTGCAGTGTAATTAAGGACAAAAACAGGGTCATTGACATCAATACATCGCGCCCTCGTACTCCTGTCATGGAATTCACATTGTGACTGACGCCTGCTCTCAACAATTTCTTTCATAGTCGAGTGTATAAGGGATAACCTGGTTTTGAGCGTCCTTTTAATTAGCAGCTCTGCGGGTGGAACCCCTGTGAGCGAGTGTGGTCGGGATCTATTGACCAACAGGAAGCGTGATGAACGGCTTTGTAGGGAACCCCCTTGGATTCTGAGCATCCCCTGCGTGATATATTCACAGAGCACAGCACACACAGCTTCCCAATGTGGCAGGCAGCTCTCTCGGAAGTTTCCGGAAATCTGCCTAGTTCTGTTTATTATTAACCCTGAACTTGCAGTACACAATACGTCCATATCCATCGTGTGGAGCTACAAACATTACAAGCTTACAGACATTACACTTGTCCTTCCTTAATGAAGAAGCCATCATAACAAACATCATACATAACTTTCATGTTTATACATAACACAGGATATAAACTTATTTTTTTCCATATTTACAAATTTTACTTTACCACTTGTTTTCTGTTTCAAAGGGAATACCTTTGCTCTCGAACAGAACCTTCCAAACATGGTGTCGATTTCACACAGATTCGAGGCTCATCCTGAGGAACGTTTTCCTCCACGGAATTTTCTTGATTTTCATTTGAACTCACTCTAACTTCAGGCTCTTTGTTTTCCTGAGTCAGACTCAGACTTTCATTCTGATTCTCCACTGGATTGGTTTCCAGTACATTGGATTTAGGATTTGCTACTGGTGTATCAAAACTATCTGATGAGTCAGAAATAATTGAATCATTCCCACCTTCAACTCCTTCCATGTCTGTCGGTAAAATATGATCAATATGAACAAACCTAACCTGTCCATTATCAAACATCTTTACCAAATATGTGCGAGGACCACATATCTTCACCATTCTTCCTGGTAACCACTTTATCCATTTATGGTGATGGTTTTTCACTCCCACCTTCTGGTTTAATTTCACACTTCTCTCTTTTACTCTACCTCTATCATGATTCTCTTTCTGTCTTAATTGTGTCTCTTCTACGGACTGTGCCAAATTTGGCTTTACCAACGAGAATCGAGGCTGTCGTTTGAGAAACAACTCTGCTGATGTTCTACCAGTAGTTGTATGAGGAGTATTGCGATGTATAATCAAAAAATTAGCCAATTTGTGATCCAATGACAACTGTCGTTTCCTTGGATTTGGATCTAACATTTGTTTTGAGGGCACGTTTTACAATTTGTGCAGTGCGCTCTGCTGCACCATTCGAAGCAGGATGGTATGGTGGAACCTTGGTATGTTTCACACCATTTTTGCTCGTGAATTGTGCAAATTCTTCTGAACGAAATTGTGGTCCATTGTCCATAACAATTTCTTCAGGGAGGCCAAATGAAGAAAATAATTTCCCTAAAATGTCCAATGTTTTACTTGTTGTTATTTTCCACATTGGAAACACCTCAACCCACTTCGAATGGCTATCAATCACAATGAACAATTGTTGTCCTTCTAACTCAGCAAAATCAATATGTAACCTTTGCCACAACCTGGGAGGCCATTTCCATGGCTGTAATGGTACTGGTGGTGGTTGCTTGCTTACCGCTTGACATGTCGTACACTGACTCACGATGTACTCTATATCTTTATGAAGACCTGGCCACCATAAATAACTGCGTGCAAAACTCTTGGTCAAGCACATTCCCAGGTGCTTGCCATGGAGGTCTCCTAATAATTTGGACCTGCATTTATTTGGTATAACCACTCTTGCACCCCACATGATACAATCTTTATCGACTAATAATTCATTCCTACGAATGAAGAATGGATGTGTATCTTTGTCTGTTATCTGGTTTGGCCAGCCATTTGCAATATGCTCATACGCCATTGACATCACTGGGTCACATTTGGTTGCTATACTATTCTCTTCAGCTATGACTGGCAGTTCAAATGAAAAATAAAACACTTCTTCCCTATCGGGTGTAACTTGTGATGGGGAAGGCAATCTAGACATTGCATTAGCATTGCTGTGATCAGCTGATCGTCTGTATTCAATATCATATGTATATGCTGACAAAATCAAAGCCCATCTCTGCATTTGGGCTGCAGCTAATGTTGGAACTGGGAACTTTGGATGGAGGATTGCTGTTAGGGGCTTATGGTCCGTAACGATGGTAAACTTACGAACATGCAAGTATTTGTGAAACTTCTTGACCCCAAAAATTAATGCCAAAGCTTCCCTTTCAATTTGCGCATAATTACTCTCACTGGCACTGAGTGCGTGAAGCAAAAGCAATTGGTCTCTCCTCCCCACTACTTAATACATGAGAGATTACTGCCCCAACTCCATATGGAGAGGCATCACATGCTAGCTTAATCTCCTTTATATGTCATAGTGAACTAACATGGTGCTCTCTACCAATTTGCTTTTACACTCCATGAATGCTGTATCGCATTCTTTTGACCAATTCCAATGGACCTGTTTTTTCAATAGTTCATTCAGTGGATGTAATACTGCAGCCAAATTTGGTAGGAACTTCCCACAATAGTTTAAAAGACCCAAGAATAAACGAAGTTCAGTGACATTCCTGGGAGTGGGTGCATTTCTAATTGCATACAATTTTTCCATGGTTGGATGTAAACCATCTTTGTCTACTCTGTACCCTAAGTACTCCACTGAGTTTTTAAATAACCCACACTTACGAGCAGACACTCGTAATCTGTGCTTCTCTAGCCGTTTGAGGACTTCATTCAATATGTTATTTGGTGCTGAAATTAGTATGTCATCCAAATAACATACTACCCCTTCAATACCTTCAAAATCTGGTTCATCACCCCTTGGACTATGGCCGGGGCGGAAGACACTCCAAACGGTAGCCTATTAATATTGATATAGGCCTAGATGAGTATTTATAGTCAAACATGACTTGGATTCCTCATCTAGTTCAAACTGTAAGTAGGCATTCGTAAGATCCAGTTTTGAGAAGATCTGACCACCTGTCAGTGTTGTGAACAAATCTTCTACATTCGGCAATGTTTTGGGGACATTACCCTCTTGAACCTGATTTACAGTTACATAGAAGCATAGAAACATCGAAAAATGTGCAGGAGTAGGCCATTCGGTCTTTCGAGCCTGCACCACCATTCAATAAGATCATGGCAGATCATTCACCTCAGTACCCCTTTCCTGCTTTCTCTCCATACCCCTTGATCCCTTTAGCCATAAGGGCCACATCTAACTCCCTCTTGAATATATCCAATGAACTGGCATCAGCAACTCTCTGCCGTAGGGAATTCCACAGGTTAACAACTCTGAGTGAAGAAGTTTCTCCTCATCTCAGTCCTAAATGGCTTACCCCTTATTCTTAGACTGTGACCCTTGGTTCTGGACTCCCCCAACATCGGGAACATTCTTCCTGTATCTAACCTGTAAAGTCCCATCAGAATTTTATATGTTTCTATGAGATCCCCTCATTCTTCTAAACTCCAGTGAATACAGGCCCAGTCGACCCAGTCTTTTCTCATATGTCAGTCCTGCCATCCCGGGAATCAGTCTGGTGAACTTTCGCTGCACTCCCTCAATAGCAAGAACGTCCTTCCTCAGACTAGGCAACCAAAACTGAACACAATATTCCAGGTGAGGCCTCACCAAGGCCCTGTACAGCTGCAGCAAGAACTCGCTGCTCCTATATTCAAATCCGCTAGCTATGAAGGCCAACATGCCATTTGCCTTCTTCACCGCCTGCTGTACCTGCATGCTAACCTTCAATGACTGATGTACCATGACGCCCAGGTCTCGTTGCACCTCCCCTTTTCCTAATCTGCCGCCATTCAGATAATATTCTGCCTTCATGTTTTTGCCACCAAAGTGGATAACCTCACATTTATCCACATTATACTGCATCTGCCATGCATTTGCCCACTCACCTAACCTGTCCAAGTCACCCTGCAGCCTCTTAGCATCCACCTCACAGCTCACACCACCACCCAGCTTAGTGTCATCTGCAAACTTGGAGTTATTGCACTCAATTCCTTCATCTAAATCATCGATGTATATTGTAAATAGCTGGGGTCCTTGCACTGAGCCCTGTGGCACCCCACTAGTCACTGCCTGCTATTCTGAAAAGGACCCGTTTATCCTGACTCTCTGCTTCCTATCTGTCAACCAGTTCTCTATCTACGTCAATACATTACCCCCAATATCATGTGCTTTAATTTTGCACACCAATCTCTTGTATGGCACCTTGGCAAAAGCCTTTTTGAAAGTCCAAATACACCACATCCTCTGGTTCTCAGTTGTCTACTCTACTAGTTACATCATCAAAAAATTCTAGCAGATTTGTCAAGCATGATTTCCCTTCATAAATCCATGTTGACTTGGACTGATCCTGTCACTGCTTTCTAAATTTGCTGCTATTTCATCTTTAATAATTGATTCCAAAATTTTCTCCACTATTGATGTCAGGCTAACCGGTCTATAATTCCGTGTTTTCTCTCTCCCTCCTTTTTTAAAAAGTGGGGTTACATTAGCTACCCTCCAGTCCATAGGAACTGATCCAGAGTCGATAGACTGTTGGAAAATGATCACCAATGCATCCACTATTACTAGGGCCACTTCCTTAAGTACTCTGGGATGCAGACTATCAGGCCCCGGGGATTTATCGGCCTTCAATCCATCAATTTCCCTAACACAATTTGCTGACTAATAAGGATTTTCTTGAGTTCCTCCTTCTCACTAGACCCTCGGTCCCATAGTATTTCCGGAATGTTATTTGTGTCTTCCTTCGTGAAGACAGAACCAAAGCATTTGTTCAATTGGTTTGTCATTTCTTTATTCACCATTATAAATTCACCTGATTCTGACTGCAAGGGACCTACGTTTATTTTCACTAATCTTTTTCTCTTCACATATTTATAGAAGCTTTTGCAGTCAGTTTTTATGTTCCCAGCAAGCTTCCTCTCATACTCTATTTTCCCCCTTCTAATTAAACCCTTTGTCCTCCTCTGCTGAATTTTAAATTTCTCCCAGTCCTCAGGTTTGCTACTTTTTCTACCCAATTTATATGCCTCTTCCTTGGATTTAACACTATCCCGAATTTCCCTTGTTAGTCACAGTTGAGCCACCTTCCCCGTTTTATTTTTACTGCAGACAGTGATGTATAATTGTTGAAGTTTATCCACGTGATTTTTAAATGTTTGCCATTGCCTATTCACCATCAACCCTTTAAGTATCATTCGCCAGTCTATTTTAGCCAATTCATGTCTCATACCATCGAAGTGACCTTTCCTTAAGTTCAGGACCCTAGTCTCTGAATTAACTGTGTCATTCTCCATTTTAATTAAGAATTCTACCATATTATGGTCACTCTTCCCCAAGGGGCCTCGCACAACAAGATTGCTAATTAGTCCTTTCTCATTTCATATCACCCATTCTAGGATGGCCAGCTCTTTCATTGATTCCTCGACATATTGATCGAGAAAACCATCGCTAATACACGCCAGGAAATCTTCCTCCACCGTACTGCTACCAGTTTGGTTCGCCCAATTTATATGTAGATTAAAGTCGCCCATGATATCTGTTGTACCTTTATTGCACGCATCCCTAATTTCTTGTTTGATGCTGTCCCCAATCTCACTACTACTGTTTGGTGGTCTGTACACAACTCCCACTAGCGTTTTCTGCCCTTTGGTGTTCCGCAGCTCTACCCATACAGATTCCACATCATCCAATCTAATGTCCTTCCTTATTATTGCATTAATTTCCTCTTTAACCAGTAACGCTACCCCACCTCCTTTTCCTTTCTGTCTATCCTTCCTGAATGTTGAATACCCCTGGATGTTGAGTTCTCAGCCTTGGTCACCCTGGAGCCATGTCTCCGTAATCCCAATTATATCATATTCGTTAATAACTGCCTGCGCAGTTAATTCATCCACCTTATTACGAATACTCCTCGTATTGAGGCACAGAGCCTTCAGGCTTGTCTTTTTAACACACTTTGTCCCTTTAGACTTTTGCTGTAATGTGACCCTTTTTGATTTTTGCCTTGGGTTTCTCTGCCCTCCACTTTTACTTTTCTTCTTTCTATCTTTTGCTTCTGACCCCATTTTACTTCCCTCTGTCTCCCTGCATAGGTTCCCATCCCCATGCCATATTAGTTTAACCCCTCCCCAACAGCACTAGCAAACTCTCTCCCGAGGACATTGATTCTGGTCCTGCCCAGGTGCAGACCGTCCGGTTTGTACTGGTCCCACCTCCCCCAGAACAGTTCCAATGTCCCAGGAAATTGAATCCCTCCCTCCTGCACCACTCCTCAAGCCATGTATTTATCTTAGCTATCCTGCAATTCCTACTCTGACTAGCACGTGGCACTGGTAGCAATCCTGAGATTACTACCTTTGAGATCCTGCTTTTTAATTTAACTCCTACCTGCCTCAATTCAGCTTGTAGGACCTCATCCCATTTTTTACCTATATCGTCAGTACCTATATGCACCATGACAACTGGCTGTTCACCCTCCCCCTCCAAAATATCCTGCAGCCGCTCTGAGACTTCCTTGACCCTTGTACCAGGGAGGCAACATTCCATCCTGCAGTCTCGATTGCGGCCGCAGAAACACCTAACTATTCCCCTTACAATAGAATCCCCTACCACTATCGCTCTCCCACTCTTTTTCCTGCTCTCCGATGCAGCAGAGCCATCCATGGTACCATGAACTTGGCTGCTGCTGCCCTCCCCTGATGAGTTATCCCCCCCAACAGCACCCAATGCAGTGTATCTGTTTTGGAGGAGGATGACCGCAGGGGACCCCTGCACTACCTTCCTTCCACTGCTCTGCCTGATGGTCACCCATTCCCTATCTGCCTGTGTAACCTTTACCTGCGGTGCGACCAACTCACTAAACATGCTATTCATGGCAACCTCAGCATCGCAGATGCTCCAGAGTGAATCCATGCACAGCTCCAGTGCCGCAATGCGATCTGTCAGGTGCTGCAGCAGGATACACTTTCTGCACATGTAGTCATCAGGGACACTGGAAGTGTCCCTGACTTCCCACATAGCACAGGAGGAGCATGACATACGTCTGGGCTCTCCTGCCATGACTTAACCCTTAAATTAACTTAATTTGGCAATTTTATAATCACTACACAATCTTACCTTACCATCGGACTTAGGTACAACAACAATGGGTGTAGCCCAATTACATCGATCTATCTTAGCAATAATGTTCTCAGTCTCTAGTCTTGCTCAACTTTCTCCTTGAGTGCATATGGTATGGAATGTGGCTTGTAGTAAACCGATCTAGCATCCTTCTGTACCCTGACACTTGCCTTGAAGCGTTGGATCGGACTGCCTGTTTCGCAGAACACGTTCGGATACTTCTTGATGACATCATCCGTTGATGCAAATCTCGCTTCCACACACAAAATCTAATTCCAATCCAGCTTCAGTGATCTCAACCTATTTCTTCCTAGTAAGGCAGGCTTGTCTCTTTTCACTTCTATTAGAGGCAAGTTCTGAAATTGATCCTTGTATTTCACCGGTACGGTGATACGACCTACCATAGGAATGTTCTCTCCCGAGTAGCCTCACAGCTTTATCTTGGCTTTCTCCAATGGGAAATCAAGCAATTTGTGAAGGTATAGCAACTCCGGTACTACACTCACGGGTACACCCGTGTCGATTTCCATTGGTATCTTGAATCCCGCAACATCTATGTGGATTTTGATACTTTTCGAATTGCTGTCCGTTAACCTCGTGCTCCCGATGTGTAACTCTAACATCTCCATGTCCTGTTGTTGTTCTTCCATACTATGTCGTCTCTGGGGATTTCTACTCATAACTTTGAATGCTGGACTCACAGCTTTGAAAGCTGATTTACCCTTCAGTCGGCATGCCTTCGCAAGATGCCCAGTTTTTCTGCAGAAGAAACACGCTGCCTTCACATATGGGCAACTTTGAGCAATGTGTTGTCCCAGGAACCTATAGCATGACTTCGACGCTCTGTTAGAATTTTCAGTTTCTGAGACTTTGGGCCCCCACTGTCTTTTACTTTGACCCTGCAGGCGATTCACCTCGGTTGACTGATGACCATAATTATTATGAAATTCTCGGGAATATTGATCAGCCATGCCCATCGACCTCGCTGTCTGACAAGCAAGCTCAAAAGCCAAGTCTTCCGTCGTCAATAACTTTCTTCTGATCGCATCATTTTCCATTCCGATAACAAAACGGTCCCGCAATGCTCGGTTTTGAAAGTTTCTGAAATTACATTGAATAGATAGCTTTTTTAATGCTACAATGTAATCACTGATACTTTCATTGGTCTTTTGATTTCGTATACCGAAATGATAGCTTTCAGCAATTTCTAACGGGTTGTAGTGCTGCTCCACTTCGTTATAATCTCTTTAAGCGTTGTGTCCTTTGGTTTATCAGGCACAAGCAGATTTATCAGCATTTCCTACAATTCAGGTCCAGCTGCAGGTAAGAAGATAGCTCACTTCTGTTCTAACACAGCCCAGTTCTGATCTGCATTCTCTGGAATTTCGATTGTTATTTGCAGTGAAATACATTTTTAGCCCGGTCCACAAACGCCTTAAACCTTTCCTGGTCGTGTTTATATTCACCTAAGTGTCCCATTACTGCTATGGGTGCTGCCATTTTAAACTCTCCAGTATCTAGTGTGCTCGTTTTTTACCTTGGATTTTGTAGCTTTTTCCAAAGGCAGAGAAGCTTCCAAAGTGTCTGTCGGCTAGCTGAATCCTTTCGCAACAAAATTTCAGCTTTAAATCATCCGAAAAATCTCATCCCTTTGCCAAATGTGATACATTCACAGAGCACAAGCACACACAGCTTTCTAACATGGCAGGCAGCTGTCGGAAGTCTCCGGAATCTTCTGCTTCTATTTAATTATTAACTCTGTACTTGCAGTACACCATACGTCTACATCCACAGAGTGGAGCTACAAACGTTACAAGCTTAAAGACATAACAGTGGGTCTGATGCCATCTGCTGTGATTCTCCTTCCTAAGAATTCGACGTCCTGTGCCAAGAAATTCACTTTGAATGTTTCAATCTGAGCCCCACACGATCCAACCGACTAAGATCCTCCTCAAGATTCTTCAAGTGCTCCATGGTGTCCCGACCTGTAACCAATATGGCGACCTAGAAGACCACTGTGCGAGAAACCGACTTTAACAGGCTCTCCATGTTCTGCTGGAAGATTGCTGCGGCCGACCGAGTCCTGAACGGGCAACGGTTGTAGATAAACATATCTTTCTGCGTGTTGATGCAGGTGAGGCCTTTCGAAGACTCCTCCTGCTCCTGCGTCATGTAGGCCGAGGTCAGGTTCAGCTTGGTGAACGTCTTCCCTCCAGCCAGGGTAGCAAACAGGTCGTCTGTCTTGGGTTTTTCACGCATCATGTACAGTACCGCCCGAGCCTTGTGGTGGATGGGTCGCATACCAGGAACCAAATGGATCTGCACTTTTGCCCCCGAGAAGTTTCCAATGCCTGGCTCGAATAACGACGGGAACTTGCTTAGAACCTGGGTGCATGAGGCATTGTCAACAGACGAAAGTGCTCGGATGTCATCCCAGTTCCAGCGAATTTTCCCCAGCCAGCTTCTGCCAAACAACGTGGGGCCATCCCCTGGCACAATCCATAGTGGGAGTTCATGTACTGTTCCATTATAGGAGACTTTGACTTCAGCACTGCCAATTACAGGGATAAGTTCCTGATGTAAGTCCTTAGTTTAGTGTGAATGGGGCTGAGCTTGGGCCTGTGTGCCTTCTTTCCCCACAGCCTGTCAAAGGCCTTTTTACCTATTATGAACTGACTTGCTCCCGTATCCAGCTACATAGATACTGGAATGCAGTTCAGTTCAACTTCCAACATAATAGTTGGGCAATTCATCGTGAACTTGTGTACCCCATACACTTCTGCCTCCTTAGTATGAGTTTCCAATTCCGTCTGATCCACTGTGGATCGATCTTCCTCTGCAACAGGGTTTGCAGGGTTGGCAGCTCGCCTGCACATTCGTTGGAGGTGTCCCATTGTTCAGCAACCATTGCACGCATAGTGTTTAAAGCGGCATTGATGGGGCTGATGATCACCTCCGCAGCGCCAACAGGGTATTAACTGCCTCGCATTAACAGATGATGGCAGACTCTGGGTCAATTGAGGTTGGGCCACAGCAGCCGGCGTGTACATTCTGCCATGTACATTTCTGCTCAAAACTGATAATTTATGCACAGTACTGGTCGAAACTTCTTTGTTCTGCAAAATCTACTTAGTGTTGTCGCTGGTGAGGGACATAAATGCCTGGGCTATCGTTATGGCTTTACTCAGATTCAGAGTTTCTACAGTCAACAGTTTGCGTAGGATCGTCTCATGTCCGATGCCCAGTAGAAAAAGTCTCTGAGCATTTGTTCGAGGAATCCCTCAAACTCACAATGTTCTGCGAGGTGCCTTAGTTCGGCGACATAGCTCGCCACTTCCTGGCCCTCCGATCGTTGACACATGTAGAACCGATATCTCCCATCAAAACGCTTTCCTTAGGATTTAGATGCTCCCGGACCAGCGTACACAATTCTTCGTAGGATCTCTCTGTTGGTTTTGCCGGTGCCAGGAGATTCTTCATGAGGCCATAGGTTGTTGCCACACAGACAGTTAGGAGGATCGCCCTTCGTTTGCTGGCATTCTCGGCCCCTTCCAGCTCGTTGGCCACAAAGTATTGGTCGAGTCTCTCCACGAAGGCCTCCCAGTCGTCCCCTTCTGAGAACTTCACCAGGATGCCGACTGTTCTTTGCATTTTCACGCGGTTGTTCGTTACCTCGTCGCCAATTGTTACACTCATAATAAATGTTTAGACTGAGTACTGTGTGTAATAAGTAAGTGTGACCTTAGCTCCTTTATTACAATTCCAGAGTGCAAGTACCTCGTGGGAGGCCTGCTTATATACTCTGCTCCCAAGGGATGCCGGGATCTCTTGGGATTCCAACAGTTGGGCCCTCTGGTCGTCAGGTATGATGCAGGTTAATACATAACATTACCCACAAAAGTTCCTTTCTTTTGCAACCAAGGTGGCACATAACAGAAGGGAGCAGGGAGCAACAACAGGATGATCAGGGCTGGGAACTCAACATCCAGGGGTATTCAACATTCAGGAAGGATAGAATAAAAGGAAAAGGAGGTGGGGTAGCATTGCTGGTTAAAGAGGAGATTAATGCAATAGTTAGGAAAGACATTAGCTTGGATGATGTGGAATCTATATGGGTAGAGCTGCAGAACACCAAAGGGCAAAAAACGTTAGTAGGAGTTGTGTACAGACCTCCAAACAGTAGTAGGGATGTTGGGGAGGGCATCAAACAGGAAATTAGGGGTGCATGCAATAAAGGTGTAGCAGTTATAATGGGTGACTTTAATATGCACATAGATTGGGCTAGCCAAACTGGAAGCAATACGGTGGAGGATTTCCTGGAGTGCATAAGGGATGGTTTTCTAGACCAATATGTCGAGGAACCAACTAGTGGGGAGGCCATCTTAGACTGGGTGTTGTGTAATGAGAGAGGATTAATTAGCAATCTCATTGTGCGAGGCCCCTTGGGGAAGAGTGATCATAATATGGTGGAATTCTGCATTAGGATGGAGAATGAAACAGTTAATTCAGAGACCATGGTCCAGAACTTAAAGAAGGGTAACTTTGAAGGTATGAGGCGTGAATTGGCTAGGATAGATTGGCGAATGATACTCAGGGGGTTGACTGTGGATGGGCAATGGCAGACATTTAGAGTCCGCATGGATGAATTACAACAATTGTACATTCCTGTCTGGCGTAAAAATAAAAAAGGGAAGGTGGCTCAACCGTGGCTATCAAGGGAAATCAGGGATAGTATTAAAGCCAAGGAAGTGGCATACAAATTGGCCAGAAATAGCAGCGAACCCGGGGACTGGGATAAATTTAGAACTCAGCAGAGGAGGACAAAGGGTTTGATTAGGGCAGGGAAAATGGAGTACGAGAAGAAGCTTGCAGGGAACATTAAGGTGGATTGCAAAAATTTCTATAGGTATGTAAAGAGAAAAAGGTTAGTAAAGACAAATGTAGGTCCCCTGCAGTCAGAATCAGGGGAAGTCATAACGGGGAACAAAGAAATGGCAGACCAATTGAATAAGTACTTTGGTTCGGTATTCAAGAAGGAGGACACAAACAACCTTCCGGATATAAAAGGGGTCAAAGGGTCTAGTAAGGAGGGGGAACTGAGGGAAATCTTTATTAGTCGGGAAATTGTGTTGGGGAAATTGATGGGATTGAAGGCCGATAAATCCCCAGGGCCTGATGGACTGCATCCCAGAGTACTTAAGGAGGTGGCCTTGGAAATAGCGGATGCATTGACAGTCATTTTCCAACATTCCATTGACTCTGGATCAGTTCCTATGGAGTGGAGGGTAGCCAATGTAACCCCACTTTTTAAAAAAGGAGGGAGAGAGAAAACAGGGAATTATAGACCGGTCAGCCTGACATCGTTAGTGGGTAAAATGATGGAATCAATTATTAAGGATGTCATAACAGCGCATTTGGAAAATGGTGACGTGATAGGTCCAAGTCAGCATGGATTTGTGAAAGGGAAATCATGCTTGACAAATCTTCTGGAATTTTTTGAGGATGTTTCCAGTAAAGTGGACAAAGGAGAACCAGTTGATGTGGTATATTTGGACTTTCAGAAGGCTTTCGACAAGGTCCCACACAAGAGATTAATGTGCAAAGTTAAAGCACATGGGATTGGGGGTAGTGTGCTGACGTGGATTGAGAACTGGTTGTCAGACAGTCAGACAAGGAGTAAACGGGTACTTTTCAGAATGGTAGGCAGTGACTAGTGGGGTGCCGCAAGGTTCTGTGCTGGGGCCCCAGCTGTTTACATTGTACATTAATGATTTAGACGAGGGGATTAAATGCAGTATCTCCAAATTTGCGGATGACACTAAGTTGGGTGGCAGTGTGAGCTGCGAGGAGGATGCTATGAGGCTGCAGAGTGACTTGGATAGGTTAGGTGAGTGGGCAAATGCATGGCAGATGAAGTATAATGTGGATAAATGTGAGGTTATCCACTTTGGTGGTAAAAACAGAGAGACAGACTATTATCTGAATGGTGACAGATTAGGAAAAGGGAAGGTGCAACGAGACCTGGGTGTCATGGTACATCAGTCATTGAAGGTTGGCATGCAGGTACAGCAGGCGGTTAAGAAAGCAAATGGCATGTTGGCCTTCATAGCGAGGGGATTTGAGTACAGGGGCAGGGAGGTGTTGCTACAGTTGTACAGGGCCTTGGTGAGGCCACACCTGGAGTATTGTGTACAGTTTTGGTCTCCTAACTTGAGGAAGGACATTGCTATTGAGGGAGTGCAGCGAAGATTCACCAGACTGATTCCCGGGATGGTGGGACTGACCTATCAAGAAAGACTGGATCAACTGGGCTTGTATTCACTGGAGTTCAGAAGAATGAGAGGGGACCTGATGGAAACGTTTAAAATTCTGACGGGTTTAGACAGGTTAGATGCAGGAAGAATGTTCCCAATGTTGGGGAAGTCCAGAACCAGGGGTCACAGTCTGAGGATAAGGGGTAAGCCATTTCGGACCGAGATGAGGAGAAACTTCTTCACCCAGAGAGTGGTGAACCTGTGGAATTCTCTACCACAGAAAGTAGTTGAGGCCAATTCACTAAATATATTCAAAAGGGAGTTAGATGAAGTCCTTACTACTCGGGGGATCAAGGGTTATGGCGAGAAAGCAGGAAGGAGGTACTGAAGTTTCATGTTCAGCCATGAACTCATTGAATGGCGGTGCAGGCTAGAAGGGCTGAATGGCCTGCTCCTGCACCTATTTTCTATGTTTCTATGTTTCTATGTATCTTTATCCCCTCTTCTCATTCCACTTCCCTGTTAAACCAGAAGGCTTTATCACTTTCTACTTCACATACTGTCTGCCTTCCTTGCTCCATTCATTCCTGCTCCCCCTGTCCTCACCTTAATGTAATTTTTGCTTTCAAATAATCGGCAAGCAGATGACGAGCCTGTTGCGGGGGTGGCTCAGAGTCACAAGGGAGAAGAGGGGGACCTAAAGAACAGGTGGTGGATGGAGAAAGCGCAGGAGATACAGCAGCTGGCTGACAGCCATGATATGCGAGGATTCTTCATCGCAGTCAAGGCCACCTACGGGCCAAACATCCAATGGCCCACCCCACTGCTGGCTAAGAATCGGGAAACACTCATCAAGGACACCAAGGCTGTCAGGACACGCTGGAAGGAGCATTCGAAGATGTCCTCAATCGAGATTCTGCCTTTGACTCAAGTGTGCTTGACTCGATCCCGCAGCATGCTACCTGCCACCACCTCAGTAAAACCCCAGCACTGCATGAGGTCGAAAAAGCCATAAGACAGCTTAAGAACAATAAGGCTACGGGAGCAGATGGAATCCCCGCTGAGGCACTGAAGTATGGCAAGGAGGCACTGTTGGCACGAATACGTGACCTCATCTCTCTCATCTGGAGAGAGGAAAGCATGCCGGGAAATCTCAGAGATGCAGTGATCGTGATTATCTTTAAAAAAGGGGACAAGTCCGACTGCAGCAACTACAGAGGAATCTCCCTGTTATTAGCCACTGGGAAAGTCGTCGCTAGAGTCCTCCTCAACCGTCTTATCCCTTGTGGCCAAGGAGCTCCTCCCGGAGTCACAGTGCGGATTTCGTCCCCTACGGGGCACAACGGACATGATTTTAACAGCGTGACAGCTACAGGAAAAATGCAGGGAGCAGCGCCAGCCCTTATACATGGTCTTCTTCGACCTTACAAAGGCCTTTGACACTGTCAACCACGAGGGTCTATAGAGCGTCTTCTGTTTCAGATGCCCCAAAAGTTCGTCACCATCCTCTGCCTACTCCACGACGACATGCAGGCCATGATCCTTAACAACAGATCCATCACAGACCTAATCCACGTACGGACCGGGGTCAAACAGGGCTGCATCATCGTCCCAATCCTCTTCTCAATCTTCCTTGCAGCCATGCTCCACCTCACAGTCAACAAGCTTGCCGCTGGTGTGGAACTAAACTACAGAACCAGTGGGAAACTGTTCAACCTTCATCGTCTCCAGGCCAGATCCAAGACTACCCCAACCTCTGTCGTCAAGCTACAGTACGCGGACGACACCTGCATCTGCACACATACAGAGGCTGAACTCCAAGTCATATTCAACGTATTTACTGAGGCGTCCAAAAGCATAGGCCTTACGCTAAACATCTGTGAGACAAAAGTCTTCCACCAACCTGTCCTCGCTGCACAGTGCTGCCCCCCAGTCATCAAGATCCACAGTGCAGCCTTGGACAACGTGGACCATTTCCCATACCACAGGAGCCTCTTATCAACAAGAGCAGACATTGACGATGAGATTCAACACCGCCTCCACCCTTGATCAGCTCCACTTGGCAGGCCACATTGTTCACATGCCAGACACGAGACTCCCAAAGCAAGCGCTCTACTCAGAACTCCTTCACAGCAAACGAGCCAAAGGTGGGCAAAGGAAACGTTAGAAGAACACCCTCAAAGCCTCCCTGTTAAAGTGCGACATCCCCACTGACACCTGGGGGTCCCTGGCCAAAGACTGCCGTAAGAGGAGGAAGTGCATCTGGGAGGGCGCTAAGCAAGCGCCCTCCCAGAAATCAAGCGCAGGCAGCGGAAAGAACTTGTAGCAAACCAGTCCCACCAATCCTTTCCCTCAACGACTATCTGTTCCACCTGTGACAGGGACTGTGGTTCTCGTATTGGACTGTTCAGCCACATAAGGACTCATTTCCGAGGGATTGTCTATGATGATGATGGTTCAGAGTCACAAGGTGGAAGAGGGGGACGAGGAGGAGGAGCCAAGCAATGCGTCTGTGCTTCTCTCATCCACAGGCACCAGCCCAGATACTGGCACTAAGCGCTCTTTAGAGGTTACGTTAGAAGAGGGGCATGCACTGAGTGATCTATTGGCCAACAGGAGGCATGATAAGCAGCTTTGTCGGGAACCCCCTTGGATTCTGAGCATCCCCTGTTTGATTATCTGTACTGCTCTTAAAGCTTGGCTGTTTGAGGCCGGCTTGAATGGTGCCAGTCTGACATGGTTGATTCCATTGCCTGCCATGAAGTCCTAGAATTCAGTGCTTGATAGAGAATTCAAGCAGGCTGCAAAGTTGAGAAAATACAGACCCCTGCCTACGTGAGAGCGAGCACATTGCATTAAGACATCAATCAACTTGACATTTCAGGACTTTTGGCAGCGAGCCAATTATGGGCTAACAACATATCAATTGAGCCAATAAGGTCAAAGGGGGCGAGGTCACGATTGTAAATTGATCCAGGATAAGTACAGCAATTTTTTGCCATGTGTTTCAGAAGGATAAAGTACCTGGCATAAAGCCAGCAGTTCGTTGCAGCTGCCAGAATAAAGTTATGTTAAACTATCACCGGAGTTCGCAACTCATTGAAAATTAAGAGATCTAACAATTTTGGCATCACGAACAGGATCGCTGAGGGAAGAAACTGAATTTTGAACATCGGACCTACATACTGAGGTCAGGACTCCTCTTTATAAAAGTCCTCGGTCAATTGTCTAAATTTACCTCCCCTTCTACGCGATTTCGAAAGCCTCCGGTTTGCTAACCCTTTGGTTGGTAATCGGCTCGAGGTCCCATAGATGTCTAAACTTCGGCGGTGTGTTAGTTAATTCATCACCGACCCACTGATCGGCTAGAAAGCCTACGACTCGAGACCCCAGTAAAGAAATTAATATTATGGCAGCAGAAGATAAGAGCAAAGAATTGCCTACAACTGATAAAGGCGGGCGGGCCTCACCTGAGGTTTCAATAGATGAAATCCTCGAACAGTTGAAAGAATGCATAGAGCAACAATTCGACTTATCTAAAACTTGTATTAAGATCGAACGAAAATATGGTACCTCCAAAGGACAATGGTCCTTGGATGAGATCAAAAGGGTCTGGGGAAAAGTGACCCGCATGAAAAATAAAGAGCGAACCAGATGGTCCTTAGCTGTTATGGGACAGATCCGACAGCAGAATGAAATTTATAACGCGTTCCCAACATGATGGGGACCTGACCAGTACAAAGCACCAATTGCAAGTGGTTTGTGAACAAATGAGACAGAAAAAGCTCGAACTTGAAAAGTTGGAAGCGGAAGTTAAAGATCTTAAAGGTGAACTTAAAGAAGGAAAAAATCATTAGGTCAAGCGACAGTAATAGGAAAAGGAAAATGTATCGGTCAATTCCCAGGGTACCCATGTTTGGATAAATTAAAAGTGCAAACCCAAAGACACGACCAAGGAATAGATACGGATTCTGAGTCCTCCGACGATACAGGGTCGGAGGATGAAGAATTAGGGGTGCGTTTTGCCCCGTTTAAAAAAAGACGAGTTGTAGTCAAATCAGAAGAGACTGCGGATGAGGGCGGAACCAAAAAAACAAAGAAAAGGCTGAATGAAAAATATTTAGTTCATGATCCGGCAGACCCAGAGAAAATTGATAAATGGTCCAAGGAGTTGCCCAATCCAAAGAAAGGGGGAGTGAAAACGTGGGACCAATTGGACCGCTTAAGAAATACATATTAACTTCATCCCTGGGACGGAGTGCAAATTTTGACCATAATGGTGCCAAAAACACAAGGAAGAAAATTGTACGACAAGGTAGAAGGAGCTTTGGGGCGGGATGAGCAAGAATTAGACGCAGGGTGGGATGCGATTAAACATTGGCTGCAAGCCTTCAGTCCAGTTAAGACAGACTGGGGAAAAATTGCAGCCTGCCAACAGAAAGGAACAGAGGAGGTCCTGGAGTATGACGAGCGGTTTAGATGCACGTGGCTCGAACATTCGGGTATGAATAATACGGATGAGGAAATGGGCCTGGTGTCCGGTTTCATGTGAATCACTACCTTGGTCCCCATGAAAGTGCCAATTTCCCCCAGTATTCATTTGGTCTCGTAGGGCGTACATCGGGCCCGTCCTCCTCGTACATCAACCTGGCTGCAGGCTTCCTGCACATACGCGCCAAGTGACCGCTGCCATTGCAGTTTCTGCAGGTATATTGCTGATACCTGCAAGCTCTGGCTGGGTGTTTGCCTCCACAACTCCAACATGAGCTGGAGGCCCCATTGTCGGAAACAAAAGGTCTATTACCAGTCGATCGTCTCTGACTGTCTCTGTAACTGTCCTTAAGCGCACCATTAACAGGTGTTGATGGCCCCATTACTGGCCGCATTGTCCATTGCGATGGCATGAATCGTCGTTCAGCTAGCCATTGTCTCTGTTGAATTTCCCCTTTGGGTTCGACTGCATACTGGGGCATGTCCGATTGCTCTTGTCTGCCTAGAGAACTGTGTGCCGCGTTAACAATGTTGACTCCCTGGTCGTTCGCCGCATTTTAGCCAAGATTTTTGTGATACATCATTCTGGTCTCTTCCTCCCCTGAGATAATTGTCTGGGCTATCAGAGCCGCCGCTTCCAAGGTCAAGTCTTTGGTCTCAATCAGTTTGCTGAAAACCCCAGCATGCCCAATGCCCTCAATAAAAAAAGTATTGCAGCATCTCCGCTCTGCATGCATCTGTGAACTTACATAGTCTCGCCAGTCGCCGGAGATCTGCCACGAAGTCTGGAACGCTTTGCCCTTCTCGCTGCCGGTGCATGTAAAACCGGTATCTCGCCATGTGCATGCTGCTCAGCGGTTTAAGGTGTTCCCCGATCAACTTACTGAGCTCTTCGAACGTCTTGTCCGCCGGCTTCTCTGACGCTAGAAGGTCCTTCATCAGGGAATAGGTTCTGGATCCAGAAACCATCAGGAGATGAGCCCTGCGTTTGTCGGACGAATCCTGTCCCAACCATTCCTTAGTGACAAAACTTTGCTGTAGTCTCTCAATAAAGTCATCCCAATCATCACCAACACAGTACCTCTCATCTGTGCTACTAGTGGCCATGCTTGCGTGGTTTAAATCTCAGTTTCTCATCGCCAATAATTTGTCCTTACTATACAGCATAAATGCACACGAGGCCCATACTTGAGAGAAGGTCACTCTGTGACCAGTTATCTTTATTATCAAAACCTCAAGAGCTGAAGGTGGATGGAGCTTCCCCTTTTATACCTGAAAGTCCAGATTAGGAGTGTCTCCCACAAGTTCGCCCCCTGTGGTCAGTGTTCTCAAGGTGTACAACTTAGGTCAGCTTATACATGGGTTACAATGATAGTTGAATACATGACATACTCCGACATGATAGGTGCAATCGTAAGGGTGCCCAAGAGTGGTAAGGAGAATGGAGGAGTGAGCCTCCAATATTGCACAGAGCTCTTCGCACATCATGGAGGGCATCATTGCCTGTCTGCAGATGATAGTGAACTCCCAGAGAGACCATGTGGATCCAGACCTCATGACGCATGTCATGGGAGATGTGGCAGCTTCCATTGCAGCACAGACGGAAGCAACGGAACGTCTTGGTGCTGTAATGTAGTCAATGACTGCTGGCATCGAGGCTCAGAATGCGCTTATACTCTTTCAGCTGCATGCCACACAAGCTCTGTCTGCTGCCACCACCACTGGATCCACCACAGTCCACCAAGGATCTCACAGTGTCGCAGCAGCCCACCAATCTGTCCTGGAGCCAGTTGTGCAACATGCAGCAGACGACGACAAATAGGGACACTCGGTCTGGCAAGAACTGGAGGACTTCTCCCGAGTGGTCAAGGTAGTAGGATCGTTGCTTGAGCACTCCGATAGCCTGCTCAATGATGTTCCTGGTGGCAGCACGGCTCTCATTGTATGAGCTCTGGATAGGAGTGTTGGGGTTGCGGTGGGGAATCATGAGCCAGGTGGAGAGCTGGTAGCCCTTGTCTCCCAGCAGGCATCCATGAGCTTGATGTAGTGGCTAGAAGTGAGCTGCTGCATCGGGCTGGCATAGGCTGAAGGCATCATGACTGCTGCCAGGTTAGCGGGCATTGAGGGTGAGGATTCTACGTGTGTGGTCGCACACCAACTGCACAAAGTGGTAGCCTTTGCAGTTATGGCAGGAAAGGGGTACTGAGTTTGAATGATCAGCCATGATTTTAATGAATGGTGGTGCAGGCTCGAAGGGCTGAATGGCCTGCTCCTGCACCTAATTTCTATGTTTCTATGTTTCTATCTCAGTGTTGTATATGGAGAAAGAGTCAGACTGAACACTGAGCTCAAAGTAAAATGTGACCTTAGTCTTTTATTGCAGGTCTCCAGCATGCCTCTCCAACCTTTAAAGCCTTCTTAAGTACCTGTGCTCCCATGGGATTATGGGATCCCTCGGGGCTCCAGGGGAAGAGCCCTCTGGTGGCTGTACAGAGTAAATACAAATCCACATATATAAACAACACTTGCCCCCCCCAAAGTCAATAGTGTAACTATTTACAATGTGAGTCGATCTGGTTGATCGTCTCGGTGTGAAAGATGGTATTGTTGAATCATTTGTTGGGCCCTCGCTGGGCTGCTGTGCAGTTGGCCTTGTTGGGCTGCCTAGTGCGTTGGGCCCTGCTGGGCTGCTGTGGATGTTGGGTTCTGCTTCGTGGTCAACCGTGGTGCCAGTTGCAACTGGTGTGTATGTTGGGGGATCAAAAAAGGTAGGGTCCAAGGTGGGTTGCTCAGGGTAGTCTGTGAATCTGAGTTTGATTTGGTCCAAGTGTTTCCGGTGAATGAGTCCATTTGAAAGTTTGACCCGAAACACCCTGCTCCCCTCTTTGACCACAACAGTGCCGGGAAGCTACTTGGGACCTTGTCCATAATTTAATACAAATACAGGATCATTGATTTCAATCTCGCGTGACACATTTGCGCTATCATGGTATGCACTTTGTTGAAGCCGCCTGCTCTCTACCTGTTCATGTAGATCAGGGTGAACAAACGAGAGCCTTGTCTTAAGTGTTCTTTTCATGAGCAGTTCAGCAGGTGGGATCCCAGTGAGTGAGTGGGGTCTCCTGCAGTAGCTAAGCAGGACTCGGGATAGGCGAGTCTGCAGTGAGCCTTCAGTTACCCTCACAAGCCGTGCTTGATGGTTTGCACTGCTCTCTCTGCCTGACAATTGGACGCTGGTTTAAATGGGCAGATGTGACATGTTTGATCCCATTACGGATCATGAATTCTTTGAACTCAGCACTGGCAAAACATGGCCCATTGTCGCTCACCACGACATCGGGTAAGCCGTGAGTGGCAAACATGGCCCGCAGACTTTCAGTAGTGGCAGCGGGCGTGCTAGCCGACATTATCTCACATTCAATCCACTTGGAGTACGCGTCTACAACCATAAGGAACATTTTACCCAAGAACGGGCCTGCATAGTCGACCTGTACCCTAGACCACGGTTTGGAGGGCCAAGACCATAAACTTAGCGGCGCCTCCCTGGGTACATTGCTTAACTGTGAGCATGTATTACATATGTGACCGCAGGACTCTAAGTCTGCATCGATACCAGGCCACCACACGTGGGATCTGGCTATCACTTTCATCATTACGATGCCTAGGTGGGTACTGTGGAGCTCATTGATGAAGGTGTCTCTGCCCTTCTTGGGGACAACTACTCGATTGCCCCACAGAAGGCAATCTGCCTGTATAAACATTTCATCTTTGCGCTGCTGGAACGGCTTTATCTCTTCCTTCATTTCCACTGGAACACTGGACCAGCTCCCGTGAAGCACACAGCTTTTGAATAGAGATAATAAGGTGCCCTGGCTTGTCCAGGTTTTGATCTGCCGGGCAGTGACGGGTGATTGGTCACTTTCAAATGCTTCCATAACCATGGCTAGATCTGTGGGCTGCACCATTTCCATCCCCATGGTGGGCAATGGCAGCCTACTGAGAGCACCGGCGCAGTTTTCTGTGCCTGGCGTGTGGCGGTTGACGTAGTTGTATGCGGACAACATGAGCACCCATCTCTGGATGCGGGCTGATGCATTGGTATTTATCCCTTTACTCTTGGAAAATAGGGATACAAGTGGCTTATGATCAGTTTCCAATTCGAATTTTAGCCCAAACAGATATTGATGCATTTTCTTTACCCCATAGACACACACTATCGCTTCTTTTTCAATCATGCTGTAGGCTCTCTCAGCCTTAGACAGAATCCTGGATGCATAAGCAACCAGTTGCAGTTTCCCAAAATCATTAGCTTGTTGCAATACACACCCGACCCCATATGACGATGCATCACATGCTAGTACCAAACGCTTACATGGATCATACAACACACGCAATTTGTTTGAGCATAACAATTTTCTCGCTTTTACAAAGGCATTTTCGTGGCTTTTGCCCCAAACCCATTCGCCACCTTTTCGTAGTAAGACATGTAGTGGTTTGAGCAGGGTGCTGAGACCCGGTAAGAAGTTACCAAAGCAGTTCAAGAGTCCCAGAAACGACCGCAGCTCTGCCACGTTCTTTGACCTCGGTGCGTTCTCGATTGCCTTCGTTTTCGCTTTGGTGGGCCTGATGCCGTCTGCCGCAATCCTGCTTCCCAAGAACTCCACTTCAGGCACCAGTAAAACGCACTTTGAGTGTTTTAACCTGAGCCCCACGCATTTGAACCTCCTCCAGGTTCTGCAGGTGCTCAATTGTGTTCTGACCTGTGACGAAGATGTCTTCCTAGAAGACCACGGTGTGCGGGCCCGAGATTAGTAAACTTTCCATGTTTCTCTGGAATATCGTCGCCACTGACCGGATTCCAAATGGGCATCTGTTATAAATAAAAAGACCTTTGTGCGTGTTGATGCAGGTGAGGGCCTTTGATGATTCCTCCAGTTCCTGCGTCATGTAGGCTGAAGTCAGATCCAGCTTCGTGAACGCCTTTCCTTCCGCCAGCGTTGCAAAGAGGTCGTCGGTCTTTGGTAGTGGGTATTGCTCCTGCAGGGAGAAACAATTGATAGTTACTTTGTAATCGCCACAGATTCTGATGGCGTCATCTCCCTTGAGGACTGGGACAATAGGACTGGCCCACTCGCTGAATTCAATTGGTGAAATGATGCCCTCTCTTTGCAGCCAGTCTAGCTCGATCTCTACCCTTTCTCTCATCATGTATGGTCCTGCTCTCGCCTTGTGATGGATGGGTCGCGCCCCCGGAATTAGGTGGATCTGCACTTTTGCTCCTTGGAATTTCCCGGTGCCTGGTTCGAACAGCGAAGGAAATTTGTTTAAGACATGGGCACACGAAGTGTCGTCAGCGGGCAATAATGCTCGGACGTCGTCCCAGTTCCAGCGTATCTTTCCCAGCCAGCTCCTGCCGTGCAGAGTAGGACCATCGCCCGGTACCACCCAAAGTGGTAGCTTGTGCTACCATCGTAGGAGACCTTTACGGTAACATTGCTGATTACAGGAATCAGTTCTTTAGTGTAAGTTCTTAGTTTCGTGCGAACTGAAGTTAAGACTGCCCTCGAGGCCTTGTTGCACCACAATCTTTTCAAAGTCTTTTCGCTCATGATGGACTGGCTCACACCTGTGTCCAGCTCCATTGACACCGGGAATCTATTTAGTTTAACATTCAGCATTATCGGGGGATAATTTGTGCTGAATGTGTGCACCTCATGTACCTCTGCCTCCTCGATCCGAGGCTCTGGTTCATCGTGATCCTCCATTGATCTGTCCTCCTCTGCACCATGGTGGTTTGCAGGATTAACAGGGTTTGCAGCTCGCCTGCACATACGTTGGAGATGTCCCATTGTTCCACAGCCCTTGCAAACGTATCCTTTGAAGCGGCATGAATGGAAACGATGATCACCCCCGCGGCGCCAACAAGGTGTTAATGGCCTTGCATTCATCACCCTTGATGGTGGACTCTGAGTCATCTGCGGAGGCGCAGCTGCAGGTATGTGTGACCTGCCCTGTACGTTATGATTCGAAAACAACATCACTTTGTTCACATTACTTGTAGCAGCACTTGTATGCTGAGAGATTTGCTTCATATTGTCACTGGTGGCAATGAACGCCTGGGCTATCGCTATGGCCTTACTCAAGGTTGGGGTCTCTGCAGTCAAATGTTTGTGAACTATGGTTTCATGGCCAATGCCAAGTACAAAAAAGTCTCTGAGCATATGCTCCAAATGTCCTTCAAATTCGCAATGTCCTGCAAGGCGTCTTAGCTCGGCGACATAACTCACCACTTCCTTGCCTTCAGACCTTTTGTAGGTGGAGAACCTGTACCTCGCCAGCAGAACGCTTTCCTTTGGGTTCAAATGCTCTTGGATCAGTGTATACAAATTGTCGTATGATTTCTCCGTGGGTTTCGCTGGAGTGAGCAGATTCTTCATGAGGCCATACGTTGGTGCTCCACAGACGGTGAGAAGGATCACCCTTCGTTTGGCAGCGCTCTCTTCCCCATCTAGCGAGCAACCTACAAGAGGCCCAACAGCTGCGTCAGAGAGGCGAGCGGGGAGTTGGGAGGTGGAGCGACAGGCGAGCGGTCTACAAGAGGCCCAACACCAGTGTCGGAGAGGCGAGTCGGGAGGTGGAGCGCCAGGCGAGAGGTCTACAAGAGGCCCAACACCAGTGTCGGAGAGACGAGTCGGGAGGTGGAGCGCCAGGCGAGAGGTCTACAAGAGGCCCAACACCAGTGTCGGAGAGGCCAGCTGGTGCAGCTGCAGCTGGGAGAGAAGGCAAAAAAGAAGTAGAAAGAAATCAAAAGGTGATGTCACAGCCAAGGGGGCAAGTGATTGGTAAGTAGTTTTTCCTTTTCTTTTCTTTATCAGTAAGTAACCTTTTAACCTTGTTGTTCCCCAATTAAGTTGATCTCGGGGATAAGTCATGGCAGGAGAGCACAGACACGTGTTATGATCCTCCTGTTCTATGTGGGAAGTCAGGAACACTTCCGGTGTCCCTGACGACTACGTGTGTGGGAAGTGTATCCGGTTGCAGCTCCTGACGGACCGCATTGCGACACTGGAGCTGCGGGTGAGTTCACTCTGGAGCATGCACGATGCAGAAAATGACATGAATAGCATATTTAGCGAGTTGGTCTTACCGCAGGAAAAGGTTACAGGCAGATAGGGAATGGATGACCAACAGGAAAAGCAGTAGAAGGAAGGTAGTGCAGGAGTCCCCTGCGGTCATCTCCCTGCAAAACAGATACACCGCTTTGGGTACTGTTGAGGGGGACGACCCATCAGGGGGGAGCAGCAGCAGCCAAGTTCATGGCTCTGCTGCACAGGAGGGCAGGAAAAAGAGTGGGAGAGCTATAGTGATAGGGGATTCAATTGTAAGGGAAATAGATAGACGTTTCTGCGGCCGCAACCGAGACTCCAGGATGGTATGTTGCCTCCCTGGTGCAAGGGCCAAGGATGTCTCGGAGCGGGTGCAGGTCATTCTGAAAGGGGAGGGTGAACATCCAGTTGTCCTGATGCATACAGGTACCAACGATATAGGTAGAAAAAGGGATGAGGTCCTACAAGACGAATTTAGGGAACTAGGAGCTAAATTAAAAAGTAGGACCTCAAAAGTAGTAATCTCAGGATTGCTATTAGTGCCATGTGCTAGTCAGAGTAGGAATCGCAGGATAGCTCAGATGAATACATGGCTTGAGGAGTGGAGCAGAAGGGAGGGATTCAAATTCCTGGGACATTGGAACCGGTTCTGGGGGAGGTGGGACCAGTATAAACCGGACGGTCTGCATCTGGGCAGGACTGGAACCAATGTCCTAGGGGGAGTGATTACTAGTGCTGTTTGGGAGGAGTTAAACTAATATGGCAGGGGGATGGGAACCTATGCAGGGAGACAGAGGGAAGTAGAATGGGGGCAGAAGCAAAAGATAGAAAGAAGAAAAGTAAAAATGGAGGGCAGAGAAACCTAAGGCAAAAAGCAAAAAGGGCCACATTGCAGCAAAACTCTAAAGGGGCAAAGTGTGCTAGAAAGACAAGCCTGAAGGCTCTGTACCTCAATGCGAGGAATATTCGGAATAAGGTGGACGAATTAACTGTGCAGAGAGCAATTAACGGGTATGTTGTAATTGGCATCACGGAGACATGGTGCCAGGGTGACCAAGGGGGGAAACTCAACATCCAGGGGTATTCAACATTTAGGAAGGATAGACAGAAAGGAAAAAGAGGCTGGGTGGCATTGGTGGTTAAAGAGGAAATTAATGCAATAGTAAGAAAGGACATTAGCTTGGATGATGTGGAATCGGTATGGGTGGAGCTGCGGAATACCAAGGAGCAGAAAACGCTAGTGGGAGTTGTGTACAGACCACCAAAAAGTAGTAGTAAGTTTGGGGACAGCATCAAACAAGAAATTAGGGATGCATGCAATAAAGGTACAGTAGTTATCATGGGTGACTTTAATCTACATATTGATTGGGCTAACCAAACTGGTAGCAATGCGGTGGAGGATGGTTTTCGAGACCAATATGTCGAGAAACCAACCAGGGAGCTGGCCATCCTAGACTGGGTGATGTGTAATGAGAAAGGACTAATTAGCAATCTTGTTGTGCGAGACCCCTTGTGGAAGAGTGACCATAACATGGTAGAATTCTTTATTAGGATGGAGAGTGACACAGTTAATTCAGAAACTAGGGTCCTAAATTTAAGGAAAGGTAACTTCGATGGTTTGAGGCATGAATTTGTTAGAATAGACTGGCAAATGATACTTAAAGGGTTGACGGTGGATAGGCAATGGCAAACATTTAAAGATCACATGGATGAACTTCAGCAATTGTACATCCCTGTCTGGAGTAAAAATAAAATGGGGAAGGTGGCTCAACCGTGGCTAACAACAGAAATTAAGGATAGTGTTAAATCCAAGCAAGAAGCATATAAATTGGCCAGTAAAAGCAGAAAACCTGAGGACTGGGAGAAATTTAGAATTCAGCAGAGGAGGACTAAGGGTTTAATTAAGAGGGGGAAAATAGAGTACGAGAAGAAGCTTGCCTAGAACATAAAAACTGACTGCAAAAGCTTCTATAGATGTGTGAAGAGAAAAAGATTAGTGAAGACAAACGTAGGTCCCTTGCCGTCCGATTCAGGTGAATTTATAATGGGGAACAAAGAAATAACAGACCAATTAAACAAATACTTTGGTTCTGTCTTCACGAAGGAAGACACAAATAACCTTCTGGAAGTACTAGGGGACCGAGGGTCTAAAGAGAAGGAGGAATTGAAGGATATCCTTATTAGGGGGGAAATTGTGTTCGGGAAATTGATGGGATTGAAGGCCAATAAATAACCGGGGCCTGATAGTCTGCATCCCAGAATACTTAAGGAAGTAGCTCCAGAAATAGTGGATGTATTGGTGATCATTTTCCAACAGTCTATCAACTCGGGATCAGTTCCTATGGACTGGAGGGTAGCTAATGTAGCACCACTTTTTAAAAAGGGAGGGAGAGAGAAAGCATGTAATTATATACTGGTTAGCCTGACATCAGTAGTGGGGAAAATGTTGGAATCAATTATTAAGGATGAAATAACAGCGCATTTGGAAAGCAGTGACAGGATCGATCCAAGTCAGCATGGATTTATGAAGGGGAAATCATGCTTGATAAATCTTCTCAAATATTTTGAGGATGTAACTAGTAGAGTGGACAAGGGAGAACCAGTGGATGTGGTGTATTTGGACTTTCAAAAGGTTTTTGACAAGGGGTCCCACACAAGAGATTGGTGTGCAAAATCAAAGCACATGGTATTGGGGGTAATGTACTGACGTGGATAGAGAACTGGTTGGCAGACAGGAAGCAGAGAGTAGGGATAAACGGGTCCTTTTCAGAATGGCAGGTAGTGACTAGTGGAGTGCCGCAGGGCTCAGTGCTGGAACACCAGCTATTTACAATATACATTAATGATTTAGATGAAGGATGAGTGTAATATCTCCAAGTTTGCAGATGACACTAAGCTGGGTGGCAGTGTGAGCTGTGAGGAGGATGCTAAGAGGCTGCAGGTTAGGTGAGTGGGCAAATGCAGGGCAAATGCAGTATAATGTGGATAAATGTGAGGTTATCCATTTTGGGGGCAAAAACACGAAGACAGAATATTATCTAAATGGTGGCAGATTAGGAAAAGGGGAGGTGCAACGAGACCTGGGTGTCATGGTACATCAGTCATTGAAAGTTGGCATACAGGTACAGCAGGTAGTAAAGAAGGCAAATGGTATGTTGGCCTTCATAGCTGGGGGATTTGAGTATAGGAGCAGGGAGGTCTTACTGCAGTTGTACAAGGCCTTGGTGAGGCCTCACCTGAAATATTGTGTCAGTTTTGGTCTCCTAATCTGAGGAAGGACATTCTTGCTATTGAGGGAGTGCAGCGAAGGTTCACCAGACTGATTCCAGGGATGGCTGGACTGACATATGAGGAGAGACTGGATCAACTGGGCCTTTATACATTGGAGTTTAGAAGGATGAGAGGGGATCTCATAGAAACATACAAGATTCTGACAGGACGGGACAGGTTAGATGGCCTAGAAATTGAGTATGATGGTGACCTTGACTGCCACTGAGAGAGCCGTCCTCACCCTGGTCTGAGGCTCGAGGATATGGCAGAGCTCTGTGACCACGTCCTTTGAAGCGTAGTCTTCGACCACATTGCTCATCAGTGAAATTGATGTATGAGAACTGCTGCCGGAATCCCCGGAAGGGTAAGGTCTCCTGTTGCTAGGCTTGTTGTGTCTTCTCCCAATGGCCACATCTTGCTGTCCTTGTACCTGTCTTTCTCCCTCTCTCTCTCTCTCTCTTTGCCTTTCTCCTTGTCTTGCTCCCTCTCTTTCTCTCTGTCTTTCCCTCTGCCTTTCCCTCCACCTAAGTGACCTCCGACAGTGACGTCGAAGCAGGAGGTCAAGTGCCAACACAGCCCCCATGAAACGAGAAAAATGTTGACAAGTTAAATCGGCCCTGAATTAAACAAAGCAATGCTTAAGACCCCCAAAATTCGTTGAGGTCAAAGCCAATACAATCTTTGCAATAGGCACTGTGCCTAACTCTCAGCAAGCTAGAAATAACAATGGCCGACAGAATTTTTTTGAGATGATGGTGCCTTTCAATAGCACTTCTCAAGCCGACTCCCGCTTGCAACTCGACAGGTGGGAGCTGAGAGGAAGAGGCCGAATTTATGTTGGGGTTGGTAATGAGGTGATGCATATGGCAATGACATCATCATCACCTGGCGCCTCAAAGTAGGGCGCTACCGGCAGGAGTGGGGCGCTACCTGGTAGTGCCTCCGCAAAAAACTAGGCCAATTTTGCTGGGGCCGATCGCCCGGGTGAAAACAGATTTTCTACTCGTTAGCACCCCCCAACGGCTCACAAGAGGCCAATTTCAGCCCCTCTATCCCTTCCTGTTACATAAGAACATAAGAACATAAGAAATAGGAGCAGGAGTAGGCCATACGGCCCCTCGAGCCTGCTCCACCATTCAATAAGATCATGGCTGATCTGATCATGGACTCAGCTCCATTTCCCTGCCTGCTCCCCATAACCACTTATCCCTTATCGTTTAATAAACTGTCTATTTCTGTCTTAAATTTATTCAATGCCCCAGCTTCCACAGCTCTCTGAGGCAGTGAATTCCACAGATTTACAACCCTCTGAGAGAAGAAATTTCTCCTCATCTCAATTTTAAATGGGCAGCCCCTTATTCTAAGATCATGCCCTCTAGTTCTAGTCTCCCCCATCAGTGGAAGCATCCTCTCTGCATCCACCTTGACAAGCCCCCTGAAGTAGGAATTGGGTCTGCTTTAGCCAACAGCCTGCATTAGTAGTTTTAGAAAGTTGGCCATCGCAAGATTGGCCATGGCAATACCAGCATCAAATCAATATTCAGTTCTTTTGGTTAGGCGAGGTGTTGAACAGGAAGCCTTGGCTGTTGCTTCTGAACAGAAAATGTAAAGTCCCTAATTTGTCCAAACAGTATGATTTGACCAATGTCTGTATCTTTGACCAAAAAATGTCATGTCGATGAACAATGAATGTACACGCCTACTTGCTTTCTGTATAACTGCTGCGCACCTCAGTGAATTTTTTGAGATCAGATTTTAGAGCTCAGTGAATTGCTGATAAGGGATATCCATATCTCCCTTGCAAGTAAATAAACCACTCTTTGACTTTCCATAGACTTCTCATGGTGTATTTATTATTATACCACATCAAATGGCGTCACGAACAGGATTCCTTGGACGGCAAACAGACGAACGTCGACCAATCATCACAGAGTGAGTATTTTAAAATACCACTCTAAAAATCCGATGTAATCCGACGGAACATGTCGGTCAACCAGAGAATCCGAACTTGGAGAGGTCTGTGAAGGAATGAAGACTCGTAGCAGAAGTAAGACGTCATAAATTGTCGTTGCGATATATGTCGGTATTGTGGAGTATTAAAAATATAACACTCACACAAAAGGTCTTTTATAAAGAAAAGAGTTGTTTATTAAAACCTGATTAATCAAGGGAGATCTGGCCTCATCAGTACCGTTACTGAGTGCTCTCCATGCCGATCTCATGGGACAAGTTACGCAGTTATATTCTTATACAGTTCAGATACAGTCTAAATGGTGGAACTATACGGGGAAGTGTTCCATTAGTTAATACAGGTTACAGCAATTTCATTGGGTGGTACAGTTACATTAATTTTATTGGTTACAGTAATTTCTAATGATTCCAGTGGTACATTCAGTTCTGGCGACTGTTGCTAGGGAAATTCCCCTACAGGTTATGTTACATTTCTGGGAACATCTTCCTAGGCTAATTCTCAGATTAATGTCCTTGGCAGACATATGGCTACGCTCTACTTAAAAGAGGCAGTATCTCATATGGCTGGAACATCGTGGCCTCCTCTCATTATTACTGTGAGCTGTCTACATAAATCCTGTGGGTATTCTTATCTCCTAAGAGAATTTCTGCCTAACTGCTGGGATGTGGAATGCAGCTATTCTACCATGAACGCATTTAAACCTTTCTCTGTCTTTCTTACTTTGTATTTTAATTACACTGAATTACTTTGCCCCTTGTTACACTCAAAATAAATGGTCAGACTGAGTATTGTGTGTAATGAGCAAGTGTGACCTTAGCTCCTTTATTAAGGTTCCAGAGTGCAGGTACCTCGTGGGTGGCCTGCTTATATACTGTGCTCACAAGGGATGCTGGTATCCCTTGTGACTCCAACAGGTAGGCCCTCTGGTGGTCAGGTGTGATGCAGGTTACAAGAGGTTAAATATATAACATCACTCCCCTGTGAAGTCAACATTACATTTATTTACATGGTGAGACAATCTGGGGCTTTGCACTCCCTTGTCGAACGTCTTGGTACAAATGCTGGTGTGGGTGGGTTGGTCAGTTCTTCACTGGGCTGTTGGGCAGCCAGCCTTGCCGGGCTGCTGCGGATGATGATGAATTCGATTTGTGGTCAACTGTGATGTCAGTTGCCACTTGTGTGTCTTTTGGAAGCTCAAAGTTGGTGGTGTCCTCTTCAGGTTGTTCGTAGCTGTTGGTGAACTGCAATTTGATTTGGTCCAAGTGTGACACGTTTGATCCTGTTGTGGGTCATGAATTCTTTGAATTCTGCACTGGTGAAGCACGCACATTGTCGCTGACTACGACATCGGGATAGCCGAGCGAGGCAAACATAGCTCGTAGACTTTCAATGGTGGCCGTGGATGTACTTACAGACATTATTGCACATTATTGCACATTCAATCTATACAGACATTATTGCACATTCAAAGATGCAGCAAACTGTGGGCATCCTGGAGAAGTTCTCGGAGGGTGAGGACTGGGAAGCCTATGTCAAGCGGCTACACCAGTACTTTGTAGCCAACGAGCTGGACAGAGAAGGGAGCTGGGCCAGCATCCCCGTTGAAATGCAAGAGCTAATCAAGCTGTTCCAGCGGCGAAAGGACGAGCTGTCCATTCAGGCAGACTGTCTGTTGTGGGGTAACCATGTGGTGCTACCCAAAAAGGGCAGGGAGACGTTCATCTCGGATCTCCACAACACACACCCGGGTATAGAAATGATGAAAGCGATAGCTAGATCCCACGTGTGGTGGCCCGGTATCACCTCTGACTTAGAGTCCTGTGTACGTCAATGCAGCGTGTGTGCTCAGTTGAGCAACGCGCCCAGAGAGGCACCACTAAGTTTGTGGTCCTGGTCCTCCAGACCATGGTCAAGGATCTATGTCAACTATGCGGGCCCGTTTCTCGGTAAAATGTTCCTGGTGGTGGTGGATGCTTTTTCTAAATGGATTGAATGTGAAATAATGTCGGGAAGCACCGCCACCGTCACCATTGAAAGCCTGAGGGCCATGTTTGCCACCCACGGCCTGCCTGACATACTGGTCAGTGACAACGGGCCATGTTTCACCAGTGCCAAATTTAAAGAATTCATGACCCGCAATGGGATCAAATATGTCACCTCGGCCCCATTTAAACCAGCCTCCAATGGGCAGGCAGAGCAGGCAGTACAAACAATCAAACAGAGCCTGAAACAAGTCACAGAAGGCTCACTCCAAACCCGCCTGTCCCAGGTACTGCTCAGCTACCGCACGAGACCCCACTCGCTCACAGGGTGCCCCCGGCTGAGCTACTCATGAAAAGGACACTTAAAACCAGACTCTCGCTGGTTCACCCCAACCTGCATGATCAGGTAGAGAGCAGGCGGCAGCAACAAAATGTAAACGATGGTCACGCCACTGTGTAACGGGAAATTGATCTGAATGACCCTGTGTATGTGCTAAACTATGGACATGGTCCCAAGTGGATCGTGGGCACGGTGATAGTTAAAGAAGGGAGTAGGGTGTTTGTAGTCAAATTGACAATGGACAAATTTGCAGAAAGCACCTGAACCAAACAAGGCTGCGGTTCACAGACTGCCCTGAACAACCCACAGCAGACACCACCTTTTTTGAGCCCACAACACACACCCAAAGGATCAACGACACCACCCCGGACCAGGAAATCAAACCCATCACGCCCAACAGCCCAGCAAGGCCAGGCTCACCCAGCAGCCCTGCAGGGCCAACAACACGCAGCCCAGCGAGGGCACAGCCAATACACCAGAACAGACATTTGTACCGAGGCGGTCCAGCAGGGAAAGAAAGGCTCCCGACCGCCTCACCTTGTAAATAGTTTTCACTTTGACTTTGCGGGGAGAGTGATGTTGTGTATCTGTAAAGCATGCACTCCCATGTTCCGCCACCAGGGAGTGCATCCCCTGAAGTCCCAAGGGATCCCAGCATCCCTTGGGAGCACTGTATATAAGCCGGCCCCTAAGGCCTGTTCCTCACTCTGGAGTGTCTTAATAAAGACTGAGGTCACTGTTACTTTAACCTCCCTGTGTGCAGTCTTATCTGTGTTAGGAACACAATAAAATCCACTTTGAGTTAGCGCCCACGATAACCAAAAACATTTTGCCTAGGAATGGACCCACATAGTCTACATGGATCCTCGACCACAGTTTGGATGGCCAGGACCACAAACTTAGCGGTGCCTCTCTGGGTGCATTGCTCAACTGAGAGCAAGTGTTGCACTGGCGCTGCACACAAGACTCTAAATCTAAGTCGATGCCAGGCCACCACATGTGGGATCTGGCTATGGCTTTCATCATTACGATGCCTGGGTGGGTGTTCTGCAGTTCGCAAGTAAGTGTGACTCTGCCTTTCTTGGCCAAGACCACGCGATTGCCCCACAAAAGACAGTCCGCCTGCAGGGACAGCTCATCTTTGCACCTGTGGAACGACTTAATCGCTTCCTGCATCTCCCCTGGGACACTGGACCAGCTCCCATGGAGGACACAGTTTTTTACCAAGGACAGTAAAGGATCCTGGGTTCCTGATCTGGCGGGCCGTAACGGGCGATTTCTCGTTCTCAAATGCCTCCATGACCATGAGCGAGTCCACTGGCTGTGCCATTTCCACCCCGGTGGTGGGCAATGGTAGCCGACTGAGAGCATCTGCGCAGTTCTCTGTGCCTAGTCTGTAGTGGATTACATAGTTGTATGCCGACAGCGTGAGCTCCCATCTTTGGATGCGGGCAGAGGCATTGATATTAATCCCTTTGCTCTCCGAGAATAGCGATATGAGCGGCTTGTGGTCAGTGTCAACCTCGAACTTGAGGCCAAATAAGTACTGGTGCATTTTTTTTACCCTGTAAACGCTCGCCAGAGCCTCTTTTTCAACCATGCTGTCGGCTCTTTCGGCCTTGGACAAACTCCTGGATGCATACGCAACTGGTTGCAAAATTCCTGATTCATTAGCCTGTTGTGACACACACCCGACCCCATATGACGATGCATCGCAAGCTAACACTAATTATTTACATGGGTTATACAGGACAAGCAGTTTGTGAGAACACAATAAATTTCTGGCTTTCTTAAAGGCAGCCTCTTGTGAATTCCATCATACCCAGTCGTCTCCTTTGTGCAGTAGCGCATGTAGGGGTTCTAGCAGGGTGCTTAACTACCGAAGTAGTTAAGGAGTCCCAGGAACGACCGCAGCTCCGTCACGTTCTGTGGTCATGGCGCATTCTTGATGGCCTCCATCTTGGCGTCGGTGGGTCTGATGTCGTCTGCTGTGATTCTCCTTCCTAAGAATTCGACGTCCTGTGCCAGGAAAACACACTTCGAGCTTTTCAACCTGAGCCCGACGTAATCCAACCGACTAAGTACGTCCTCCAGATTCTTCAAGTGCTCCATGGTGTCTTGACCTGTAATCAATATGTCGTCCTGGAAGACCACTGTGCAAGGAACCGACTTTAGCAGGCTCTCCATGTTCTGCTGGAAGATCGCTGCGACTGACCAAATCCAGAACAGGCACCGGTTGTAGATAAACAGACCTTTGTGCGTGTTGATGCAGGTGAGGCCTTTCGAAGACTCCTCCAGTTCCTGCATCATGTAGGCTGAGGTTAGGTCCAGCTTGGTGAACGTCTTCCCTCCAGCCAGGGTCGCGAATAGGTCATCTGCCTTGGGTAGCGGGTACTGGCCTGCAGCGAAAAACAGTTAATCGTTACTTTATAGTCCCCACAAATTCTAACCATACCATCCTCCTTGAGTACCAGAACAATCGGATTGGTCCAGTCGTTGAATTCCACCCGCGCGATGATGCCTTCACGATGCAGCCTGTCCAGCTTGATTTCCACTTTTTCACGCATCATGTACGGTACCGCCCGAGCCTTGTGGTAGATGGATTGCGTACCGGGAACCAAATGAACCTGCACTTTCGCCCCCAAAAAGCTTCCAATGCCTGGCTCGAATAACGAAGGGAACTTGCTCAGATGTCGGCCCAGTTCCAGTGGATTTTCCCCAGCCAGCTTCTGCCAAGCAACGTGGGGCTATCCCCTGACACAATCCACAGCGAGAGTTCGTGTGCGACTCCATTATAGGAGACTTTGACTTCAGCACTGTCAATTACAAAGATTATTTCCTTTGTGTAAGTCCTTAGTTTGATGTGAATGGGGCTGAGCTTGGGCCTGTGTGCCCTCTTTCCCCACAGCCTGTCGAAGGCTGTTTTACTCATTATGGACTGACTTTCCCCCATGTCCAGCTCTATAGACACTGGAATACCGTTCAGTTCAACTTTCAACATTATTGGTGGGCATTTCGTCATGAACGTGTGTACTCCGTGTACCTCTGCCTCCTCCGTACGAGTTTTCAATTCTGTCTGATCCACTGTGAATCGATCTTCCTCTGCAACATGGTGGTTTGCAGGGTTTGCAGGGTTTGCAGCTCGCCTGCACATTCGTTGAAGGTGTCCCATTGTTCTGCAGCCATTGCATGCATAGTGCTTCAAGCATCATTGATGGGGCCTGTTGTGTATGGAGAAAGAGTCAGACTGAACACTGTGAGCTCGAAGTAAACTGTGACCTTAATCTTTTATTGCAGGTCTCCATTAGGCCTGTCCAACATGTGAAGTCTCCTTAAATACCTGTACTCCCAAGGGATTATGGGATCCCTTGGGATGCCAGGGGATGATCCCTATGGTGGCTGTACAGAGTAAATACAAGTCAACATATATAACAACACTTCCCGCCCCACCCCCCGCCAAAGTCAATAGTGTAACTATTTCCAATGTGAGTCGATTTGGGCCCTTCTTGCCCTGGTTGATCATCTAGGTGTGAAAGCTGGTGTTGTTGAATCATTTGTTGGGCCCTCGCTGGGCTGCTGTGCAGCTGGCTTTGCTGGGGTGTCTGGTGTGTTGGGCCCTGCAGGACTGCTGTGGATGATGGGTTCTGCTTCGTGGTCAACCGTGGTGCCGGTTGCCACTGGTGTGTATGTTGGGGGATCAAAAAAGGTAGGGTCCAAGGTGGGTTGCTCAGGGTAGTCCGTGAATCTGAGTTTGATTTGGTCCAAGTGTTTCCGGTGAATGAGTCCATTTGAAAGTTTGACCTGAAACACCTTGCTCCCTCTTTGGCCACGACAGGGCCGGGAAGCTACTTGGGACCTTGTCTATAATTTAATACAAATACAGGATCATTGATTTCAATCTTGTGTGACACATTTGCGCTATCATGGTATGTACTTTGTTGAAGCCGCCTGCTCTCTACCTGTTCATGTATATCAGGGTGAACTAACGAGAGCCTTGTCTTAAGTGCTCTTTTCATGAGCAGTTCAGCAGGTGGGATCCCAGTAAGTGAGTGGGGTATCGTCCGGTAGCTAAGCAGGACTCGGGATAGGCGAGTTTGCAGTGAGCCCTCAGTTACCCTCTTCAAGCCTTGCTTGATGGTTTGCACTGCTCTCTCTGCCTGACAATTGGACGCTGGTTTAAACGGGGCAGATGTGACATGTTTGATCCCGTTACGGATCATGAATTCTTTGAACTCAGCACTGATAAAACATGGCCCATTGTCGCTCACCAGGACATTGGGTAAGCCGTGAGTGGCAAGCATGGCCTGCAGGCTTTCAGTAGTGGCAGCAGGTGTGCGAGCCGACATTATCTCACATTCAATCCACTTGGAGTACACGTCTACAACCACAAGGAAGGTTTTACCCTAGAATGAGCCTGCATAGTCGACGTGTACCCTAGACCACGGTTTGGAGGGCCAAGACCATAAACTTACCGGTGCCTCCCTGCGTGCATTGTTTAACTGCAAGCATGTATTACATATGTGAATGCATGAATCTAAGTCCGCATCAATACCGGGCCACCACACGTGGGATATGGCTATCGCTTTCATCATTACGATGTCTGGGTGGGCACTGTGGAGGTCATTGATGAAGCTGTCTCTGCCCTTCTTGGAGACCACTAGTCGATTGCCCCACAGAAGGCAGTCTGCCTGTATAAACATTTCATCTTTGCGCTGCTGGAACGGCTTTATCTATTCCTGCATTTCGACTGGGACACTGGACCAGATCCCCTGAATCACACAGCTTTTGAATAGAGATAATAAGGGGTCCTGGCTTGTCCAGCTTTTGATCTGCCGGGCAGGGACGAGTGATTGTTCACTCTCAAATGCTTCCATAACCATGGTCAGATCTGCGGGCTGTGCCATTTCCATCCCCGTGGTGGGCAATGGCAGCCTACTGAGATCATCAGCACAGTTTTCTGTGCCTGGCCTGTGGCGGATGGCTTAGCTGTATGTGGACAACGTGAGCGCCCATCTCTGGATGCAGGCCAATACGTTGGTGTTTATCCCTTTACTCTCAGAAAACAGGGATATAAATGGCTTATGGTCAGTTTCCAATTCGAATTTTAACCCAAAAAGGTATTGATGCAGTTTCTTTACCCCATAGACACACGCTAATGCTTCTTTTTCAATCATGCTGTAGGCTCTCTCAGCCTTAGACAGACTCCTGGATGCATAAGCAGCGGTTGCAGTTTCCCAAAATCATTAGTTGATGACGTATCACATGCTAGTACCAAACGCTTACATGGATCATACAATGCAAGCAATTTGTTCGAGCATAACAATTTTCTCATTTTTACAAAGGAATTTTCTTGGCTTTTGCCCCAAATCCATTCGCCCCCTTTTCATAGTAAGAATATGTAGTGGTTCTAACAGTGTGCTGAGACCCGGTAAGAAGTTACCAAATTAGTTCAAGAGTACCAGAAACGACCGCAGCTCCGTCATGTTCTGTGGCCTTGGTGCGTTCTCGATTGCCTCTGTCTGAGGACTGGGACAATGGGACAGGCTCACTCGCTGAACTTGATCAGTGAAATGATGCCCTCTCTTTGCAACTGGTCAAGCTCGATCTCTACCCTTTCTCTCACCATGTACAGTACTACTCACGCCTTGTGATGGATGGGTCACGCCTCCGGAATTAGGTGGATCTGAACTTTTGCTCCTTGGAATTTCCCGATGCCTGGTTCGAACAGTGAAGGAAATTTGTTTAAGACCTGGGCACACAAAGTGTCGTCAGCAGACGATAGCGCTCGGACGTCGTCCCAGTTCCAGCGTATCTTTCCCAGTCAGCTCCTGCCGAGCAGCGTGGGACCATCGCCCGGTACCACCCAGAGTGGTAGCTTGTGCACCGCTCCATCGCAGGCAACCTTTACAGTAGCACTGCTGATTACAGGAACCAGTTCTTTAGTGTAAGTTCTTAGTCTCGTGTGAACTGGAATTAAGACTGGTCTTGAGGCCTTGTTACACCACAACCTTTTGAAAGTCTTTTTGCCCATGATGGACTGGCTCGCGCCCGTGTCCAGCTCCACTGACACCGGGAGTCCATTTAGTTCAATATTCAGCATTATCGGGGGACAATTCGTGGTGAATGTGTGCGCCCCATGTACCTCTGCCTCCTCTATCTGAGGCTCTGGTTCGTTGTGATCCTCCATCTGTCCTCCTCTGCAACATGGTGGTTTGCAGGTTTAACAGGTTTTGCAGCTCGCCTGCACACTCATTGGAGGTGTCCCATTGTTCCACAGCCCTTGCAAACATACTCTTTGAATCGGCATGAAGGAAACGATGATCACCCCCGCAGTGCCAACAAGGTGTTAATGGCCTTGCATTCATCACCCTTAATGGTGGACTCTGAGTCATCTGCGGACGTGCAGCTGTAGGTATGTATGACCTGCCCTGTACATTACGATTCGAAAACAACATCACTTTGTTCACAGTACTTGTAGTAGCACTTGTGTACTGAGAGATTTGCTTTGTATTGTCACTGGTGGCAATGAACGCCTGGGCTATCGCTATGGCCTTAATCAAGATTGGGGTCTCTACATTCAAAAGTTTATGAAGTATGGTTTCATGGCCAATGCCAAGTACGAAAAAGTCTCTGAGCATGTGCGCCAAATGTCCTTCAAATTCGCAATGTCCTGCAAGGCATCTTAGCTCAGCGACATAACTCGCCACTTCCTGGCCTTCAGACCTTTTGTAGGTGTAGATCCGTTACCTTGCCATCAGAACGCTTTCCTTCAGGTTCAAATGCTCTCTGACCAATGTGCACAAATCGTCATACGATTTCTCCATGGGTTTCGCTGGAGTGAGCAGATTCTTCATGAGGCCATACGTTGGTGCCCCACAGACGGTGAGGAGGATCGCCCTTCGTTTGGCAGCGCTCTCTTCCCCATCTAGCTCGTTGGCTACAAAGTATTGGTCGAGTCGCTCCACAAAAGTTTCCCAATCATCTCCCTCCGAGAATTTCTCCACGGTGCCCACTGTTCTCTGCATCTTTGGGTTCGCTATCTGTATCTCTTCACCAGTTGTTGTGTATGGAGAAAGAGTCAGACTGAACACTGTGAGCTCAAAGTAAAGTGTGACCTTAGTCTTTTATTGCAGGTCTCCAGAGTGCCTCTCCAACCTGTGAAGCCTCCTTACATACCTGTGCTCCCAAGGGATTATGGGATCCCTTGGGACTCCAGGAGATGAGACCTCTGGTGGCTGTACAGAGTAAATACAACTCCACATATATAACAGGGCCGATGATCACCTCCGCAGTGCCAACAGGGTGTTAACTGCCTCGCATTAACAGATGATGGCAGACTCTGGGTCAATTGAGGTTGGGCCACAGCAGTCGGCGTGTAAGTTCTGCCCTATACTTTTCTGCTCAAAACCAATGTTACTTTATGCATAGTACTGGCCGAAACTTTTTTGTTCTGCGAAATCTGCTTGGTGTTGTCGCTGGTGGACCTAAATGCCTGGGCTATAGTTATGGCTTTACTCAGATTCGGAATTTCTACATTCAACAGTTTGTGAAGGATTGTCTCATGTCCGATGCCCAGTACAAAAAAGTCTCTGAGCATTTGTTCTAGGAATCCCTCAAACTCACAATGTCCTGCAAGGCGCCTTAGTTTGGCGATGTAGCTCACCACTTCGTGACCCTCTGATCGTTGACACGTGTAGAACCGATATCTCGCCATCAAAACGCTTTCCTTAGGATTTAGGTGCTCCCGGACCAGCGTATACAGTTCTTCATAGGATTTCTCTGTTCGTTTTGCCGGGGCCATGAGATTCTTCATGAGGCCATAGGTTGTTGCCCCACAGACAGTTAAAAGGATCGCCCTTCATTTGGTAGCATTCTCGTTGGCCACGAAGTATTGGTCGACTCTCTCCACGAAGGCCTCCCAATTGTCCCCCTCTGAGAACTTCTCCAGGATGCCGATTGTTCTTTGCATTTTTGCGTGGTTGTTCGTTACCTCGTCGCAAATTGTTACACTCATAATAAATGGTCAGACTGAGTACTGTGTGTAATGAGCAAGTGTGACCTTAGCTCCTTTATTAAGGTTCCAGAGTACAGGTACCGCGTAGGTGGCCTGCTTATATACTCTGTTCCCAAGAGATGCTGAGATCCCTTGGGACTCCAACAGGTGGGCCCTCTAGTGGTCAGGTGTGATGCAGATTACAAGGGGTTAAATACATAACACCCCTAATTAAGGTTTTTCGCTCTTACAATCCCCCATTTGATCAGGTGGTAACCCCTAATACCCACCATGAACAACAATTTTCCTTTCTCTGCTTTTCCTGTCTTGATTCGTGTGTCTCCCGCCTCGGTTTCGTAGATCAGGCGATAGGATTGGGACACTCACGACTCATATCAGGTATTCATGCCGTCTTTGTGTTTGATTACCCCTCTTTGGATCTAGCAAAGGCTTTCTGCATTCTTGGTTACGGGCCTTGGCCAACTTCTTCACTCTGCGTCTCTTGTATCTGCCTGCACATTCTCCCAGGAGTATCAGCAACACTATTGCTTGTCTAGGACTAACACATAGGATTTAATTCTAACCCCTATCTTGTAACTTTACTAGGGTATGCCTCTTCTGTCTTTGCACTTGTTACATAACCTCACCAACCAACTCAAGGCTATTCCTATCTGTACTGCCACTGGGGTATGTGAAAGGATCCTTATCCATGGATGTATAATCTCAAGTATCAAGGCGGGTTTTTCAGGTTATCCTTTATTTCACTGTTCAGTTCTTTTGACTTTATCCTTTAACTCATAATATCTTTTAATGTTATTTCTTAATAGTCCTTTGAGCTCAGTTAAATCTTCAAGTAACAGGGGAATTGGTGATGCTTGCTCTTCCATGTAATCATCAATATCTTGCTTAATCTCATCGCTTCTTCCCACTGCCACCGACACTGGGAGTAAAGCAAAAGTTAGACATTAAAATGATACTAGTCAAGCCTCCGTAATCGTAAGTTCCCAGGCTAGTTACCACACAATATTCTCCTCGCCCTTGATAGGCGTAATGTGTGGGTTTGATTCAGGAAGGGCTTATTCCAATGACGCATCCTTCCGTATTGTCCAACCCACAGCTATCCTTGCTCCCGTCTCCCACTGGGTGAGGGCATATAGTTAGGCTTCCTTCTCTCCAGCACCCGGATAAAGATATTCCCCTTATATTTCCATTCTTTTTGATCTCATACTGGTCCATCGCGGATGTACTCTTCCCCTCGTATTATGTTTGTTTCTCCTTACATCCTCCTGTAACCGCATACACCTTAGTCATTCCTTTCAGGGTGCAGGCATCAAAAGGCCCAGTGTTCTGTGCCATTTCTTTCAACTGGGTGCTATTTATCCAATCTAGAACTCGCTCGGTTTGTATCTGATCCATATTGTGTCTCACCTGACCTATCATCCATCTCCCATAGGCATGATATGTGTCTCTTTTCCTGTCCTCGGTATCGTCCTCTCATGCCAGCTTATTTAGCTCATTAATTGTTCGTGCATGACCTTCCAATGTGGATATACCCTCTAACAGTATTTTGGATGTTTTAGATCCTAACTCTGAAGATTCTATCCCTATCCCAGCCTGTTTCCTCATTAGTACCTCCATCGTTCCCCTCAAACTATCTACTCCTGCTTGGATCGCCTGTATATCTAGTGCATCTACTAGAGAGGTCCCTGTACTCACTCCTGTTAATACATCATTCCCTTTGGATCGCCTCTGTCTTCCTCCTTTGTGTTTCAGCTGCTTGTGATACTCCCTTGCTCCTGGTGTGTCACTAGCTTTTCTCAGGATTGTGTCTAGCAATCGTGTGTACAACGCTTTAATCTTGGGGCTAAACTTTTCTGGCAGATATTGGGCTGTTAAATTTATGCTCACAGGTAACATTTCATGCTGCACATTATCAAATAACAACATTACTTCTGTTCCAGGTTTAACTACCACGTGCTTTCCCAAGGTTAATTCCCCTGGTTTACAATATTCAGGTAACATTTTGTTACCCACTTGTGGCTTCAAGATAAACGCTCCTGACACTCGGATGCCACCCCACTAGGGGCTGCTTTACGTAGTTGTTGTATCCTCTGGTGTGGGTATATGCTTCTGGGCCCCCTAGGGGCAGCCTTGTAGCTTGTCCTTGTAGACTTGTAAGAGCGGTGGTGATCACGTTTATATACATTCTGTTGATAAAATATCCATCCTGGATATTCCAGGTTTTTAGTTAGAGTCTTACCATTTCTATTTCAACCGGATTGCACCGTTTCACCGTTTCTTCAGGCATGTGCCCTTTTCCAGATCCATTTTGTTATAGCCAGTACCCCTAATATTGCAAATATACATCCTAATCCTCTAAAAAGCACATCTGTCGTAACTTTATATTCTTTCAGCTGGGACCAGTGCTTCCATCGACCCCTACCTTTCATATTCACGCAAGCACACGTATCTCCATTAATTAATACCTCATATGGTCCGCTCCACCTAGGTGCAAACCCTGGCTTCTCTGCCACTTCCTTAACCATTACCTTCGCCCCCACCTCGGGGATTATAGCCGAGGCGGTTATCTCACCGCCTTCGTCCTCCTCCTTCTGCCTTTCTCGGACCTCCTGTCGCATAACTTTCAACTGCTCACTCAATTCCCTCACATACTTTCTGATTCTGTCTTGTAGGGGGCCAAATCGGTTCCTCTTGTCACTATTCCTTCTGATAATTTCATTGCCTTGCTCAAGGCATTTTTAGTGGTCTGTTTCATTCTTTCTACCATCCCTGTACTCTAGGGGTGATATGGGATGTGAAACTTCTGCTTAATACCAATTATTCGACAAGTTTCTTTCATCACTTGACCCGTGAAATGAGTCTCTTGATCCAAGTCAATCATGTGGTAATAGGACTACCTCCCATTTAGCATTTCCACCAGTGTGTGTTTTGTATGCAGCATTATTTCTCCTGTCATTATGACAGGCTCGTTAATTTTGACTGCCCAAGTGACACAATCCAGTGCGGCCATGCGCCTGGACTGACCGGCTGCCATTGGTAATTGCTGTGTTGAGTAGTAAGCTACGGGTCTCATCCTATCCCCATGCATTTGTGTCACCACGGCTCCATAGAAGCCTCCCTGGTTCTCACAATATATATGGAACGGGAGATCCATGTTCGGGAGTCCCAGGCCTGGAGCTGACATTAGGGCTTCCTTCAGATTACCGTGAGCTGCTTCTTGTTCGGAGCCCCACTCTATAGTTTCTAAGGATGGGCTTCCCCCTTTCACTAGCTGCTGTACTGGTTCTGCAATTGCTGCGAAGTTAGGTACAAAATTCCTGCAATAGCTAAAAGAGCCCCAGCACCTTATGCACCCCTCGGACTGTTTTTGGTCGGGGCATAATCCTAATGGCCTCTTTCCTGTCATTGGACATGGCCCTAGTTCCTTGGGATATTTCGTGTCCCAGGTACTGTACCACAGCTTGTCCAATTTGTGCCTTTTTGGGATTTACTTTAAATCCTGCTTTCCGTTATCTCAAATGTCTTTTCCATAACTAGAACAGGGTCTAGCACGTAGGCTTTGAAAGCTACTTTCCGTTATCTCAAATGTTCCAGTTTCAAGATGATTACATCTCATTTTCTGTGGTTCTTCAACCATCGTATCTGAAGTCACAAGTTCAACTTATATTGTCCTTTGTTCTAAACTGCGAATGTCTGCCGTTTTAACATTTTAATTTTTCCAAAGTCCCTTTTACACTTTCGCAGATAGCTCCCCTCTTGGGGAGTTTGACCTGATTTCTGAAGGTATTTCTAGATTGTTTCCAAATCTTTTAGTTTTGTTTCTTTTTTTTAAGAGATCAGATTTAACTTTTTATTTTAAATGTATCTTATTTTGTAGTGCCTTTTCTTAACCAGTGGTACTTGAAACCTTCACAACAAAATTAACTCTTCACTGTTCCCATCCTAATTACTGCTCCCCTTTTGTAGTATTTGTATTTATTGTTGGATTACGAAATGTCAAATATGGTAAAGCTTTTTTTTAATATCAGACTTCTCATTTATGCTTATAGTGATTCACAGATCATAGAATGCAAAGTACTTGTTTTATCATTATGTGCCTAACTTCTATTTTAGAAGCTGAACATCAAAAACTCTAATCTTTTGCTCTGGAACTTCAATGTTATGATACAGTATCTCATAAATTACATCTTTTTAAGCTTCAGCTTCTGACGCAGTATGTATACTTTTATTAAGACTTCCAAACCCAAGATTTTCCAATACAACTAAAATGTTTATCAAGGAGAATCACCTGAAATATCTCAAAATCCCAATTCAAATATTGTACTGCTAATCTTTTATTTAAAACTCTTTTTACTGAGCTAGAAGCTTTCGCGTCAAGGTTTTACACAAAGGAAAATGGGGGTGTACTTCCCCAGCCCGCAGCCTCGAGAGACCCACGCAGCCATTTTTTAAAGGCATTACAACTTCCCTTCTCCGTTCTTTATTTCATTCCTAGACTAAATTTATTGTCTTTCAACCCAATGTAATCAATGATTACGTGTTCTCTTTTGACAAGTAAGTGAGTGTGTCAACATTTTTTTTAAGACCATACATTTTTTACCTGTTGCTCAACAAACCTATCCCTTGTGCATTTCCTAGCTCCGTAACTTATCATCCGAATAAATCCGCACCTGCATTTCTAACTTAAAATGTAATTAAATTCTAGGTTCACACTTTCTTAAAACTTCCCACATACAGTACACTACAAAGGGTTAAAAAAAACTTTCACTCTGTCTGAAAAAGTGGGTGGAGCTAAAACAAACAGACATCTCCACCATTTTTTCAAACAGGCTTTCAGACACATGAAAAATTCATTAATTCCCATCTCAAATATTCCGCCGTCAAAAATCACACAAGCACTTTCATTCAAAGACAGACATTCACAAAAGTCTCTCTTTATTCAACAAACTTTATTGTTTGGCCGGCTCTATTTTTGGATCCATACATCACTTAAGATAGTCACTATTAGTTTCTTGTGGTTGGCTGAAAAATATCTACTAATTTAGTATATCTTTACACACCATACTCAATTTGTTACATCTACCCTTATATCGGTTTCACTGTATTCTCAGATACTGACCGTCTTCCCACTTGTATCACTTAACCCCGGTGTCTACGGTCCCACCGACTTCTTATTGATTTAAACTGTATCTCTAGATACTGATTGTCCCTCTAATCGGTTTCCCCTACCCCTAGAGTCTGCAATCCCATCAACACCCTTATCGATTTATCTGTATTCTAGACACTAATGGTTCCTCTACCCGGTTCCCCTTGAACTTAGAGGCCACTTCCACATTGATACCTTCTGATAGTGTCTATCGTGACTTCCCAATTCCCCCAAGTCTTTTACACCATAGCAGACTTTTCACAGATTCAAGTACCCCGGGCAACAGACACGTCTCGTAACGGCTCACATCGGATTATGAGTGGTAATTGAAGATACTCACTCGTGATAGATTCGTATACGTCCGTCTGTAGGTTGCCCATTATAATCCTGTTCGTGACGCGATAATGTTGTGCAGTATTAAAAATATAACACTCACTCGAAAAGTCTTTTATAGAGAAAAGAGTTGTTTATTAAAACCTGATTAATCAAGGGAGATCCGGCCCTCATCAGTGCTCTCCACGCCGATCTCATGGGACAAGTTACGCAGTTACATTCTTATACAGTTCAGATACAGTCAAAATGGTGGAACTACGCGGGGAAGTGTTCCATTGGTTAATACAGGTTACAGCAATTTCATTGGGTGGTACAGTCACATTAATTTTATTGGTTACAGTAATTTCTAATGATTCCAGTGGTATATTCAGTTCTGGCGACTGTTGCAAGGGAAAAGCCCCATACAGGTTATGTGTTACATTTCTGGGAACGTCTTCCCAGGCTAATTCTCAGATTAATGTCCTTGGCAGACATATGGCTACCCTCTGCTTAAAAGAGGCATTATCCCTGTTATCTCATGTGGCTGGAACATCGTGGCCTCCTCTCATTTTTACTGTGAGCTGTCTACATAAATCCTGTGTGTGTTCTTATCTCCTAAGAGAATTTCTCCGACCTTCTATGTTCTGCCTAATTGCTGGGATGTGGAATTCAGCTATTCTACCACGAACGCATTTAAACCTTTCTCTGCCTTTCCTACTTTTGTATTTTAATTACACCGAATTACTTCACCCCTAATTAAGGTTTTTCACTTTTACAGTCGGCAAGTTGAAAGTAAATTAAGTTAGTTGTAATTGTATAAGTTTAGAGTGTACAATATAACTTTCCGGATAACAGTCGAGGACTAGTTAATCTGGATCTAGGAAGTACCTGAATGCATGGTAGTTGTCTAGAGAGATACCCAACTCGGAAGAGATTAAACTATCAAGTATCGGTTCGGACCAAGGGATGGCCGATGGAAGTAAAATAGACTGAGGACCAGAAGAGTCGCTCACGAGGTTTTATGCCGATGACCGCCAGGGACTTATAAATAAAATGATAAAAGACAGTTGGGACCCGTCCAAAGAGCCACCTACTCAAAAGGAGTGGTGGGTGAAAGAGAAGAGAAAAAGGGCAACTAAAGCTGGCATAATTATAGCACGACAATTTCTGAAATATGTGGAATTGAACAAGCCAAATATATAGAAACTAAAAGAATTGAAGTGGGACATTGCGTCCTTCAGGAATTAAGGGATTAACAATGCAACCTGCAAACCTACTGCATTGGCTGAGATGGCACGTACACATAAACCGCAGACAGGCTTAAGCTAAAAAGAATTCCCCCTTCGTAGTCGACAGGATCTCAAGCGAGCGGCAGACACCGGCAATTCATCATCATCATCATGAGGCAGTCCCTCGAAATGAGGATGATTTGTTTCCATGCCAAAAAAAGGACGA